>NC_012879.2:9872514-10472514 GCF_000003195.3 Sorghum bicolor | reverse complement strand
CAAAGCTACAGCTAAGCAATAATTTAATGGTGCTAAAGCGCAATATAGTGGTCGTAGCTGGCATAGTGTCAAAAGTAACAACGACTTAGTATAAACTCTCTCTAGTTAATTAAAACCATGGATCATGGTACATGCCAAAGATGTAAGTAAACAACATCTCCATCACTTGTCAAAAAAAAAAACATCTCCATCAGTCCCCTGGTATGTGAGTGTTGAAGTACCTCAACATTATTTTCATATATATTGGGGAAAATGCTACAACAATGTCTTAATATATCTCCCTCAATATCCATATAAAATATGACACTAAAGATGTGTAAGAAAAAAATGGCTGAAAAGTTATGATTGGAATGGACCCTATGCTATTGGAAATGATGCAATTCTTCTTTATTTGAGGAGAAATGAGGTAAATATTTGTAGCGAAAAAAAGAAAGGTGTCATTGGAAGACTTCTAGGGTAAGAAAAAAACACAATGACTCATAATATGACAGATTCTAGGGATAAGGGTGGTATTTAGAGGACGACCAAAGGCTATCATGCCATCGTAACTATGTTACCATAGGTTGATGGCAATGGGGTTGAACGAACTTAGGGGAAGATGGAAGCACATGACTAGGCACAAGAATTTCTAAATATCAAGCATAAAAGAAGCAATTTACTAAACAACGATAATAAATTCTTAATATCAAGCATGAAAGAAGCACGACTGATCGAAATAAAGTTCTTTTTAGCACCTCTTGAGTTCCAAGGAATCCATGATATGTATTTTAAGTATGTATAACTCCAAAAAAAATAAATCTAAATCTAGAGTTGGAGATATATTGAGAGCATTCATCTGAGGTGAGCTAATTCTTGAAAGGTTCGATTTTACCCTCTTTGCTACCCACTGAAAAATCCCACTCATCCGGTAGGCTGAAATGTAACTCACCAACATAGCTGCTCTTTGAAAAGGAATAACTTATTTATTGAGTTTTTTTGTTCAAAACTTACTTATTGAGTTTGTAATAGATGATGATTTACTCTCTTATTTAGTGTGCATTTGGTAGCATCATATTCTTGTACAGACGTTTTGGATTACTATTTTTTACAAAAAAATATTTCTATGATGAATCAAAATTACTTCATGCGACTGTTAACCATTTAGCTAGTAGGCTGAATTCTGATTAAAAAGATTAATTGTTTTAGAAAAGTTCATATTGAAAATATACTTTAAAAATTTCAAAACATTTTGTGGGTGAAGAACAACTTAAATACAACCTAATTTAACTTGCTGCACTTAATTATTGGCAAATCAATAGGAGTATGTGAATTGAGAATTAGAATTCGTGTGAATCCAGGTCATGGCCATTTCGATTGCTAACATATATGATGTGGATAATTCTGGTTTGGTTCTAATTCCTAGTCTAGAATTCTCATTTGATACTATTCTTTAAATTCTCACAAGAAATGGATTTTGTTTTAGGTATCAAAATGTACCCTTAATTATTTGTTGAAAAGTCCCTTCTCATCAACATGAAGAGAGAAATCTATGGCATTTGCCTGATAAGTATGAGCATATTGTTGCTGGAATTGAAGAGTCATGTCACACCCATATTTTAAGAACAAAATAGGATGCATAAAAGACTCATATGTGCCCCAGGAAATAGTCGCACACATAAGTAGACAAATCTCAAATGTACCATCGCAGTGTTTATTACATAGCGGAATATATATTGAATCACATAGTCTCATACAAAAATGATAGCATAAAGTAAACAACGCTCTCGACGGAAGCTCCACACAGGGACACTGTTGACTGGTTGACTCCAAACCTAGTACTCATTACGGTAATCCTCATTCCAGTCATCTTCAATATCATATCCTGAGGTGTTGGGAAATTGCAAGAGTGAGCACATATCGTACTCAACAAGTATAACCAGGGGTTCATGAGGCTCAAATAGCTGACACTGGTTTGACTGCATTTAGCTTTTAATGGTGGATAGCATGTTCATAATTAATGAGCAATTGTCAAGGAAGCTGAAATAATCCATTAATCCCATGATCAAGTGTAAGCATAATTAATCTCATAGCATAAACGATAATCAAATGAACATAACAACATAACAAGCTCATCATCTTAATGTAGATGTCCCCAAGGCCGCTCCTGACCGTGAGCTCGGCTAGTATACCAGTTTTACACTCTGCAGAGGTTGTACATCTTTACCCATGAGTCATGATTTACCCTTTCGCCCGAGGCCCGTCGACCTCTTAACCCACTACCAAGGAAGGTCGGCAGGGATCACTATGAAGCCTTTCAAAAGTTCGTCTAACAAGTTAGGGCCGCAAGGTTTCCTTTGCGCGCAGATATAGAGCCCCCCTTCCGATGGCACAATGACTCGCAGCCTATACTCATACAGACAGAGGCCACACTATACCCAAAACGGTTCAGCCCCTCCGCCCATTCGGGTAACCGCTAACAAGCTAGAAAAGGGCTTCATACTGAGCTAAAGCCAGAGCCATAATAGCCCTCATGGTTGCACTGTTATCCCGGGTGATCACGTACAGACAAGATCTCATACAGTTATTTGTCATTCTTTTATGTTCATTGCATAGCTACTAATCATCTTACAAGATCATGGATTATATCAAGCACTAGCACATCTACACCAAATGCATATCAAGTAGGTAGCAAGGAATACAGGTAACAATCATCTATGATTTTGCTAAGGTCGACAAGGTGATAGCATGCATATGATATATATGTGTAGTTATGAGTGAATAGGTAACAAGGATGATCCCAAGTTATACTTGCCTTGATCAAAGCTCTCCTGAGCCTGCTGGTCTTCAAATACTTGATCTTGAGCACCAACGTACGGCTCACCGTCTAATCCCAATCATCAATCAACAACACGCAATCCAATGTAGACAATCATACACGAAGCAAACAAGATATAATTAGAACAATACACCAAACAGTGGTAAAACCAATATAAAAGTTTATCAAAATATTCTACGCAGCGCTACGATCACACAAACGTAAAGTTCACGAAAATCGGAATTAAAACGTGAGAGATATGAATTTTCTAAGATTTCCTATAAAGAAATAATTAATTAAATGCTACTGCGAAAATAAAAAGTTTCAAAACAGAGATTTAATACTTTTAACATGTAGATCTCATAATTACGAATCTAACGAAATTTGAATGGACAAAAACGGAGTTAAAATGAAGAAAATATGACCTAAACAAGCAAGTGTATTTTCTTTGTATTTCTAGATTTATTTCTGTAAAGAAAAACGGCCATAAATCTGTGTGATGTCATCACGACATCATCCCTACATCATCAAGCTAGCAAAACACAGGCCATTATCGACCTTCTTGTCTGCCGACAATGCCCAACAGGTCACGAAGAAGCGAGCCAAAGAGGAGATCGTTAAAGTAGTGTTCACCTAGAGCGAATCCACGGACTGGAGCCCAAAAGCGATGGTGGACTGCTCGATTCGGCAGGATGTCGGCATGCTGGAATTGATCTATGATATATTTGATCGTCAGGGAAACAACAGATGGATACGGCGCTTACGGCGGCGTAGCTTCTCGGCGAGGCACAACCCAAGATGGAGAGCGCAGCTAGGGCTTGGGCTACGGCACGAAGTTGAGAACAACAACAAAACTGCAGATGAGCGGGTCGGCACGCGGCCGCAGCAGCGAGGGTTTCAGCGGCGATGCGACAGACTTGATGCGAGGCGGCTGCTTGGATTAGGGTTGGAAAAGTGCGACACATGTATGAGGCTCGGTCTTTATAGCATATAGGCTTCACTCCAAATCGGCAAAAGATATGGACTCGGCAGGTGCCGGTTTCCTGGACGAGTGTTCGACTCGTGCACGGGAGGAAGATTGCTGGTCCTGTGCTGCTTAGTTTATTGACGCACACGCTAGAAGCGGCAGGGGCTGCTGCCACAAGCATGAAGGTGGCCACGGCAGGAAATTAACAAAAGCCAGCAGGCCAAAAAAAAATGAATTTTTCCAAAGCTATTTCAAAAAGACTTTTAATCTTCTTCTGAGTTCTGAAACAAGGAAATCAATACAAAACAAATAAAGCAGCATGTATGCACAAATATGTTCCTAACCTTATGATGGATTTTAATTTCAATAAAATTTATACATGCTAAATTAAATGCTCACAAAAAAAAATACTTGTATAAATCAAATTAAATCCTATTAATTCGAAATCAAATTTTGGGTGTTACAAATTCTACCCCCCTTAAAATGAATCTCGTCCTCGAGATTCGGAAGAGACACGGATCCTCTGAGAGAACACAAAATAAAGATCTTGATAACTCTTTCAACTTCACAACTTGCACTCCAAAGATAAACACTTATGTCTTATAGTCATATCTTGTGAACAAAACTTCCATAAAATGTCTATTATTCGTAATTGTTCAAGGTCCATCTTGACTACCAACCTTTTGTCTTTTACAACTCAAGGACATGATAACTTAGCATGGATATGCCTACTCGGGTAGGAGTAGACCACCTTGATACTCAATTCTCTTCCTTGATGCTGCGGTTACGTAAATTTTCCACTAGGTAACATAGAACACTCCTTTGCGGGCACATAACCATAAGATATCTTAGAAGACAGTCATCACTTCATGATAGTTTTAAAATGCATCATCTCGTGATATCAAGATGCTACCCCCCTTAAAATGATATTTATTGGGGAACACTAGGGACTACTTCTCCTATCCTTTTTAGACGCTACACATCATATAGTCTTTTAAATTCGCTGTACCGAGTCTCTTGATCCAAGGTTAGTTTCATCACTAAGTTCCAACTATCGGTACCTTTATCACAGTTAGGTTGCTTCACTCTCACACTATACATACAACTCCATAGACTTTGGTGTCATCTAATCCTCATACACAACTCTTAATCCATGAGTACCAGTAATGACATAAACCTCCATTTGATAATAGCTCAATGTGAAGACCAATCTTGACGAATACCTGAACTCATTGGTGCAAAGAGTAACCAATCTTGAGCAAAGATATTTGTGGTTGATAGGGACTTGTCCACCAAAGGAATAACAGATCTTCCAAATAAAATACTTGAACACATAAAACCTTTGTCTTGCAACTTCTATAGCTTGGCTACCCTCCTTAAGATGAGATCAGCTAGGGGATACCAAGGATGGCTTGAACATTCTTGTGAGTAGGTTAACTACCATAGAAGAGCTTCTTATATCCAAGAGAACTCATGTACATAGACAAGAACAAGTAATCAGAAATTCCTCGCAAGATGAAAAACAACAACTTAGTAAACCAGCTACAACTAATGTTCCGTCAACCTGATAGAGTTATGGTCTACACTGCTGGAAAGCTTATCAAATTCTCCACAACTTTCTTGTTGATCACTTCCCCATATTCGGGCGTTAAAATAAGGTTTGATAATCCAACATAAAATCTGTCCAGGAAGTCTGACAACACAGACACAGCATCTTGAAACAGTCATATCATGAGCCATAGAAACCATATAATGACGATCCTTACAATGTTGAAAAGCTTATGAAATCCTCTGAAACTTTTGTATACAACTTTTTCCAAGATTATGAAGTTAATTTGGCTGAAATTAGGAAATACTAGGACTGTCCAGACTTTGAAATAGAACAGAAACATCCAATTGCATCTGTCATATCTCAGGTTCTACTTATCCAAATAAATTCTAGCTTACACCGTTGGAAAGCTTAGAAAATTGTCTACAACTCTTCTATAGAACACTTTTCCAAATTCTATAGTATATTTGTCTCAAACAGTAAGCAACCGAAACTGGTCCAGATTCTTGACAGCACATCTGTATCATCTTGTGATGTTTGTAACTTCCAAACCATAACAGCTATGAGGGTGATTCTTGCGGTCAGAGAAAGATCTTGAAGCCTAGTTGTTCCCAGAAAAAATTTGGTAAACTTTGCACGATCAGAACTTGAGATACACCAGAATCATTGCAGTCTGCTTCAGAAAACAGCAAAGGATAGAAACAGGATATAACCAAACCCAACTACTTATTTCATTACTCCTTATGCCTTAGTCCTATGAACTAATGAAATTGTGAGAAAATCCCACAAGATCATTGCACTCATTACAAAGATCCAAATCAAGCATAAACACAATACCAAACCAATTAAGCATTGAAGGTTCACACTTCACTCAACTTGCGAGCTATCGTCTCTTCATAGTTAGGGTAAGGATCCTAAGATTCTCTTTCAACTACGTAAGCAGGTGGTAAGAGAAGATTCTAAAAGCTTGTCAAATCAAGGAGTGAAGATGAGAACAAGTACTTTTAAAATAAGCAACAAGGTGAAGATGAATAGGATATAGTGTAGAAGAAAATATCAAGGCCTATAGAGCAAGGATTTTATAGCAATTTCAAAACCTTAAGACGACCAATTTCTAACTAGGCTTGCGTCCGACAGTCAACCTGGCTTTGATACCAATTTGTCACACCCATATTTTAAGAACAAAATAGGATGCATAAAAGACTCATATGTGCCCCAGGAAATAGTCGCACACATAAGTAGACAAATCTCAAATGTACCATCGCAGTGTTTATTACATAGCGGAATATATATTGAATCACATAGTCTCATACAAAAATGATAGCATAAAGTAAACAACGCTCTCGACGGAAGCTCCACACAGGGACACTGTTGACTGGTTGACTCCAAACCTAGTACTCATTACGGTAATCCTCATTCCAGTCATCTTCAATATCATATCCTGAGGTGTTGGGAAATTGCAAGAGTGAGCACATATCGTACTCAACAAGTATAACCAGGGGTTCATGAGGCTCAAATAGCTGACACTGGTTTGACTGCATTTAGCTTTTAATGGTGGATAGCATGTTCATAATTAATGAGCAATTGTCAAGGAAGCTGAAATAATCCATTAATCCCATGATCAAGTGTAAGCATAATTAATCTCATAGCATAAACGATAATCAAATGAACATAACAACATAACAAGCTCATCATCTTAATGTAGATGTCCCCAAGGCCGCTCCTGACCGTGAGCTCGGCTAGTATACCAGTTTTACACTCTGCAGAGGTTGTACATCTTTACCCATGAGTCATGATTTACCCTTTCGCCCGAGGCCCGTCGACCTCTTAACCCACTACCAAGGAAGGTCGGCAGGGATCACTATGAAGCCTTTCAAAAGTTCGTCTAACAAGTTAGGGCCGCAAGGTTTCCTTTGCGCGCAGATATAGAGCCCCCCTTCCGATGGCACAATGACTCGCAGCCTATACTCATACAGACAGAGGCCACACTATACCCAAAACGGTTCAGCCCCTCCGCCCATTCAGGTAACCGCTAACAAGCTAGAAAAGGGCTTCATACTGAGCTAAAGCCAGAGCCATAATAGCCCTCATGGTTGCACTGTTATCCCGGGTGATCACGTACAGACAAGATCTCATACAGTTATTTGTCATTCTTTTATGTTCATTGCATAGCTACTAATCATCTTACAAGATCATGGATTATATCAAGCACTAGCACATCTACACCAAATGCATATCAAGTAGGTAGCAAGGAATACAGGTAACAATCATCTATGATTTTGCTAAGGTCGACAAGGTGATAGCATGCATATGATATATATGTGTAGTTATGAGTGAATAGGTAACAAGGATGATCCCAAGTTATACTTGCCTTGATCAAAGCTCTCCTGAGCCTGCTGGTCTTCAAATACTTGATCTTGAGCACCAACGTACGGCTCACCGTCTAATCCCAATCATCAATCAACAACACGCAATCCAATGTAGACAATCATACACGAAGCAAACAAGATATAATTAGAACAATACACCAAACAGTGGTAAAACCAATATAAAAGTTTATCAAAATATTCTACGCAGCGCTACGATCACACAAACGTAAAGTTCACGAAAATCGGAATTAAAACGTGAGAGATATGAATTTTCTAAGATTTCCTATAAAGAAATAATTAATTAAATGCTACTGCGAAAATAAAAAGTTTCAAAACAGAGATTTAATACTTTTAACATGTAGATCTCATAATTACGAATCTAACGAAATTTGAATGGACAAAAACGGAGTTAAAATGAAGAAAATATGACCTAAACAAGCAAGTGTATTTTCTTTGTATTTCTAGATTTATTTCTGTAAAGAAAAACGGCCATAAATCTGTGTGATGTCATCACGACATCATCCCTACATCATCAAGCTAGCAAAACACAGGCCATTATCGACCTTCTTGTCTGCCGACAATGCCCAACAGGTCACGAAGAAGCGAGCCAAAGAGGAGATCGTTAAAGTAGTGTTCACCTAGAGCGAATCCACGGACTGGAGCCCAAAAGCGATGGTGGACTGCTCGATTCGGCAGGATGTCGGCATGCTGGAATTGATCTATGATATATTTGATCGTCAGGGAAACAACAGATGGATACGGCGCTTACGGCGGCGTAGCTTCTCGGCGAGGCACAACCCAAGATGGAGAGCGCAGCTAGGGCTTGGGCTACGGCACGAAGTTGAGAACAACAACAAAACTGCAGATGAGCGGGTCGGCACGCGGCCGCAGCAGCGAGGGTTTCAGCGGCGATGCGACAGACTTGATGCGAGGCGGCTGCTTGGATTAGGGTTGGAAAAGTGCGACACATGTATGAGGCTCGGTCTTTATAGCATATAGGCTTCACTCCAAATCGGCAAAAGATATGGACTCGGCAGGTGCCGGTTTCCTGGACGAGTGTTCGACTCGTGCACGGGAGGAAGATTGCTGGTCCTGTGCTGCTTAGTTTATTGACGCACACGCTAGAAGCGGCAGGGGCTGCTGCCACAAGCATGAAGGTGGCCACGGCAGGAAATTAACAAAAGCCAGCAGGCCAAAAAAAAATGAATTTTTCCAAAGCTATTTCAAAAAGACTTTTAATCTTCTTCTGAGTTCTGAAACAAGGAAATCAATACAAAACAAATAAAGCAGCATGTATGCACAAATATGTTCCTAACCTTATGATGGATTTTAATTTCAATAAAATTTATACATGCTAAATTAAATGCTCACAAAAAAAAATACTTGTATAAATCAAATTAAATCCTATTAATTCGAAATCAAATTTTGGGTGTTACAAATTCTACCCCCCTTAAAATGAATCTCGTCCTCGAGATTCGGAAGAGACACGGATCCTCTGAGAGAACACAAAATAAAGATCTTGATAACTCTTTCAACTTCACAACTTGCACTCCAAAGATAAACACTTATGTCTTATAGTCATATCTTGTGAACAAAACTTCCATAAAATGTCTATTATTCGTAATTGTTCAAGGTCCATCTTGACTACCAACCTTTTGTCTTTTACAACTCAAGGACATGATAACTTAGCATGGATATGCCTACTCGGGTAGGAGTAGACCACCTTGATACTCAATTCTCTTCCTTGATGCTGCGGTTACGTAAATTTTCCACTAGGTAACATAGAACACTCCTTTGCGGGCACATAACCATAAGATATCTTAGAAGACAGTCATCACTTCATGATAGTTTTAAAATGCATCATCTCGTGATATCAAGATGCTACCCCCCTTAAAATGATATTTATTGGGGAACACTAGGGACTACTTCTCCTATCCTTTTTAGACGCTACACATCATATAGTCTTTTAAATTCGCTGTACCGAGTCTCTTGATCCAAGGTTAGTTTCATCACTAAGTTCCAACTATCGGTACCTTTATCACAGTTAGGTTGCTTCACTCTCACACTATACATACAACTCCATAGACTTTGGTGTCATCTAATCCTCATACACAACTCTTAATCCATGAGTACCAGTAATGACATAAACCTCCATTTGATAATAGCTCAATGTGAAGACCAATCTTGACGAATACCTGAACTCATTGGTGCAAAGAGTAACCAATCTTGAGCAAAGATATTTGTGGTTGATAGGGACTTGTCCACCAAAGGAATAACAGATCTTCCAAATAAAATACTTGAACACATAAAACCTTTGTCTTGCAACTTCTATAGCTTGGCTACCCTCCTTAAGATGAGATCAGCTAGGGGATACCAAGGATGGCTTGAACATTCTTGTGAGTAGGTTAACTACCATAGAAGAGCTTCTTATATCCAAGAGAACTCATGTACATAGACAAGAACAAGTAATCAGAAATTCCTCGCAAGATGAAAAACAACAACTTAGTAAACCAGCTACAACTAATGTTCCGTCAACCTGATAGAGTTATGGTCTACACTGCTGGAAAGCTTATCAAATTCTCCACAACTTTCTTGTTGATCACTTCCCCATATTCGGGCGTTAAAATAAGGTTTGATAATCCAACATAAAATCTGTCCAGGAAGTCTGACAACACAGACACAGCATCTTGAAACAGTCATATCATGAGCCATAGAAACCATATAATGACGATCCTTACAATGTTGAAAAGCTTATGAAATCCTCTGAAACTTTTGTATACAACTTTTTCCAAGATTATGAAGTTAATTTGGCTGAAATTAGGAAATACTAGGACTGTCCAGACTTTGAAATAGAACAGAAACATCCAATTGCATCTGTCATATCTCAGGTTCTACTTATCCAAATAAATTCTAGCTTACACCGTTGGAAAGCTTAGAAAATTGTCTACAACTCTTCTATAGAACACTTTTCCAAATTCTATAGTATATTTGTCTCAAACAGTAAGCAACCGAAACTGGTCCAGATTCTTGACAGCACATCTGTATCATCTTGTGATGTTTGTAACTTCCAAACCATAACAGCTATGAGGGTGATTCTTGCGGTCAGAGAAAGATCTTGAAGCCTAGTTGTTCCCAGAAAAAATTTGGTAAACTTTGCACGATCAGAACTTGAGATACACCAGAATCATTGCAGTCTGCTTCAGAAAACAGCAAAGGATAGAAACAGGATATAACCAAACCCAACTACTTATTTCATTACTCCTTATGCCTTAGTCCTATGAACTAATGAAATTGTGAGAAAATCCCACAAGATCATTGCACTCATTACAAAGATCCAAATCAAGCATAAACACAATACCAAACCAATTAAGCATTGAAGGTTCACACTTCACTCAACTTGCGAGCTATCGTCTCTTCATAGTTAGGGTAAGGATCCTAAGATTCTCTTTCAACTACGTAAGCAGGTGGTAAGAGAAGATTCTAAAAGCTTGTCAAATCAAGGAGTGAAGATGAGAACAAGTACTTTTAAAATAAGCAACAAGGTGAAGATGAATAGGATATAGTGTAGAAGAAAATATCAAGGCCTATAGAGCAAGGATTTTATAGCAATTTCAAAACCTTAAGACGACCAATTTCTAACTAGGCTTGCGTCCAACAGTCAACCTGGCTTTGATACCAATTTGTCACACCCATATTTTAAGAACAAAATAGGATGCATAAAAGACTCATATGTGCCCCAGGAAATAGTCGCACACATAAGTAGACAAATCTCAAATGTACCATCGCAGTGTTTATTACATAGCGGAATATATATTGAATCACATAGTCTCATACAAAAATGATAGCATAAAGTAAACAACGCTCTCGACGGAAGCTCCACACAGGGACACTGTTGACTGGTTGACTCCAAACCTAGTACTCATTACGGTAATCCTCATTCCAGTCATCTTCAATATCATATCCTGAGGTGTTGGGAAATTGCAAGAGTGAGCACATATCGTACTCAACAAGTATAACCAGGGGTTCATGAGGCTCAAATAGCTGACACTGGTTTGACTGCATTTAGCTTTTAATGGTGGATAGCATGTTCATAATTAATGAGCAATTGTCAAGGAAGCTGAAATAATCCATTAATCCCATGATCAAGTGTAAGCATAATTAATCTCATAGCATAAACGATAATCAAATGAACATAACAACATAACAAGCTCATCATCTTAATGTAGATGTCCCCAAGGCCGCTCCTGACCGTGAGCTCGGCTAGTATACCAGTTTTACACTCTGCAGAGGTTGTACATCTTTACCCATGAGTCATGATTTACCCTTTCGCCCGAGGCCCGTCGACCTCTTAACCCACTACCAAGGAAGGTCGGCAGGGATCACTATGAAGCCTTTCAAAAGTTCGTCTAACAAGTTAGGGCCGCAAGGTTTCCTTTGCGCGCAGATATAGAGCCCCCCTTCCGATGGCACAATGACTCGCAGCCTATACTCATACAGACAGAGGCCACACTATACCCAAAACGGTTCAGCCCCTCCGCCCATTCAGGTAACCGCTAACAAGCTAGAAAAGGGCTTCATACTGAGCTAAAGCCAGAGCCATAATAGCCCTCATGGTTGCACTGTTATCCCGGGTGATCACGTACAGACAAGATCTCATACAGTTATTTGTCATTCTTTTATGTTCATTGCATAGCTACTAATCATCTTACAAGATCATGGATTATATCAAGCACTAGCACATCTACACCAAATGCATATCAAGTAGGTAGCAAGGAATACAGGTAACAATCATCTATGATTTTGCTAAGGTCGACAAGGTGATAGCATGCATATGATATATATGTGTAGTTATGAGTGAATAGGTAACAAGGATGATCCCAAGTTATACTTGCCTTGATCAAAGCTCTCCTGAGCCTGCTGGTCTTCAAATACTTGATCTTGAGCACCAACGTACGGCTCACCGTCTAATCCCAATCATCAATCAACAACACGCAATCCAATGTAGACAATCATACACGAAGCAAACAAGATATAATTAGAACAATACACCAAACAGTGGTAAAACCAATATAAAAGTTTATCAAAATATTCTACGCAGCGCTACGATCACACAAACGTAAAGTTCACGAAAATCGGAATTAAAACGTGAGAGATATGAATTTTCTAAGATTTCCTATAAAGAAATAATTAATTAAATGCTACTGCGAAAATAAAAAGTTTCAAAACAGAGATTTAATACTTTTAACATGTAGATCTCATAATTACGAATCTAACGAAATTTGAATGGACAAAAACGGAGTTAAAATGAAGAAAATATGACCTAAACAAGCAAGTGTATTTTCTTTGTATTTCTAGATTTATTTCTGTAAAGAAAAACGGCCATAAATCTGTGTGATGTCATCACGACATCATCCCTACATCATCAAGCTAGCAAAACACAGGCCATTATCGACCTTCTTGTCTGCCGACAATGCCCAACAGGTCACGAAGAAGCGAGCCAAAGAGGAGATCGTTAAAGTAGTGTTCACCTAGAGCGAATCCACGGACTGGAGCCCAAAAGCGATGGTGGACTGCTCGATTCGGCAGGATGTCGGCATGCTGGAATTGATCTATGATATATTTGATCGTCAGGGAAACAACAGATGGATACGGCGCTTACGGCGGCGTAGCTTCTCGGCGAGGCACAACCCAAGATGGAGAGCGCAGCTAGGGCTTGGGCTACGGCACGAAGTTGAGAACAACAACAAAACTGCAGATGAGCGGGTCGGCACGCGGCCGCAGCAGCGAGGGTTTCAGCGGCGATGCGACAGACTTGATGCGAGGCGGCTGCTTGGATTAGGGTTGGAAAAGTGCGACACATGTATGAGGCTCGGTCTTTATAGCATATAGGCTTCACTCCAAATCGGCAAAAGATATGGACTCGGCAGGTGCCGGTTTCCTGGACGAGTGTTCGACTCGTGCACGGGAGGAAGATTGCTGGTCCTGTGCTGCTTAGTTTATTGACGCACACGCTAGAAGCGGCAGGGGCTGCTGCCACAAGCATGAAGGTGGCCACGGCAGGAAATTAACAAAAGCCAGCAGGCCAAAAAAAAATGAATTTTTCCAAAGCTATTTCAAAAAGACTTTTAATCTTCTTCTGAGTTCTGAAACAAGGAAATCAATACAAAACAAATAAAGCAGCATGTATGCACAAATATGTTCCTAACCTTATGATGGATTTTAATTTCAATAAAATTTATACATGCTAAATTAAATGCTCACAAAAAAAAATACTTGTATAAATCAAATTAAATCCTATTAATTCGAAATCAAATTTTGGGTGTTACAAGTCAAAACATCTGTTGACACTACAAATTCAACAATTAATTATTTCATGTTCGTCACATGAAGAGAGAAATCTATGGCATTGGAGAAACTTAGTTGAAAGTGCATGGTTGTTCATAGGTGTTAGAGGAACATTCAGATATGGCTGTCTTCTCACTAAGGGAGACTACTTGTCCCAATAATCGATGCCCATGAGGCTTAGCAATACAATGATGAGTCTAGTTCAGATATTAGCCTTATCGCTTCTACACCACATGTCCCTGTGGGGATCGATCTGTACTAGAGACAACGCCTCCATTTACGTTATAGATCCTATTGATCTAGCCGCCATTGTCATTGTCAAGTAGTAGATCGGAACTGCCACTTGCGCTCGTGGTCGGGTTGCAAGCCACACCATTCCTAGGCTCATTGTTGGGTCTTGTCACTTTATCTACCTTCTAGACCATCCTTGGAGGTGGCATCATGTAATCCTAGCTCACCTTATCTCTAATGAAAGCTCCTTGCCCCTAAAGCATTGTATTTCTATATACTCCACCCATGAGGCTCAATAACATAATCAACTAGCTCAGACGGTAGATTTCTTGTGGTGGAACTACCAAACTTCGGTTCAAGTCTCGGCACGTATTCATATTTTTTCTAGAGTTATTATATAACCTAATGATGTCGTTCTTTCAGTGGACATTATGTCCATTGACAATGAGGCATCTTACTTTGTTCTGTGTGTAACAGAGCATGTGTATTTATGCCACGTAATTTGCAAAAAAAAAACTATTTCACATCTATTCTTCCTACAATGAAACCATTTTAAAAATGTTTCTTCATTTTCCTTTCAATCCACCTTTGTCTAACTTCCATGTATTTTTACAAAACGCATCCGGAGGGTACGAGAAAAGTGTGCCTACGAGTACAAGAGAAATGACCCTCCTTGTCGAGTTCACGGTTATCTCCTCAATGGTTGCAAATTGGGATTTTAAAACTTATAAAACTAGAAGGATTCTCCGCGCGTTGCCGTTGGTATGGAGGAATATAAATATAGTCTTAGTGTAATCTATCGAGTTATCTATATATAGCTTAATTATTAGTAGCCAATTTTCGAAGAGGAAGAGAGTAAGTTACGTGAGAGAAAAATGCTAGCAGTATGCATGTATGATCATGTGTAGGTAACTATATCTACTACTAAAACCATTTGTGAGTGAGCATTTAATTGCATGTATGAGTGGATGATGATGTGGCGCAAGGAGATGCAAAATAATTAATTTAGTAGGACTTGTCTTTATAGGATATATAGATAAAAAGTAAATTTCTCTTAAAAAATGAAGAAAAAACAGAGAATACAACTACAACAAGAAGCCAGGAAAACAAAAAATCAAGTGGCGACGAGCAAAAAGCTGCAGAAGAAGAATCGTTTTCGGCAGGAGGTTTTCGCGTGTCTATGGGTATCCGAAGCGCCACCTGGCCTGCAGTGTCGCGCTCGCACATCAGGAGACAGGACTTCGCGGGCGTGCACGTCTCTGATGAGCTGGTGCAGAGCGTGGCGCGGGCCCTGGGCGCCGCCGAAAGGCGATCCGGGACAGGGACCGAGTTGGCCGCGCGTGTATCCGCGTCGGATGGAAGTTGGAGGCGACCCGATGCCTAACCGTAGACCACAGTGCCGTGCGACGGTGCCCATGCCGCGCGCAATCGCTCGCGATTGAGGACCTTTGTTTTTTTTAAAAAAAGAGAGAGAGAAATCTGACCTCAACCAGAATTAATTTACAGGAGCATTTGGACTCTATGCCTTGAAACTGAAATAAAAACAGAGAGCAATATTACTAAGAGCTAGAAAGACAGTACACTGATGATTTCCCAGTTATCCAATATGCTGATGACACCCTCATTATCATGGAGGCCTGCTCCAGACAGCTGATTGCACTAAGGGCCCTACTCCACAGCTTTGGAGAGTCAAGCGGACTCAAGGTTAATTACCAAAAATCTTTTATGGTGCCAATCAATGTTGCTAATGATAGACTTCAGATGCTTGCAAGAACTTTTGGTTGTGAGCCTGGTGGGATGCTGCCATTCACTTACCTAGGACTGCCTCTCAGCCTAACCAAACCAAGGGCAATTGATTTCTCCCCCTGGTTAATAAATGTGAAAGGAGGTTGGCCGCCACATCCATCTTCTTAAATCAAGCAGGTAGGCTGGAAGTGACCAACTCAATTCTAACTGCAATGCCAACATTTTGCATGAGCACTTTTCTTCTACAAAAAAAGGTTATTGAGCAAATTGATAAGTTCAGAAAACTTTGTCTCCGGAGAGGTGCAGACGTCAATGCAAGACAAAGACCAAAGGTGGCTTGGAAAGTAGTATGCTCGGGGAAAAAAGAGGGAGGCCTTGGAGTTCTGGATTTGAAATCACAAAATGAGGCCTTACTAATCAAATACCTGCACAAATTCTTCAACAAAGATGATACCCCTTGGGTTTCTTTGGTCTGGGAAAAATACTACAGTGATGCAAGATTACCAGGTACGACTAATAAAGGATCATTTTGGTGGAAAGGAATTGTCTCGCTGCTAGGAAAATTTAAAGGCATGGCCAGACCAAACGTTGGGAATGGAAAATCTTGCCTTCTCTAGGATGATCTTTGGGGAACCGAAATTCTGAGTACAAAATTCCCAAAACTCCGATCTTTTGCTAGAAATAGGAATATCACCTTATATGATGCCATGCAGGAATCTCAGCTGCATTATATGTTCTATCTACCTCTAACACAGCAAGCTCACAGCCAATTCATACATCTAAACAATGAGCTACAACAGTTAAATCCAGAGGACAGGGCAGATAGGTGGTCGTACATCTAGAATACCAGCACTTACTCAGTTAAGAAGGCCTATCGGCAATTAAAAGGTCATCAAGGAGTTCACCCGGCTTTTGATTGGACATGGAGATCCTCCTGTCAGGCCAAACATAAGGTCTTCTTTTGGTTAGTGCTTAAAGACAGATTAAGCACAAGAGAATTGCTGAAAAGGAAGAGAATGCAGTTGTCAGACTACACTTGTGTTTTATGTAACAGTTCAGTTGAAGAAACTTTGACACACCTGCTATTAGAATGCAACTTTGCTGAACAGTGTTGGGCAACTATTAATTTGCAGGTGGACTTGGATGCTGATCCATTCCAGATCCTTCTGCAATTCAGAGATTAGCTGGGAGTGTCGTTCTTCATGGAGATAATCATTCTAATGTCCTGGGCAATCTGGATGGCAAGAAACGACCTCATCTTCAGGCAAATCAACCCGGCGGTGCATCTGACATTAGCTAACTTCAAGAGTGAAATGAAGATGCTGCTTTTAAGAGCAAAACAAAGTTACTTTCCAGAAATTGAAACATGGACTGTATCTCT
This sequence comes from Sorghum bicolor, assembly GCF_000003195.3. Lineage (NCBI taxonomy): Eukaryota > Viridiplantae > Streptophyta > Magnoliopsida > Poales > Poaceae > Sorghum > Sorghum bicolor. The sequence goes on along the minus strand of NC_012879.2, from coordinate 10,455,132 downwards.
AACTTAGCAAGGTTTTGGGCAGTCCTGGTGCTGCTCTTCTTTGTCAATTTCTTTGTTTCCTAGATCTCAGTAAGGTCGTGGTGTTGAGATGTGTGGGCATTTGTTGCACACTACCCTTGCTTTTCTTTTAGCTTTGGTTATCTCCCTTTTTCTTTTCTTTTTCTTTCTGTGGCTACTGTTACTGTTATTTCTGCTATTAATAAAGTGCTGTAGGGGTGTAAACCCCTCCAATTTCCTTCAAAAAACTAAGCTGTTGGTGCAGCAGTAGCAATGGTCGCATTCAAAACTGCTTTAATCTTACGCAGTAGCAATAATCATGTTCAAATTTACTTAAAAACTCTTGATGCCAGGCCTCAAATTATGATTGTGTAGTAGCAATCTTTAACGTTCTCATTTAGTTAGAAATTTTCATGTCAAAATGAAGCCACTAAAGTGGGAACTGTGCATTGAACTGCAAAGCCAACGCCGTAGAGAAGGAACACGACGTAGGCATGCCGACGATGTTTATCTAACATGGGCAGAGATTTGACTAGCAAGATCCGCATTGAGAAAAGATGAGATGAATCGACAGAAATCTCCAAGAAGGAATACGGCTCCCAAAGGTGTCCGCTGTCCATCCAATAGCAAGACAAAGGCTTTGCCTAGCACCCAACCCACCCCAACCACAACATGGCAACTACAAGCATGATTCACTGTTCTGCACATTGACCACAACCACCACCACATAATTCTGCACTTCGAGAATGCCATGGGTAGCACAAATCCATCCACACCACGAGCAGATCTGAGCCCTTAAACAGACTTACTACTGCTAACACCCTGCACCACTGGCAACACCGTTGTGCTTTAGGACACCACATCTAGATCTAGGGATACTAGATCCATGCCTAGGGCGCGAATCCAGACCCGAGCCAGCGAGCTCTTTAGGCCCGGCTAGTGGCCCGGCCTCGGCTAAGGCATCATCGTCGTCGTAGCCTAGGGGGCATCGGGCCTTGCATTAGTACATAAATGTTAATGGAGATGGTCACTTTCAATTAATGGAGGAAGGCTTCACAACCGCCTCCAATGGAAGGACTCGGTTAATGAATGGATAACCGATGCGGTTATCCTATCCGCCTCCATTAATAGTATTAATAGAGGCGGGCGCCATAAAGCTACTGTCTCCGTTAATACAATTAATGGAGACGGGTGTTATTAACCGCCCGCCTCCACTAATATTTTAACGGAGACGACCATTGTATAACACCCGTCTCTATTTCAATTTTAGCATTAAAAAACTTCTGTATTTTTATTTGAATTTGAATTTAAATTATATTTTTTGCAAATGCCTAGGTTAACAAGATCCGTCCATGACTTTAGACCATCCTTCATCTTTTTCTCGATGTCTACCAAGACGTCGATCACGCTTTCGAAGATATTTTTCTCTAGGTACATGCAATCGATGGCATGGGATGTATCAAGTGTTTTCCAGTATAACAGGTACTTGAAGAAAGTTGACTTCTTCTTGAAAGGAACGACGACAGATGGTTCCTCCTTCTTATCCCACTTTCTCTTGTTGTTGTCCCCTCCATCTCTTTCTTATTTTTTCCGAACTCGACCTCATTCATATCCTTGACCATAGCGAAAACCTTTTCCCCACTACTGGTCCGTTCTAGTTCATCAAAGTTGAGGCTATGGCTGGTTGTCAAAGTACTTAATCATTATATCCTTTCGGTACCTGTGATTCTTGATAAGGAATCACATGTGCCTCGTGCAAACTACACAGCCGGTTTTCCCTTTGATCTACTCTAATAGCGAAAATAGACCTGGGTAATCGGTAATGGTCACAAAGATTATTGCTTTTAGAGTGATCTTCTTCTATAGGGACGCATCCATCATCTCGACCCCTTCTTCCCATATTTTCTTCATGTCTTTCATGAGCGGCTCTAGGAACACATCTATGTCATTGCTGGGCTACTTGGGTCCAGAAATAAGCATGGCTAGCAGAAGGTACCTACGCTTCTGACATATCAAAGGAGGTAGGTTGTAGATGGTGAGGATGACTGGCCAAGTGTTGTGCGAGCTGCTAAAGTCATCGAACGGATTCGTTCCATTAGTACTCAGTGTGAACCTAACATTCTGTACCTCTTTGCTAAACATGGAAACATGGCGTTGAAATCCTTCCACTGCTTGCCATTAGAAGGGTGCCGTAGCTTGCCATTGTGTTTCATGCGATCACTAGATGCATGCTGGGACATCAGCTTAGCATCCTCAGGGTTCCTAAACATAGCCCATAGACCACCAATGATAGGCAGGTACCACATTGACAGTGCAGAGCTTTTCTTTTGCATGTAACCCACTTCTTCCTCGTCCTATTGTTGAGACATGATTTGCTTCTTCTTCGGTATCTTCTTCTTCTTCTTAGACCCACACATGGGTCCTTCGTCATTCCCATCCACATGACAACTATCATTCCTTTTATATAGACTCACGTCATAGTGCAACAACTCTCCAACTTCTCATATTACACACCTCAATAAAGGATATAGTGGTTAGGGCAGGCGTCGAACTTCCTAAGTTTCATTGCCACTGGCTAGATCATCATCTTTGCTCGATAGGTATTGGTGGGAATCTTGTTATCATCTAGATATGTGTTAGCAAGGACACTCATGAGGTCATTGAAGCTAGTGTCAGACCAGCCATGCCGAGCCTTCGACATCAACATCTACAGGTCAAAACGCAACACCAACCAACGCTTCGAACAACCCTTATAAAGAGGGTCAATTGCAGCCTGCTTCTCTCTAAAATTCTCCAGCCACCTTATGCTATCAAATAGAATGCCGTCTTTGTCTAGACGGTTAGCTCTTTCCGCCATAAGCTTCGCACCCTCTGGGTCCTTCACAATAGCATCCTCATCACCTTCCCCACCACCTTCATTGTTACCAGCCATGTCTTGGATAAATCCTCCATCATGATGTAATCACAAACATTGTCATCGCTGGTTGCTGCTGCAACTGATGAGGAGAGGTAGGTTGTCGTCCTATATGTTCTATGGTCGATAACATCAAGTTCCCTCCAGATGCATCACCACAGTCGCATCTACTTCTTTTTCTCCATGATAAGTCTAGATAGTGTAATCTTTGATAAAACCAAACCTAATCAAGTAAAATTGCACCTCACTGTCTGCATGAGCATTCATGTTCTTACAACAAGAACAAGGACATATGGTTATCATCCGATCTAGACTCTGATGATGAGCTTTTGCGGCTATAATAAACTTCCTCACATGAACCAGGTACTACTGTTCCATTCTCTTCATCTAATACATCCATTCAAACCTGTTCATACCTACAAACCTTATTGCCCAACAAAAAAGAAGTGTTACAAACAAGATAATAGATCTAGAGCTAAAGAAACCACAATTTTCTCTCTCCTCCATGATAAGATGAATCTAGATCTAGATCTAAATCTAGAGAGACCCAAATGATGAAGAATATAGAGGAATGAGGTTTGAAGAGCGTGTTTCTACCTTTTGCGGTGTCCTCCTTTAATAAACCAAGAGCAAAACTCCTCCTAAATTTTGCTCAATTTATAGGATTTTGGAGGTCAAAACCCTAAAAACTATAAGAGGAGCCATGAGGAAGAAGAAGTGGGTGGCGACTGTAGCATTTATAGCTGGAGGAACAATGGAGGTGAGCACCGCAAGAAAATTGCCTCTGTTAATCATATATTAACGGAGACGATCACTATAACAAAACTGTGGAGGCGGTCATCCTAAGCCAACCGCCTCCGTTAATATGCATTAATAGAGACGGCCCCCTTAAGGCAACTGCCTCCATGAATGTTTAACCAAGGTGGGCCTTCGGATGGCCGGCTAGGACAGGCCATGCCCAAACATTGGAGGCAGACAAAAAATGTGCCCGCCTCTAATCTCAAAAATGCAATGCCACCTAAAAAGAATCATGTACTAGTGTTGCCCCGCTGTTGGATCAAGGCCACCTCGAGCACTCCTAGCCATTATCTCCCAGTGCACGGGCAGACGTGCTTTCAACCACAAGCGCGTGAGCTAGGTGCATATGTGCCCCCGGTCACCATGGAAGCTTGAAGGGTGCAAACGTGACCTCTTAGGGAAGATCGGCTCCACACTGCCGCCTCTGCCAATGGGCTCCCACTTAGTCAAATGAGGCCTAGTAGCTTCCCGATCCAACATAGAAGGGGGTGGATCTGCCGTCAACGCCCCGGGCAAGGGCCTCAGCCACCATGGCCATAATATTCGCACCACCAAAAGTTGGTGGTAGGAGCTGGTGAGGAAGAAACCCCGTTGTTGTCTTCCTTGCGTCCACACCTACAATCGGCGGCATGCTCCGGTAGCGGTGAAGTCGAGGTGCTATTGGAGGAGGAGTCTTTGGGCCGCGCGGTGTTGGACTTCCACCTATGTTGCCCATGTGAAATGTAGACATGTTGCTCAAGTAATGACTAAAAATTCTTGTGAAAAGATGACTATAAATATAAAATAGCAACATGAGACTTCTTTATTCATTGAAAGAAACTAAAGTTTGTTTTAAAGCCTCTTGTTAATTATTGCAAGAGGCGCTAGCAAATTTCATAAAAACCAAAGACATTTGTCTATCTATTAGATAGAATCGTTATCTGTAGTAATATCTCTATTGGATGATTGGATCTATTGTGCTTTCTAAAAGTTACACGTCCCTAACTGTTGATGCCGATTAGGATCACATATCAGCAAAAGCTTGCACGTTTGAGGCGGCACACGGCCTAGCATGCATCAGAGAAAGTCCAAACGCAACAAGGCCGACCAATAGGAGGGTCATGTAGATTTGACACCTATAATCTTTGGATGTGCAAAGCTCGTGAACAGCTCTAGGAAAGACATGTCAGGAGAAGCGGAATGAGGCCGTCGAGAGATGTGCAGGACATTAGAGGGTTGGAAAGAGACAAAATAGAGAAAAGTCATGGACAGATGGTGAGTTCTCGCTTCAGACTAAGACAATGACTTTTGGTGGTGGAAATAAACTTTGTTAAATGTTCAATGTAAGCTGGGTCCAACCTTGACATCTTATACATCCATTCTCTGTCCATGACTTTCGCTCCCTTGCAGAGACAACAATAATAACACATGTAAGCATACTAATCTAGAAAAGAAACAACCCAAAATAGATCTAGATCTAGATCTGGAGCAAAAAGGTTCCAAATCATAGAAAAAAGAGATGATCGAGCGATTGAGAACGTAAATCAACCTCTTGCTGTGTCCTCCTTCACTAAATCTAGGGCAAAATCTTGACCTCTAGAAAATGGACATTTTTAGGGTTTTGAGCTCAAAACCCTAAAAATGGAGGAGCAGCCGCGGTGAAGAAGGGTAGGTGCGGCTGTATTTATAGCCCAGACTTAACTGAGGCGAGCAATGTTACAAAATCGCCATGGTTAATGAGATATTAACCGCGGCGGGTAGTATAAGTGACCGCCATAGTTAATAGATATTAGCCGTGGCGGTTGTACGGTTGGCTTACACTGCCCGCCACGGTTAATGATTAACCGTGGCGGTTGTCCTATGGCCTGGCCGGCTTGAGCCGGCAGTGAATAACCGTGGCGGGCGAAACCAACGTGCGCCTCGAAGCCCTTATGTGAAACGCTGCGCAAAATAAAATGTGTAGTAATGCAGGACATTAGAGGGTTGGAAGAGATAAAATGGAGAAAAGTCGTAGTAGATTGACTTTTTTATAGGTTGTAAACTATTATTCACTTCAATCAGCCGTGGTGCTACGATACATATAGATGACTGTGGTCTTATCAACCTAATACAATACCTTTTTAAAACATATAAATCTGCAAGTTTCTCACAAGATTAAAGAAGTTTGGATTGTATTTGGGAAGAAACAAACTCGGACAGGCAAAACCGGTCTAGATGACCAGTTTTTGTAGCCACGATGCCAACTCAGTAGAAATCGCCCTGGACCGACTTCCAGAACTGTCTTGGTTCAGTTCTCCAGATCCGAACGTCGCCAAACGGCCTAGGCCAATTTTTTCAGGATTACTGGTCCAACTTGCTCTAAATTGTCCCGACTTTGCTCCTTTTTGTATATGAGTTCGGCATGATTTATTTTCTGGAATTAATCATGAAGTGTTGCCTACTTATTTAACAGAAAGAAGGGTAGCAGAGAATTTAGTGGTGTTTTGAGAACGACTGATGATAGTAGACAGGCTTGCTTCCAGTGCGGTTAATTTCAAATCCTATCGCAAGCGGTGTGATGTGTTTCCGATATAGATAGATAGATATGCGTGTCGCGGGGTCATTAGTTGTTGACTTGCGAAGCAGGCCATCAGCGGCCGTGCAAATGTGTGCAACAGTGCAAGAACCCACTGTGCGATTGGCCATATCCACCGTGGAGAAAAACATGAAGATGTATGCATGATGCATAGAAGGCTTCTGTTTTTCTAGCTACTGGTACAGGTTTCATACGTACTACGTACGCATGCGATACATACATGCAGGATTATGACAGGAGGCAGTTGAGTAGTTTGGTGGCAGTGATGCGCTTTGTAGCTGCGTGTCGGCAGATCATTTGGCGCTGACCTTGGTAGCAGGTATCTTTTGCGCAGTTCGTCCTAGTATGTATCGCGCACGATAGCCGTAACTGCTCCTTTGTAGACCAAGTACGTACGTATACGCGCGAAAGTAAACTCTGGATACAGACGGATATCATTGATACTATATTTGTTTTTATATTTTTGGCCGAATTCGGATTCAAATACGGATAATATCAATTCTGTCGGATAAGATATGATTGGACATTGATATCCTAAATATACGATTTAAGTATTCGGATACAGATACAGTATCGGATGTTGAATATTCGGACTCAGATACGGATAGATTTAAACTCCTATAAACGAATTCGGTCTCAAATACGGTCGAAAAATATCCGTATCAGAAAATATCGGCACCATTTTCATCTGTAACCCAACTACAAGTCAAATGGGACCTCGATCGCAGCTTTCAACGGGACATGTTGCAACTCTGTCGGTTTTCGAAACACGAATGTCAAAAGCAAGCCTGCTAACCACATTTTTTGATGGCTATATCTCTGATTATTGGTCAAAATATCAATACTAAATAAAATTATCTATCTAAGTGGTTTTGCTTTTTTAAATAACAAAAATGTTCTGTTTTCTAAAATTCATAATTAACTTTTTAAATTAGAAAAAAAACGGTACCAAAATTATTTTAAAAATATAAGGTGTCTATTGGTGCTACCTTTGTTACGCTACCACAGGAAGCGACCTCTGTTACAACAACTCTTTTGCGAGTATACTAATATATAAAATACTATGTTTTATATCAACATTTCATGAATATTTTAGCTACTAAATGAATTCAAATGAAAAAAATAAACTATAGAGTTCTAAATCTTATATCAAGCACTACAACTTCGATATGGAACATGTATTTACATCTAGGTTTGTTTAAAAACTTCAAAATTTATATCTCAAAATATGTAAATTTAGAACAAGTGAAATTTTACGGCGTTTGCAAATTATGAGAGCCCTCCGTTTCGCCAGATCCAATGGTTTAAAAACAGGAGGAACCAGATAGAAAGAACTTAAGTTGTCCGTCGGAACCAAAAAATAAGCAGCTTCGAAACTACCTTCTAATTAACTTTGGAGCGTATAACGGTATTTTAATGTCTCAGAAGCTGCTTCTCTAGATCAGAAAAAAAGAGTTGCTTCACTGAATAAATAAATAAAAAGCTGCTTCTCATCTCATCGCATCTTATCAGAATGTTCTTCCCTCCGCTCGCTTCCTCTCGACGCGTCGATGGCTCAGCGGCCCCATGCTCCGTGGACGCGTCTACTTCGATAGCCAACGCTCATCTCCGCAGCTCCCTCACTAGCTTTATCTCCTTTTGTCTCCGCAGCTTCCTCCCTGTCCAGCGCGAGAGGCACAGGTGACCCGCTGGAGCACCGCCCCACCTGCACCCTCCAGCTGCCATGCGCCCGACGTTAGCCCGCAATAGCGCTGATCCGCCTGCAGCCATCTCACTCACGGGTCACGATGGCACAACCCGGCAGCACGCAACCTCTCTTCGTCACCATCGCCACATCCTGTGAAGCATCCATCTCGGAGCTGGACCCACACAACACCACCTACGCCACCAGCATCTGCTTGTTCCTCGCCCACAACGAGGTGTTCGTGGCGCCCAATGTCACGACGGCCTAGATCTTGACGAACCGCCTGGCGCGCGATGCAACGTGTATGGAGGCGATCTCTGTGTTCATATCCGTGTCCGCGGCGGTGGCGGCCGCGAGGAACGTGATGAGTGCAAGCGCCGCAGCGTTGGGTTCATGGCACCCGTGATGTCCGGTGGCCTGGTGTAGGACAGTGGTGGCTACTTCGATTCGGTGGGCATGAGCAAGTCTACGCCCGTGCCGCCGGTGATACGCATAGTCAGGATGGGTGTTCGTCCAACATGATCACTATGGCGCAGCTCTACATCAGCGCCATAGCGGCGTTGCCCTGCAACAGCAACCTGGGTCCGGTGACCTAGGAAGCGACGAGATCCCGAATCACAGGCACCAGCTACCCCCGTTCGCGTTCGTAGAATTAGGTCAGGAGTCGAGGTGTTGTACAGAAGAGAAAAAGTTCTAAACTACACTTAAGAACAAATTAATTAATTTTCGTAGTTAATAAGTGCAGTGAATATTTTTCACGGAAGGAACCGGTGGTTCCTCCCAAGCACCATAACAAAGCTCTTAGAACAAATATTTGAGACTCTAATATAAACAACTTCAAATAAAAAATTATCAACAACAAATTACAGATCAGGTCGGCCAACAAATTCAAAATTCTTAATTTTGAATTTTAAAAGATAAAAAACTTAAAACACATATTTGTGACTCTAAACAACTTGAAAAAAAATTAACTATATATTTAGAATTATAGCTTTGGTGTAAACCATATCAACATTAAGGATTGTTTGAAAATTTTAAATTATATATTTCAACATCTAAGAAATTAAAATAACATTTTAGGACTACTTAAACAGCTTCAAGTAAAAACTTCTCAACAGTATAAAGTTGTAGATCGCATTGATAGCTAAAATTTTAATATAAAGTTTGATGCTTGGCCCTAATATGTGGTGATTTTGGCAGGTATCATTTTTCGGTTCAAGTGATTTCACTAAACAGTAAACACCAACAGGGGAGAAAATGTCATCAACAGGCATTTCCTTGTGTGTGATATGTTAATCGATAGGGAAATAAATTATTTCCCGGAGCTACATGTTAATGTAATATTTTCCTGACAATGCATACGAAACCAATAGGGAAATTCTGTTTTTTTCACCTGTGATGCCTGACGGGGAGTGAATCGATGTGTTAAGCATCTCCAGGAGTTACCAATAAACACTTTCAATCTAGAATTTTTGGTAAGAATAGAAGAAAACTCATCTCTAAGAATTCTTAATCCCACCTCCTAATCTTTTGGCACTTGAAAAACGTCGAGGAAAGCGAGGATCCTTGTGCTCTTGCAAGACATGCCTATTGTGGAAGGGTGTGGACAAAATAAAAAGCAGGAACGGTTCTTGATGCAAATATATAAGAGAGAAAAAATATATTAAACTAGTTAAGATAATTTATAAATAATATAGGATTTTCTATGTAAAACTATCTTTTATATTTTATGAGTAACTTATTTAAAACTGTTAGAGATGATCTTAGTTATTTTTTTAAGAATTTTTGGCAAGTTGAAAAACTCTATGGTTTTGAGAATAAAATGTTGGCAACTCTTGGAGATGCCCTACGGATAGGAGACGTGCGGCTCAGGAAGGCTTCAAACTTAAAATACACTTACCCACAGGAAAAAAACATGGATTAGGAGAGAATGGATAAATCAGTCACAGTATTCCCTCTAATTATTTTGTGGACGTGGAATGGCCACCGACAAGTAGGCGCAGTGCCATCCTAACCCGTCCAATCAAGGGGCTACCGTGGAATGAGGGGCCAATTTGAAGTTGGGTATACTCCACCCGTTTTAAAATAATAGTCGTCCTCATTTTTAAGAGTCAAACACTTTTAATTTTAAATAAATATATAAAAATATTAATATTTATTTATAGTATATAATTAGTATCTTAGATATTTTATTTGAAAATACAAATGTTGTTCACACTGTTTACAATATAGTCAAATTTAAGAACCTTTAACTGACACAAATATCGTATCAACACTTCTAGAGAGAAAAGCATAAAAGGCACAAAAATTCAGGTGGGAATAGCTGCATTACATTATTGCTGAGATGACGATGATGATAACTTAATAATGCGATGTGGATAAGATAAACAAGGAACTCTCCATGATTGGCTATTTTAATTTCAATAGCACGCTCGGTATTGCGCGGTCGACCTTGTGTGTGACGCGCGATCGAATCCGGGCGCAACATTGCTGGGACGAGCAGCCGACTGTGCGGTGACTCGATTGTTTGTGAGCTTATGTATCATGCTTGCGTCTTGACATGTTTTCTATTGGTATAAATCACCCCTCTATGTAGTAAAGATCTCGACAAGATTTTGTAAGGTGGTCTTGCCAATCTAGAACAATTTCGTTGTGCTATTCTCTCTAGGGGTGCAAAGGGGTAACCTCTAGGTGCACCTCCAAACCTCTTTAGTTTAAATATTTGTACTACTTTTTAATTTTTTTAAAGAAGTAGTATAAATATTTGAACTAAAGAGGTTTAGAGGTGCACCTAATCATCACTCATTTGCACCCCTAATTCTCTAACAGGTCTTCGTAGGAGGAGTCAGGGGAGAGTGCTACAGTCCGAGCGTTCGGACCACAGACTCGGTCCGATGACCGCGCTCTGTTTCCCGCCCTGTTTCGACGCCTCGCCTGTGAAACGAATGTAGCTCGCGTACCGAAGGTTCTCATTACTTGTTGGTTTGCACAATTTAGGGGCCCACCTCTTACTCATGACTTTCAATCTACTAAAAAAATCATATCTGTTAAACTAAATAACTAAATTAAAATCTAATTACACTATCAGATTCCTTGCAATAAATTATTTAAAACAAGATCCCACATGTATATATTTAGATAAAATTTTATTAACGAACATTTATCTTATAAAGATAGAACATTTTTTTATTAAACAGAGACATGTTCTAGGTTCATTCCATAAAACAATATTCCATCTTTGTAAAAAATAATGTTCCCAGTTTAAAAGAACAATATTCTAGTTTTAGATTTATAAAATGAATATTATAATATATATACAAGAATAAATAAATAAATAGACGTAAAAATAATAAAATATAAAGTAAAGCATAGGGAAAAAACATTCAGTAGATTTTTTTTTAAAAATGTCATATGGGTACTTTTCAAATATCCTAAAATATATTATAAAACATCACAAGCATACTAAGTGAACATCACTAAATACACCATAGAACATCATTAAGTACACTATAAAACATTATATGTATACTATATGAACATCACTAAAAAACATTATAGATGTTCATATATGTACTAAGTGAACATCACCAAATACACCATAGAATATCACTAAATACATTATAGAACATCCCATGTATACTACGCGAACATCATTAAAAAACACTATAGATGTTCATATGTGTAGTAAGTGAACATCACCAAATACACCATAGAATGTCACTAAGTACATTATAGAACATCGCATGTATATTACGTGAATATCACTGAATATATCATAGAACATAACATGTATACTAATGAATATTATTGAATGCACCATAGAACTTCGCTAAATAAATTAGAGAACATCGCATATATATTACATGAATATCACTAAATACATCATATAATATTACATGTATACTATACAAACATCGTAAAAAACGCCATAAAACATCATCATGTATAGTATATGACCATAACATCTCATGAAATACAAAAATATAAAAAGTAAACATTTAATAAATAAATAATTAGGTAATATGAAATAGGAAAATAAAAATAACTATAAAAAACATAAAGACAAAGATAAAAAGGTAAAGAAAGAAAATAATAAAATAATAAAATATAAAAATAAAATAAGACAAACAATTAATTAATTAATTATAGTAAAGTCAAAAAGATATAAAAAATGAAGAGAATAATGTAAAACGAAAAAATAAAAATAAATAAATAATATAAATAAATAATTAAAGTGCGAGCAAAAAATAAAATAATATAAATAAAAATATAAAAGTTGGAAGGAAAAAAATCACATGAAACAAAAAAATTAAATTAAATTAAACTAAAGAAAGAAAATAAAAAATAAAAAGAAAAGAATGAAAGAAATAAAAGAAAACTAAAGAAGCATAAAAAGTATAAAAATGAAAAGAATAATAAAAAATCACATGAAAAAGGAATAAAAATAAAAATGAAGCACAGAAAGAGAAAAGCGATAGAAAAAAAGGAAAAGAGAGAAAAAAAAGAAAAGGAAGAAAATGAGAAAATAAAAAAAGAAGAAAATTGAAAAAGGAAAAGAAACTTACGTACACGAGAAGAATAGTGGGTCCGTGCTGCAGTTTCTGCCCAACTTCCGTGGATTCCCGCGCGTCAGCTTCCCGCGCATCATCGGCGGAAGCATCGGGTCCGTATCGGACCCGAAGATTCCCGGGAGTCATAAAGAACAAGTGACGAATCAGTTTGCATTGATCGACTAGCTGGTCAGTCTCGCTCATTTCTACCACGTTCTTACTGCGTGCTAGGCTATGTGCAATCTTGGTCGGGTTTGCTAGTGACTTGGTGCCAATACTTTCTTTCTTGTGTTTCTCTGTTTGAATATTTTTTATATTAATTGCACTATGTCAAAAGCACCTTAGGCGAGCATTCAGCTGCATCACAGACGCATCAGAGCGCGTCGGCAATATGACATCTGTAATAAGGCTTATTATAAACGCGTAAAACAAGCATGTGTATTAAGAATACACTTATAGACACGCGTAACCACAAGCAACTGTGATTAAAATAGAACATGCATCTGTGTGAACAATAACACTCAGACGTGTATACTATACACGGGTCTCTAGTATGGATACCACTATAGACGCATTCTTTAAGCACGTCTATTTTAGTGAACATTGTACAGACACTCGTGCTCTACATGTCTCTGAAGGTTGGTCACTACTAGAGACGCTAGCGTTAGATGTGTCCGTCTAAAAGAGCATAGTAGTGACGTGTGTATGGTACACGCGTCTATAGTTACGATGCTAATACAGACTCTCTTGTTTTGTCAGCGCGTCTGTAGTATGTTTCTTACCATAGACTCTTGTTATTATGCGTCTGTAGTGAGAAGCACAATACAGACTCTTGTTTTGTCGGCGCGCTTGTAGTATGTTCCTTACCATAGACGCGTCTAGGCTACAAATCTGTCTATAATAAGGAAAATACTATAGAGACGTTTCATGCCTATAGGTCTATAGCCCACAACATAGTCAGGACAACATTGATATACACAGAATCATAGATATATACGCACACTGATATCATAGAAATAAGATATATATACAAGATTGATCACAATTGTTCATCACACACACTACACAGATTGTTCATCAAACATAGTGTCAAAAATTATATCTCATCTCCAATTGTATCTTACATAGTTCATCACAAGTTTTTTGCCAAGAACTCACATCTCTTTCTAAAAGCAAAGACTAAATGTACCTGGCACATGATCATAGTCGACTATCACCGACATGAAAGTCGCCTTCTTCATTGATGATCTGCTCCATAAAAAACCTGGCGATCTCCTCTCTAAGGCCTGGTAGATTGATTTCAAGTGTCATCGTTTCATAATCCTATAGTATTCAAAGAGCATGATCAGTAAACACAAAAACACAATGAGTATGGCTGAAGGCCAATGCCCGAGGCATATGGAATACTACAGATAGTGTGTATACGCAAAAAACATCATCAATGTATCACAATCTTGCTAAATTACCAACACAAAGCTAGTATGTAATAGCAGGTAGGTAAAGCTCCAACGAGCGCCATTGCCACCTAGCACAAGCACTCAATTCCATTAACTATAGCTTAGGGATCAATGCAGATCACAGTAGCTGAGTGCCAACATATACATAAATCATTGCAGTTGTATCTTATGATCTTCATAGTCTGTCTATTTCAACGCCTCAAGCAAGTTGTGTGTAGTGAAGAACCCATAGGCATAGCCCTGGCCCTAACCTTGTTTCTAGCACTATGAACAAAGGAACACATGGTTACCAATTGAATTGACAAAACGACTTCGCAACTGCAATGGAAGCACTACTTACTAGAACCTTGAAATAATGTCTCAACGTCATCTTTTTCTTCTACCCTTTCTTCTTTAGCTTGGGTTGCTATTTGCCAAACGCCCTAAACATACATGAGTTGTTATAAATATTCTTTGACTTCCACTAACTTAATTAAGAAAAAAAATACATGGGGCAATAGTAGGCTAGACAATACTCACTCATCTATCACTTCTTGGATAGGAGTCAACTTTGTGGTTCTACCTCTATTGGAGTCGAGGTACATCACCTCCTAAAAATCAAGGTAAATGATGACAACAACCCAGTGCCCATCACAGTGATGTGCAAACATCATAAACTTTTGGTTGACATGTTTCGCTAGGCAGGATCTCAAATAGTCCACACAATATTGTCTATCTTCCTCGATACTCTTCAATGTAGGTGCTTTTGGATTAAGTATGCCAACATGCACTTTTAACTCCTTGCCTTTTGTAATCAAGTATCTAAAATAAAGATGCATACAACAGCAATTTAGCAACCAAATATATGACTAGATGGCACTTTTTACATAGTGTTGCATTCAAAAACTTGAAACTTTCCAGCATTTTGAATTCACATAGGATGGCAAGTTTATACGAACTTTCATTTTTCTATTTCCCATACGTTTTATAGAATCTCGTGTTCTAGACCTAAACTTTGATTAAAATAAACAAAAAATGATTTATCTTTTATTTGCCAGTTCAAAATATGCTTTACAAGACTTGATGACATGGAGGGCTAAAGTATGTGGGTGTATAAATATAAATATACATACCTATATGAGTAACTATGTTTGTACTACATAATTATAAAAAAATACACATATGTTGATGTCGACTCGGGTCACACACTCATAGGTTCTAGATCGCCCAAGGCTCCACACCGCCTACATATCCAGTGAAGAAAGATCCTAATGGTGATGCACGGTGGGGGTGTTCTACGATCGACAAGGCTACCTAGCTAGAATACTGATAAATCTTGTTGAGAGACATGTTGGACAACAAAGGCTTGGAAAAAGCTAGGGGTTAAACATAAGAGGTAAAGTAGGCACTGTGATTTTTAGGATAGGATGTCAGATATCTCAATCAACAATGATATTCTAATATATATAGAGGGGGTGGTCTTATCATAGTAGAAAACCTCTCCAAGATGCAATTCATAAGTTTCCCATGAGTTTGGATCAAGTTTGAACTTTGTTGGATCCATACTAGAAAGTCAGAAGCGGACCTTACAAAAGTCAGAACTTCCATATGGGGGTAAAAACATCCAATATAGTGGCACCTTCGCAAGAACGTTACCCCTCCGTCTGGTCTTGTTGATATTAGAAACGCACCCAGAGAAATCCACAAGGGCACGGATATCGGTGAGCACTTCACCCAGGAGATTTCTAGAGTATCATTATTTATATTTTTACCACTAGGAGAAAGCGTGCATTAGACTAACCTAAATCTATACTTAACCCCTGGGCTTGCAAAACAAGATAGTGAGATATGAGCGATATAGAGAGAACTCCTTCGTCAGTCTTATTCTAACCTATGGTAAGGTGTGTAGATATTGCTCTAAGGGGAGTACCTAGAGAAAAGAGACACCTCAAAGAGTGCTTGACCCTAGCACCATATATCCTCCCTTACCTACTAACGGGACATGGAATACAAAGACACCAAGGGGATTGTCACTTCCTCCGATGCTACCACAAATCCGACCAGATAGGGAGTATCTACGAGTGTTTTTAGCCCAAGCACCGCGCTTACGCTACGAACGATTACTCTATTCCTAATGCAAAGTGAATAAAGTAAACCCATTGTTGATGGTCCTTAAGTATCAAATTTAATCATTGAATAAATAAAGAAAAGGATCTAAATGCAACCAACACCCAGACTTAGGGTTTTATGTGACAGAATTCCATGAGTTTTGGTGTTTGTCTATTTCTGCAAGGGGTTATCAGGAAATATGGAGGAATGGCCCACACGTCGGGTTTACATAGAGATATTAACGTGTGCGGCAATTTTCCATCATCTAGAAGACTCCAGAAGCCACGGTAAGAATATAAATAACGCTACCTAGAATACTTCCTGGTTAAAATGCTACATTGATATTAATCTATGCGCTTGTAGATCCCATTTATTATTTATCTGGATGAGCAATTGCATATTTCAATACCACGTCTCTCATGTCATGCTGGGGATGACAACTTGGCTTAAGTGGCATGAGGGATAGGTTCGGCATTTTTGGCATCGTTATCAGAAATAGAAAACTAAGTCTACTTTTGGTAATGACGTTAAGAATGCCCAACAAGCATTTTTAGCGTCATTGCCAGGGAAGGTTGATTTACTAATAGGAATGAATAAGGAATAATGAGTCATCATTCGCATCACTAATATGATTGAGATCATCAATTCTCTCATACAGCTTTACCCCTGTACTTTGCTATTTTTTTTATTATTTTATGCTGGGTGATGTATGAATAGAAGAGATTTTCTAGATAATTTCGTTGATGACCCCGAAGCAATAATCAGAAAAACAAGAGCCAAGCTCAAGAAAGTTAGATCGTCAACTTCAACGTAAAGCTCCATCAAATCAAGAAGATCACCAAAGTTTCATTCGGAACTTGACATCAGAGTTCGAAGCCATGGCGAATAAGTCAATCCGTGAGTTCTCAGCTCCCACCATGGACAACATCCGCACTGGACCTGCTGTAGACATTGACCGGACATTTGAGCTCAAGCTTGGGCTCATCAACATGGTGCAAGCAAATCAGTTCTGTGGGAAGGCACATGAAGACGCTAGTGCTCATCTCCAACACTTCCTGGAGATTTGCAGCATGTTCACCATTTAAGATGTTTCCAGAGACGCCATACTACTTCGCCACTTCTCATTCTCACTGTTAGGGAGAGCAAAGCAGTGGTTCTATGCAACAAAGGAGAAGAATACTATGTGGGCACTCTGCTCCACCAACTTTCTGGCCAAGTTCTTTCCCATGGGCAAATGCTCTCCGTGGGAAGATTATAACTTTTCAGCAACAACATGATGAATCTGTTCCAGAAGCATGGGAGCGCTTCCAAGACTACATCCTAGAATGTCCCCATCATGGAATGGAGAGTTGGCTACTGATGCAGACTTTTTATCATGGGCTCAGCAACAGCACCCGTGAAACCATGGATGCTGCAGCCGGAGGAGCATTCTGGTCACTGACCATACCACAAGCTACAACTCTTGTGGAGAAGATGGCGTACAACCAAGGTTGGAACGAAGAAAGAACTCAGACACGCAAGAAGGGTAGAGGTATGCACCAGCTCAAGGAGGTAGACATGTTGTCTGCAAAGCTAGACCTGCTCATGAAGAAGCTAAGAAGTCATGCATGTTTACGACTCTCACATGACTTGCGAGGAGTGTGGAGATACTGGACACTCAGGCAATCACTGCCCTGAGATGTTTGAGGACGTGAACTACATCAACAATAACAATAACAACAACAACTACAACCGTTCTCAACAAAATCATGGTTGGAATCAACAAAGGCCTAACTACTCAGGTAACTACTTAGGTAATTATCAAAGTAACAATTCCTACAACAACAATAATAATTTCCCACCCCTGAGAGAGTTAGTATCTAATCAAGGAAAGCTAATGGATAATCTGTCTAAGAAATTGGCATCTAATGAGAAAATGCTAGAAAATATAAATAATAGAATGGATAATTTTTCTACTGCCATCAAAAATCAAATTAGCTTTAATAAAATGATTGAATCTTAGTTGAATCAAATAGCTGCTGTTGTTCCTGCTACTAACCCCGGTATACCATCACAACCGGAAGGGCTAGAATCTGTAAATCTTGTAGACATGTTTGATGCAGGTAACTACTGGAGTAACCCCGTAGGAGGAAGACGTAATGACCTTCTGCCAGTCAAGAGAGGCGATCCAGGACACCCCGTCATCCCGATTTCCATCGGCATGCTGGACTTCCCAGAAGCACTCTGTGATTTTGGCTCAAGCGTCAACATCATGCCTAGGGTACTCTATGAAAAATTATTTACTAATCCTTTATCAGATACAACCATGTGTTTGCAGCTTGCAGATCGAACACTGAGCTTTCCAAAAGGAATATTGAAGAACATATGTGTCTGAGTTGGTACCTTGTACGTCCCAACAGACTTCGTAGTGATCGAGACCGGTGTTGATGAGAGGTCACCCATCATCCAGGGGAGGCCATTCCTGAACACCTCAGAAGCTATCATCTACGCTTGTGCTGCAAAGATCAATTTCAACATCAAGGGGAGGAAGGAGACTTTTTCCTTCAAGAACAAGACTACATAAATCCCAGACCAACCTCAATATGAACCAAGGAAGAGGACCAATAGGAGGAACAAGCAGAATAGGAACAAGCAACAAGTATGGACAGAATCAGCCAAGATGGTCACTGCAATTCACAGAGGTCAAGATCGTCGACTCAAGTCACCTTTCCTGATCAAGAAGGATGACCCTGGTGTTCCAAGCATTGAATGCACAATCAATGGATATTCCTTCTAGAAGACAATCTACGACACCGGACCGGGCGTCAATATAATGGCCGCAGTCACCTATCAACTCCTGTACGGAACCATGCCCCTACAACCAACATACACTCAGCTCCAGATGGTAGACCAGACATTTCACAAAGTCGAAGGTATAGTAACTATCCCTGTCAAAATCAACGACCATTTTATTCCGATAGATTTCCAAGTCATTGACATGGGAGAAGATGAGTATGATCTACCCATCATCCTTCGAAGATCGTTCCTCAGCACCGTTAAAGCCATCATCTACATTGGAACAGAAGAAGTCCACATGCACTTCCCCTCTGAGAAAGTATGTCGTTGCTTTAATAATTCTAACTATATATTTGAAGATTCTAAGTAGACCAGGATGAGTAGAAGACGACGCAACCGCAACCAGAGGAGGCAAATCATCAAGGACGGATGGGTGGACTATGAAGGAGAGGTAATAAGATCTGAAGATATATATCTCGAACAGGTTTGCCTAAGGAGACTGTAGCACCAAATCAGGTATGGAAAGAGAAAAGAGTTATAATAGAAGAGGAGGCGCCGCCGAAACCACCGTCTATGCCATCCAACGAATCCTAGGACGACTAAGGACATAAAGAGTCTCGTTTGGAGGACTTAAAAGCACCGAACACCGTGCCAAGAGGTAAACTTGGTAGTTATCACTTTCCCTTTTATTATTTACTTTCCTTAAATAAGCTTGTTTAGTTAATCATGTTCATACTACCCTAAAAAGAAAATAAATGTAAAAAATGATAAAGCCCCATGTGAGTATGCTAGTGGCATAAAACCCATAAGTACATTCACTGTGGTGGCATAAAAATAAATAAATATATTCCTAAAAATGAAAATGTAAAAATAAGTTTATGATCCTAACAAAGAGAATAACATTTATTGAGAAAGCTCAACATGATAAAGGGATAGAGATTTACACTAACACTTAACTAGTTCCACAAAGCTTTGTTGTCTATTTGAGCTCCACAAAATTCAAGGATCAAGAAGACTAGTAGACGGAGGACATCCTAAACGTTGTTAGGGTGCTGCCCACATTCAAACACACCTCTACCACCTGCTAGCCACATCAAAAGAAATTACGTCAAAATCCACCTTGGGGGAGAGCACCCCCATTTATCCAGCTAAGTGTTTCTACTCGTGTTTATACTTTACTCAAATAATAAAAAGATGCATAATCATGAAAACCCAAATACAGATTTTGTGCTTATTTATATATAAATATGTCTTGCTTACTTTGATAAATAAATAAATAAAGTGGCTATGCTAAACTAAATCTTAATAATAAACTCTTACATGGATATGATGAATAGTTGCTCTGCCAAGTACCTAGTTTTCAAATTTGAGCTCTCTCTCTCAAGTTAGGCATAACTATTATAATTTAAAGCTCGCTCTAAACCTGAACTTGTGGGAAGAGTACTTGATCTAAAGTCTAAGTCGTTAACGGATATGATATGGGAAGGTTGAGCTGTTGTTTATCTGTTCCTAGAGATGTTAGAATTCTGGAGAATTTTATCTTTGAAAATCTTTAAAAATGTTGCATGATGAGTTTTTGTATGATGAGAGTTTAAATTCCTACCACAGCCATATATACATGCTTATTAGACTAAGAACCATACATTTACTGCTTATGAGCATTGAGTGTGGTCAAGCTGTGTAGACCCTTAGGAGCTTGTCATGCGATTAAAATCAAGATTCACTTCAACATCCACTCATACATGCTACTTCTACTCCGGAAGTACACATCCACATACATCCTCTCATTTCCATCTCTAGATCCACCTAAAATTATTCTACTCCTATATGGGAGAGAATAGCCAAAAACATTGTCCTATTCCTGTTATTCCCTGTGGAATAAATGCTTGAGTTATCTTGGTTACTACCACTTGCTACATTATTCCAGGAGGGTGAGTGCTCAAAAAAAAAGAAGTGAATACGAGGAAATAAAAAGGGGCAAGTGCTCGGAACCTCGAAGAAAAGAAAAAGTGAGACGAGAGGTAAAAATGGATAAGTGTCTCACAGTAGAATTAGGGGTACAAGATACCCACCTAAGAGAAAAGAAGAAGAAAATATAGAGCAACTCATTCTCCTCAGAAAGCTTCAAAGTGCAAGAAAAGGTATGTATCCCCTCAAACGAGCAAAAGTAGAATTAGACTTTCACCATTGTTTTCACCATTATCACCATCATCACCATACACCATTCATTCGCCACACATGCACATCTTGATTTGACTTATTGACTTGTTTCTCTGGATCCATAATTTGACTATGCAATAAATGTCTTATGAGTATGTATTCTTTATTTCCCACCTATGAGCTCCAGTTATAATGCCTTATTAGAGTAGGGTGAGAGAGTAAGACAATGTCACTATGCCTCATACCAAAAATACCATATACTTTGAGAGAAGGCATATACCATTACTGCCTTGGTAAGGATCTAGAAATACCACAAAAGAGAGATTTGAGAGAGTCATACAAGGAATCTCTGAGTTTTATTTGAAAATCTACAAAAACTCCAGAGCTATAGTTGATCAAAGAACAAGAGACATGGCGCTTGACTTGACCGTTCTATCTTTTAACTGCTCAAGGCATAAGTGACGGTTGCAAGCCCCAATGTGGTAGGTAAAATGAGAAAATTTTAAGTCTTAATAGTTTGCTTTAACTCAGAGATGAGACCTTGTTTGAAAGCATGTGTACCGTCAACATACAAAGGCATTGTAGCAACTTCTGATCCATCACTGAGTCTATCCTTGCTCAGGGACGAGCAAGAGGTAAGCTTGAGGGAGTTTGTTGACGGTCCTTAAGTATCAAATTTAATCATTGAATAAATAAAGAAAAGGATCTAAATGCAACCAACACCTAGACTTAGGGTTTTATGTGACATAATTCCACGAGTTTTGGTGTTTGTCTATTTTTGTAGGGGGTTATGAGGAAATATGGAGGAAAGGCCCACACGTCGGCTTTACATAGAGATATTAACGTCTACAGCAATTTTCCATCATCTAGAAGACTCCAGAAGCCATGGGAATCAGCGGGAGGCCGAGCGGGCTCGGGGGTAGGGCGCCCGCCCTCCCCCCTAGGGCGCCCACCCTAGCCTGAGAGCCAATCAAGCTCTGCCTCGAGGATTATGCTCCACCGACGTAAGGGATCAAGGAAAACCACGCGATTAAGGTCGATTTGATCCGACGACTCACGTTCATTTGGGAGGGCTATATAAGCAAGGCCCCTGGCCCCTAGAGGAGAGCAACTCTCAAACCCTAATTCATTCGTTCATCTTAGGAGAAGAGCCTCTGATCAAGCCCTAGAGCCAGCACATCAACTAGATCTCTAGTTTAGCATAGCTACATAGAAGGAGTCAATCTTCGATTGGTTTTCGGATCTTTCAAGAGGATTCTTGACAATTCCTCTATTGTTCTTTATTTGTTCATCATTGTTCTTCAATATTATGAATATGACTTTGCTCTATTTCAATATTTTGATTATGACTTTGCTCTACTTGTTTATATTTGCAATTATATCGTTCTTAGTTTATCATGGTTATATGCTTGGCTTAGTTAGATTAAAATTATATACATGCTTAGGATCGTATAGCGTTTATCCATGTGTACAGTGGGTAAATGATAAGTATTGTGTAGGCGTGGTGCCTATACCATATTTATCTACGATTGTACCCTATATGCCGGATCGTGGGGTGGTTCGCGGTGGTGATTGCTCCGTTGATTCTTATATAGTCCCCCTCCCGTGTATAGGGCAGGCAGAGCAACATTATTATAGGGGAGTGATTGCTATGTTTCTCATCTTCCTTGATAATATCACTATGCATGGGCGTAATCTTGTCTCACAATGATTGCCAAGTATAGTTGCACTAGCTATGATATGCTAGACTTTATAGTTAGGAATAACTTAGGAAATATTCTTGTAGTTCATCCTAATTCCATGCTAATGACTTGCTAGAATATATGTTGAGGTGATTATCATTATCATATGTGGCTAGTTATGCTAATCAGAATAGTTATCTTTGTCACCATTCATATTTTATCTATATTTTATGTGACACTTACCCTTGTATTGATGAGATAGACGAATGCTCTCTATTACACATGCAATGATACTCAGTTCCATATTTCATTCCATCATTATTAGTAATCCCTTCCCATTGGTAAAAATATAAATAACGACACCTGGAATACTTCCCGGTTAAAATACTACATTGGTATTAATCTGTGCGCTTGCAGATCCCATTTATTATTTATCTAGATGAGCAATTGCATATTTCAATACCGTGTCTCTCATGTCATGCTGGGGATGACAACTTGGCTTAAGTGGCATGAGGGATAGGTTCGGCATTTTTGGCGCCGTTATCAGAAATAGAAAACTAAGTCTACTTTTGGTAATGACGTTAAGAATGCCCAACACCCATAAACCAAAGAACAATAAGAACAATAACTTACTAGTATTAGAAGTCGAAATGTCAAATGATTCTACAATCAAGCCTCAGGTTAGGAGATTTGATCATGCAGATACAAGGAAGAAGACACCGACAGGTTGGGCTTTCTCCACTTCTATCTCCACCCTATACTCTCCTAATCTCTCTTGTTGCTAAAACCCTAAAGAGATAGATCCATTCAAGGGACCCCTCTCTGACTAATTCTCTCTAGAAAATATGAATTAGGGTTTCTGAATTAGCTCATCCCTAGGAGGGTTAGACTTGTATTTATAGCCCCCTAGGAAGCACCACAACCATTGTATCAAACCGACTTAAACGTGCGCTTAAGATTAATTCTCAAAGTCGGTGGATGCCAGATCCGCAAGGTTGGTTTTGATTGGTTGCTTGATGGGGCGGGCGCCCAAGCCCTTCAGGCGGCCGCCTGGCACCTAGACCCGTTTTGCCTTCCGTTCGGTCTAGAGCCTCCTCAAACCTTCTGGGTTACTCCTGAGTTGAAGTTCGCGGTATTCTCTCTATGTAAACCTGACATGTGGACCATCTTTGATTTTTTTTAGCTGACACCCTGTAGAAATAGACAATCACCAAAACTCATGGAATTCTGTCATTGATAACCCTATATCTACAAGATGTCTGCATATAGATCCATTTTCATGTCTAGTTGATAGTTAAAATTAGAAGTTATCTACCGTTAATAGGTCTCCAAATTGAATATTCCATATATACATATATTTTGATCATCGCGATGAGAGAAATGCAGTGGTGAAGTTCATTATACTTTTTTACAACATTACAAAATGGCCAATTTTTGTTCTCATCACATGCCCCTATTTTAGGTGAGGTTTATGTGGACCTAAAAAAGTGCCTTAATAGCAACAATGCCCATCCCATCAGCTACTTGGCATCTAAGGACAATGTATACATCAACCATTTTTGTTATAAGGACAATACATATACTTGACATTTGTTTTAAGGGAGGTATGTGTATATCGATTGTTACCCAAGCATTTTTGAGTTTCTTACAATAAGTACGTTTAAGCTTGCATCATTGTCTCTTGGTCAAACCTAAAGGGCACCACCTTGGTTGAAAATTTTGAACTCCAACTTGCTGCTCTCAAATTTATCTTTATTTGCAGCATTGCTTTGCTCCACTTTTTTGCATAGTGGGTCGAGCCTCATTTTCAAGACCTCTACGGAGCCAATTATAAGAGATTTTGCTTGATGTCTTCCTTAGGTGCATCAAGAACCTCCTTCATCATAGGCACATGCCTCAGAAGGGGAGGGGTGAATTGGGTGAATATAAAATTCTCACAAAATTAAAACCCATCACTTAGATCATTTCATTCCTTGTGCCCAGGTTGTGTTTCGAGCATACCACAAAGTTTTGTGACCTACTTTCTCTATCTCAAATTATAAGACATTTTGGCATTTCTTGATTCATAGCTTTTACTATGTATCTAGACATTACATATCTCTAGGTGCATAGCAAAAGCCATGAATTTAGAAATACCAAAATGCCTTATAATTTGGAATAGGGGGACTAGTTCCAACCCTATACTAGCTTGGAAATACTAACAATGTAAAAAACAAAAGTAATTGCACAAATATAAATGCTTAAAGTAAAGATTGGGTTAGAACATAATGATTTTTTCTTGAGGTATTGGAGAGTTGGCACTCCTCATTGTTGGTAATATGCCCTAGACGTAATAATAGAGATGATGATATTGTGATTGTATCCATGACATATATTATGTGTTCAATGAATGTCCTTTAAAGACAAGCTTGTATTGATTGACAATTATATGAATTTTTTGTGAAACTCTTTTACTTGTATGGTTATTCTTAATTAAGTTGTCCATGATTAGAGTTCGTGTTAGGACACATATGAATATTAAAACAATACATGTATTAGTTGATGACTATGTTTCATGAGTCATAGACATAGAGATGTCAAACTAATAATGTGGGCACATGTATGACATGGGACTAGACTAACCTGACATGAGATGTTATTATTATCTCTATTCACATCATATACGTTATGTCTTTATACCTGAGATTGTTGTATGTATTCAACATGTGAAATGACATGCTTAGAGACTATATCAAACGCTACTATGTAATTGGGCATTTATAAAGGTGGTTTTCGGGTTTGTTGGGAAACATGCTGGGAGACATAGACAATCCAGATAGAACTTGCCATCTCTATATAAGAGAGATACCACTAGATCAATCTAATGATTAGATCAAGAAATGTATGGTCGTGCTTGGGTTAAGTGTTAACCTATGAGTTGGGCAAGGGAATAATAAGTATATGGTTTGTGGTGGTTCGTTTGATATGATCTTTATGTATGCATAGGACTTGACACGTCTAGCTAGAGGCCGCTGTCAACTAATCATTGAGTAGGAGTACTTGGGCCATGTCTATATATGCATGTACCCATAGGGTCGCATGCTTAAGGAGCTAGAAGCCTAATTCAGATTGGACCCAAATTAGACAGCGCTTAGGGTTACTAATGGGCCTCCAACTTAGGAGCACATTAAGGACACCTATATAAAGAGAGGGTGGGGGCGGCCTGGGTTAACCCATGCCTTTAGGGTTTAGGGTTTATAGATCATAGGATTACCACTAGAAGCGCCACCGCTCACCCACGCCCACGCATGTTACTCCTCGTGGACCTAGCAGTCCGGAGGCGCAATGCTTCCTTCCTATACGTGTGGATACCATGGAGGTGCTGCATCTAGAGCACAAGGACAAACCACACAAGATGAACGGATGGATGAATGACCCCATAACTGCACGGCACCGCTGCGACACACACGACTACATCAAGTGGCTTCCGCTACACCTACGCATATAATCTCGTGATCCAGTTTTATGAGGGCAAAATTTTTCTTTTCTAGTTAGCATATCATCCTCATATTTCTTTAGTGGTATCAGAGCTGTTGTTGTTTGGTTATAGGTTTAGTTGTCTACATATATGTTGGTATAAATTAACTGCACTCCTTTAAATAAGATTTAAGTAAGATTATTCGCAAGCGCACAGATATCGTACCAATGCCACATTTTACTTGGGGGGGGTTATCCACAGGGAAGGTCTATATGTAGGACTTATAACTATAATTTATAATATTGATGTGAATGGTAACCAATAACTGGAATCCTACTCTTAACAGGGATAAGTCACTTGATAAAAGATACGAGATAAATAATGATCAGTCATCATAAATAGATAAATATTAGAGCTCTTCTAGTCAAAGTAATAGCTAGCCATTGGATAAACTCAGGAAGAAATACTAAGGTAATTCTATAAGAATAACTCTAATTAGAGCATTTACATCTAGAAATCATTGTTAAGTCAACCCTATATCATAACAACATGCAAAGAGGCATCAACTAATGAGGGTTTTAAGACGCAACCGTCACCTCCTTCACGGACTACGTACGCGGGGTGGACTACAGAGGAACCAACACAGCTATAACCTGCGTGGACTACCACATGACCCAGCATATCAGGGTGCCCTCGCAGATAAACAAGATATCTAGACACCATGTCTACATATTGTCTACCATCTACCCACCTATGGATTGGGTAGACGCTATATGAGCAATTACATGGATTCAATAAGATCAAACCAACTATCCTAGACATATAATCAAAGTAGACAATGACTATTGCAATTAAGAATATATAAGAGATTAAGAACAATGTTGCCTGAATCATAATATTGAATACAATAAGAGAAAGGTACTAGAGCTATACTGAACTCCGCGCTCCTGACAGACGCCAGGGGCTCCGGATCCCACTGAAGAACTAGAACTCTTCTACTTCTAATCTAACTAGGCTAAAACTATGAACTAAAGAGGCTGTGATGAACTAGAGAAGGCTCTTGATGAATGGATCTCCAAATGACTTGATGCCCCTAGGGAGGGGGCCTACCCCTCCATTTATAGCCCGATGGGATCGACGTGCGCCGCAGGATCAAACCGACTTAACCAAGGGCCAAGATGACTCCTCGGAGGCGGTGGAGGAAGCTTCCAGAAGGGGGACCAAAACCCTAGAGTTGGGGCGCTGGCCGGTGCCATGGTTGTGTCGGCCGGCCCCACCTGGCGGCCTCTAGCCCCCGGTTTCTTCTGGTGTCTTCCACAGTCTTCTCCCGTCCCGTTCATGATATTTTTCATGGCGGATAAGTTTTGTGGTAATATGCACTTGAATCCCTCTTTTCAGCTTTTCTGGAAATAGACCCTGGAAAATACAGAATATGCAAAACTCGTGGAAATTGTCAGTTCAAACCCTAGACTAGTGTGTTTTCATGTTCTCCTTCGGGTTTAAAGTTCTAATAAAAGTTGACGTTATCGACCGTCAACAATTCCCCCAAGCTTACCTTTTGCCAGTCCCTTGGCAAACCAAGCCTAAGCAATATATGTATTTGGATCAAGAGTTGCTACAATGTTTTTATTCTTTCCAAGTACACAGGCTCTCAAACAGAGATTCTCCTCCGGGTTAGTTAATAATTGCTCTAATCTTCAAACTTTCCCATTTTACCTTTAACCATGGGGCTTTACAACTTTTGCATGAGTCTTGAGCAATCAGAAGATAGAACAATCAGGTCAAACACTATGTCTCAAATTCTTTGCAGAACCATTATTCTAGAGTTTTTATAAGTTTTCAGAATAAAACTCAGAGCTTAATTGTATGACACCCTCAAGTCTCTCCATGTATGTGGTATTTATGGTCCTCTCTTGAGGCATTAATGATGTTATGCCTCCTATAGCTAAAGGTATATATATATTATATATATATATATGGTAGAGCTTATAGGAGTGCAAATAACAAGGATAGACATACTTGCAATGCATGTATTGTAAAGTCAACTAATGGATCCATAGAGAATCAAGGCATACAATCAAACCAAGATGTGCATGTGTATGGAATATGGTGGATAGGTGCTTTTGCGGTATTTGTGGCTAATTTCTATTTCTACTTTTGCTCCTTGAATAAATCTCTCTTTTGATCTTGGAACTTTTTGCGGAAAAAACATGGGCTATCTTTATTAATATTATTTATTTATTTTATTTTTTTATTCAAGGAGGCAGGCATCTAGTACCCATTGTTTTAATTACTCGGACACTTGTCCATCTTTTACTCCCCTTTTTTTCTTTTATATTGTTGCATAGCCACATGTTTCCTTTGAATACAATAAATGATCAGAGAGGTAATAATAAGAACTTAGAGCATTTATGATGGGCTTTATCCTATGGGTATGGTTTATGTTGGTGTTTGATTGGTGAACATGGAATGGAAATGATTGTGATTACTTCTTGTGTGGGAATAATGCATATGTGAACTGAAGTGTGTACCTAATCTTGGTTTTAAAAGCATGACAAGACTCTCGTAAGGTATACTACCAAGGTTGACTGAACTCAATGCAAAGCAAGCAGCATAAATGTGCGAAAGTCTTCCTAACTCTAAATGTATATTATTTATGACTTTGGTAGGAATTCAAACTTGTCATGTAGAGCTCATCATGTAAATTTTAAAATTTCAAAATAAATCTCTAGAACTTAATAATGCTAGGAATAAGATAAATAGCAGCTCAGACTTTCAATGATCATATCAACCAACTACCTAGACTTAGCTCAAACTTATGCCTCCACAAGTTGCAGGTTCAGAGTAAACCTTGAAATTAAAATAGTCATGTCCAAAACTCGAGAGAATCTACCGTTGGAATCTACGTACTTGTAAAGAATTATAATAGAGCAACTATTTATATCTCCAAGACAAAATTTTAATGTTCATCAATTTTTGTTTAGCTCTAGTTTAGAATGACTCTAAACAGACTCTGACACTTAACTAATTATAAACTCACAAAAAGACTCTATGACTTGTGGACCTTCATGTGCCCACATATTTTTGGTATTTTTATGACTATGTAGACTCAAAATCACTTAGGTATAATTACGTGATAACTAGGGGATGCTCCTTCCCCAAGCTAGACGGTTGCAATACTAGAAAAACATTTTACATCCATTTCTTGCCCGCTACAATGAGTTTGGTGAAATTAGATTTGCAAAAAACAGCCGAGAAGATGGAGTTTTCAACGGTTTAAGTTTAGACATTGAAATTGATTAACTCTGTTTTGCAGGGATTCATGACTAGTATAGCCTATATGTGTATGTGATGCATGTATGTAATTAATTCATAGATTGCATGTCATGATTATGACAATATGGCTAGAGCCACATAGATATTATCAATGTGATGTAAAGGCCTACGTGCCACACTGTGATGATTCTATCCATGACTATGTAATTTTAATTCACTATGTTACGTTAGTGATAGCTAGTCTTGGTGGACTCACTATTAGAGGATGGTGTACATGGATCATGGAGGTGGAGATCATCATGATGGACAGTTCGATGGAGATGGAGATCCCCAAAGAACAATGGGCTATACCAAGTCATATCTATGTCAATATTGTTCTTTACTTTGTTTACTTTCACATGCGATGATGTTTTTGTCTACATGCGCGGTACTGAAGTAGAACAATCCCTCAACATTGTTTAAGTTACATGCTCCCTCAAACCTTGCTCTGTCATGTGTCTTGTACAATCGGTGGTAGGTCTATGAAATTAGGGTGCCACTGGTTTTCCTTGACTAGATAGGTTCGTATCAGATACTTACTACAAAAAAGGGTGGTTGCTTGAACAAGGTCATCCTAACGGTTAGGGACCTTGGAGCATGAGTAGTTGGGTGCCAAAGCATAGACATGCTGCCCAACAATAAGAGTCATACGTGATATGATTAGCAAGGAGTTACTTACTTATCTACCATGTCTTCTAGTGATGATGCTAAAGCTCACTAGTAGACTTGTTAATTGTGGGTCTTAAATCACTAAGTTCCAATAGAGAGATATTGATTATAGAAAGAGTAGATTTTATTTAATATTATTTACTCTGTTACTTTGGTTATAGATAAATGGTGCCTAGTCAACCATTTACTTTGCATTCAATTCTTGAGAAAGATAAGTTGAATGGAACAACTATGCGGAGATCCTGTAACACCCAAAAATTTACAACTTTTGAAATAGGTGAAAAATGATTAATTTTGTATTTTGGTGCTCATGAAACATAGGAAAATAATATTTTTCATTAAAATAAAAATTTATAATAGGATTAGAAATATGGTTGTGCGTTCATGCTAGAAAATTCATTTTTATTGTGATGAGTGATTTGACCAAAGTTCAAAATTGTTTCAAACTGATTTGAAAATGGTTTGGAAATAAAAGAAAAAAACAAACAAAAGAAAAAGGAAAACAACTTTCCCCTCTCTCTATTCTGGCCCGAGGGCCCAGCCTTCCTTCCCCCCTACCCAGCCCAGCGCCCCTCTTCGCCCCTCGGCCCATTTCTTTCTCCGGCCCAGCAGCGCGCCCCCTCCCCTCTCTCCCTTTTCATTTCACTGACCGACGGGCCCCGCTCTTCCCTGCCGCTGACGCACTGGCCCCATCTGTCAACGACTCCGGTCATGGCAAATCCCGGTTTCCTCGGGATTTCTAGCTTCCGCACGTATCCGAGCCCTATAAAACTCCCAAATCAACCCCTGTGACACTCCTTTCGCATCTAAGCCAACTAATCCGTGCCCTAGCTTCGTTTTCCATGAGAATTGGATCTTGCCGAGAGTCTTCTCTCCTCCGCGCGCGGCCGCACCTCCCTAGCCTTTCTCAATCCGCGTTGGACTCCTAGGTTAGATCGCAACGTTCTTCTCTACCTTTCGGTAATTTCCTTTGGAATTTAGGCGCTCGGGAACGCCTTTTTTGGCGGGCGCCGCCCACCTTGCAGCGCTGGTAATGGAACGCCGCCGCAGGTGCCCCTGTTCCGACCGGTCGGCCGCCGCGGTGTCCCCCTGGGCGTTTTTCAGCCGTTCGATCGCGATCCTACGGTCCCAAATAGAACATACCCCCTGAGCTTTTTAGTTTTCGAACCCACAGTCCAAAGCACATTCGTGAAATACGCTTTCTGTTTTTGAAAACGTAAAGACTGCTGGTTTATTGCAAAATACGTTTTCTATAATTACAAAATTGCCACTTAGTTTCTTTTAGCCATAAAATATTCATTTTAACTGCGATTTGACCCATTCAAATTGCGTTAGGTTCGTTTTTAAAAGATCTACATGTTAATAATATTGCTTGCTCAGTTTAAAACTTTTTAAGTTCGTGATTCTATTTAATTAATTTCTTTTCTACATAAAATCTTAGAAAATCCATATTTTTTCCGTTTTAATTCCGATTTTCGTTATCTTTACGTCTGTGAGATCGTAGCGATGCGTAGAATCATTTTATAAACTTTTCCTACTGTTTTTTATATGATTGATGTACTGTTCTAATTGTAGCCTTGTTTGCTTCGTGTATGTTGTCTCTGATTGTTTGTGTGTTGATTATCGATGATCGAGTTTAGTCTGTGAGCAACTCGTGGTGAACAAGAGTACTTCAGTGGTCGAGATCAGAGCCTTGGATAACTAGTAAGACCAGCAGGATCAACAAGAGTATTTGGATTAAGGCAAGTATAGCATTTGGGTTTTATTTCTGTGACCATGATCTTGTGACTTGATTAATGTTTAAGCAACAAATGATAAAAATGACTTTTTAGCCACTTGATTTATCTATAAGTGATAACCGGGACAACAGTGCAACCATGGGGGCTATAATGGCTCTGGCTTTAGCTCAGTATGAAGACCTTTTCTAGCTTGTTAGCGGTTACCTGAAAGGGCACTAGAGGGGCCTAACCGTTTTGGGTATAATGTGGCCTCTGTCTTAATGTGTGTAGGCTGCGAGTCATTGTGCCATTGGAAGGGGGGCTCTATATCTGCGCTCCTAGGAAACCTTGCGGCCCTAACATGTTAGACGAACTTTTGAAAGGCTTCATAGTGATCCCTGCCGACCTTCCTTGGTAGTGGGTTAAGAGGCTGATCACCTCGGGCGAAAGGGTAAATCATGACTCATGGGTAAAGATGTACAACCTCTGTAGAGTGTTAAAAACGAGTATACTAGCCGAGCTCACGGTCAAGAGCGGCCTTGGGGATTCTTGCATTAAGGGTGATGACTCTTGTTGTGTTAAAATACTCATTATTTATTGTTTAATGCTCTACATTATTTATGTCATATTGATCATGAGATTGTGGGATCTATACAATCTAGTTGCTATACTTGTGGAGTTCGACATGGACTCACTCTTGCTATTTCCCCCAAACCGCAGGAGAAGTTTAGGTTTGTGATCAACCAGTCAGTTTGATCCTGTAGAGTGAAGTTAATACCCGAAGGTTGGAGTTGTCTATCCGCTGTTTGCTATCAAAGGTTATCTCTTTTATACTATGTACTTTATATAATTTATGCATTGTCTTTTGATATTACCCCTTATTTGTAGCTATATGTGAGATTTGACTCCTAAGACTCACATATGGTGTATATCTGGTTTTGTCCTTAAAATCAGGTATTACAAAGTGGTATCAGAGCAATGCTGGCTGTAGGATGCAAGCCTAGTTAGAAATTGGACGTTTTAAGGTTTTGGAAATTGTTATAACAACCTTGCTCTATAAACCTTGGTATTTTCCTCTATATACTACATCTCTACCGCTAGCTATTTATCTCTACCTTGTTGCTTATTTTAAAAGTCCTTGTTCTCATCTTCACCCCTTGATTTGGTATGCTTTTAGAACTTTTCTTACCACCTTCTGGCATCATTGAAATAGGAGTTTTAGGATCTTTGCCTTTTTTTATGAAGAGAACGATAGTATCGCAAGTTGAGTGAAGTGTGAACCTTTATTGCTTAGTTGGTTTGTTATTATGTTTATGCTTGATTTGGATCTTTGTAATGAGTGCAATGATCTTGTGGGATTTCCTACAATTTCATTAGTTCATAGGCCTAAGGCATAAGAATTAATGAAATAAGTAGTTGGGTTTGGCTATCTCTTGTTTCTATCCCTTGCTGTTTTCTGGAGCAGTCTACAATAATTCTCGTGTGTCTCAAGTTCGGATCGTACAAAGTTTATCAAATTTTTCTGGGAACAACTATACTTCAAGATTTTTCTCTGACCGCAAGAATCACCCTCATAGCTATTATGGACTGGAGGTTACAAAAATCACAAGATGATACATAAGTGCTGTCTGGAATCTGGACCAGTTTTGGTTGCCTACTGTTTTAGACAAATATAGCTATAGAATTTGGAAAAGTGTTCTATCAAAAAGTTGTAGACAATTTTCTAAGCTTTCCAACAGTATAAGCAGGAACTCATTTGGATGAGGAGAACCTGAGATATGACATTTAAACTTGGATGTTTCTGTTCGGTTTCAAAATCTGGACAGATCTGGCATTTCCTATTTTCAGCCAAGTTAAAGACAGAACCTGGGAAAACTTGGTATACGAAAGTTGTAGAGGATTTCCTAAGCTTTTCAAAAATGTAGGGATCATCTCTAGATGAGTTAAGTAGCTTGAGATATAATTTCTGGAAGTTACTGCACCTTTGCTGAGATATTATCAGGAAGGATATTATGTTTGGTTGTTTTACCTAAGCTTAAAGACAGGATCTAAGGAGATCTTCTACAGGAAAGTTGTGGAGAATTTCATAAGCTTTCTAATGGTATAAGCTAATGCTCTATTGGATTAACAGAATAAGAGTTATGTCTAATTTACTACGCTGGTATTTTCATATTATGAGAAAATTTCACGATACCTGTTTGTTCTCTTCTTGCACATAAGTTTTGTGGGATGTGAGAAGTTCTCAATGTTAGCTAATTTGTCTCGAAAACATGCAAGCTACTGTTCTTGTGTCCCTTGGTTGACTTTTCTTAAAGGGGTAGCCTAATTAAAGGAGTTACAATGAGAAGGATTGGCTAATGTTGGATCATATGTGAGGATCACAAGTGTTCGGTAAATTTGGTTTTGTTTCAAGATATCATTCCATTTGGAATGTGCTAATACTAATGGAGATATATGTCATTGCTGATACTCATAGATTGAGAGTTATGTTATGAGGATCAGATGACACCAAAGTCTACAAAGCTATATGTACAAAGTGAGAGTGAAGCAACTTAACCATGATAAAGGTACCGATAATTGGAACTTAGTGATGAAACTAACCTTGGATCAAGATACTCGGTACAACGAATATAAAGACTATGATGTGTAGCATACAAAAAGGATAGGAGAACTAGTCCCTAGTTTCCTCGAATCAACCTCGTCTTAAGGGGGGTAGTACCTTGATATCACGGGATGATGCATTTTAAAACTATCTTAAAGTGATAATTGTCTTGTGAGATATCCTATGGTTATGATCAACTATCCTTGCTGAGTTACTGACATTGGTTACTTGATGACAGTGAGTGAAGTGTCCAACGAGGAAGCCTTTGTTACTTTGAACCCCAAGGGGAGAGATACAGGCAGATCATGTTTGCTCAAATATCAATCTTGTCATAAGCAAGGAGAACTTCACTGTAAACCTCATCGTGCTAGAGTCACTTGACATTCCTTTGGTTCTTGGCAATGGATGGTTATGTGCACAGGAGTGATCTACACTACCTAGTGGAAAATTTTCTTAACCGCACCATCAGGGAAAAGGATTGAGTATCAAGGTGGTCCACTCCTACCTGAGGAGGCATATCCCTGCTAAATTATCATATCTTTGAGTTGTGTAAGTCAAAAAGTTGGTAGTCAAGATAGACCTTGATCAAATATGAATAATAGACATTCTGTGGAAACTTTGATTCACAAGTTGTGATCTCGAGACATAAGTGCTTGCATTTGGAGTACAAGTTGTAAAGTTGAACGAGTTGTCAAGATCTTTTTTTCTGTTTTCTCTTTTGGAATCCGTGCCTCTTCTGAATCTCGAGGATGAGATTCATTTTAAGGGGGGTAGATTTGTAACACCCAAAAATTTACAACTTTTGAAATAGGTGAAAAATGATTTAATTTTGTATTTTGGTGCTCATGAAACATAGGAAAATAATATTTTTCATTAAAATAAATATTTATCATAGGATTAGAAATATGGTTGTGCATTCATGCTGGAAAATTCATTTTTATTGTGATGAGTGATTTGACCAAAGTTCAAAATTGTTTCAAACTGATTTGAAAATGGTTTGGAAATAAAAGAAAAAACAAACAAAAGAAAAAGGAAAACAACTTTCCCCTCTCTCTATTCTGGCCCGAGGGCCCAGCCTTCCTTCCCCCCTACGCAGCCCAGCGCCCCTCTTCGCCCCCTCGGCCCATTTCTTTATCCGGCCCAGCAGCGCGCCCCCTCCCCTCTCTCCCTTTTCATTTCACTAACCGACGGGCCCCGCTCTTCCCTGCCGCTGACGCACTGGCCCCATCTGTCAGCGACCTTTCTCCTCCATCTCCCCCTTTCCTTCTTGCCAGCGCGCGCAGCAGAGCCGGACTCAACTCCGGTCATGGCAAATTCTAGTTTCCTCGGGATTTCTCCCTTCCGCACGTATCCGAGCCCTATAAAACTCCCAAATCAACCCCCGTGACACTCCTTTCGCATCTAAGCCAACTAATCCGTGCCCTAGCTTCGTTTTCCGTGAGAATTGGATCTCGTCGAGAGTCTTCTCCGCCTCCGCGCGCGGCCGCACCTCCCTGGCCTTTCTCAATCCGCGTTGGACTCCTAGGTGAGATCGCAACGTTCTTCTCTACCTTCCGGTAATTTCCTTTGGAATTTAGGCGCTCGGGAACGCCTTTTTGGCGAGCGCCGCCCACCTTGCAGCGCCGGTAATAGAGCGCCGCTGCAGGTGCCCCTGTCTCGGTCGGTCGGCCGCCGCGGTGTCCCCCTCGGCGTTTTTCAGCCGTTCGGTCGCGATCCTATGGTCCCAAATAGAACATACCCCTTCAGGGTGAAACTTTCTAAAGAGTCCCTGAGCTTTTCAGTTCTCGAACCCACAGTCCAAAGCACATTCGTGAAATACGCTTTCTGTTTTTGAAAACGTAAAGACTGCTGGTTTATTGCAAAATACGTTTTCTATAATTACAAAATTGCCACTTAGTTTCTTTTAGCCATAAAATATTCATTTTAACTGCGATTTGACCCATTCAAATTGCGTTAGGTTCGTTTTTAAAAGATCTACATGTTAATAATATTGTTTACTCAGTTTAAAACTTTTTAAGTTTGTGATTCTATTTAATTAATTTCTTTTCTACATAAAATCTTAGAAAATCCATATCTTTTCCGTTTTAATTCCGATTTTCGTGATCTTTACGTGTATGAGATCGTAGCGATGCGTAGAATCATTTTATAAACTTTTCCTACTGTTTTTATATGATTAGTGTACTGTTCTAATTGTAGCCTTGTTTGCTTCGTGTATGTTGTCTCTAATTGTTTGTGTGTTGATGATCGATGATCGAGTTTAGTCTGTGAGCAACTCGTGGTGAACAAGAGTACTTCAGTGGTCGAGATCAGAGCCTTGGATAACTAGTAAGACCAGCATTAAGGGTGATGACTCTTGTTGTGTTAAAATATTTATTATTTATTGTTTAATGCTCTACATTATTTATGTCATATTGATCATGAGATTGTGGGATCTATACAATCTAGTTGCTATACTTGTGGAGTTCGACATGGACTCACTCTTACTATTTCCCCCAAACCTCAGGAGAAGTTTAGGCTTGTGATCAACCAGTCAGTTGGATCCTGTAGAGTGAAGTTAATACCCGAAGGTTGGAGTTGTCTATCCGTTGTTTGCTATCAAAGGTTATCTCTTTTATACTATGTACGCTATATAATTTATGCATTGTCTTTTGATATTACCCCTTATTTGTAGCTATATGTGAGATTTGACTCCTTAGACTCACATATGGTGTATATCTGGTTTTGTCCTTAAAATTGGGTGATAGCAGTCCATTCATTTGCGAGTAAAGACAATGGTTGTAATACCCGATTTTAAGGACAAAACCAGATATGCACTATATGTGAGTTTTAGAAGTCAAATCTCACTACAAATAAGGGGTAATATCAAAAGACAATGCATAAATTATATAACGTACTTAGTATAAAAGAGATAACCTTCAGTATCAAACAGCGGATAGACAACTCCAAACTTTGGGTATTAACTCCTCTCCACAGGATCAAACTGACTGGTAGATCACAAGCCTAAAGCAACTCCTGAAGTGTGGGGGAAATTGCAAGAGTGAGCACATATCGCACTCAACAAGTATAACCAAGGGTTCATGAGGCTCAATTAGCTGACACTGGTTTGACTGCATTTAGCTTTTATGTGTAGATAGCATATTTAATCATTGGATAGCAAATATCAAGGTAGCATAATTAATCCCATAACCACATGATCAATGTATACAAGAATTAAGAATATCACATATAAACAATATAATAATCCATCATTTATCATCATTAATCGTGTTCATCAGTGTCCATCTATTCCGTCAGTTTTTCGGGCCGCCCGTATCCATGGGCACGGCTAGTATACCAGTTTTAACACTCTGCAGAGGTTGTACATCTTTACCCATGAGTCATGATTTACCCTTTCGCCCGAGGTGATCAGCCTCTTAACCCACTACAAGGAAGGTCGGCAGGGTTCACTATGAAGTCTTTTAAAGGTTCATCTAACAGGTTAGGGCCGCTTGGTTTCATTAGTCAGTCCCTGTGATTCACCCGCAGGAATACACGGTCTGCTATTCCCCAATTGCGCCACATGGGTAACCGCTAACGAGCTAGAAAAATTACTCATACTTGACTAAAGCCGGAGCCATATAGCCCTCATGGTTGTACGAGTTGTCCCAGCTTTTGCTAAGGGATAAGTCCTTATGGAGGATCAAGATCAATCCAGCAAAAGCTAGAGTTCTTTCCACCCTTTATGTTCAAGTTGCTAGAAAGCTTATTTTATTTTTTATTGTATATCCAAACATTCATGTTACAAGATCATGGATTATATTCAAGCACTAGCAAGAACTACCCAAATGCATATCCAAAATAGGTAACAAGGAATTCAGGATAACAATCATCTATGGTTTTGCTAAGGTCATCAAGGTGGACACATGCATATGATAAATATTGTATTAATGGTGTATAGGTAACAAGGATGATCCCCAGTTATACTTGCCTTGATCAAAGCTCTCATGAGCCTGCTGGTCTTCAAAAGATTGACCTTGATCACCAACGTATCGCTCATCGTCTAAACTCGATCCTCAATCAACAACACGCAATCCAATGTAGACAATCATACACGAAGCAAACAAGCTATAATTAGAACAGTACACCAATCATATAAAAACAGTATGAAAAGTTTATAAAATGATTCTACGCATCGCTACGATCTCACAGACGTAAAGATCACGAAAATCGGAGTTAAAACGTAGAAGTTATGAATTTTCTAAGATTTTATATAGAAAAGTAATTAATTAAATAGGATCACGAAATAAAAAGGTTTCAAACTGAGAAAACAGTGTTACTAACATGTAGAGCTCGTGATTACGAAACCAACGCAATTTGAATGGATTAAATCGGATTTAAAACGAAGATTTTATGAGCTAAACAAATTCAATGGCAAAACTGTGAATTCAGAAAACGTATTTTACTTTAAACCTCAAGACTTTACGTTTTCAATTGGTGAAAGCGTATTACCGGATTACGCTTAAGGACTGCGGGTACTATTTAACAAAAGCTCGAGATCTCTTTAGAAAATTTCACAGCCGAAACGGTACCTTCTAATGTGGGCCGTTGATCGTCCATCCGGTGGTGGAGAGCGCTCCTAGGCGCTGGGCGGTGGCCGACGGCGACCTCCGGCGGCGGAGGCCATGGCCGGGAGCTCTGAGCTCGCCGGAGTTCATGAGTAGTGCGTTACGGACCGCTAGGGAACACGGGGGAGGCATCAAGGGGTGGAGAAGCTCACCGTGAACTTGACTAGAGGGTGCTTTCGGGTCGAACGCGCGGGGAGGAGGCGCGCCACGGTAGCGACTTTTGAAATTCGTCGGTGAGATCTGGAACCCATGGGGCAGAGGCTAGGGCGGCTCGGCAGCTTTCCTAGATGCAAAAAGGGACCTGCAGGGTGGCTCAGAGGCTTTATAGGGGGTCAGTTAGCGCCCCAAGCAAGAAATCCCGTGTTTGCGGGATTGGTTCCGGCCGGTTCGAAGGGGAGCCCGGCTCGGCCACGCGGGGGAGAAGAAGGAAAGGGGGAAGGGGACGTTGTCGACTGGGTCCCACTGGTCAGTGACACAAGAAGTGGGGTCGGCCTGTCGGTGGGAAAGAGGGCACGCCCGTGCGGGCCTCGGTCTGCCGCTGGGCCGAGAGAGGGGAGAAAGGGGGAGGGTGCGGCTTGGGCCATCGGGCCGAGATGCTGGCCAAGTGGCTCAGGGAGATGGAAGAGGAGAGGGCCGGCCTGGCTTGGGCCAGAAGCAGGCCGTGCGGGGGGGGAGTGGAGTGGGCCTTCGGGCCAAAATAGAGAGGGAGTGGTTTTTCCCTTTTTTTAAAAAAAATATTTTCTTTCAAGCCATTTTCAAATCCATTTAAAATATGTTTGAAATATTTTTGATCTTTGGTCAAATCACTCATCAAATTAAAAATGAATTTTCCAGCATGAATGCACAACCATATTACTAATCCTATGATAAATTTGTATTTTAATGAAAAATATTATTCTCCTATGTTTCATGAGCACAAAAATACAAAAACTAAATTAAATTCTCCTATTTTAAAAAGGAACAAATTTCACGGTGTTACAATGGTTGTGTGATGTCTAAGAATGACATGTTTGTGGATTTTGCATCCATTGTGAATGGGTTATTTATTTTAAATCTTGATGATGCACTTGTCTGTGATATAAGTGTTAAAAGGCCTCGACATAATGAGTTATGTCCTACATATATGTGGCATTGTCGTTTAGATCACATAAGTGAGAATCGCATGAAGAGGCTCTATTCTGATGAGCTTTAACTTCATTTGATTTTGAATCATGCGAGACATGTGAAGCTTGCTTATTGGGAAAGATGACCAAGGTGCCTTTCATAGGTTTTATTGAGAGAACATCTGACTTATTGGAACTTGTATGTGAACCAATGAGTACAATAGCTAGAGGCGGATTTCAATACTTCATAACTTTCACTGATGATTTTAGTAGATAGGACTATCTCTACTTAATGAAGCATAAGTCTAAGACATTTGAAAAGGTCAAGGAGTTTTAGAACGAAGTAGAGAATCAACGTGCCAAGAAAATTAAGGCTTTGCGATCTGATCATGGAGGCAAATATTTGAGTCATGAGTTTAGCAATCATCTAAAGAGTTGTGGAATTATTCCACAGCTTACGCCACCTGGAATGCCACATAGGAACGCTCTAAAAATTGAACTTTATTGGACATAATTGAACTTTGTTGGACATGGTTTGGTCAATGATGAGTGAGTGAGACCTACCTTTATCATTTTGGGGATACGCTCTAAAAATAGTCGCTTTCAATTTAAATAGGGTACCATCTAAGTCTATAGTTAAGACATCATATGAGATATTGTAATATCCGATTTTAAGGATAAAACCAGATATGCACCATATATGAGTTTTATAAGTCAAATCTCACATATAGCTACAAATAAGGGGTAATATCAAAAGACAATGCATAAATTATATAACGTTCATAGTATAAAAGATATAACCTTTGAAAGGAAACAGCGGATAGACAACTCCAAACTTCGGGTATTAACTTCTCCCTACAGGATCCAACTGACTGGTTGATCACAAGCCTAACACTCTTCCTGAATATGGGGGGAAATAGCAAGAGTGAGTCCATGTCGAACTCTACAAGTATAGCAACTAGATTGTATATCTCCCACATCTCATGATCAATGTGACATAAATAATGTAAAGCATTAAACAATAAATAATGAGCATATTTAACACACAAGAATCATCACCGTTGATGCAAGAATCCCCAAGGCCGCTCTTGACTGTGAGCACGGCTAGTATACCAGTTTTAACACTCTGCAGAGGTTGCACATCTTTACCCATGAGTCATGATTTACCCTTTCGCCCGAGGCCCGTCGACCTCTTAACCCACTACCAAGGAAGGTCGGCAGGGATCACTATGAAGCCTTTCAAAAGTTTGTCTAACATGTTAGGGCCACAAGGTTTCCTTCGCGAGCAGATATAGATACCTCCCTTCCGAATGGCACAATGACGCGCAGCCTATACACATAGGAACAGGGGCTCGCACTATACCCGTGTCGGTTCCGCCCCTCTAGCGCCCTTTCGGGTAACCGCTAACAAGCTAGAAAAGGTCTCCATACTGAGCTAAAGCCAGAGCCATTATAGCCCTCATGGTTGCACTGTTGTCCCGGTTATCACTTACGGATAATTCATCAAGTGGCTAAAAAGTTATTTTTTTATCATTTATTACTTAACATTAATCTAGTCACACGATCATAGTCACAGAAATAAAATCCAAATGCTATACTTGCCTTAGTCCAAATGCTATACTTGATCCTGCTGGTCTTACTAGTTGTCCAAGGCTCTGATCTTGATCACTGAAGCACTCTTGTTCACCACAGATTGCTCACCGTGTAAACTCGATCATCGATCACCAACACATAACAATCGAAGACAAACATACACGAAGCAAACAAGACTACAATTAGAACAGTACACCAATCATATAAAAACAGTATAGAGAGTTCATAAAAAGATTCTACGCAGCGCTACGATATCATAGACGTAAAGATCACGAAAATCGGAGCTAAAACGGAGAAGCTATGAATTTTTTAAGATTTTATATAGAAAAGTAATTAATTAATTAGGGTCATGAAAATAAAAAGTTTTAAACTGAGAAAACAATGTTACTAACATGTAGAGCTCATTAAAACGAACCTAACGCAATTTGAATGGGTCAAATCGGAGTTAAAATGAATATTTTATGGTCGGCAATTCTGTAAATAGTGAAAACGTATTTTTAATCTAAAACCGAGCTGTTTGTATTTTTCAAACAGAAAGATAAAGTGATTGGGGCTTACGTTGGTGGATAGGGAGTAGGTTCACCGACGTGACGTTTTCTTGGAGCTACAACAACGTCGGAGCAGCCGACCGTTCGTAGATGTCGTGTATATGCGAGACGATGGCGATCACGTTGCAGAGAAGAAAATATAAATTTTATTTTACTACCTTAGGAATTCTCAAATTAGAGGCTTCCTATATGATAGTTTTTGATATGCTTTGCCTAAGGGGTTGCTACATATATATAGGGAGAAAAACTCCCCACCTCCACGTCAACTAGCGATATGGTATTAACTGATTTGCAACTTTCATCTTTACTAATAGGCCTAATTAATTATTAAAACCCATTAGTAAATAAAGACATTGACCATTGAGATCATGGGCTTGAGCGTGGGATAAAATGAAAGATTTTATTATTTTCGAAATTAATTAATTTGGTGAATAAAATAATCTTAGAAAAGTCCAGAATTATGATTTAAGCCATGAAAATACTCCAAATACTTTAGAAATTCAAGAAAAAATCTCGGAGACATTATGGAACATGAGAAAACCAATTAAAGTATTTGGATCTCATGATAAGATAATTTGGAGCATTTAAAAATTAGATTATGCTTACAGAAAAGTGAGAACGGAAGCTGAAAAATTCCTAAAAAGTTTGTAGAGACTGCTTGATGGACGAGGAACTAAAAGAAGTGCTTTGAGTGACAAAGAAAAAATTTTAAGAAGCTCCTAATAAAAACTTGAGCTTAGAAACATGGAATTTGGTTGTAGATAAAGGTAAAGATGTACGAAGATCGTTCTACTAAACGAAATTTTAAAAACTTTGCTTAGTCTCAACACACAAAGGAGCAACAAACAAACATCACATAAAACATATGTACCAGCATGTATGCACAACAACGTTGCTAAACCCTATGATGAATTTTAATTTAAGGAGAATTTTCATTTTACTATATTTTCATAAGCACAGAAATACAAAATAAATTATTTTAGCTTTATTTTCAAAGAAGCAAAATTTAAGGTGTTACAGATTCTACCCCTCTTAAGATGAATCTCGTCCTCGAGATTCGGAAGAGGCACAGATTCTAAAAGAGAGACAGGAACAAGATCTTTAAATACTCTTTCATCTTCACAACTTGCATACCACAGGAAAACACTTATGTCTCTTAGTCGTAACTCGTGAACCAATTTTCCGTAGAATATCTATTACTCATAATTGATCAAAATCCTTCTTGACTACCAGCTTTTCACTTATACAACTCAACGAGATGATAACTTAGCATGGATTTGCCTCCCAAGGTAGGAGTGAACCACCCAGATACTCAATTCTTTTTGGACGCTACACATCATAGTCTTTTAAATTTGCTTGTACCAAGTCTCTTAATCCAAGGTTACTTTCATCACTAAGTTCCAACTATTAGTACCTTTAATACCTTTATCACAGTT
Organism: Sorghum bicolor; assembly: GCF_000003195.3. Taxonomy (NCBI): domain Eukaryota; kingdom Viridiplantae; phylum Streptophyta; class Magnoliopsida; order Poales; family Poaceae; genus Sorghum; species Sorghum bicolor. The sequence goes on along the minus strand of NC_012879.2, from coordinate 10,411,428 downwards.
GAGTTGCTTCACTCTCACATCCCACATATAACTTTGTAAACTTTGGTGTCATCTAATCCTCATAACATAACTCTCAATCCATGCGTATTAGCGATGAGTCAATGACATATATCTCCATTAATATTCTCTAAATAGGATGATATCTTGAAAAAACCAATTTACCAAGCACTTATGATCCTTACATAAGATCCAACATTTACCAATTCTTCTCCTTGTAACTCCTTTAATTAGGCTACCCCCTCAAGAAAAAGACATCTAGGGATCACAAGAAGGAGAGCTTGTACTTTTTCCAGAAATTTAACTACCATTGACACTGCCTGACATCCCAAAGAACTCATGCGCAAGGGAAGAAACAATATCCTGAAATTTCCTCGCGATATGAAAAACACCAGCGTAGTAAAACAGATATAACTCTTATTCTGTTAATCCAATAGAGTTGTAGCTTATACCTTTAGAAAACTTATGAAATTACCTACAACTTTCATGTAGAAACTTCCTTAGGTTCTATATTTAAGCTTAGGTAAAATAGCCCAATATAATATCCATCCTGACACTGTCTCAGCAAAGGTGCAGTAACTTCCAGAAGTTATATCTCGAGCTACTTAACTCATATGGAGATGATCCTTACATTTTTGAAAAGCTTAGGAAATCCTCTACAACTTTCGTATACAACTTTTTCCCAGGTTCTGCCGTTAAGTTATCTGAAAATAGGAAATACCAAAACTATCCAGACTTTTAAACAGAACAGGAACATCCAATTGTAAATGTCATATCTCAGGTTCTACTAATCCAAATAACTTCCAGCTTATACTGTTGAAAAGTTTAGAAAATTGTCTACAGATTTTCTATAGACCACTTTTCCAAATTCTGTAGTTTCATTTGTCTAAAACAGTAGGCAACCAAAACTGGTCTAGATTTCTGACAGCACAACTGTGTCACCTTGTGATTTTTGTAACTTCCAAACCATAATATCTATGAGGGAGATTCTTGCGGTTAGAGAAAGATCTTGAAGCCTAGTTGTTGGGTACCATAAAAAGGGATACCCAAATCAGAGCAATAAAAAACGTAAAAGACAAAGCAAATTAACCACAATCACCAGGGCACGGGCCCCAGCTCATCTGACTCCTAGGCCTCAGGTCCAAAACGCGCCTCGCCCGACCCCTCAGGGCCTCGGACGCAAGTTCTGTCTCGCCCGACCCCCCAGGGCCTCGGACGCAAGTTCCGTCTCGCCCGACCCCTCAGGGCCTCGGACGCAGACACCGCCTCGCCCGATCCCCTCGGCCTCGGGCGTAAATCCCGCCTCGCCCGACCCCTTCAGGGTTCGGGCGCCGGGCGCCGCTCCACCGGATCAACAAGACTTCCACCGCACGGCGCCCATACCCACGACGTGATAGGCGTGGTGACTCCGATACCGCAGCAGGACAGGGTAGCGACTGTTCTAACCACCCTGGGCACTGCAGCCTTACCTCTTTCACTGTGCGACCTTACCTCTTTCACTGTGGTGTACCGCCTCACAGTGAAAAGGGAATGGGGGAGGTTAATCAGCATCACTATTTGTTGTCTTCTCCCACTATTGACAGGACAAGCAGCAGTATCATCGATCCGACCCCCACGACTCCTACAGGGTTCGGTAACCCTCCACAGGAGCAGCCATGCTGTCAGCCATGCTACAAGGACGGGGTGGACAAGCTCCTACAGGGTCGGGACTGTAACTCATCCACTCAGCAGAAGGAAATCAACTCATGTAAATCTCTGTCTCCCCTTGAGGCTATAAAAGGGGAGCCAGGGCTCACAACTAGGTTCAGGTTCACACACACAACCACCCTACTCATTCACAGAGCAGCGACCAACACTCTGTCCACCACAAAGTCGAGACCTGGGACTTAGCCCTCTCTCGCAACCTGCTTGTATCCCCCTACTACAAGCACCTTTGGGTGCAAGGCTATACAGACCCCTGATCTCACTGGACTTAGGGCATTCCAGGCCCGAACCAGTATAAACCCTCTATATCTCACTTGCATCACCATCCAGGCTTGGGTAGTCACACAAACTTATACTCGTTTGTGTCCAGACCACGAGTCTAGACGCCGACAGTTGGCACGCCAGGTAGGGGCCTTCTGCGTGACATTCACCTGTCCCTACTGGGAAGACTTGGATGGCAGACGGATTTCACCCACTCCGCCGCGGCACCATCATGATGTTCGGGAGTTTGGAGTTCATGTCCCTCGGCTTCGGCTATGACATGATCCTCCTCCCGCCACGTGGCGACGTCGAGCCTCGCCCCGAGCCGATCCCTCCACAGTCTGTGCGTGGGAGCCGCTCGGGACACTATGCGGGGGGCACCCGGCGGGGGCGTCAGAGATCCAGGATCCCTAACCCTACCACCGAGGCCAGGGTCCGTCCGGCCCTCCCCCCACATATTCCTCACCAGATCGCCCGTTCCTCCGGCCCGACAGGCGCTAGAGGGAGGGCTCGCGGGGCCTCAAGCTCCGCTCCCCGGACCAATAGAGGTTCATCACGACCTCCTGTCCTGCCCCAGTCGAAGGGGAAGGCACGGCCCACGCCCATCCCCCAGAAGGGGGACAAAGGGGCCTCAACATCCTGTCCTCCTCCACCCGGGATGTGGGAGAGGTAGCGGCACCTCCCGAGTTCCCTTTCGGGCTCAGGAACGCAGCCGCCACCTACGCCTCTTCCGTGAGCACTTCGTTAAGTGCATACGCGGACCTTCTAGGGCACCACTTGAGGTCTACCCTGGACCTCATCTCCATACCGCCGTTTCGTCGTACCCAGAGGATCCCACCTCAGGCGATGACGAGTGGGCCGACGCCGACTTTTCCAGGTGTGGTGACCCGGAGACCTTCATGCGCTTCTTGGAGGCCAGCAACTACTGTCTCGGCTACTTCGACTCCGAAGACGGGAGCTATGATCCGTCACGAGAATGCTTCAACCTGGAAGTCGGAGGGACGCCGCATAACGCCCAGGGGGGCGCAGGGCCCTCTAGGCAGGAGAATGCAACCCCACCTCCTAACCCTACTCCCGGGACCAATCCTGGAGCCCGTGGGGCAGCATCAGCCCCCGTAGGAGGACACCGCCCTGACCTCGAGCAGCTCAATGAGCTGGAGGCCAGGCTCGAAGAAGAACGCGCACGCCTCCGCCAACTCCGCGAGGCCCTGGTCCGAGACCCATCCGGCCGCAGAGACGGGGGTGGGGCTAGACGCCGCGCCCGAGACGTCAACCGTCGTATCGTCGAGGATGCGGGGGGTGACGCCCCGGTCTTCAGCACGGCCAGCCAGAATGTAATGGCCACTACACTCCTCCTCAGGGCGATGCCTGAGCCGTTGACTCCTAAAGGAAGGAGAGTGCGCCAGGGACTACGTGGTCTCCTGGAGCAGGCTGTGGTGCAAAACGCAGAGAGTTCTGCATCACAATCCCACGGCACGAGACGTTGAGAGGACCGACCCCCTCCTATCAAGGCACCGACTGTGCAGGGTCCGCCGCCTCCTGACCCGCAAGGGGGCAACAGGGCCCCATCTGTCCACGAGCGCGTTGGGGCTGACGCGGACGTTCGGGCCACTCTCGAGGCCAGACGGCGTGACAGGGACGAGGCCGAGTCTCGACGTTATCGACCGCGCCGAGGCAGAAGATACGACCCAGACCACGACCGTAGCACGTCGCCAGAGCCACCAGGCCCGCGCGTCTTCAGCGAGGCCATACGCAGGGCCAAGTTCCCGGCGCGATTCCGACAGCCCGCCAACCTCACCAAGTACTCAGGGGAGACAAACCCCGAGCTCTGGCTGGCGGATTACCGCCTAGCATGTCAGCTTGGCAGAGCGGACGATGACCTACTCATCATCCGCAACCTCCCACTGCATCTGGCCGATACAGCCAGAGCATGGCTCGAGCACCTCCCTGACCGCATGATCCACGACTGGGCCAACCTAGTCAAGATCTTCGTCGAGAACTTCAACGGCACTTACGTGCGCCCTGGGAACTCCTGGGACCTCAGGAGTTGCCGGCAGAAGCCCGATGAGTCCCTCTGAGACTTCATGAGGCGATTCTCCAAACAGTGCACCGAGCTCCCCAACATCACGGACTCCGACGTCATCGGAGCCTTTATTTCCGGCACCACTTGCAAGGAGCTCGTACACGAGCTCGGACGCAAGACCCCCACGAGCACTAGCCAGCTGCTCGACATCGCCACCAACTTTGCCTCAGGTGAAGAGGCAGTTGGCGCCATTTTCTCCGAAGGCACAGCGAAGGGGAAGCCGAGGCCTCGGGCTCACGTGACCCCAAGAAGAAGAAGAAGGGTCGCAAGGGGAGGCAAGGTCAGTCGGACGACAACTTAGTCGCCGCAGCAGACCGCAAGATCCCCAAGCGGGCTCCTGCTGGCCCCGGTCTCTTCGACGAAATGTTGAAGAAGCTGTGCCCTTATCACAGGGGACCAACAAAGCACACCCTAGAGGAGTGCACTGTCCTTCATCGGTACTATACCGACATCATCACCAAGGAGAGCGCTGAAGAGCCCCCCAAGGACGACGACCCTCAAGGGGAAGGCTTCCCCAAGATCAAGAACTGCCTCTTGATCTTTGGGGGACGTGCGGCTCGCCTCACTGCGAGTCAGAGGAAGCGCGAACTCCAAGAGGTTTGCGCAGTCAGCACGGCCACGCCCTCGTACCTTAAGTGGTCCGAGAACGCAATCACGTTCGACCGACAGGATCACCCGGATCGGATCCCCAACCCCGGAAGCTATCCTCTGATCGTCGATCCCATCATCGCCGAGACCCATCTCACCAAGGTGCTGATGGACGGAGGCAGCGGCCTCAACATCCTTTACGCCGAGACTCTGGCCCTCATGGGGATCAGCAAGTCCCGGCTAAGGAACGACACAGCACCATTCCACGGAGTGGTGCCGGGACATCGTGCCCACCCCCTCGGACAGATCGATTTGCCTGTCTGCTTCAGGACTCCCGACAACTTTAGACGGGAGGTCCTCACTTTTGACGTGGTCGGGTTCCCAGGGACCTACCACGCAATTCTGGGACGACCCTGCTACGCCAAGTTCATGGCCGTCCCGAACTATACCTACCTCAGCTCAAGATGTCGGGGCCAAAAGGCATCATCACCGTCAGCTCGACCACTCAGCACGCCTATCAATGCGACGTTGAGTGCATTGAGCAGGCCGAAGCTCTGGCCGAATCTTTGGCCATCCTTACCGGCCTCGGCGACTGTGACCGGGACGTCCCCGACCCCAAGCGTCATGCCGGGAGCTTCGAGCCGGTGGAGGAGACTAAACTAGTCTTCCTCGACCCCGGGGCCTCTGAGGGCAGGGCGTTGAGGATCAGCTCCAGCCTTGACCCCAAATAGGAAGTGGTGCTCGTCGACTTTCTCCACGCAAATGCCGATATATTTGCGTGGAGTCCCTCGGACATGCCTGGTATACCTAGGGAAGTCGCTGAAAACTCCTTGGACATCCGAGCCGGCTCCAAACCCGTGAAGCAACGCCTACGCCGATTCGACGAGGAGAAGCGTCGGGCCATCGGGGAGGAGATCCACAAGCTGCTGGCGGCCGGATTCATCAAGGAGGTATTCCATCCCGAGTGGTTAGCTAACCCCGTGCTAGTCAAAAAGAAAAATGGGAAGTGGAGGATGTGTGTAGACTATACTAGTTTAAATAAAGCATGTCCAAAGAACCCCTTTCCATTACCTCATATTGATCAGATAGTTGACTCCACCGCGGGATGTGAAATTTTATCTTTTCTTGATGCTTATTCCGGTTACCACCAAATCAAGATGAAACAGTCCGACCAGCTCGCGACTTCTTTCATCACCCCTTTTGGAATGTATTGCTACGTAACCATGTCTTTTGGCCTCAAGAACGCGGGGGCTACATATCAACGATGTATGCTCCAAGTATTTGGGAACCTTATAGGCAAAACAGTGGAGGCTTACGTAGACGACATTGTCGTCAAGTCCAGGAAAGCAAGCGGCCTAGTTGCCGACCTGGAAGAAACGTTCCAATGCCTTAGGGCAAAGGGGATCAGACTCAACCCCGAAAAATGCATTTTCGGGGTCCCCCGAGGCATGCTCCTCGGGTTTATTGTGTCTGAGTGAGGGATCGAGGCCAATCCAGAAAAGGTCTCGGCCATCGCAAACATGGGCCCAATTCGTAACCTAAAGGGAGTACAGAGGGTCATGGGATGCCTAGCCTCCCTAAGCCGTTTCATCTCTCGTCTCGGGGAAAAAGGGCTACCTCTGTATACGCTACTCAGGAAATCCGAGCATTTTTCCTGGACCCCCGAGGCCCAGGAAGCCCTCGACAAGCTCAAGGCCCTGCTCACCAACCCTCCCATTCTGGTGCCCCCCGCCAAGGGGGAACCACTTCTTCTCTATGTCGCAGCCACCGATCAGGTGGCCAGTGCAGCTATCGTGGTCGAAAGGAAGGAAGAGGGGCACGCCCTGCCAGTCCAAAGACCGATGTACTTCATCAGCGAAATACTATTCGACACAAAGACCTGATACCCCCAAATCCAAAAACTACTCTACGCTGTAGTTTTGGCCCGACGCAAGCTCCGCCATTACTTTGAGTCTCATCCAGTCTCGGTGGTGTCATCTTTCCCTCTGGGGGAAGTGATTCAGAACTGAGAGGCCAATGGTAGAATTGCTAAGTGGGCTATAGAGCTCATGGGTGATGGGATCACCTATGAGCCTCGGAAAGCCATAAAATCCCAAGTCCTGGCAGATTTTGTGGTAGAGTGGACTGGGACTCAGCTCCCCCCACCACAAATCCAGCACGAATGCTGGACCTTGTACTTCGACGGGTCTCTGATGAAAACTGGGGCCGGCGCGGGCCTCGTCTTCATCTCACCCCTCGGGGTAAGGATGCGGTATGCAATCCGAATCCACTTCCCCGCCTCAAACAATGCAGCAGAGTATGAGGCCCTCGTCAATGGTCTCCACATCACGATCGAGCTCAGGATCAAACGGCTCGAAGTCCGAGGTGACTCTAGACTCATCATCGACCAAGTCATGAAAGAGTCTAGTTGCCACGATCCCAAGATGGACGCGTATTGCAAAGCGGTCCGACGACTGGAGGAAAAGTTTGACGGCCTCGAGCTTATCCACGTGCTAAGGAAGTACAATGAGGCTGCCGACGCACTCGCCAAGATGGCATCCGAGAGGGCCCCGATCCCCCCGGATGTTTTCGTCAGCGACCTCTACAAACCTTCCATCGACTACAAAGACGACGGGGGGTCGGACGAAACCCCAAGCGAACCGAGCTCTGACCCCAAAGACTCCGCCGCTCAAGAACAGGAGGCCATGGACATCGAGCCAGAGCCACCTACGTCTGACGACTCGCCTGACTGGCGCTACCCTTTGCTTCAACGCCTAGTCGACGGCACTCTGCCCCCAGACCAGGCTGAGGCGAGGCGCGTGGCTCGTCGCGCCAAGACCTTTGTCCTCCTTGACAGAGAGATGTATAAGCGCAGCCCCTCGGGCATCCTTATGCATTGCATCCCACGTCAGTAGGGAATCAAGCTCCTGCAGGACATACACTCGGGGGCTTGTGGCCACCACGCCGCGCCTCGGACGCTGGTAGGAAATGCCTTCCGACAAGGCTTCTACTGGCCCACCGCCGTGGCCGACGCCACGGAGATCGTGCGGACCTGTGAGGGATGCCAGTTTTATGCTCGGCAGATTCATCTCCCTACTTAGGCCCTGCAGACGATCCCCATCACCTGGCCTTTTGCTGTCTGGGGCCTCGACCTGGTCGGGCGTTTGCAGAAAGCGCCCGGGGGCTTCACCCACTTGCTTGTCGCAATCGACAAGTTCTCCAAATGGATCGAAGTCCGACCCATTTCAAGGATCAAGGTCGAACAAGCAGTGCTATTCTTCATAGACATCGTCCATCGATTTGGAGTGCCGAACTCCATAATCACCGATAACGGCACACAGTTCACCGGACGAAAGTTCCTGCAATTCTGCGACAGACACCACATACGTGTGGACTGGGCAGCAGTGGCTCACCCCAAGACCAACGGTCAAGTGGAACGTGCCAATGGCATGATCCTCCAGGGTCTGAAGCCCAGGATTTTCAACCGGCTGAACAAATTTGGAAAAAGGTGGCTCAAAGAGCTACCGGCCGTGGTCTGGAGTCTGAGAACCTCCCGAAGCCGAGCCACAGGCTTCACCCCGTTCTTCATGGTCTATGGGTCGGAAGCCGTCCTCCCCACTGATCTGGAGTACGGATCCCCAAGGGTACAAGCCTATGATGAAAATAGCTACAAAACGTTCCAAGAAGACGCGTTGGACCAGCTGGATGAAGCCAGAGACGTAGCCCTCCTGCACTCCGCCAAGTACCAGCAGGCCCTCCGCCGATACCATGCGCGACGAATCCGAGGCCGAGCCTTTCAAGTCGGCGACTTGGTGCTGAGGCTCAGACAGAGCAACAAGGGTCGTCACAAGTTCACACCCCCCTGGGAAGGAACCTTCGTCATCGCCGAAGTCCTCCGACCCGGCACCTACAAGCTCGCCAATGAAGCAGGGGAGGTCTTCAAAAACGCATGGAACATAGAACAACTACGTCGCTTTTACCCTTAGAACTTTGTAAAAATTTTCGTTTGTTCATCACCTTGAAAGAATAAATGAAAGTTTAAAATATATGGCCTTTTCTTATCAGAGAGCCTCGGACCTGCCTAGCAGAGTCCGAGCCTCCCTCGGGGGCTACATGGGGGGAACCCCCTGTGGTGACTCCAAATCTTTTTCCTTTTTTCGCACAAGTTAAAGGAACCCCGACCCAAGGACTTCCTCCTCTCTCCTAAAAAGATTTAAGAAACCAAAAATTCAACCCCTGAATCTTAAGGCATGAGCCCGAGGGAAGATCTGCGCTCACGAGCAAAGACGGCCTCTACTCGCCTTAGGTTCGAGGGGCGAATCTGGACTTCTCAAAGCTACTAAGGAAAAAGGAAAAAGACTTAGGCTCGGGGACTCTGGCTAGCGCAAACTCTAAGTAGCTCACCCGACCTCGCGTTGCCGAGGTAAGGTCGGCATAAGGAAAAAGAAAACAAGACCTTAGGAAAAAGCTTAAAAGGAACAGTCATATGAATATCCATACTGGGCATTAACATTGTATATACAATACAAGGCCCACTGGCCTTAACATCTACAAAAAAGAAAAAACAAATCTAACTTCAAGGGCCTTGCTGCCCTGCCTGCGCAGGCCCTTGAACCCCGAGGGGGGAAGCTCCACCTCGTCATCGAAGAAGGCAGCCAAGGCATCCCCGGGGGAAGCCGCGGCGTCCTCGAGCCTCTGCACTTCCTCCTGGGCCTCCGTCTCATCATCAGAGAGGACGTAGCCCTCACAAACCGCCGGCAAGTCAATACCGGCGTAGTGAGAGCTCACCACCGCCAGGGCTTTTTTCACCCCGGCATGGAGCGCCTCCCTCATCCTCTCCCCGGCCCGGGAGTAAAAGGCTTCGACCCGGCTCCGCAGCGACGATCCCGATGCCGGCACCCCGAGCCCCTCACACGCCGAAGTGACCACGGCTTCAAGAGCCGAGCGGTCCGAAACCTCGGCGTCAAAGGACCTCTACAGGGCATCGGCAGTAGAGGTCGCCTCGACCACCTTCCTCTCTAACTCTATTGAAAAGCAGAACAAAAAATGAGAAGTCAGGAAAATTAACCCAAAGAACAAAGGGGGCCGAGGTAAAAAACGCAAGTCTTACCCTCGGCTCGCTTCTCGTGCTCCGCCGAGCTCCGGTGCCAGCGGGCTACCTGGCTCTGAGCAGCAGCAAGGTCAGCCTGAGTTTGGTTCAGGGCAAGGTCTTTTTCGGCGAGCAAAGCCTCAAGCTGAGCGACCTCACTCTTATACCTCTCAGCCGTCGCCTTCTGCACCTCGGATTCCTGGGTAAGGTCCCCGACCCTCTTCTCAAGGGGGGCGACCTTTTCCCGGGCCTCCTAAGCCTCGGATGCGAGGGCCGAGCACTTCTGCCGAAGCTCGGCAGAGATCTCGCACTCCTTCGCGAGCTCCCCCTCAACCGCCTCCCTAGCAGCCCTTTCGTTTTCGCAGGTTGCCCAGGTGTCTCTTTCCCTACGGAGAAAAACTGACTTCTCCAGGGATGTAGCCTTGAGCGCCTATAGAATCGAAAGTCGCACAAGGAGTCAGTATTGCAAAAGAGAGCAAAAATACTTCACAACATGAGAGGAAGCCTTACCTGGGCCAAGTTGTACATGTCTCGGCTCACGAGCTGAGAAGCTCGGTTGATGGCCTCGACGCTGGCACGCCCGCATGCGTCTAGACCCTGCCAGAGGTAATCCTCCGACGGGTCGTTCAGAACGAATCTGGCCCCTCCCTCGCCATCGTCAAGGTTGGGCCAGAATACGGGGCTCTTGCCCCATCGGGCATCGCCCTCCCCTCCCGCCGTGGGGGCCTCGGGCGCCGCGCTGGACGCCACGATGGCTCGGCCTTCCTCGACCTGCGTGGATCGAACCGCGCCTCCCAAATCAGCGTCCTCCTGAGGAGGCGTGGCTCCGAGGGCAGGGGCCGTCTCCTCTGGCCTTGGGGGCCTCGGCGCCCCCGTCTCCGGCCCCTCTCCTTCCCGACGGTCCCCCTCCTCCACGCGGCTCAGGGGAGGTGGCGACACGGGCCTAGCCGACCCAGGAGTTGACTGCGCCCCCTCTTTACGGCCTTCAGGGGGGCCAGCGCCACCGGTGCTGCCTTTTGCTTACGGCTGAAGAAGCAACACCAAATAACCCCCGACGCCTTCTCCCCCTCCTGGGGACCCACGGGGACTGAACCCTCCCGGGGGGCGCTGTCTTCGTCATCCACAATAATGTGGGGGACGGTCTGCCCGCCCCCCGGTGCCTGGGACCCCTCGGGGGCCTCAGACCTCCCTCCGGCCTTCGACCCCTCTGGGATCTCGATCCCCCCGCCGGCAGGAGGGATCACGTCATCCTCCTCCGCCAGCTCGTCAAGCCAGTTGGCGTTATCTCCTCCGCCCTCTATCTCCGAGACTGAAGTCTCGGGAGAGGGGGGCGGGGCGACCCCTGCCTTCTCGGCTTCACGGCGGTTCTTGGCGGAGATCTCCCGCCTTTCCGCCTTCCGCGCCGCCTTGGCCTTCTTGTCCTCCTTGGCCTTCTTCTGATCCTCATTCCAGGCCCGATTCTTGGCCCGGGTCTCCTTGTCCTCTGGGACTGGGGGCAGGGAATCCCTGACAAGCCCCATCCCCTGTGAAGTAAACAGAAAAAAGGGGATTCAGGCAGGAATAGAAGAGAGACAGGTACAAGAGATCAAAACAAAAAACGCCTTCTTACCAGAGAAATGTAGCCCTTTTCAAGGCGCATCGGCACCACCCGGGAGTTCCTCAACTCCGAGTGCGTCGTCTTCTCGACCCGGGCGACGATATCCGATGCTGACACCGGCTCGGCCAACATCCTCGTCCCAGCCCAGGGGACGTCCCGAGTCATCTCAAACATGAATACCCGACGCTGCGCCAGCGGAAGCAGGCTCCTCTTGTGGAACACTATCGGCAACGTGGCCACAGTTACTCAGGCATCCCGCAGCTTCTCAAGCCCCGCAAGAAGAGGGGCGAGCTTCTTCTGCTCCTCGGACGGAGCACCCCACACCCACTTCTGGGGGGCCTCCATCACCATCTTCCCAGTGTACGGCGGCAGCAGACCGCCGTCATTCCGGAGGTAGAACCACCCGTTCTGCCACCCCCGGTTCGACGAAGGCATCGAACTCCAGATGTACTACCCAGCCCATTGCTGACGAAGCTGCAGCATGCAACCGCCGACTCGCAGAGGGAACTTCTCTCCTCCTACGTAGCGAGCCGACATCTCCGCCTTGAAAAGGTGAAGCCAGAGGTTCCAATGGGCGGGAACCCCCAGGAACCCCTCACAGACCGTGGCGAAGACGGCAGCCTGCATCACCGAGTTGGGGTTCAGGTTGTGCAGCTCCACCTCGTAGTGGTGGAGGATCACCCTGATCAGTCGACCGGCCGGAATTCCGAACCCCCGGTCTAAGAATGACAGGAAACAAACCACATAGCCCGAGGGCGGGTTTGGCTCCCTATTGTTCGCTGAAGGGACGATCCACTCCGGGAACTCAACGTCTTTAAGCGGACGGAGAATCCCGGCCTTCACACGAGCGTCCAGCGCGGACTTGGTCACGTTGCAGGGTGGCCACGCCTCAACACTGGCCATGGCTGTGGAGGGAGAAGAGCGTCTGCGCGGCGGAAACGGAGAAGATGGGGGCAGGAGAAAAGGCAGGAGGCAAGAGCTTTTTTGCGCAGGAGCAAGAGGAAAGAAACCAAGTCCCTAGCGGCCGCTTTTATAGAAGGGACACACCACGGCCACAACGCCCACGACCGCGCGGAAGGCTGAGCAGGAAGGAGAACAACCGTCGCCCACTTCCCACCAGGTGAAAAACTCGAAGCGCCAACTCCCTCTGATCCCCGCGCCCGTCGCACGCGCGCATTTATTTCGCAGGCGAAACGTCCCATCTGGCCAGGGCACAACGACACGGCCGTTTCGAGTCCCCACGCGCCGCGCCTCAAAAGGTGTGCCCTGAAGAGTTATGTCAGGGCTGCTCCTCCTATGGCAAGAGGTGCTCGACCCCCCGCTAACCAGAGTCGCGGGTGGGTCCCCGTCGGGCGCAGATTCCGTCTCGCCTAACCCTTGGATGACCCCGAGCAAAATGGCAAGGCGGTTTTCGTCGGGCGTAGATTCCGTCTCGCCCGACCCCGATATTATAATCAAGCTGAGACCTTTTCGAGGCAAGAATCCCCAGGCCATGGCCACCTACGTTCTAGAGGTTACGAGACTGACCCACAAACTGGGTTCGAACAGTCGCCTCAGGATGACCGAGCAAGAGATGACTGAGGATGAGCACAATAGAGGCCATGGTCCGACCCCACCAGGGGATCGGCGCATCTTTGCCAGTCGTGTCCGAGACCCATGCGGGTGTCGCGTGAGTGGGATCCCATCGAGGGAGGCATTGAGCCCTTGGAACCTAGCGAACGGTTCCGACATCCACCGTGACTGCCCTCGGGTATTTTGAGATGTGCCCATAGGGCCGCCAGCTGACCCCTATCGAACGGGGCTCGGACATCCACTTGGATTTGCCCGCTTGCAGCTCCCGGGGAACGTGGATACTCGCCCATCGAGGGTAGTGCGGTGCGACCCACCCCTCCTCCGAGCGAAAGGAAGAATGAGGGACGTAATCACAAGACGAGAAAGAACCTGATCGACCCTTGCGGGGAAAGGGCTCGGGGGCTTCCTCGCACCATGGGAACAGGCACTACGTGTAAAGAACACGCAACCTATCCCTCAAATACTCCAGACTACAGCACTCAGGGGTAAAAGCCTTTGAAGGAACAACACCATTCCTCCAAAAGGCTCGGGGGCTACACCCGGCGGGTGCGCTCGCGCGCACCCTCCGGAGAAAAGTAAAAGGTTCCCAGTCAACAATAATCCCTTAGGAAAGAACCTCTGAAGAGGTGACCTCACCCCTTCAGAGGCTCGGGGGCTACTGTTGGATACCATAAAAAGGGATACCCAAATCAGAGCAATAAAAAATGCAAAAGACAAAGCAAATTAACCACAATCACCAGGGCACGGGCCCCAGCTCATCTGACTCCTAGGCCTCAGGTCCAAAACGCGCCTCGCCCGACCCCTCAGGGCCTCGGACGCAAGTTCCGTCTCGCCCGACCCCTCAGGGTCTCGGACGCAAGTTTCGTCTCGCCCGACCCCCTAGGGCCTCGGACGCAAGTTCCGTCTCGCCCGACCCCTCAGGGCCTCGGACGCAGACACCGCCTCGCCCGATCCCCTCGGCCTCGGGCGTAAATCCCGCCTCGCCCGACCCCTTCAGGGTTCGGGCGCCGGGCGCCGCTCCACCGGATCAACAAGACTTCCACCGCACGGCGCCCATACCCACGATGTGACAGGCGCGGTGACTCCCATACCGTAGCAGGACAGGGTAGCCACTGTTCCAACCACCCTGGGCACTGCAGCCTTACCTCTTTCACTGTGCGACCTTACCTCTTTCACTGTGGTGTACCGCCTCACAGTGAAAAGGGAATGGGGGAGGTTAATCAGCATCACTATTTGCTGTCTTCTCCCACTATTGACAGGACAAGCAGCAGTATCATCGATCCGACCCCCACGACTCCTACAGGGTTCGGTAACCCTCCACAGGAGCAGCCATGCTGTCAGCCATGCTACAAGGATGGGGTGGACAAGCTCCTATAGGGTCGGGACTGTAACTCGTCCACTCGGCAGAAGGAAATCAACTCATGTAAATCTCTGTCTCCCCTTGAGGCTATAAAAGGGGAGCCAGGGCTCACAACTAGGTTCAGGTTCACACACACAACCACCCTACTCATTCACAGAGCAGCGACCAGCACTCTGTCCACCACAAAGTCGAGGCCTGGGACTTAGCCCTCTCTCGCAACCTGCTTGTATCCCCCTACTACAAGCACCTTTGGGTGCAAGGCTATACAGACCCCCGATCTCACTGGACGTAGGGCATTCCAGGCCCGAACCAGTATAAACCCTCTGTGTCTCACTTGCATCACCATCCAGGCTTGGGTTGTCACGCAAACTTATACTCGTTTGTGTCCAGACCACGAGTCTAGACGCCGACAAGTTGTTCCTAGAAAAATTTGATAAACTTTGCACGATCAGACCTTTAGATACACCAATATTATTCAAACTGCTCCAGAAATCAGCAAGGGATAGAAACAAGAGATAGCCAAACCTAACTACTTATTTCATTAATCCTTATACCTTAGGTCTACAAACTAATGAAATTGTGAAGTAGTTCCACAAGATCATTGCAATCATTACAAAGATCCAAATCAAACATAAGCATAATAACAAACCAACTAAGCACACTTCACTCAACTTGCGATATTATCGTTCTCTTCATAGTAAGGGTAGAGATCCTAAAAATTCTGTTTTGATGATGCCAGAAGAGGTAAGAGAAGGTTCTAAAAGCTTACCAAATCAAGGAGTGAAGATAAGAACGACAATTTTTTTTAAAATAAGCAACAAGGTAGGAAGGAATAGCAAGGATAGAGATATAGTATAGAGGAAAATACCAAGGTTTATAGAGCAAGGTTGTTATGACAATTTCAAAACCTTAAGATGGCCAATTTCTAACTAGGCTTGTGTCCTACAGCCAGCATTGCTCTGATATCACTTTGTAATACCCGATTTTAAGGATAAAACCATATATGCACCATATATGAGTTTTATAAGTCAAATCTCAAATATAGCTACAAATAAGGGGTAATATCAAAAGACAATGCACAAATTATATAACGTTCATAGTATAAAAGATATAACCTTTGAAATGAAACAGCGGATAGACAACTCCAAACTTCGGGTATTAACTTCTTCCTACAGGATCCAACTGACTGGTTGATCTCAAGCCTAACACTCTTCCTGAATATGGGGGGAAATAGCAAGAGTGAGTCCATGTCGAACTCTACAAGTATAGCAACTAGATTGTATATCTCCCACATCTCATGATCAATGTGACATAAATAATGTAAAGCATTAAATAATAAATAATGAGCATATTTAACACACAAGAATCATCACCGTTGATGCAAGAATCCCCAAGGCTGCTCTTGACCGTGAGCACGGCTACTATACCAGTTTTAACACTCTGCAGAGGTTGCACATCTTTACCCATGAGTCATGATTTACCCTTTCGCCCGAGGCCCGTCGACCTCTTAACCCACTACCAAGGAAGGTCGGCAGGGATAACTATGAAGCCTTTCAAAAGTTTGTCTAACATGTTAGGGGCGCAAGGTTTCCTTCGCGAGCAGATATAGATACCCCCCTTCCGAATGGCACAATGACGCGCAGCCTATACACATAGGGACAGGGGCTCGCACTATACCCGTGTCGGTTGAGCCCCTCTAGCGCCCTTTCGGGTAACCGCTAACAAGCTAGAAAATGTCTCCATACTGAGCTAAAGCCAGAGCCATTATAGCCCTCATGGTTGCACTGTTGTCCCGGTTATCACTTACAGATAATTCATCAAGTGGCTAAAAAGTTATTTTTTATCATTTATTACTTAACATTAATCTAGTCACACGATCATAGTCATAGAAATAAAATCCAAATGCTATACTTGCCTTAGTCCAAATGTTATACTTGATCCTGCTGGTCTTACTAGTTGTTCAAGGCTCTGATCTTGATCACTGAAGCACTCTTGTTCACCACAGATTGCTCACCGTCTAAACTCGATCATCGATCACCAACACATGCACGAAGCAAACAAGACTACAATTAGAACAGTACACCAATCATATAAAAACAGTATAGAGAGTTCATAAAAAGATTCTACACAGTGCTACGATATCATAGACGTAAAGATCACGAAAATCGGAGCTAAAACGGAGAAGTTATGAATTTTCTAAGATTTTATATAGAAAAGTAATTAATTAATTAGGGTCATGAAAATAAAAAGTTTTAAACTGAGAAAACAATGTTACTAACATGCAGAGCTCATTAAAACGAACCTAACGCAATTTGAATCGGTCAAATCGGAGTTAAAATGAATATTTTATGGCTGGCAATTCTGTAAATATGTATTTTCCAAACTGAAAGATAAAGTGATTGGGGCTTACGTTGGTGGACAGGGAGTAGGTTCACCGACAGTGACGCTTTCTTGGAGCTACAACAACGCCGGAGCAGCCGACCGTTCGTAGATGTCGTGTATATGCGAGACGATGGCGATCACGTTGCAGAGAAGAAAGTATAAATTTTATTTTACTACCTTAGGAATTCACAAATTAGAGGCTTCCTATATGATAGTTTTTGATGTGCTTTGCCTAAGGGGTTGCTACATATATATAGGGAAAAAAACTCTCCACCTCCACGTCAACTTTGCAACCTTCATCTTTACTAATAGGCCTAATTAATTATTAAAACCCATTAGTAAATGAAGACATTGATCATTGAGATCATGGGCTTGAGCGTGGGATAAAATGAAAGATTTTATTATTTTCGAAATTAATTAATTTGGTGAATAAAATAATCCTAGAAAAGTCCAGAATTATGATTTAAGCCATGAAAAATACTTCAAATACTTCAGAAATTCAAGGAAAAATCTCGGAGACATTATGGAACATGAGAAAACCAATTAAAGTATTTGGATCTCATGATAAGATAATTTGGAGCATCTAAAAATTAGATTATGCTTACAGAAAAGTGAGAACGGAAGCTGGAAAATTCCTAAAAAGTTTGTAGAGACTGCTTGATGGACGAGGAACTAAAAGAAGTGCTTTGAGTGACAAAGAAAAAATTTTAGGAAGCTCCTAATAAAAACTTGAGCTTAGAAACATGGAATTTGGTTGTAGATAAAGATAAAGATGTACGAAGATCGTTCTACTAAACGAAATTTTAAAAACTTTGCTTAGTCTCAACACACAAAGGAGCAACAAACAAACATCACATAAAACATATGTACCAGCATGTATGCACAACAACGTTGCTAAACCCTATGATGAATTTTAATTTAAAGAAAATTTTCATTTTACTATATTTTCATAAGCACAGAAATACAAAATAAATTATTTTAGCTTTATTTTCAAAGAAGAAAAATTTAGGGTGTTACAGATGTGGACTGGTAAGAGTCTTAGTTTGTCTTTTCTAAAAATTTGGGGTTGTGAAGTTTATGTCAAACGACTTATGTCGGATAAACTAACGGCCCAAGCCGGACAAGTGCTTTTTCATTTGATACCCAAAGGAAACTTTAGGGTATTACTTCTACAACCGATCAGAGGGCAAAACGTTTATTGCTTGAAATGATATTTTCTTAGAGAAAGAGTTTCTCAAAAGAGAGAAAAGTGGACAGAAGGTGTATCTTGAAGAAGTTCAAGATGAGCCAGTTGGGAAGGACTCTACAAGTGATGCTAATGTAGTAGAACAAGTTAATATACCCGTGGCAATAGAAACACTGCCACAACCACGAAGGTTAGCGAGAATCCACGAACTACGTGGGGATTTGTTATTGTTAGATGATGACAAACCTACAACTTATGCGGAAGCAATGATGGACCTAGATTATGAGAAATGGTAAAGTGCCATGAGATTTGAGATAGATTCCATGGGAGACAATCAAGTTTGGAACTTGGTGACCCGCCTGATAGGGTTAGACCCCTAGAGTGCAAATGGATCTATAAAAAGAAAAAGGATATGGATAGAAATGTTCATGTCTATAAATCTTGACTTGTTGCAAAAGGTTTTCAGTAAGTTCAAGGAATTGACTACGATGAGACATTGTCACCAGTAGCAATGCTTAAATCTATCTAGATCATTCTAGCAATAGCTGCTTATTTTGATTATGAGATATGGCAGATAAATGCTAAAACAACCTTTCTAAATGGAAATTTGGAAGAGGACGTGTATATGATACAACCCAAAGGTGTTGTTGATCCAAATAATGCTAGAAAAATATGAAGGCTTAAGAAATCCATTTATGGGTTAAAGAAAGCATCTCAGAGTTGGAACATTCATTTTGATGAAGTAATCAAAGGGTTTAGCTTCCGTTAGAGTGAAGAAGAACCTTGTGTTTACAAGAAGAAAAGTGGGAGTGCTATCATATTTCTAATCTTGTATGTGGATGACATATTATTGATTGGGAATGATATTCCAACATTACAGTATGTAAAGACTTCACTAAATAATAGTTTTTTATGAAGGATTTAGGAGAGGCAACATACATTCTGGGCATAAGGATCTATACAGATAGATCAAAGAGGCTTATAGGATTAAGCCAAGATACGTACATTGACAAGGTGTTGAAATGGTTCAACATGGAACAGTCCAAGAAAGGGTTCTTACCTATGTCACATGGTATGCGCTTTAGCGATAAACAATGTCCTTCAACAGTTGATGAGCGAAAGCGCATGAGTAAGGTTTTCATACGCCTCGGCAATTGGTTCCATTATCTACTCCATGATATGTACCCGCTCAGATGTCTCATATGCTCTAAGTGTTGCGAGTAGGTACCAAGCTAATCCAAGTGAGAGTCACTGGACACTTGTTAAAACATCCTTAAGTACTTGAGAAGGACTAAAGATATGTTTCTAATATATGGATGTGAGGAGGAGCTCATTGTAAATGGTTAAACCAATGCAAGCCTCCAAACTAACACAGATGACTCATAGTCTCAATCAGGTTTTGTGTTCACAATAAATGGTGGTGCTGTAAGTTGGAAAAGTTCCAAGCAGGCGACAATGACTGATTCTACAACAGAGGCCAAGTACATCACAGCTTCTGAATCTACGAAGGAAGGTGTTTGGATGAGGAGGTTGTACATTGAACTTGGTGTATTTCTGAATGCATCGAGCCCATTGAATCTATATTGTGACAACAATGGGGCGATTACATGGGATAAGGAGCCTAGCAATCACCAGAAGAACAAACATGTACTGTGGAAGTTTTATCTCATTTGAGAGTTAGTTAGACGAAGTGAAATCAAAATGTGCAAGATACATACAAATTTGAATGTTACAGATCCTTTGACAAAGACTCTTCCACAGCTTAAGCATGAGGCACACTTGAGGTCTATGGGTATTGTTGGGTATTCTTAACATCATTACCAAAAGTAGACTAAGTTCTCTAAATCTAGTAACGATGCCAAAAATGCCAAACCTATCCCTCACACCACTTAAGCCAAGTTGTCATCCCCAGCATGACATGAGAGACGCGGTATTGAAATATGCAATTGCTCTTCTAAATAAATAATGAATGGGATTTGCAAGCGCACAGATTAATACCGATGTAGCATTTTAACCGGGAAGTATTCCAGGTATCGTTATTTATATTTTTACCACTAGGAAGGGATTAGCGATCATCACTATTGATTACAGAATAGAATATGAGATTGAGCATCTATCATTGCATGTATAATTGAGAACATTATATCTAACTCTTCATACAGGGATAAGTGTCACATAAAAGATATATGAAATAATAATAGTGACAAGGATAACTAATCTGATCTAGCCACATAATAAATATGATAAGCACCTCAATTAGATACTCTAGAAAGTCATTAGCATGGTATTAGAATGAACTACAAGAATATTCCCTAAGTTATTCTTAACTATATAGTCTAGCATATCATAGTTAGTGCAAGCATACTTAGCAATCATTGTGAGACAAGACTACGCCCATGCATAGTGATATTAGCAAGGAATATGAGAAACATAGCAATCACACCCCTATAATAATGTTGCTCTGCCAGCCCAATACACGAGAGGGGGACTATATAAGAATCAATGAAGCTGTCACTATCACGAACCACCCCACGATTTGGCATATTGGGTACAATCGCAGATAAATACGGTATAAGCACCACGCCTACACAATATCTATCATTTACCCATGGATCCGATGGATAAACGCTATACGATCCTAAGCATGTATATAGATCGAATCTAACTAAGCCAAGTACATAACTATGATAAACTAAGAACAATATAATCTTGAATATAAGCAAATAGAGCAAAGTCATAAGCAATATATTGAAGTAGAACAAAGTCATATTCATAATATTGAAGAACAAAGATAATTAGAAAGTAATTAGAAGCACAATTAGAGAATTACCAAGAATCCTCTTGACAGATCCGGAAACCAATCGAAGATTGACTCCTTCTAGTTCTAATCCTATGTAGCTATGCTAATCTAGATATCTAATTGATGTGGTGGCTCTAATCTTGATCAGAGGCTTCTTCTCCCTTGAGGAACAATGAATTAGGGTTGAGAGGCTCTCTCCTCCAGGGGCCAGGGGGTCTGGTTTTATAGTCCCTCCAAGTGAATATGGGCCCTTGGATCAAACCGACATAGATTGTATGGTTTAGATTCATCCTTTAGGTCGGTGGAGATCTCCCGCAAAGCAGAGTCCTGATTGGCCTCAGGGAGGGGGCGGGCGCCCAGTAGGAGAGGGCGGGCGCCCTGCCTCTGGCCCCGTTTCGCCTCCGCTTCGGTCTCGTGGCTTCTGGAGTCTTCTAGATGTAAGATAATTGCGCAGCACGTTAATATCTTTACGTAACCCCGACATGTGGGCCTTTCTTCCATATTTCCTGATAACCCCCTGCAGAAATAGACAAACACCAAAACTCGTGGAATTCTGTCAGATAAAACCCTAAGTCTGGATCTTGTTTTCATTTGGATTCTTTTCTTTATTTATTTGATAATTAAATTTGATACTTAAGGACCGTCAACAAACTCCCCAAGCTTACCTCTTGCTCGTCCCTGAGCAAGGATAGACTCAGCTATGGATCATAAGTAGTTGCAATATCTTTAAAAATTGACGGTACACATGCTTTTAAATAAGATCTCATCTCTGAGTTAGAGTAAACTGTCAAGACTTAAAACTTACTTACTTTACCTTTACCATGGGACTTGTAACTATCACTTCTGTCTTGAATGGTTAAAAGATAGAACAGTCTAGTCAAGTGCCATGTCTCTTATTCTTGATCAGCTATAGCTCTGGGGTTTTTTGCAGATTTTCAAATAAAACTCAGAAATTCCTTGTATGATTCTCTCAGGTCTCTCTTTTGTTGTATTTTTGGATCCTTACCAAGGCAGTGATGGTATATGCCTTCTCTCAAAATATGTAGTATTTGTGGTATGAGGCATAGTGACATTGCCTTCTCTCTCACCCTACTTCAATAAAGCTTTAATATCTGGAGCTCATAGGTGGGAGATAAAGTATACATACTTATAAGACATTTATTGTATAGTCAAACCATGGATCCAAAGAAACATATCAATAAGCCAAATCAAGATGTGCATGTGTGGCGAATGAATGGTGTATGGTGATGATGGTGATAGCAATGGTGGTGGAAGTCTAATTCTACTTTGCTCTTTGAGGGGATACATACCTTCCTTGCTTTTGAAACTTTATGAGGAGAATGAGATGCTCTTCTTTTTCTTTTCTCTCAGATGGGTATCTTGTACCCCTAATTCTACTGTCGGACACTTGTCCATTTTTACCTCTCATCTCACTTTTCCTTTTCTTTCGAGGTTCCGAGCACTTGCTCCTTTTTAGTTCCTCGTATCTTTTTTTCTTTTTTTCTTCTTTTTTTTTAGAGCACTCATCTCTTGAGATAATATAGCAAGTGGTAGTAACAAGATAACTTGAGCATTTATTTCACAAGGGGAAAACAGAAATATTTTTGGTTATTCTCTCCCGAATTAGGAGTAGAATATTTTTGGGTGATTCTGGAGATGGAATGGGTGAATATATGTGGATGGTACTTCCGGAGTAGAAGTAGCATATATGAGTGAACGTGCAAGTGAAATCTTGATTTAACCACATGACAAGCTCCTAAGGGTCAACACAGCTTGACCACACTCAATGCTCATAAGCAGTAAATAGTAAATGTGTGGCTCAAAGTCTAACAAGCATGTATATATGGCTGTGGTAGGAATTTAAACTCTCATCATACAGGAACTCATCATGCAACATTTTAAAGATTTTTTTAAAGATAAAACTCTCCAGAATTCTAGCATCTCTAGGAACAGATAAACAGCAGCTCAACCTTCCCATATCGTATCCGTTAACAACTTAGACTTCAGATCAAGTTTTTATCCCACAAGTTTAGGTCTAGAGCAAGCTTTAAGTTATAACAGTTATATCTAAACTTGAGAGAGAACTTAAAATTTGCAAATTAGGCAGAGCAACTATTCATCATATCCATGCTTAAGTTTTATTTAGATACAGATTAGCATAGCCACTTTATTTATTTATTAAACACACTAAGCAAAAGATATATATATATATATATAAGCATAAAATCTTTATTTGGTTTTCCATAGTTTATATGTATTTTAATATTCTAAAATAATATAAGTATAAAGATAGATAGATAGAAATACTTATCGGGATAAATGGGGGTGCTCTCCTCCAAGCTGAATTTTGACGTAATTTCTCTTGATGTAGCTAGCAGTTGGCAGAGGTGTATTTGAAAGTCAGCAGCATTCTGACAGCGATTAGAATGTCCTCCGTCTGCTAGTCTTCTTGATTCTTAAATTCTATGGAGCTCAAATAGACAACATAGCTTGTGGAACTGATTAAGTGTTAGCATAAATATCTAGCCTTTATCATGTTGAGACTCCTTAATAAATGTTACTCCCTGTTTTTTATATTTTTATTTTATAAAGCAGAAAAATATTTATTTTATTTTTATGCCACCACAGTGAATGTACTTTTGGGTTTTATGCCACTCGTCTACTTACATGGGGCTTACTGTTTTTCACATTTTTATTTTCTTTTTAGAATAGCACGAACCTGATTAACTTAGTAAACTATTTTAAATAATTGAAATAATTGAAAGGGAAAGGATAACTACCAAGTTTACCTCTTGGCAAGGCGTTCGGTGTTTTTAAGTCCTCCGAACGGGACTCTCCATTTTCTTTAATCGTCCTGAGGTTCGTTGGGTGGCGTAGTCGGTACTTTCGGCAGCGCCTCCTCTTCTTGTATAGTTATCTTCATTTTCCATACCTGACTCGGTGCTTCAATCTCCTCTGGATAATTCTGTTTAAACTCAACGTCTTCTGATCTTACAACTTCTCCTTCATAGTCTGCCCATCCGTCCTTGATGATCTACCTCCTCTGGTTGCGGTTGCGTCTTTTCCTTACCTGCTTAGATTCTTCAACAATATAGTTAGGGTCAGTAAAATAACGGCGTACCTTCTCTGAGGGGAAGTGCATATGGACTTCTTCGGTTCCAATGTAGATAATTGCTTTAACAGTGCTGAGGAACGGTCTTCCAAGGATGATGGGTGGATTATACTCGTCTTCTCCTATGTCAACAACTTGAAAGTCTGTGTAGACAAAGTGATCGTCTATTTTGACTGGGACATCAGATACTATTCCTTGAACTTCTCGAAATGTCTGATCTGTCATCTGGAGCTGAATGTATGTTGGTCTTAGTGGCATGGTTCCGAACAAGAGCCGATAGGTGACTGCGGCCATTATGTTGACGCCCGATCCGGTGTCGCAAATCGTCTTGTAGAAGCTATATCCATGTATGGAGCAGTAAATGCTTGGCATTCCTGGGTCGTCCTTCTTGGTCAAAAACGGTGACTTAAGTTGGTGATCTTGGCCTCCATGAACTACAGTGACCATCTTAGCAGACTCGGTCCACACTTGCTTGTTCCTGTTCCTCCTGTTGGTCCTCTTCCTTGATTTACGTCTGGATTGATCTTGAATTTGTGTAGTCTTGTTCTTGAAGAAAAATGTCTCCTTCTTCCCTTTGACGTAGAAACTGATCTTGGCAGCACTAGCGTAGATGATAGCTCCCGTGGTGTTCAAGAATGGCCTCCCTAGGATGATGGGTGCTCTCTCATCATTTTCGGTCTCTACCACTACGAAGTCTGCTGGGGCATACAAGGTACCAACTCGGACACAAAGGTTCCTCACTATTCCTTTTGGAAAAGTTATCGTCTGATCTGCAAACTGCAAACACATAGTTGTCTCTAATAAAGGATATGTAAAGAATTTTTCATAGAGTACCCTGGGTATAATGTTGACACTGGAGCCAAAGTCACAGAGTGCTTCTGGGAAGTCCACCATGCCGATGGAGATCGGGATGACGGGGCGTCCTGGATCGCCTCTCTTGACCGGCAGACGGTCAGTAGAAAATTCAGTGACAGGGTTACTCCAATTACCTGCATCAAACATGTCTACAAGATTTGCAGATTCTAATCCTTCCGGTTGTGATGGTATACCGGGGTTAGTAGTAGGAACAGCAGCAGCTATTTGATTTAACTGGGATTCAATCATTTTATTAAAGCTAATTTGATTCTTGATGGCAGTAGAGAAATTATCCATTCTATTATTTATATTTTCTAGCATTTTATCATTAGATGCCAATTTCTTAGATAGATTATCCATTAGCTTTCCTTGATTAGACACTAACTCTCTCAAAGGTGGAAAATTATTAGCATTATTGTTGTAAGAATTGTTACCTTGATAATTACCTGAGTAGTTAGGCCTCTGTTGATTCCAACCTTGATTTTGTTGAGGACGGTTGTAGTAGTGGTTGTTGTTGTTGTTGTTGATGTAGTTCACATCCTCAAGCATCTCAGGGCAGTGGTTGCCTGAGTGTCCAGTCTCTCCACACTCCTCACAAGTCATGTGAGAGTCGTAGATGTGCATAACTTCTTTCTTGTCTCCAGCTCTATCATCGAGCTTCTTCATGAGCAGGTCTAGCTTTGCAGACAACATGTCTACCTCTTTCAGCTGATGCATACCTCCACCTCTCTTGTGTGTCTGGGTCCTCTCTTCATTCCAGCTTTGGTTGGACGCCATCTTCTCCACAAGAGTTGTGGCTTGTGGTATAGTAAGTGATAAGAATGCTCCTCCAGCTGCAGCATCCATGGTCTCTCGGGCACTGTTGCTGAGCCCATGATAGAATGTCTGCATCAATAGCCAACTCTCCATTCCATGATGGGGACATTCTAGGATGTAGTCTTGAAAGCGCTCCCATGCTTCTGGAACAGATTCATCATTTTGTTGCTGAAAACTTGTAATCTTCCCACGGAGAGCATTGGTCTTGCCCATGGGAAAGAACTTTGCCAGGAAGTTTGTTGAGCAGAGTGCCCACGTAGTATTCTTCTCCTTTGCAGCGTAGAATCACTGCTTCGCTCTTCCTAACAGTGAGAATGGGAAGAGGCGAAGTAGTATAGCATCTTTGGAAGCTCCTGCTATGGTGAATGTGTTGCAAATTTCCAGGAAGTGTTGTAAATGAGCACTAGCATCTTCGTGTGCCTTCCCACAGAACTGGTTGGATTGCACCATGTTGATAAGTCCAGGCTTGAGCTCAAAGTTGCCATCGATCTCTGCAGCAGGTCCAGTGCGGATGTTGTCCGTAGTGGGAGCTGAGAACTCGCGGATTGATTTGTTTGCCATGGCTTCAAACTCTGAAGACAAGTTCCGGTGATCTTCTTGATTGGATGAAGCTTCTTGCTGAAGTGTTGATGATTTCTTTAGCTTGGCTCTCGTCTTCTTGAATAATGCTTCGGGATTGTCAACAAAATTTCCTAGAAGATGTCTTCTATTCATACATTCCCCTGCATAAGATAAAATAGAAAAATATCGGGGTAAAACTGTATGAGAGAATAGATAAGCTCAATCATATTAGTGATGCGAATGATAACTCTAAATCTTTTATTCCATTCTTGATTGGTAATCAACCTTCCCCGGCAACGGCGCCAAAAATGCTTGTTGGGTATTCTTAACATCATTATCAAAAGTAGACTAAGTTCTCTAAATCTAGCAACGGCGCCAAAAATGCTTGTTGGGTATTCTTAACATCATTACCAAAAGTAGACTAAGTTCTCTAAATCTAGTAACGGTGCCAAAAATGCCAAACCTATCCCTCACACCACTTAAGCCAAGTTGTCATCCCCAGCATGACATGAGAGACGCGGTATTGAAATATGCAATTGCTCTTCTAAATAAATAATGAATGGGATCTGCAAGCGCACAGATTAATACCGATGCAGCATTTTAACCGGGAAGTATTCCAGGTATCGTTATTTATATTTTTACCACTGGGAAGGGATTAGCGATCATCACTATTTATTACAGAATAGAATATGAGATTGAGCATCTATCATTGCATGTATAATTGAGAACATTATATCTAACTCTTCATACAGGGATAAGTGTCACATAAAAGATATTTGAAATAATAGATCTAGCCACATAATAAATATGATAAGCACCTCAATTAGATACTCTAGAAAGTCATTAGCATGGTATTAGAATGAACTACAAGAATATTCCCTAAGTTATTCTTAACTATATAGTCTAGCATACCATAGTTAGTGCAAGCATACTTAGCAATCATTGTGAGACAAGACTACGCCCATGCATAGTGATATTAGCAAGGAATATGAGAAACATAGCAATCACACCCTTGTAATAATGTTGCTCTGCCAGCCCAATACACGAGAGGGGGACTATATAAGAATCAATGAAGCTGTCACTATCACGAACCACCCCACGATCTGGCATATTGGGTACAATCGCAGATAAATACGGTATAAGCACCACGCCTACACAATATCTATCATTTACCCATGGATCCGATGGATAAACGCTATACGATCCTAAGCATGTATATAGATCGAATCTAACTAAGCCAAGTACATAACTATGATAAACTAAGAACAATATAATCTTGAATATAAGCAAATAGAGCAAAGTCATAAGCAATATATTGAAGTAGAACAAAGTCATATTCATAATATTGAAGAACAAAGATAATTAGAAAGTAATTAGAAGCACAATTAGAGAATTACCAAGAATCCTCTTGACAGATCCGGAAACCAATCGAAGATTGACTCCTTCTAGTTCTAATCCTATGTAGCTATGCTAATCTAGATATCTAATTGATGTGGTGGCTCTAATCTTGATCAGAGGCTTCTTCTCCCTTGAGGAACAATGAATTAGGGTTGAGAGGCTCTCTCCTCCAGGGGCCAGGGGGTCTGGTTTTATAGTCCCTCCAAGTGAATATGGGCCCTTGGATCAAACCGACATAGATTGTATAGTTTAGATTCATCCTTTAGGTCGGTGGAGATCTCCCGCAAAGCAGAGTCCTGATTGGCCTCAGGGAGGGGGCGGGCGCCCAGTAGGACAGGGCGGGCGCCCTGCCTCTGGCCCCGTTTCGCCTCCGCTTCGGTCTCGTGGCTTCTGGAGTCTTCTAGATGTAAGATAATTGCGCAGCACGTTAATATCTTTACGTAACCCCGACATGTGGGCCTTTCTTCCATATTTCCTGATAACCCCCTGCAGAAATAGACAAACACCAAAACTCGTGGAATTCTGTCAGATAAAACCCTAAGTCTGGATCTTGTTTTCATTTGGATCCTTTTCTTTATTTATTTGATAATTAAATTTGATACTTAAGGACCGTCAACAGGTATTAGATATCTTAGAGATGGACTCTAGTGCAAGTAAGAGACTGTTGAGAATATGCCCTAGAGGTAATCATAGAGATGATAATATTGCGATTGTATCCATGACATATATTATTTGTTCAATAAATATCCATTAAAGACAAACTTATATTGATTGATAATTATATGAATTGTTTGTGAAACTCTTTTACTTATATGGTTATTGTTAAGTTGTCCCTAATCGAAGTTCATGTGAGGACACATATGAATATTAAAACAACACATGTATAAGTTGATGATTATGTTTCATGAGTCATAGATATAGAGATGTCAAACTAATAATGTGGGTACATGTATGACATGAGGCTAGACTAACCCGACATGAGATGTTATTAGTATCTCTATTCACATCATTTACGTTATGTTATTAGACCTGAGATTGTTGTATATATTCAAGATGTGAAATGACCTACAAAGGGACTATCAAATGTTACTCTATAATTAGGCAGTTATAAAGGTGGTTTTTGGATTTGTCAAGAAACATGCTGTGAGACATAGACAATCAAGATGGGACTTGCCCCTCTCTATATGAGAGATACATCACTGAATCACTCTAATGATTAGATCAAGAAATGCATGGTCGTGCTTGGGTTATGTGTTAACCTATGAGTTGGACCAAATATTGTGTGGCAAGGGAACAATAAGTATATGGTTTGTGGTGGTTCGTCTGATATGATCTTTGCATATGTATAGGAGTTGACATGTCTTGCTAGAGGTCGTTGTCAACTAATGGCCGAGTAGGAATACTCAGGCCATGTCTATATATGTGTGAACCCATAGGGTCACACGCTTAAGGGGCTAGAAGCCTAATTTGGATTGGACCGGAATTATATAGGGCTTAGGGTTACTAATGGGCCTCCAACTTGGGAGCACATTAGGGACACCTATATAAAGAGAAGGCGGGGCAGCCAGGGTTAACCCATGCCTTTTGGTAGCCGCTGCCTCTCACCCATGTCCGCACCTATTGCTCCTCATGGACCTAGCAGTTT
The DNA here is from genome assembly GCF_000003195.3 of Sorghum bicolor. NCBI lineage: Eukaryota > Viridiplantae > Streptophyta > Magnoliopsida > Poales > Poaceae > Sorghum > Sorghum bicolor. The sequence goes on along the minus strand of NC_012879.2, from coordinate 10,382,443 downwards.
GGAGCACAACGCTTCCTCCCTGTATGTGTGGATACCTCAGAGATGCTACATCTAGAGCACAAGGACGAACCGCACGAGAGGGATGGACGGACGAATAACCTTGCAACTGCATGACACTGTTGCGACTTCGCACGACTACATCGAGTCACTTCTGCTGCACCTGCATGTCTTGTGGTAATCTCATGATCTATAACTAGTTGTAGATCTAGTTTTATGAGGGAAAAAATTTTGTTTTCCAGCTAGCGTAGCATCCTCATATTCTTACACTCACTAGTCCCCATTGGATCACCCACGAAAGGGTATAGCTCCCTCTTGATCCATGCAAGGATCAAGTGCTCTCTATGGGCTGATTCTTTACCAATCTGACACGGTGAATCACCAACAACCACTCACACCATCACTTGGCCCTCTCACAAGTACCACCGATAGATCACCAAGCTTTCAATCACACCAAGCCGTCTAGGTGATGCCAATCACTAAGAGCAACAAGCACAAACTCTCACTTGACCTAACCAAGCCTTGAGAAAGAGTGGATGCACACTTGCTACTCCCTAAGCACTAATGGAGTCCTTAATCTTGTAATTAGCAATTCCCAATCACTCCACTAAGATTGAACTCCCCCTTGCTCTCAAATATGTGTAACTAGCAGTTTATAGTGGCAAGAGAGCTGCCATGGCCAAGATGGAGGATTATAAGTAGCCCCAAAACCAAGAGCTGGCCATAGGAAACCCTTTACACAGAAATTGGGGTCACTGGATGATCCGCTGCCCATTTAGACAGAGCATTAGACTAAACCAAAGCCTATCCAATGGCTACTTTCCCACTAGTCATTACTGTGTATGGCAAAGTCCACTAGTAGCACATAGTCTGATGCTAATAATTTGGTGGCCAATTTTCCTCTCTAGTAGCTCTTTGGACAATACTAGTGCCTAGTAGGGTGCATCTAACACATAATTTGGTGCTCTCCATAGCACCAAATTAATCTGGTGTATAGAAATGCCTCCATTCACTTCCAATTCAACCATCTATGTGAATGGCTTGCTTCCAACTGATTCTTGGGCTTCCCTCTAAGCTACCTAGTTCTATTTTTTGTAAGTGTGCACCACACTAACTTACTAGACTCACTTAGGTCAAGCTACTAATTCGTGCCCCACTTTCTGGTATGACCAAAGGAAAAATAAAGTTTTAAATTAATCTAAGTGTCTCCCAGCTCCATATGACACTTAGAACTAGTCCGTTCTTAGCCTTGTTGCATGTCCATTGATAGGGGCATGAAAACCATTGGTTGCCCAATCATCAACTATCATTGTGACTTAACTTAAATTGCATCTACAAAATACACATTAGTCATAATGATTATATCATCATATTAGCAAGTCATCTCATCAATGGAAGGTACTCAAATCTCAATCACAGTCAAGTGCAATGTTGCAAAGATGGTTGCAAAATCTAATAGTTGTAGAGGCAAAGCTGTGAGCTATTGAAAGATGACATATGTGGTGGGATAGATCCACACAGTACTAGCGAGTAGGTAGAGCTTTGGAGGTGTTACAAACTTAAGGCATGGAGGGGTTTCATGGGAGAAGGTGGTGTGGTTAACCAAAATACACAACGAAGGAGCTCTTAAGGTGGAAGGTTTGGGCACTCTATCCTAGGCTTTGACACACACACACACATTGTGGTGATGTGCATGAGCTCCTATGGTGGGGGCACTCTCTCAAGGTGAGAGTATAAATAAAAAAGAACTAACTTAGAGCAAATTCTTGGAGGAACACTTCATCAAATGAGAGTCAAGACGGAGATTGTTGTATGGTGACTTAAATCATATTTATACTAGGACTCGGAGGTGTGCTATTATGACTTAAGTGTAGAATGATTCTACTAGTAGTAGGACTCCTACTTGCACGTACGAGGGCTTTGAAGGGGACTATATAATCAAAGGGTAAAGGCCATAGGCATCAACCAAGCCAACACAAGGGTCTCTCCAAGGCTCATAAGGAGAAATTAGGAGCGATCAAGTGCATTATTAGGATAGACAAATCTATTGCACTAGATTCTTGTATAGGGCAAGAATAATTAATGAATCCTAGTGAATCAAGTAATAAGGTTGTGAGAGAGCGACAGTTAATTGTACTCTTTTAGAGTTGTGCTTATAGAATTTGAGGTTGGCTTCACCAAAATCATAATCTCTTGTCGCAATTGCTTAAACATCATCATCTAGGGATTTCTATGAGATTTATCTACATCATTGTTAATATGTACAGCTTGTGTCATATCGCAGTATTTTTTTGAAAGATTTGAGTTATATAGGTCCTCTCGGCCTATAAGTGTCGGACGTGCTAGCATGTATTTATAGAGCTAAATGTACATATGCATGCACTATGTATCGAGAGAGAGAAGGTTGGGGGCGAAGATCATCACTCCCTTCATTCCAAAATAAAGGTATGTCTGGATTTGGTTGGAGATAACACTGGTATTAGTAAAATTATATAAGTGCTTTTCTACACCCTAGGTGTAGAATACTATTCTACACCAAACTGCTATACTGAACAGATTTCAGTATTGTTCAGTACTCGTATTTCATAGTCCTAGGTGTATGACTGGATGATACTGAACGTTGTTCAGTATTGCTTAGTATTTTTTCTAGTCAGTTTTGATGACTTGCGGTGTAGAATAATATTCACCTATATATATATATATATATATATGGAAATTCCTTTATATATATATATATATATATATATATATGGAAATTCCTTTATATATATATATATATCCAAATAATTCCTACTTGAACATGTAATAATTGCACCTTAGGAAGAGAGAGTTAAAATAGGTTACTTAAATTGCTATATGGACTCTAGCTAATTTGAGGACAAAAACTTTGAATCTTAAAATTACGCTTATTTTGGGAGAGAGGGAGTAGGCTTTGGAGCTTTGGTTCAAGCGGTCTTCACTGTGTTCTGCGGATTTACTTAAACAAAAAATTAACGCAGGTTGCTCCGTGCCTGCCAGCTGCCACTGCCTTCACGAGGTCTTTTTATGTCAAGAGAATGATATGATACGGAATGAACAAATCCCCACGATCTAATATATGTGCAGTCCTCATCCGCCAGCCACCTTTGCTGCCGCCCCGTTGCTGTCTAAGGTCACCTCACCCGATGACCCAAACATCTGACCTAAAAACACTGTCAATTGTCATGTATGTGCCCGCGAACATATGGGTCGATCCCAGCCACTGAATAATGGAGATGAGACCCAATACCCCTTTCGTATATTAGACCATGTTCGATTTTTTTAGATAAAAGAATTTTATTCTAACTTATGCAAGAGTTTTATACTCAACTACTCATTATTACATAATTCAGCCACCAACTAGTGAAGAAAGGATTTCAAAAAGTGTAAATAATGTGGGAGACTTTATAAGCAAATTAAGCTCTAAGCCTATTAGAAAGTAATCATGCACTCCTGGCAAAGATCTCTATTGCTACAGTCTCCATCACTCGGCATGCCTTTTTCAAATTTAGTAGATCATTTTCGATGGGTGGACATTACCACAAAAACAATCTTTAGAGGTTTCTAGGAAGAATTTGTAGAGGTGACTGCTCCATCCATCTCTACTCATGTGTCTCTAGAAATCAATTAGAGGTGATTGTTCAACCATGTCTAGAAATCTATTTTTTAGAGACGACTAGAAACCATAGTAGGGTACACGATAAAACTAAACTTACTCGAAGTTGTATAGCACGTTAGTGTAGGTGGCAGCAGTGGAGGTAGCGGATCAGGATGAGGCAACTTCGAACGAGGTGGCATGGCAGCAATGACAAAACCCTAGGGCTCAGCATGGCGTGGCCTCTAGCTAGGGCGCAGTGCGGTTTTGGTGAACCCCTAGGTGGTCGAGGAAAGAGAGTCCAACGTGGAGAAGAGTGGTCGCTGTAGAGTTAGGGCGCGATGATTGTCATAGAGGTGGGGCGGCCGGTGTGGATGAGAGCGTCCAACGTGGATGAGGCCTCCATCCCATAAAGAAAATGCAACTCTAGTTTTGTCCCTACTTAAACTATTTTAAATTTGACAGGATTTACAGGAACAATATTACCATCTTTGAACATATATTTTATGGTAAATTTAATAATACTTATTTAGTATAACAAATATTTGTAAATTTTTATAATAAAAAATTTGATCAAGCTTGAGGTATAGTTTCACAGTCTAGGACCAAGGTGATTGAACATAGGAGAGGGACAATGGTTTGAGAAATTAATCTTAATTATTTTCTTCTACTCGTGGCTCGCGCAATGTGAATAGATCATGGATATGCAATATAAGCTTAGTGCTAACAAATTGTTGCTACAAAAAAGGAAAAAAAATATGAAGATTGCTCGCTGCAAAGCTCTAGAGTATAATTATGTTCTTCGTATCCTTTTTTTCAACTTAGCATCTGAATTATTTTCTAGCTTCTAGTTTGTCTTTTCATTATAGTTTTGCTTTGCAACCTCCTGAAAAGGCCCCAATGGATTAAAAAGACCTCAGCAAGTATCCCGCAACCAATAAGACATCTGCTGCGGTGCTAAGATGTAGCACATCTTTAATAATATACACTCTAAGTGTGATATGATGCCAATCAAATGTGTCGCTTTCGAAGGAATATAAATCTCGATCGTGTGTCATGTGGCTCAAAGTGACGTTTAAGAGTTTTCATATTATCAAACACCCTTTTGCTGATGTTGCTATGTCTAGAACTGGATGCCAGGGAGCGTCATTGCTGATGTAGCCTACATACATGTTTGGTCTCTTGCTGAATAATTTTTTTAATTCTTTTTATTCAATATTTTAAAAATTAACTGTGTCTAATTTTTTTAATCTAACCTTTTGGTCGTGTCACTTTAATTGGTGTGACAGAATAACACTATCACGTCACACGCGTTATCACGCTGGACTACATTTTCTACGTGAAAAACCATATCATGTCACTCCCGTTTTATCACAAGACTCGACCTTATAAAATTATAACTATTTAGTACGATGTTGGATGAAGGTGATTTCTATATAAAAATTGTAGATCTCGATGAGATCTAAAATCTTATAGTTTTGACTTTTTTTCATTTAAGGATGATAAGATACTAAAAATAATAAAATAAAAGTTCAGCACATAAGAGCATCTCCAACCATTATGCATTTGAAGTTATGCATTTTAGGCAAATTGCAAACCCCCAAATGAAAATGGCAAGGCTAAAATCGGGTGATCTCCAACCGTTATGCAAAATGCCAAGTCCATCATCTTTTTTTTCCTGAAAATTTTGTTTCGCGGCACTCCTTCCCGCGCGGCCAATTGATCCCGCACCAAACAGCCCGCCGTCGTCTCCCTTTCACCAATTCCCGCGCCAAACAGCCGCGTAATACCGATCGTGAGCTGCGCAGTTCATCGTTCCCGTTCGCAGTACCGATCGCAGTACCGATCTCCCGTTCCGTTAGTTCCCGTTTACCGTATCAGTTCGTCGCCTGTTGACCATCAGTTCGTCGTCGTACAGGTTCGCCCCTTGGCTCCAGTACCGATCTCCATCAAGTCGCCGCCATCAGTCAAGCTGGCGAAGGAGGACGCGCGATGCTTCTCCTATCGCGCGAAGTGGTGGCGGCACGAAGGGAAACCGTGCGAAGGGAAGAAAAAAGCCTGCGAGGTGGAACCGAGAATCCCGTGATCTCTATTTGCATAGCCGGACTCCTTTGACATATATGCCAAGTTTCCCCCTCCAAATGCATAGCTATGTAAAATGCAAAGTCCAAATGCATAACGATTGGAGGGGATTTTTTTTGGAGTTTTATGCATTTTGGTAAATGCCAAGTCCATTTGCATAATGGTTGGAGTTGCTCTAACTATCGCATCCTAGCGCTTGTCGTATTAGAAAAATAATATTATTTTTGTATGATATTAAATAAAGATACTTTTTATATCAAAGTTGTATTCCTTAATGAAATCTACAAGTTTATAATTTTGAGTATTTATATTTAAGGTTCTTAAGATGCTCAAATATATATATATATAAAGCTTTGGCAGCGTACTAATCATGCTTCAGAGCTTGTTGCCTCACGAAAATTGTATTTTTCTTGAAAGGTGTCATATTTTTCTTATCATGCTTCGCCAGCGTACTAATCATATTTTTTATACTAAATAAAGTTGTAGCTGTGGATGATACCTATAAGTTTTTTGTTTTGAAGTTTTCATCCAAGGTCGTTAACATGCTCAAGAAAATAATACAAAATTTAAAGAAAATGATACAAAATTTACAGAGGCACATTAATCGCTTACCGAAGCTTTTCTTTTTAGAAAAAATGATATCTTTCTACATAAAGTTTAATAAATATATCTATCATATGAAATGTATAGCCCTCGAGAAAATATACATATTTCATTTAAAAAATAATTTTATTCAACATCAAATAATAAATACATGATTTTTTCCTAAAAAACTTTGGTATGGGATTAATATGTAGCTTAAATTTTTTTATTTTTTTCTTCAGTACTTTAACAATCTCAAATAAAAAAAATTCAAAACTAGAAACACATAAATTTCATGATAGCTACAGCTTTGGCATAAAAAGTATTTCACACCTTTTAAGGGAAAATATAATTTTTGTGAGATGATAAGCCTTGGTGCACGATTAATATGTTGCTAAAACTTTACATTATCTTCTTGAGCATCTCAACAACCTCAAATGTAAAAACTCAAAACTGTGATATGCAACTTTGATATAAAAACTATCTGCATTTGACACCATATAAAAAAGATATTATTTTTGTAATGCAACAAGAGTTGGTACACGCCTATTATGTTGCTAAAATTTTTATATTATTTTCTTGAACATATTACATGAAAAACTCAAAACTAGAAAGTTGTAAATCTCGATACCTCATTGAAATCTACAATTTACATATAAAAATCATCTTATCTAATTCTTATCGAAGAGTTATGATTTTTATAAGGTTGAGTCTTGTCAAGCCACTCCCGGTCGAGTGGCATGACAATAATACTATTACGCCAATGGAAGTGGGTGATGAAAGGTCCTAATATGGCTAGAGGAGGTGAATACCTTATTTAAAAATTCTACAAACTCACAAGAGCAAGGAGTTAGTAAATAACAAAGCGAAGCTTTTTGTTCTAGCTCTAAAAAGAGGGTTTGCAAGCCACTTATCTCAACAATTATAGTTACTGAGATCACTAGGCTAACAAGAGCTAAGTCTCTACAAGCTACACCAGTAAACTAAACTACACAAGGTAAAGCTAGCAACTAAAACTAATTACACTACTTTGCGAGAATATAAATAGAGAGAATGTGATCTTTATACCACTGTGTAGAGGCAAGTGAACCAATCAATATAATGAAGACCAATCACCAGGAGAAATCCAATCAAATACAAGAGATGGACACTGATTTTTTTTCCCAAGTTTCACGTTCTTGTTGGCATGCTAGTTTCCATTGTGTCGACCAACACTTGGTGGTTTGGAGGCTAAGATGTGTTGCATGAACCTCGTCCTCATGTAGGACACTGCAAGAACCTACCCACAAGTGAGGTAGTTCAACGACATGCGCAATTCACTAGAGTTGCCTTTGGTGCTCGGCCGAGGAAGGCACAAGAGCCCCTCACAATCATTAAGAGATGGCCACAAACAATTACCAACTCATGTCAATCCTCCTCCGCTGCTCCAAGCCATCTAGGTTGCGGCAACCACCAAGAGTAACAAGAATTCCATAGCCATAACAATCCCGAAATGTCACTACATGTAATCCCTCATGCAAATGTACTTGGAATCACTTCTAATCTCACAAAGATGGTGAATTTATAAAGGAGATGAGTGAGAGGTGTTTGTTTAAACTCACAAGGATATCAAGTATATCAAAGTGCCAAGGGAGACACCTAAGATATGGCCACCACGTATTTATAAGCAACCCCAACAAAATAGTTGTTACCCTCTGGAAACAACCTTTGTCAGGGGCGTCGGACGCTACTGTTGACAGTAGATAAGTACTCTTTTTAACCATCAAATAGCATGAGAAATGATTAAAATGAGAATACTATCTAGCTATAGGGGTTATCACTAACAGAATTCTATAAGTTTTGGTGTTTATCTATTTCAGTAGGGGGTTATCGGAATAAGAACCAAAGGAGGTCCACATGTCAGATTTACATAGAGAGAACACGTGAAAAGTCAATTCAGGAATACTCTAGAAGCCACGGGAAGGTGACCCTACAAAGTGGGGCCACCCTGGCAGCCAGCCAGGGGTGGGCACCCCTGACAAGTGGGGCGACCGCCTGGCCCCTTCCACCAATCAGGTGCAACCTTGCGGATCCTGCCTCCACCACCTTTGAGAATTAATCTTAAGCGCACGTTTAAGTCAGTTTGATCCAAGGATTGTGGTGATTCCTAGGGGCTATAAATAAAGGCCCTGACCCCCTGGAGGAGGACTTCATTATTCTTTGAGAAGATCAAGAGAACTAGACAGAGAGGGGTCTCTCGAATGGATCTGTCTCTGTAGGATTCTTAGCCACCATCTCAATTAGATCTCTATAGTTCTTTAGCATAGCTACCTAGGATTAGATCTAGGAGTCAAGTTAATCTTGGAGTCCGGATCAATCTTTAGTTCGTGGTAAACTCTTATTCTCTTGGTTATATTTATATTAGTTCTTGCTACTGTTGACGGTCCTTAAATATCAAATATAATCAACAAATAAATAGAGAAAATGACCCAAATGCAACCAACACCCAGACTTAGGGTTTTATCTGACAGAATTCCACGAGTTTTGGTGTTTGTCTATTTCTGCAGGGGGTTATCAGGAAATATGGAGGAAAGGCCCACACGGCGGGTTTACATAGAGATATTAACATGCTGCGCAATTTTCCCTAACCTAGAAGAGTCCAGAAGCCACAGGAACGAGCGGGAGGCCGAGCGGGCCCAGGGACAGGGCGCCCGCCGTCCCCCCTTGGGCGCTCGCCCTGCTGCCTAGGCCAATCAGACTCCGTCTCGCGGATAATGCTCCACCGACCTAGAGGATTAAGGAAAACCATGCGATTAAGGTCGGTTTGATCCGAAGGCCCATATTCATTTGGAGGGACTATATAAGCAGGCCCCCTGGCCCCTGGAGGAGGCATCTCTGAAACCCTAATTCATTCATTCATCTCGGGAGAAGAAGTCTCTGATCAAGCCCTAGAGCCACCACATCAACTAGATCTCTAGTTTAGTATAGCTACATAGTATTAGAACTAGAAGGGAGTCAATATTTGATTGGTTTCCGGATCTGTCAAGAGGATTCTTGGTAATTCCTCTACTGTTCTTCATTTGTTCATCATTGTTCTTCAATATTATGAATATGACTTTGTTCTACTTCAGTATATTGATTATGACTTTGCTCTACTTGTTTATATTTGCAATTATATCGTTTAGTTTATCATAGTTATATGCTTGGCTTAGTTAGATTGGAATTATATACATATTTAGGATCATATAGTGTTTATCCATGTGTACAATGGGTAAATGATAAGTATTGTGTAGGCGTGGTGCCTATACCGTATTTATCTGCGATTGTACCCTATATGCCGGATCACGGGTGAAAGGTCCTAATATGGCTAGAGGGGGGGTGAATAGCCTATTTAAAAATTCTACAAACTCACTAGAGCAAGAGGTTAGTAAATCACAAAGCGAAGCTTTTTGCTCTAGCTCTACTGGGGTGTTTGCAAGCCACCTATCCAACAATTCTAGTTGATATAATCACTAGGCACACAAGAGCTATGTCACTACTTACACTAGAAAGCTACCTAAAGTTTCTATACAAGTAAGTAAGCTACTCTAGTTTGCGGGAATGTAAAAGAGATGGTTTAAACTTTATACCGCCGCGTAGAGGGGATGAACCAATCAATAATATGAAGTCCAATCACCGGGAGAAATCCAATGAACAATCACAATGGAGACACACAATTTTTCTCTCGAGGTTCACGTGCTTGCCGGCACGCTACGTCCCCGTTGTGTCGACCTACACTTGGTGGTTCGGTGGCTAAGAGGTGTAGCACGAACCTCGTCCTCACTAGGACACCACAAGAACCTACCCACAAGTGAGGTAACTCAATGACACGAGCAATCCACTAGAGTTACCTTTCGGCTCTCCGCCGGGGAAGGTACAAGACCCCTCACAATCACCGGGAGATGGCCACGAACAATCACCAACTCGTGCCAATCCTCCTCCGCTGTTCCAAGCCGTCTAGGTGGCGGCAACCACCAAGAGTAACAAGAAAACCGCAGCTAGAACGATCCCCAAGTGCCACTAGATGCAATCACTCAAGCAAATGCACTTGGAATCACTCCCAATCTCACAAAGATGTATAATCTATGAAGGAGATGAGTGGGAGGTGTTTGCTTAGGCTCACAAGGATGTCAAGTATGTTAGAATGCCAAGAGTGTAAGCCCTAAGCCGGCCAAACACGTATTTATAGCCCCTCAAACAAATAGAGCCGTTGGCTCTTTCACTGGGCGAAATACGGGGTCACCGGACGCTCAACACCAGCGTCCGGTGCACCAACGTCAGCCACGTGTCAGAGTCTAACGGTAACCTGCAGTGCACCGGACGCTGAGCAAGTTAGCACCGGACGCGTCCGGTGCACACCGGACTCATGCGCAGAGAACTTTGCAAACTTGCAGGGTCACCGGACGCAAGCCACCGGACGCACCCTGAGCATCCGGTGCTCACCGGACTCATGCGCAGAGAGATTTGCAAAACCTCCTCACACCGGACGCACACCACCGGACGCTCCAAGCTGCGTCCGGTGCCTATTGTCCGGTGCCTAACCCGAACCGAGTCAGGCTGCCTGCTCACCGGACGCTCAGACACAGCGTCCGGTGCCTCTGAGCCAGCGTCCGGTGAGTGTTCCTCAGCGAGAAACACTCCCGTGACTTCTCCAAATTTCCCACCGGCGCAATAGAAAATATGCACTTCATTTTCTCGAAAAGCGCCGAATCCCGCCGAGCAAGCTCGGCGGGAGGGAGAGAGGAACCCATCCTCTCTCTACCCTTGAAACTCCACCTCCTTCTCAAAGTGTGCCAACACCACAACGTATGTACCAACAAGTGCACGTGTGTTAGCATTTTCACAATCATTTTCTTTGAAGGAGTTAAGTTAGCTCACTAGGTTCTAAATGCATGCACATGAACAATAACACCTAGTGGCACTTGATAACCGCTTAGCCAAAGAATTCCCCTCTTTATAGTACGGCTATCTATCCTAAATGTGATCACACCCTCTATGGTGTCTTGATCACCAAAACCAAAACCCTAAGCAATACCTTTGCCTTGATCTCCATAGGGTTTTGTTTTTCTCTTTCTTCTTTTCCAAGTTGAGCACTTGATCATGTTGTGATTATCACCATCAACACCATGATCATCACTTGCTCCATCACTTGGCATGTACCAACCTCATTAAGTCTACACACACTTAGCATAGAGGTTAGTACTAGGATTTTATCAATTATCCAAAACCAAACTAGGGCTTTCAATCTCCCCCTTTTTGGTAATTGATGACAACCCTTTTTTACAAAGATTTTCGATAAAATTTTCTTGGATTCATGTTGCTTGCCCAAGCATTTTACCATGTGCAAAGGTTATGGACAAGTTTCATAAACCCAAATTGGTAGCAATTGCTCCCCCTACATATGTGCTAAGAGTTTGGATTTGAAAGCTCGCACATATGCTTGAATAGGAAATATAGGAGTCAATTTCTACCAAATGATGCTAAGGTGTAAAGAATGGACCTTTGAAGCGTGATACCAATCGGAGTTGCCAATATACACCATCCTTAGCACCATGAGTAACTAGACATTCACAAAACTAGAACACCCCGTGAGATCAATATTATAAACAAGGTTCTAGTACCACTTGTGAAATAACTAAAAGTCTAGTTACACTTCCTATGCATGCTAGTTCTTCATTTCATCAATCAAGCCTACAACTAGCATACACCACACAAGCAAGGCATCGGAGAGAAAACTCCTAAAACTAATGCAAATGCAAGCAACCATATGTGATGCACATACAAATGCAACATACAAGTTTATGAGCTTGCTCCCCCTACTGGTGTGCTTCAAAATTTTAATTGATCCCCTTCTTTTATCATGTTACTCCCCTATCTTAAGTCTTTGGGAAATTTTCTCCCCCTTTGTCATCAATGACCACAAAAGGTGAGCTCAAATTTTAGATAGGTTAGTGTGAAACCATGTGAAGTGAGATCATTTTCCCAAATTGGTCCAATCTAGATTACTTGCCTAAGATATTTAACTCGGTTTGATCTAAGGACAAGCTTCTTCACACCTCCAAATAAGGGTTATCTTGTACCATGTTGAGTTAAACACTTATAGCTCATATTCTAGATCAAACACTAGGATTGCAAGCCCACAAACATGTCATATGCTACCACTAGATCAAATCAAGCATAGAGGCAATAGTGGTACCATATAAGCATCAAATTCATTTGATTTTCATGAATGATCCTAAGACAAGTAAGGAATGACTAGATGCACTACACAAGTCCTTAGCATAGGATGGATGACATGTCAAACAATTTTACCTTGATTTGCTCGAAGGAGAGGCACGTCATATAGTGGGGGTGCATCAACACATATTTGAGAAGTCAAGTATGTTCAATTCATTCCTTAGCTTGCAAAACCTCTTCTCATCAAGTGGCTTGGTGAATATATCAGCAAGTTGATCATCGGTGCCTATACTCTCAATGCAAATGTCCCCTTTTTGTTGGTGATCTCTTATGAAGTGATGGCGGACATCTATGTGCTTTGTTCTTGAGTGTTGAACCGGATTGTTGGTGAGCTTCACGGAACTTTCATTGTCACATAGCAATGGCACTTGCTTGAAGTTGATTCCAAAGTCCTTCAAAGTTGCCTTCATCCATAGGATTTGTGCACAACAACTACCGGCCGCAATGTATTCCGCTTCGGCGGTTGATAGTGCAACACTATTTTGCTTCTTGGATGACCATGAGACAAGTGATCTTCCCAATAGTTGACATGTGCCTGATGTGCTTCTTCTTTCAACTTTGCATCCCGCATAGTCCGAGTTGGAATATCCAACAAGTTCAAACTTTGCACCTTTGGGATACCACAAACCAACATTTTGTGTATGCTTCAAGTACCTCAATATTCTCTTTGTTGCTTTCAAATGACTTTCTCTTGGTGAGGCTTGGAATCTTGCACACATGCATACACTAAACATGACATCCGGTCTTGATGCGGTCACATAGAGTAGGCTTCCAATCATAGACCGATATAGCTTTTGATCCGCCATGTTTCCACTTGTATCACTATCTAGGCTTCCATTTGTTCCCATTGGTGTGCTAATTGATTTTGCATCATCCATACCAAACTTCTTGAGCATGTCTTTTATGTACTTGCCTTGACTCACAAATGTGCCATTCTTCAATTGCTTGATTTTAAGACCAAGGAAGTAACTAAGCTCTCCAATCATTGACATCTCAAACTCATTAGCCATCATGTTTCCAAACTCCTCACAAAATTCTTGATTGGTTGATCCAAATATGATATCATCAACATATATTTGCAACACAAACAAGTCTTTGCCAATCTTCTTGGTGAAGAGAGTGGTGTCAACCTTGCCCATCTTGAAACCTTTAGAGAGTAAGAAATCTCTCAATCTCTCATACCATGCTCTAGGTGCTTGCTTCAAACCATACAATGCCTTTCTTAGCTTGTAAACATGGTTGGGTTTCTTGTCATCTTCAAAACCGGGAGGTTGCTCAACATAAACTTCTTCATTGATATATCCATTGAGAAATGCACTTTTCACATCCATTTGGTATAGCTTGATGTTATGAGCACAAGCATAGGCCAACAAGATCCTAATTGCTTCCAATCTTGCAACCGGGGCATATGTTTCACCAAAGTCAAGACCTTCAACTTGAGTATAGCCTTGTGCTACCAATCTTGCTTTGTTCCTTACAACTATCCCATCTTGATCTTGCTTGTTGCGAAAGACCCATTTAGTACCAATAACATTGTGATCACTAGGCCTCTCAACTAATTCCCATACTTGATTTCTCTTGAAATTGTTGAGCTCTTCATGCATAGCATTAACCCAATCAACATCTCTCAATGCTTCATCTATCTTCTTTGGCTCAATGTGAGACACAAAGGAGAAATGCTCACAAAATGATGCTAATCTTGATCTAGTTTGCACTCCTCTTTGAATGTCACCAATGATATGATCCAATGGATGATCTCTTGCAATGTTTGTTGGTTGGAGTATTTGCACTTGATTGCTTGCACTTGGTTGATCATGAGATGATGTACTAGCTTGTTGATCTTGCACTTGAGTACCACTTGTACTAGCTTGATTTTGATCATGAGAACAACTAGCTTGCACATTAGAGGTAGGAAGCACTTGATCTTTGTCATCTTCAACATCAATCACCTCTCTAGGCCTCAAATCACCAATATCCATATTTTTCATTGCATCGGCCAATTGAGTGCCTCTCACATCATCTAGATTCTCATCTTCCTCTTGAGAGCCATCGGTTTCATCAAACTCAACATCATGCACCTCCTCAAGAGTACCACTAGCCAAATTCCAAACTCTATAAGCTTTGCTAGTAGTGGAGTAACCAAGCAAGAAACCTTCATCACATTTCTTTTCAAATTTACTCAATCTAGTGCCTTTCTTCAATATATAGCATTTGCAACCAAAAACCCGAAAGTATGCAATATTGGGCTTTCTTCCATTCAAGAGCTCATATGGTGTCTTTTCCATCATTGGGTGACAATAGAGTCGGTTGCTATAGTAGCAAGCCGTGTTGATTGCTTCGGCCCAAAAAGAATGACTCACATTGTATTCACTCAACATTGATCTTGCCATGTCAATCAAGGTTCTATTCTTCCTCTCAACAAGACCATTTGATTGTGGAGTGTACTTGGCCGAGAATTGATGCCTAATGCCAAATTCATCACAAAGCTCATCAACTCTAGTATTCTTGAATTCACTTCCATTGTCACTTCTCACTTTCTTGATGGTTGTTTCAAACTCATTGTGTATTCTCTTGACAAATGATTTGAAGGTTGCAAAAGCATCACTCTTGTCACTAAGAAAGAATACCCATGTGTATCTTGTGAAATCATCCACTATCACAAATCCATATTTATTTCCACCAATGCTTGTGTATGTGGTTGGTCCAAATAGATCCATGTGCAACAACTCAAATGCCTTGCATGTACTCATGATGCTCTTCTTTGGATGAGTGTTGCCAACTTGCTTTCCGGCTTGACATGCACTACAAAGCTTGTCTTTCTCAAATGTGACATCTTTCAAGCCTCTAACAAGATCATGTTTGACTAACTTGTTCAATTGTTTCATTCCAACATGACCAAGCCTTCTATGCCATAACCAACCCATGCTAGATTTAGTGAGCAAGCATGTTGATAATTGAGCTTCACTAGCATTGAAATCAACCAAGTATAGATTCTCATATCTAAAGCCTTTGAATATCAAGTTAGAGCCATCTACACTTATGATCTCTACATCATCAACTCCAAATATGCATTTGAAACCAAGATCACAAAGTTGAGCTACGGATAGCAAGTTGAAGTTCAAGCTCTCTACTAGTAGCACATTGGAAATGCTAAAGTCATTGGATATAGCAATTTTACCAAGCCCTTTGACCTTGCCTTTGCCATTGTCACCAAATGTGATACTATCAACACCATTGTCATCATTTGGATTGATTGAATTGAACATTCTTGAATCACCGGTCATGTGTTGTGTGCACCCACTATCAAGCACCCAATGCCTTCCTCCGGCTTTATAGTTTACCTACAAAACAAATCAATGTTTCTTAGGTACCCATACTTGTTTGGGTCCTTGGAGGTTAGTGACTAAGCTCTTTGGTACCCAAATGGCCTTCTTCTTTGGACCCACAATTGGTGTACCAACAAACTTAGCATGCACACCCTTCTCACCCTTGGTAAGCACATAACAAGAATCAAAAGGAATGTAAGGTGCATTAGCAATTTTCTTGTTCTTGTTCATTTTATTGCAATTAAGCTCTAGGTGCCCAACTTGCTTGCATTTGTTGCAATACCGACCATTGCTCTTCACAAAGCTAGGCTTGTGAGTTGCAAATGCTTTCTTGCCCTTCTTGGGGGTATAGCCTAATCCCTCTTTATTGAGAGAAAACCTTTGGCTACCCAAGCACTTTAGCAAGCGGGCCTCACCACCATAGGCTTTGCCTAAGGCGTGAGTGAGCTCATCCACCTCTCTCTTGAGAGTCTCATTCTCAACCTTTAGTGAGGTATCACAAGTGACACTAACACTAGAAGTAGAGATAAAGTTGGTGGTGGTGGATGAAGACCTACAAGAAGAGTTAGTGGCAACAACAATAGGTAGGTTGGGTGATTCTTTAATTAAGTCACATGTTGTGCCCACATCACATGATACAACAACCTTTTCCTTGTTCTCTTCTAATAACAAGGAGTGAGCTTTCTCAAGCTTGGTGTGAGCCTTGCCAAGCTTCTCATGGGCTTCCACTAGCCTCTCATGATTAGCATTGAGCTCATCAAAGGATTGCTCAAGAGCTTTTAACTTCTTGGCCAATTCTTTGCACTTCTTGTTTTTAGATTGAATAAGAGAATCGGCTTGTTCTAGCATGTCCATGAGTTGTTCATTAGTGAATTCATTTTCATCATCACTATCACTATCATGTTCATTTTCACTTTCACTCTCATCATATTGTACCTTGTGGCCCTTGGCCATGAAGCATGAAGGAGTGTCGAAGAGTGATGGCTTGTTGATAGCAATGCTTGCAAGCGCCTTCTTCTTGGATGCTTTTTCATCATCACTAGAATCATCATCCGAAGAAGCATCACTATCCCATGTCACAACATAGGATCCACCCTTCTTCTTCTTCTTGAAGACCATCTTCTTTTCTTTCTTTTCTTTCTTCTCCTTCTTGTTCTTCTTCTCATGCTCATCATGATCACTATTGTATGGACAATCCGCCACAATATGATCGGGGCTCTTGCACTTGTAGCATAGCCTCACATATTCCTTGTTCTTGGAGTTGTCCCTTCTCTTTCTTGTGTGATAGCCCTTCTTCTTCATCATCTTGCCAAACTTGCGGAAGAAGAGTGCTAGTGCTTCATCATCACTATCATCATTGGAGCACTCCTCATCGCTTGATTCTTCCTTCTTGGCTTTGCCCTTGTTCTTGCTCTTGGATGAAGAGCTAGCTTTGAATGCTACACTCTTCTTCTTCTTGTCATCATCATCCTTCTTCATGACCTCATCATCATCATTGTCATTGTATTGATCTTCGGTCATGACATCTCCAAGTACCTCATTGGGAGATACACCGGTCAATCCACCTCTAAAGATGATTGTTCTCAATGTCTTGAACCTCTTAGGCAAGCACATCAAGAACTTGTGAATGAAGTCCTCATCCTTCACTTTCTCACCAAGGCCCTTGAGATCATTGATGATGACTTGGAGCCTATAAAACATCTCCGGTATAGACTCATCATCCTTCATCTTGAAGTTGGATAGCTTGTCCTTGAGCATATACAACTTGGCACTTTTTACCATTGTAGTGCCCTCATATGTTTCTTCTAGCCTTGTCCATACTTCACTAGCCTTCTCAAGATCTTTGACTTGCTCAAACACCTTTGAATCAATGCCATTGTATATTGTGTTGAGAGCCATAGTATTGCATTGCTTGTTTGCTCTCTCATTATCGGTGGGATTTGCGGGGTCAAGGATCACAAAATCATTCTCCGTGACTTCCCACACTCTATCATTGATTGATCCAAGGTACATCTTCATTTTTCTCTTCCAATAGTCAAAAGAGCTTGTGCCATCAAAGAACGGTGGTTTGCCCCCAACATGGTTGAACACTATTTGAGCCATAATTTGAGCACCGAGGTTGTTAAGCCTTCACAATCGGTGACCACGGCTCCGATACCACTTGAAAGGTCCTAATATGGCTAGAGGGGGGTGAATAGCCTATTTAAAAATTCTACAAACTCACTAGAGCAAGAGGTTAGTAAATAACAAAGCGAAGCTTTTTGCTCTAGCTCTACTGGGGTGTTTGCAAGCCACCTATCCAACAATTCTAGTTGATATAATCACTAGGCACACAAGAGCTATATCACTACTTACACTAGAAAGCTACCTAAAGTTTCTATACAAGTAAGTAAGCTACTCTAGTTTGCGGGAATGTAAAAGAGATGGTTTGAACTTTATACCGCCGCGTAGAGGGGATGAACCAATCAATAATATGAAGTCCAATCACCGGGAGAAATCCAATGAACAATCACAATGGAGACACACAATTTTTCTCCCGAGGTTCACGTGCTTGCCGGCACGCTACGTCCCCGTTGTGTCGACCTACACTTGGTGGTTCGGTGGCTAAGAGGTGTAGCACGAACCTCGTCCTCACTAGGACACAACAAGAACCTACCCACAAGTGAGGTAACTCAATGACACGAGCAATCCACTAGAGTTACCTTTCGGCTCTCCGCCAGGGAAGGTACAAGACCCCTCACAATCACCGGGAGATGGCCACGAACAATCACCAACTCATGCCAATCCTCCTCCGCTGCTCCAAGCCATCTAGGTGGCGGCAACCACCAAGAGTAATAAGAAAACCGCAGCTAGAACGATCCCCAAGTGCCACTAGATGCAATCACTCAAGCAAATGCACTTGGAATCACTCCCAATCTCACAAAGATGTATAATCTATGAAGGAGATGAGTGGGAGGTGTTTGCTTAGGCTCACAAGGATGTCAAGTATGTTAGAATGCCAAGAGTGTAAGCCCTAAGCCGGCCAAACACGTATTTATAGCCCCTCAAACAAATAGAGCCGTTGGCTCTTTCACTGGGCGAAATACGGGGTCACCGGACGCTCAACACCAGCGTCCGGTGCACCAACGTCAGCCACGTGTCAGAGTCTAACGGTAACCTGCAGTGCACCAGACGCTGAGCAAGTTAGCACCGGACGCGTCCGGTGCACACCGGACTCATGCGCAGAGAACTCCGCAAACTTGCAGGGTCACCGGATGCAAGCCACCGGACGCACCCTGAGCGTCCGGTGCTCACCGGACTCATGCGTAGAGAGGTATGCAAAACCTCCTCACACCGGACGCACACCACCGGACGCTCCAAGCTGCGTCCGGTGCCTATCGTCCGGTGCCTAACCCTAACCGAGTCAGGCTGCCTGCTCACCGGACGCTCAGACACAGCGTCCGGTGCCTCTGAGCCAGCGTGCGGTGAGTGTTCCTCAGCGAGAAACACTCCCGTGACTTCTCCAAATTTCCCACCGGCGCAATAGAAAATATGCACTTCATTTTCTCAAAAAGCGCCGAATCCCGCCGAGCAAGCTCGGCGGGAGGGAGAGAGGAACCCATCCTCTCTCTACCCTTGAAACTCCACCTCCTTCTCAAAGTGTGCCAACACCACAACGTATGTACCAACAAGTGCACGTGTGTTAGCATTTTCACAATCATTTTCTTTGAAGGAGTTAAGTTAGCTCACTAGGTTCTAAATGCATGCACATGAACAATAACACCTAGTGGCACTTGATAACCGCTTAGCCAAAGAATTCCCCTCTTTATAGTACGGCTATCTATCCTAAATGTGATCACACCCTCTATGGTGTCTTGATCACCAAAACCAAAACCTTAAGCAATACCTTTGCCTTGATCTCCATAGGGTTTTGTTTTTCTCTTTCTTCTTTTCCAAGTTGAGCACTTGATCATGTTGTGGTTATCACCATCAACACCATGATCATCACTTGCTCCATCACTTGGCATGTACCAACCTCATTAAGTCTACACACACTTAGCATAGAGGTTAGTACTAGGGTTTCATCAATTATCCAAAACCAAACTAGGGCTTTCAACGGGGTAGTTCGTGGTGGTGACAGCTCCATTGATTCTTATATAGTCCCCCTCCCGTGTATAGGGCAGGCAGAGCAACATTATTACAGGGGAGTGATTGCTATGTTTCTCATCTTCCTTGATAATATCACTCTGCATGGGCGTAGTTCTGTCTCGCAATGATTGCCAAGTATAATTGCACTAACTATGAGATGCTAGACTTTATAGTTAAGAAAAACTTAGGAAATATTCTTGTAGTTCATCCTAATTCCATGCTAATGACTTGCTAGAATATCTGTTGAGGTGCTTATCATTATTATATGTGGCTAATTATGCTGATCAGATTAATTATCTTTGTCACCATTCATATTTTATCTATATTTTATGTGACATTAATCCCTGTATGAAAGAGATAGATAAATGCTCTCTATTACATATGCAATGATAGATACTCAATTCTATATTTCATTTCATAATCAACATTGATGATTAGCAATCCCTTTCCAGTGGTAAATATATAAATAACGATACCTGGAATACTTCTCGGTTAAAATGCTACATCGGTATTAATCTGTGCGCTTGCAGATCTCATTTATTATTCATTCAGAAGAGCAATTGCATATTTCAATACCGCGTCTCTCATGTCATGCTGGGGATGACAACTTGGCTTAAGTGGCATGAGGGATAGGTTTGACATTTTTGGCGCCGTTATTTGAATTAGAAAACTAAGTCTACTTTTGGTAATGACATTAAGAATGTCCAACAGCTACTATGAATATGACTTTGATCTATTTGATTATATCGGAATTGACTTTATTCTATGTTCTCAATTATATTGTGTGGGGGTATAAACCACCCTCATGGGCCGATATGGCCCGCACCATCAGAGGTGGCTCGGCCCACAAGATGAAGACGTGCGGCGCATGACGCTGGTCGACGTATACCGCAAGGCTACAAGATATTGTACCAAATAGGATAGTTTACTTGTAACTCTGTCCCTTCACGATATATAAGGAGGGACAGGGGTCCCCTAGAGGACAGATCATACACATTATCATCTCAACACAATCCAATACAATCAGACGCAGGACGTAGGTATTACGCCCACACGGCGGCCGAACCTGGATAAAAACATTGTCTGTGTCTTGCGTCACCATCAAGTTCGTAGCTTGCGCACCGTCTACCGATAAACTACTACCGTGGGTATACCCCGAGGTAGACTGCCGACTAGCTTTCGTCGACAGTGGCACGCCAGGTAGGGGTTGTGCGTACAGCTTCCCACACGAACAAGATGGCCATCATCCCCGACTTCGCGGCCATGGCGGCCGGCTTCACGTTCATCGTCAGCTTCAACAGCTTCAACACCACGACCGCGAAGGAGGCGTAGATCCGATCTGTGTCGATCACTTCTTCACCGACGTCGGCTGCAGCTCCAACCACGCTGGCTACGGCTTCGACCACACCAGCAACGTCTCCGACCACACCGACAACGCGTCGCCGCTTCTCTGCTACAAAGGGAGGCAGATCGACAACACCGACCTGCTCGAGGTATCGACCAAGTTGTTTGGACTACTTGCTCTAACCACCGGTCGCAATAATAATCGCCGTGAAGAACGGCGCTACGACAACCGCGACCACCGTCATGACAACAAGTCAAAAAGCTCGAGGGCCAGACAATTTTGTCGCCACCGACCAGACTTTCGTCCAAAGATAAGTATACTTCTAATATTTTATTTATTTTTGGCATAATATTTTTTATTATCCTTCAAAACAACTTTTTGGTTAGCCGGCTAGTTTTTTCTCCTACACGAGTCTCCGACTCCTCCCTACACGTGCATGAGATCCGCCCTCTGCGTTCCGGGTGGTCGGCAGTAGCTCTCTGGCGAGGCTGGCAATCCCACGCGTGTCTAGGTTCCGCACCTCATGCTGATTGTTGGCTAGACCAGAGCTGGTATAAGCTCTAGGATGAATTAACTACTTGTGCTAATTTTATAACAAAAAATCTAAAACTTATCTCAGTACTGATTTTTTATCTAGAGTTTATTTATACATCATGTACTACCTATTCTCTATATTTATTTTTCAGAAGTTTGGTCCAGTCGACAAGCTACGCTCGGAGACTCGTCGACTATTCCCTACGCTGTGCCCGGGGACTGCTCCGACCACCGAGCACGTTTACGTTCCCAACCACGCTCGGGGACTTGTCGACTACTCTCTACGTTGTGCTTGAAGACTGTGCCGACCACCGAGCATGTTTACGTTCCCAACCACACTCGGGGACTTGTCCACCAGTCCCTACGCCGTGCTCGGGGACTGTACCGACCACCGAGCACGTCTACATTCTCAACCGTGCTCGAGGACTCATCAATCACTCCCTTCACTGTGCTCGGGGATTACTTCGATCACTCTCCAACCATAGCTTGGGGACTGTTCTTCTCGGTTACATATGAATTGGACTCATATACAACTGAGGAGTAATTTTATTTTTTAGACCTTGCTACAAGGCTCATACTTCGCCTTCCAGCAAGCTCGGGGACTACATCGGTACGATGCATCTGAGTTTTGGAATTTCTATGAAGACTTTTTTGACCCTAGCACCACGTGCCTACGTCACCTACTACCAGGCTCGGGGACTAAGTGGGCACACTTCACCTTGCGGTGAACATGCTTGCTTTTTGAAAGTCTGTACTTTTCAGAAAAGTAAAGTGGGCACACTTCACCAGGAAGAAAATCTTTTTTGATTAAGAGCACCAAGCATTTTTTCGAACAGCCTGCTTCTTCGATGTCAATGTTGATCAACTGTCTTTTGAGTTGGTTAAAATACCGTTGCAACTGTTTGGGCGACTTTCCTGCTTATTGAAGACGTCAAGCCTCACTGGTCGAAGAAGCTCAAGACGGCGTGTTATATCACAATACATGGTGCTTGGGGACTAGCTGTGGGGGTACAAACCCCTATACCCTCATGGGCCGATATGGCCCGCACCATCAGAGGTGGCTCGGCCCACAAGATGAAGACGTGCGGCGCATGACGCTGGTCGACGTACACCGCAAGGCTACAAGATATTGTACCAAATAGGATAGTTTACTTGTAACTCTGTCTCTTCACGATATATAAGGAGGGGCAGGGGTCCCCTAGAGGACAGATCATACACATTATCATCTCAACACAATCCAATACAATCAGACGCAGAACGTAGGTATTACGCCCACACGGCGGCCGAACCTGGATAAAAATCTTGTCTGTGTCTTGCGTCACCATCAAGTTCGTAGCTTGCGCACCGTCTACCGATAAACTACTACCGTGGGTATACCCCGAGGTAGACTACCGACTAGCTTTCGTCGACATATTGTTTTTAGTCTACTTTGATTATATGCTTAGCGTAGTTAGATTAGAATTATGTTTATGCATAGGATCGTATAGCGCTTACTCATTAGGCCGATGGGTAGTTGATAGATATTGTGTAGGCGAGGTGCCTAGACTGTATTTATCTACGATTACCCTTTATAGTCCGGAGCTTGAGGTAGATCGTGAGAGTGACACTCCTGTTGAGTCCTTTGTATTCCTTCTTCCGATTATAAGGATTGTAGAGCACCATTATTACAGGGAAGTTCTTGCTCTGTTCATGATCTTTCTTGCTAATATCACTATGCATAGAAATAACCTTTTTTGGTGATGATGCTATGTATACTTGCACTAATCAATGTATGCTTTGACAGTATAGTTAGAATACTTAGGATTTATTCTTGTAGATAATCCTAATACCATGCTAGTGCTATAGGCTTAGAGTACTCTAATTGAGATGATTATTATGTTTATCTTATGGCTATGAATTTCTAGTTATCCTCTATCACTTATTATTCATATTCATATATTTATCTTATGTGACACTTACTCTACATGAGAGATAGATAAAGACATGGTTAAGGTCTCCATTAAATACATGCAGTGCTCATTATCCATTGCAAGTCCCTTCCTAGTGGTAAAAATATAAATAATGATACTTGGAATACTCCTGGTTAAAATGCTATATTGGTATTATCTATGCACTTGTAGATCTTTATTTATTTATTTATTTATTTATTTTATTTTATTTCTAGAAAAGTATGTAGATTTAATACCAGCACTTCTACATCATGTTAGCGATGATAACCTAGCTTAAGTGATGTTAAGTAATTTTAACGCTGTTGCTAGGGATAGGTTTAAGAGTCTATTTTTAGTAATTGTGTTAAGAAGTGTCAACAGCTGCCTAGTGTCCGACGTTGCTCCTACAGAAGCTCGCGATGCTGCCACATGTTCTCTGTCAAATGTGATCTATTGATCTCCAACGGTCACTTAAACGTTGAAGTTCTCAGTTAGAAAGCGTCGGATGCATCTAGTGCTACGCACCGAATGCGCCATCCTGCCACCGAATGCTACTCATAAGGTTCGGAAACCATCGAGAACTCATTGGATGCGTCCGACAGTGTGGCATCGGATGTCCGACACACAACGCTGGAACCCCTCTTTTTAGCACTACTATAGTGCGAGTACCGGAGCGTTTGGTGCTCGCCCTCTGTAGAGCGTCGAACGTGCCGACACACACTTGTCATGTGCATCGCAACACTCAGTTTGCACCGGACGCTGGTCCAGCGTCCGATGCTCCGAGGTCAGCGTGAGAGAAAAACACTTCCACAACTTCTCCAAACTTGTCTTCGGTGCAATAGAAAATATGCATTATATTTTTATAAAAGCACTGAATCTTGTCTTGCAAGCTCGACGAGAGGGAGAGAGAGACCCAACTCCTCTCCACCTCTTCAACCCTTGCTCAAATATGCTAACCACCAAGTGTGCCACCTTGTGCACGTGTGTTAGCATATTTTCACAAATATTTTCAAGGATTAAATTAGCACACTAGGTTCTAAATGCATGCACATGATTAATAACACCTAGTGACACTCGATGGACCGTTTAGTCAAAGAATTCTCCTCTTTATAGTATAATTATCTATCCTAGATTAATAACACCTAGTGACACTCGATAGACCGCTTAGCCAAAGAATTTCCCTCTTTATAGTACGACTATCTATCCTAAATATGATTACATCCTCTATGGTGTGTTGAATCCTCCTCCATATACCAACCTCATCTAATTCACATACACTTAGTATAGAAGTTAATATTTTAGGTTTCATCAATTATTCAAAATCAAACTTAAATTTTTCACAAGAGGTTTTCCTTAGGAAACATCACCAATGGTTTCAGATCTTGCTACACTAACACACGTGGCGCAAACAACATTAATTTATCATGCTAGTTGGACTGACGTAACGCGACTAACAGATTGAGATTAAAAAAATAGAATTATTATTATTATTATTATTATTATTATTATTATTATTATTATTATTATTATTATTATTATTATTATTATTATTATTATTATTATTATTATTACTACTACTACTATTACTATTACTATTACTATTACTATTATTATTACTATTACTATTATTATTATTATTAGTGCTACTACTATTGTTATTATTTTAAATTAAAAATATTAAAAAATATAAAAAATCCTCAAACACAAACACACAAAATGTTTATAGTCAGAGTCAGATTTCATTTGTATAGGCATTTTCTTATAACCGGCTCTATCAGTGGTAAAGCTAGGTGTATAGACATTTACTTAAGAACGGCATATACAGTGAAGTTTTAGTTAAAATTATTGTTTTTATATTTTTGAGGGAGCGTAGTAAGTAGTAGTAGTAGTAGTAATAATAATAATAATAATAATAATAATAATAATAATAATAATAATAATAATAATAATAATAATAATAATAATAATAAATAATAATAATAAATAATTAAAAGTATCAGTGTAATTTCATGTCTACATTAATGGATCGATTGTCCATGGGTTTTGCTTTGACCAATAATAAAAATAAAAACGTAATAATAATAAAATAAAAAGGGGGAAAGAAAAGAGGAAATAAGAAACGAAGGAATTAAGAGGAAGGAGAAAACGATAAGAAAATCTGGAGCACCCACCGAACATTTTTTTTCCTTCTTCTCCCCGATCACCTTTTCCCCTACTCTATAACTACCTCCATTCCCGGACTCGCACAAGCTTCCTCCTTCCCACATGGGCACTGCCCCCTCCTTCCCCAACTCAACTTCCAAGCTCCATTCGCCCTCCTCGTCCTTCGCCACCTCCAACCTAGTTCCATCTCTGCTGGATTGGAGAGCTTTGAAGCATGTTTCCTTCTCGCGCGCGACGTGCTCGACGGAATTCCTCGTCTGCACAGGAGCCAAGAAACGCTAGGATTAGGCGCCTCCCGGGGTCCCTTTTAGTTCCCCTCTAACGAATCGTAGGTTTGCGGTTTGGTTTGGCTGTGTCCCGTGATTTTTGGGTGGCTTTGGTGTAGAGTTTAGAAAGATATCAAGAACTTCCAACTTGGGGTTTCCTGTAGCCTTTTTTAGCTGTTCTGGGGCTTTTATGGGAGTGCCCGTCGCGCAGAAGTCCGATTCTTGGGTGACTGTGCTTGCGATGACGGACAACGGCGGCCTTGGCGTTCGGCCTATTAACGGAGGCCGAGGGGGTGCCGTGGAGCAGCGCGGGCTCGGCGACAACGGGCCTCCAGTGTCCCCACCAGAGCGTGTTTGTACGCCGCCTGCGCCGAGGCTGGCTGCTTGGCGGCGCATGTCGTCGCCTGGTCCTCTCCGGTGCTCAACCCCAAGGTGAGCAATTGACTTTCTTGTTTGGCTTAGAGGGGATAACTTGTTGATAGACTTTTCACTGAATGAAATAAGTGGATGCAGGAGCATTGGGTGTGAAGATGGTGAGGATATGGATCGGTACTTTTCCCCACAGAGTGAGTTTTCTCAAGACACTTCTGATACGGATTCAATGAGCACAAGTATTAGTAGGATGTATACCTTCCGGTTGGGGACTTCGAGCCCATTAGATAGTCCTCTCAAACAATTGGGAGTAGGAGACATGAGTCCTCCCTCAAGGAGGGGTTGCCATTCTCCTAGCTATCCTTGGAATTCTTGCCGGGGATCAGATGATGTTGATTCTAGTTTTATGAGTTCACCTCAGCATCATGATGAACAGAGGAAAGATGATGTGCAACCAATTGATTTGGAGAGTAGACACATCTGGTATCCTCCACCACCTCAGGATGAAAATGGTACTTTTCAATATGATGAGGACGATGACAATGATGTTTGTGTTGGGAAGGTCTTTGGACATGTTCACCATGATTATTGCGACGGCGATGATGATGTTGATGATAATGATGATTATGATTCGTTAGGGATCAAAGGGAAACATAGTATATCTCACAAAGAGTTCTTGAGGAGTGCTTTACATGGGCATTTCAGGGCTCTCGTGTCCCAATTGCTCCTAGGACATGGCATTGATCCTGTGGATGGCTGGCCAGACATAGTGGCCTCATTAGCTTGGCAAGCAGCTACCTTTGTCAGGCCAGACACGAGCAAGGGTGGTAGCATGGATCCCACAGACTATGTCAAAGTCAAATGCGTAGCATCAGGAAATCCAAATGATAGGTATGCCCTTTGGCTACAACTTGTACTGAAGAATTACATGAAATAATGATTGTTCAACTGTTTGCAGTGCTTTCATTAAAGGTGTTGTCTGTTCTAAGAATGTAAAACATAAACGCATGGTGTCAAAACATGAGAACCCTAGGTTGCTTCTTTTGGGAGGAGCACTGGAATACCAGAAAGTCACGAACAAACTAGCTTCAATAAACAGCATTCTTGAACAGGTCATATCATCATTTTCCAGTTACATGTTCATGCTGATTTATCTCAATATGTTCTTAATATTGATTTCAAATGCAATGCGTACAGGAGAAGGAGTATCTTAAGAATGCTGTTGCAAAGATAGAGGCTCAACGCCCACATGTCTTGCTAGTCGAGAAAAGTGTGCCATTGCATGCACAACAGCTTCTTGCAAAAGATATCTCTTTAGTATTGAACGTCAAGAGATCACTTCTGGAAAGAATATCTCGCTGCACAGGTGCTCAAATTGCATCTTCTGTTGAAAATATCACTTCTACAGGAGTCGGACAATGCCAAACATTCTGGATTGAGAAAGTTACAGAATGTTCATCACCAAAGGTCTCAAACAAAAAAACGGTCAAGACACTGATGTTTTTTGATGGTTGTCCAAGACGCTTGGGGTGCACGGTAATAATCAAATTATCTAATTGCATTTCCAAGACAAAGATAGCTTTTATGGCCCAAATAGTTTAAATTCTTCTGCCATTTGTCTTTTCTGTCCATTATTTTACACCTGAAGGTATTATGTGCAATTGTTCATTGCAATGGATTTTCTTTGGTGAATAGCAAATGCTTTGTTTCAATAGTCGATTAATCATTTACTATATTTGGAACTTACTATTTTGGGTCTCTTTCTTTATATTGTGATTAGCCATATCTGAAAAATGGCATGCATTTACACCTTCAACGATATGATTTTATTTGGTTGATCGAAAATTGAAGGCCTTTCTTTATATTGTGATTATGTCACATAGGATAAAAGTTATGCCTTTATTTATACTATGATCATGTCATATCTGATAAAAATGGCATGCTTTTCCTAGGTTCTTCTAAGAGGAAAGTCATATGAAGAGTTAAAGAAAGTCAAACTTGCTGTGCAGTATGCTTTATTTGCAGCATACCACCTGTCACTTGAGACCTCATATCTTGCTGATGAGGGTGCAACACTTCCAAAAGTCCCCTCAGATCTTCAATTTGAGAAGCAGAATTCTTCCTCAAGATACTATCAGCAGAATTTGAATGAATTTCAAACCATTGAAGGGGAAACTTTTGGAAGTGGGTGCATCATGCCTTGCCTTAATGGTTCTACAAATCAATCTCATTCAAGAGATGACATAATTCACGAGGAACATGCACACTGTCATTCAAGAGCCGACTTAAGTCAAGAAGAATATACTCGTGGAACCATTAAGGTATACCCTTATTCCACAGAAGCTTCAATGTATGGCAACTGTATACCACCTGTTCAGACACCTAAAAATTCACTTGCCAGTGTGAGAAAAAGGACACCAGGAAATTTATATTTTCCCCATAATGGTCACATAGATGAAGCAGGTGGTGGAATGTCAAAGGTTGATAGTGACTTCCTTGACTTGGATAATGGTTGGAATCATATCTCAGATGAAGATTCTGTAGCAATACGTGATCACAATGGGAACCACAACGAATATTTTCCAACATCTGACAGTCCACAGAGCATTTTGGTTTCCTTGTCAGTTGCATGCCCTCTGAGAGGAATTGTATGCAAGCAATCTCAGCTATTTCGAATAAAGTTCTACGGTACTTTTGATAAGCCACTTGGAAGGTATTTTCGTGAAGATTTATTTGTTCAGGTAGTTGCGTTGTCACCCATAATCTGCTAGTATACTATTATAGGCTTTACAGTACCTTATTAATTTTCATCCACCCTATATTTTCAGACTTCATGCTGCGAATCTTGCAAGGAGCCTGCAGAATCTCATGTGCGATGTTACACTCATCAACAAGGCAGTCTCACAATCAGTGTCAGAACTCTTCCATCTGTCAAGCTACCTGGGGAGCTTGATGGGAAGGTATGGATGTGGCACAGGTGTCTCAGGTGCAAACCAAAAGATGGAATTCCCCCAGCCACACAAAGGATAGTCATGTCGGATGCAGCACGCGGATTATCTTTTGGGAAGTTTCTGGAACTTAGCTTTTCAAATCACACAACAGCCAATCGAATTGCCTGCTGTGGACACTCCCTCCAGAGGGACTGCCTTCGTTTTTATGGGTTTGTAGCTTCTTATTGTATACTCTTCAGTTTCTTATCTAATAATAACCAACATAACAGTTCGCATTCTCAATCAAACAGGCTTGGGAGCATGGTTGCTGTCTTCCGTTATTCACCAGTAGACATTCTTTCTGTCAACTTGCCATCCTCAGTACTGGACTTTGCTTATCCAAAAGCTCAAGATTGGGTTATCAAAGAAGCTGTTGATGTATGTTTGTGTTAGTTTTATCTAAGCTTGTCTAAATTGGTTCTAGAAGCCAACCCATTGGCATCATTTTGGGAGATGTATTGCCCTTGCTAAGCTTTTATGACTTAACTTGCAGGTATGCGCTAGGAAGGAACATCTGTATAAGGAAATTGTTGTTAAACTTGACTGCATCGAAAAGATAGTTAAAGACCAGAACATTGGTATGAAGTCAGGCTTGCATAAACATGTTGCCGATCTTAAAGAGTTGGTTAAAGTTGAGTGGAAGAAGTATGACGTAAGTTCAAATGCTACTTGTTTTATAGATTGCTGTTGAACTGTACAAAGTTTTCTATTTGTCTTGTAGATTGCTATCGAAAAGATAGTTAAAGACCAGAACATTGCTCTTTACTTTTTCAGGTCGTATCAGGGTTTTCTATCATAGATGACTTGCAGACATTTGAACCATATATAGATGTTCTAGAGCTCAATCGCCTGAGGAGAGAGCTTGTACTTGATATTCACGTATGGGATCGCAGACTGTACATGATGCACTCCCTCACAAAAGAAAACTGTCGTACTGTGCCAAATGATGCAGAATGTTCTGAGAAGCTTACTGAAAGCTTATTAGAACAGTCAAAGGATGTGACATCTGGTAAACATTTGAATGTTGAGAATTCTCTAGAACAGAATCAACCAAGTATGTTGGAAGTGGCTGCAGTTTCAGTGAAATCATCATCCCCTATGATGGAACAAACCAACACTTGTGTTTCACGTTTGGAAACCAACATTATGGGTGATCTATCCATGCATTCTGGCTCAACTGTTATCAGCTTTGCCCCAGGCCCATGTGAAATGCAGAGTGAAGGAGTGCTGGCTGAACTAGAAGCTGGAAAATTTTTGCAGAAATCACAATCTTCTGCCTCCAATCTTTCTGACAGAATTGACTTAGCATGGACTGGTTCTGGTCAGTTTGTTAAGGATTCATCAAGTAGCGTGGAGGCAGTTTCATTTGTACCTGCTAGTCTGAAGGATGATCCTGCATACCAGAAGGTTATAGCACCAATTAGAATCAAATCATTCGATTCTGCTGTCAGTTCCAGAAATGTTGATGATTCAAATGCTAGTATAAGAAGATCTTATTCTCAAAGGCCCCCAAAAGCTATTGAGAGAACTGGTAAGGGCCTGTCACCAACATTCTTGAACAAGCTGTCACTTTCTGGTATGATTGATGGCGAGAGTCGGTTGCTACTGTCACAAAATGATTCAAATGTTATTGTTCCAATTTATGATGATGAACCATCTAGCATGATAGCCCATGCCATGACTATCCCAGAATACCGCAGCTTCTTGTTGCCACTTCTGGATCAGAATAATGAATCTAGTTTATTGAATTATGGTTCTGATCAGCCTCAACCTACAACTGGAAATGACTCTAAGGATAACCATTTAACTGTTTCTTTTGAGGATGAAGACTCATATTCTGTTGATAAAGCAAAATTTTCTGTGACATGTTATTTTGCAAAGCAGTTTGATGCAATCAGGAGAAAGTGCTGTCCAGATGAGCTAGACTATATCCGCTCCTTAAGTCGCTGCAAGAGATGGAGTGCTCAAGGTGGCAAGAGTAATGTCTACTTTGCCAAAACACTGGATGACAGATTTGTGATAAAGCAAGTGACCCGGACAGAATTAGATTCATTTGAGGATTATGCTGTTGATTACTTCAAATATTTGACAGACTCTGTATCGTCTGGGAGCCCAACTTGCCTCACTAAAGTCCTTGGTCTTTACCAGGTTCGTGTTACTACTACTTTGTTACTGGTGTTGTGTTTATCAAATCCTGTGAGATTGCATAATGAACATAGCTGTGCATTTATGCACTAGATCACTGCCAAGAATTTGAGAGATGGAAAGGAGCTGAAGATGGATGTAATGGTCATGGAAAACCTATTTTTCAAGAGGAAGGTATCAAGAATATATGACCTAAAGGGCTCTTTGCGTTCGCGCTACAACCCTGATACTTCAGGGAACAACAAGGTTCTCTTGGATCTTAATCTGTTAGAGACACTTCACACAAAGCCCATTTTTCTTGGAAGCAAAGCAAAAAGAAGGCTGGAACGAGCTGTCTGGAATGATACTTCTTTTCTGGCAGTAAGTAGACTCACTTGCTGTGAGATCTTATTTCATTGGTGAAGGTTTATATACCATATACTCCCTGGGTGCAGCAACCTAGTATTTCAATCTGGACTGTGACCTTGGTTGCATAGCTAATTTTACATTGTCGCCCCATCTGACCTCGTCTGTATATGAGGTGTCACTACCAAAAAAAAACTGTTTCATGCACTCATTTCCACTTCATCATGATTGGTACTATGAAGTAGTAATCTTTTTATGTCATATGACATGAAAAGTATGCCAGTACATCTGGTGGTACATCGGATTTCAGTATGAACCTTAACCTTGACCCTGGTGATGTACACCATTGCTGGGTTCGCTGTTTGATTAGCCTGATCTGCACATACTTTTCTCCATCCTGAGTGATGTGTTTCAGCTCCCCTCCCTTTCTCCCTCCTCATCACTCAGTAACAGACCAGACCCAATGATCCCAACAAAAAAATTTCCTTCTTTTGGTGTAACCTATAATATGTGCCCAGACATCTGAGTTTCGGACAATCGCACACATTAGAAGAGCCACCTACCTTCCCCCACCATTTTCAAGATTCCAAGAAATCCTAAGCAGCCAGCTGATATGGGAAATATTGAATGCCCAATATTAGACATGCCAATTGAGGCTTTGCCCATTGAATGTTATGATTCATATTTCCTTCTACAAAGATAGAAATAGACAGCTTTTGCCACACATCTGATATTCAGTTGTGAAAACATGTAGAAGCCACAATCTTTCATTTTGGAGTTTTTGAGGCGCATAGAGCAAATAGCACATAAATCAAAATCACACATACACAAACACAAACCCATACACACAAGAGGCAAACCTTTGTTCAGTTCTTTCATGACATCGCGGAGAGATGTCGAAGTAGCACTACAAAAGTGAGTAAGAGGGGAGGATCTATCCATTTTTTTTGGAGGCACAAGCCTGGCCGCCAATTGAGGTAAGGTTGCACACGTGTAGAGCTAAGGTTGCACAAGTGTAGGGGTCAGAGAGTGGTATGGAGGGAGAGATAGCAGAAAGTAGTCTCTAGCCAGGGTATAGCGTGGCAGCTAACAGAGAGGAGTTTCAGGAGAAGGAAATGCAAAGAAATCAAAAGATGGCCAAGGTCCGCACGAAAAGTGCATAATATATAAATAGTGGCAAATGCTGTTTATTTATCATCTTTACGGTGGCAATTTATGAACTGTAATTGGTAGCTAGGATGGGTGTGGGGCAGGCCAGGCAAACAACAAGCTGTGGGGTTGCTGGGTTGAGGTAGCTTGAATGCACTGGTATTTGAAAAATACACTGTTGCCAGATGAGTGATTTTGGTGCCAGTGTAGCAAGACTTGGTGGTTAGTCCACATGGCTACTGTCGATGGTTCAGATAGGTCTTATTCATGCCGGCTACTTGGATATGGTGATTCGATTCCCGGCTCTTTTTGTTGTTGCCATTCTAATTGACAACTTGTATCTAACCTATCTTGTCAGTATGGTTCAGCTTTATATAGATGGTGACTATTTGAGTAAACTGGTCAGATCAACAGACTTTTTAGCATATTCATTTAGAATACCAAGGTGCATGAAGATGCGGCTGTTGTCACTATCACTATCTAACTTTTGCTGCCATCCATTCCCCTTTTCCTCAGTCGGTGGATGTGATGGACTACTCTCTCCTAGTCGGCATTGATGAGGAAAGAAAAGAGCTTGTGATGGGGATTATCGACTATCTTCGGCAATACACTTGGGACAAACAACTAGAGACTTGGGTGAAGGCGACAGGATTTCTAGGTGGCTCCAAGGATGTTCTGCCAACCATCATATCTCCGGATCAGTACAAGAAGAGGTTCAGGAAGGCCATGTCGAAGTACTTCTTGGCTCTCCCTGACCAATGGTCACCGTAATGCCTCCTCCAATGCATCCAGGCCATTCAAGCGCGACGGGGAAGACACTTTGGTTTTCCTTTTTCTTTTTTCCCTCCTGTATCTTTTAGAACAATCGATCCATCTATGCCTCTTGTATGCTGTTTTTGTTCACAACAGGCAGGATGAACTCTGTGGAGGATTGTGGCGATTGTTGTCCATCCAGGCAGAGGTTAGGCGTCAATACGTGTACATACCCTACACTATAAAATGAAATGCAAAGGAAATGAAAATACGGGAACCGAGTTCCTTACCAGTGATATGTTTTGAGATTTTGTGGACCGGAAGTTGTGTCCATTGGTGCTTCTGAGATCTGAAGTATGCAACTACTCTCTTCCTGTTCCAAATTATAAGACCTTTTAACTTTTCTAGCTTTTTTTAGATACATTGCTTTTATTGTGTGTCTACATAGCGTATATTCAAATGAATAGCAAAAGTTATGTATCTCGAAAAGTTAAAATGTTTTATAATTTAAAATGGGGATAGTATTTCCGTTTTCAATAACAGAGAGTCAAAACATCTTATAGTTTGAAATTGAGAGGGCATTTCCGTTTCCAACAACTGTGCAAGTTCTTCGTTTTATTGTTATGAACGGAATTGCACCTTTTTTATGCGACAGAATTTAGAACGATGTAGGTCTGTTCCTAACCTACATCCATCTTGTTTAGCGATATTATAGTTCAATCTTACTGGAATCAGTAAATGCTTCGCTAACTGGATTCTAAAACGTGAAATAGGACAACTGACAGTGCATGTTATTAGGATACTCGGAGTCGAATAAGAAAGATGTCAATAAAAGAGTCTCAATAAAAGAGTAAGACATTGTTTAGTTCTTTTTTTTTTTGCAAAATGAACATTGTAGCACTTTCGTTTGTATTTGACAAATATTGACTAGATTCAAAAGATTCATCTCGTAAATTACAGATAAATTATACAATTAGTTATTTTTTTTATCTATATTTAATGCTCTATGCATGTACTGCAAAATTTGATGTGATGGAAAATCTAAAAAAATTTACAAAATTTTTGAGAACTAAACAAGACCTAAACAAAGGCACAGCGAACACGGTGACATTTATTAACGATGGAGCATTTTACATCGGGGTAGCATACATTATTACGATTTACGAATTAGCCTTAGTTGCGCCACATTGCAAAATACAATAAGCACTTCAGCTGTTCAGCCAACAATTTGTAATGAGCCCTCCGGATTATGTATACCGCAATGAGCTGTACCTGTAAGCAACTGCAGAGTAGCATCATCATCACGAATCCGAGGATGCAACCATGCCCCCCACCCCCCGGTACCGCATGTTGCCGGCGCAAGTACTTCGCTCAGGCTTTCCCAGAAGATCCAAAGAGGCGCAGCTTCTCTGCTACCACAGCTTTCATTGCTTCTTTAGCAGACGCCATGACCTGAATCAGGTCCTTTTCTGGCTTTCTAAGGGACTCCAGGTAGCTGTTCCGAACCTCGGTGTTCACATTGAATTTTCTCACGCCCAAGTCTATGCACTCCTGCTCCAGAAATTAATGCATTGTTATTGCATAAGATTCTGTACTGAATCACGAGTTGGTTTGCAGTATATTTTATCCACAATGGAAAATTACTAACCTCAACATTGTACTAGTACTAGAGCTTAAAATCTATCATTCATGATCTACTTGCAGGTTTGCAGCAGGAGAATAAATTCAGTGTTTAGGTACTGCGGTTGTTTCCATCGTAAATGCCTTAAACAAGTCTTCGACAAACAACCCTAGGCTCCAGTACCATGTTGAGCATCTTGAATGAACTAGCTTAGCAGAAAGTCTAGAAAATGGTACAAGGATGGATTGCCTTCCTTTACTCTAACTTAGCCATTTGGGCTAAGTTGGTGCAGGAAACACTGCAACATAGCTACAAACTACAGATTTTATACTAATCTAATAAATAAATATCTAAAAGAACCTAACAAACCTTTACGAGCTCATGAGGTAGACCAGATGCTCCATGGAGAACCAAGCTAACTCCTTTCTTTAAGGTCAATGCACGAAGATCCTGTCGTTAGCCAATTAAAAACATGCTGATTCTGTAAGGATTACTCAATTAAAAGCAGGCAACATAAACTTAAAAAAAAAAACAGGCAACAGAACAATGCAAATTTCTCTCAAAGAATTTTTCATGATACGTCCCACATGCAAGTGTAATTGAATTTGTCTGACCTTTAGCAAGTCAAATCTGAGGTTTGGTCCACTAGGTGGATATTTTCCATGAACATTTCCAATGCAAACTGCTAGTGCATCAATGCTTGTCTCATCAATAAATCCCTCAGCCTGTAAATATGTACCATGAAGGCACAGATATCCTTAGAAATAAGCACAAGTATCACGGTAGAAGGCCACTCAGTTAACATTGTTGTAGAAGAAGAATCGCACCTGGGCAACATCAGTAAATCTTGCTTCATATTCTTCAACGGTCAGGCCATCTTCAGAGCCTGAGAGCCTACCCAACTCAGCTTCCACAAGTAAACCTTTTGCATGAGCCAAGGAAGACATGCTCTTTGTGTATAAGATGTTCTCCCTTAAAGTTAGATGGGAACCATCCACCATCACTGAATCAAATCCCTGGAAATTCAAGGGTCACGATATTGACCAGGAAAAAAACTCAAGATTAATGGTTAGGAAATGCACTTGCATGTCATCTTTGGTAATGCATATTTGAGGAAACCATGGATCTTTACATACCGCTTCAAGAGCTTGAAGCAAGTCTGACTTGGAAATGCCGTGATCATAGTGAACACTGATAGGCACCTGTGATAAGAGAATCACAGAATGTGAACACTAGAGTATTCAATTTATGCAGATAATTATTAAACATGTGGTTTATTTAGGAGTACAGATAGTTGAATTTGCGCTGTTTGAAAACAGTAGATTCTCAAGTTTCTCTTACACTGGATTGTTCTGCAGCAGCAATGCAACATGCTACCAATGGGACTCCACCTTGCTTCAGAGCACTGGGATGAATCTAAACAGCAACCACAGCAATAAAGACTCGAGATAGTATATGTGATATACTAAAATTTCATATTCTTTAACAATGCTATATACTATATTTTCATAATCAAGAGCTACGTGGTACTGCTTTCAAAGAACCTGCAGGATAGCAGGAGCTTCATTTCATTAAGAAGAGAGAGTGCAGAGCACCGAACTACAAGGAACATCACCAGAACGCTTCAATGAACATAGACTCGCTACTCACAAATAAGCTACATTTATTCATCTAACAATTACGAACCCCCCAAGCTCCCACATGAATATTGCAGGAAAGAAAAGAAAAGGCACGAGAACCTAACGAGTTTAATTATGTTTTCTGCATTATGTGATTTCAGGAAAATAAGCATAGTGAAGTTCCTAACCTGCAGGATAGCAGGACTCTTTTCAGCCTCTGCTGCTGCAACAACAGCTTCAATTCCCTCAAGGTTATACACATTGAAAGCACCAACAGCATAACCACCCTTCTCTGCATTCTTTACAACAAGAAAATAGTTAAAGGAAAATTTAAATCTGATAAGTGGTCCAGAAATTAGCCTTGACAAGACCTCGAAATAATGACGAGAATCTTACAAGAAGAAGTTCTTTTGTAGAACTTCTAGATGGGGAAGCCCAACTTTTCACCACTTTAGCAAGAGCACTGTTATCACCAACATTACCTGTTTGAGGAGCACAATATTACCTTGAGTCAAAAGGTTAAATTATTTCTGTGTTAGTATGGAATATAAACTAAAATGTTTAATACCAGGAAAAACAATGTAAGGGACCCCAGGAAATCTACTCTCAGGACCAAGCTGCCACAATGGTACACCAGCTAATGCTTGTCCCATGACTTTGGCACGTTTAGCTTCCAAAGCTTTTGTGGCAATATCAGATGAAGTGATTCCTCCCTGTGTGAGTCACATTAAAATTAATTTCAGAAGTCAAATTCGTTCACAACATGTGGGCTCATTCTTTTTTCTCAACTAGCACAGCAGCACTTGCGTACATTGTTTTGTTGAAGGGAACATGTAGGTGTAATTCTATCTCAAAATTGCACCAAAAAGTAAAAAATAAAACAGAACCAATAATTTTGTTTAACAGCAATCATTCCAGAAATGGCCAATTCTTGAAAAGCTGTAATAAATTATCTACATGATGAACTTGAGTGCAACTAACAAGTCAATATACTTAAAAGGGAAAAAAAACTGTGAAACTGATACCTTTGCAATGATGTAATGAGGTTTACTATCAATCCTTCTCACAATCTCCACTAGTGCTGAACTCACTTTATAATTAATTTCTAAGCTTTCTTCAGGAGCTGCAACATATTAGGTACACTCTTCTTAGATCTTAGGAGGTCAAACTACTTAGGACAAACATCAAAGGAAGAAAAAATATTACTTTGATTTGGCCTAAAAAGAAAATAGAGTTATATCAGTTTCCAAGTAGTGTGCTGCTAATGCTTACCAGCTCTATGAGAAAACATCTGTAGCTATAAGTCATATTTTGAAAAACTTAGCATGTGCTTGGTTTTAGGACATGGGAGGATGGGATGGTAATGTCCCTGGTTTTAGAGTTTAGACATGGTGGGATAAGACTCCAAAACAGAATTATAGAGAGAGTTGATTTGGATAGTTAGAGATGTTCTTTTAGATGATTTGGATGATTAACTTGCTTTGGACTTGTCTCTAAATTCACAACTCCCAAACGAATAAAATTGTACAGAACTCCATGTCTCAAGCAGTGTTGTTGAGTGTTGACTTGGACATAATCAGCACTTTCAGCTCATCCATGACAAAATTTGGTTCGCCTTCCTATAGTGTTTCTATTCATACTTAAACATGGTAAAAGCATCTCCCCAGATGTGCCAACAAAGCACGATATCATACTATAATAGTGCAATAGTTAATTATATCAAGATTGTCTCAGCTCATCACTATTATACTAATAAACAGAAAATATAATTGGATGTAGAATAATTGAAAAGATGCTAACTTTTTCCAGTAATGAGTTGGCGGCTGGTGAGAACTAGAGTGTCTTTTCTGGATTGTATATAAGCATTCCCTAGTTCAACAATTCGGCTGATTTCTTGATCTCTGTCCTCCATTGATTTCATTGAAACCATCTCGACAGACACCTAACAAAGAAGCAAGACCACATTGGATAGAAAAGATCTCAACATAACTAGTCCAAATTCTAAACAGAAAATGTAAATAAACTACTTAGATCTTATCCAAGGAGATGCCATAGTTTCATGTTTAGGCATGACAACAAATATAATTTACCTCTATTACTCGAAGAGATTGCCCGCACTGTGATCGCAGCTCATCAACCTAATATACATGAGAAGATACAATCTGAAAAGAGAAAAAAAGAAGAGAGAAGCTTAAATCGCTAGAAGTCTGACCTGCTTTGTAGTTTTTGGCACATATGAACCAACAATTATGAGGCCTCCAGTTAAAGCTCTTTTTAAGCCAAGGTCATTTGGACAGATAGGTGGCTTTGGCTTGATCCCAATCCTTGCACTCACAAAACTTGCAGCTGTGCGGCAGAGAAACCGCTTTCCTTTCAATTCAGCCTGCCAAATTAACAATAGGAAAAGGATAATGGTATATCAAAATAGAGCACTGGTGACAGAATAAAACATATTACCATATAGTACTTTACAAGAATAGTATGAGAAAATTGTACCTGGATCATTCCAGAAGCAAAGACGGCCATGTCCCTGTCACTAGCAGCATTGACGATGCACACAGAGCCCTACAAACACACAAACTCCTTGTCAGAAAATTTCAATGTGAACCAAGAACAGAAGGTAGAACAAGAAAATTGGGGTTATGGCACTATTGTGATTCATTGTATGTCTAGTGCAAGTTTTTAGGGAAAATCATAATAGTCATTAGCCACTTTGTTCTTTTTTATTTGGTGGTAACCATTTTTCTTGAATACAGGGGAGAGCTGTGTATCATTTCATTAAAGTAGAAGAAAGACTGTACAAAACCAGACTCTTACACTAGCCCAGAGAGATTATAACAGACATGACACAGAACACTACCACACCAAGGAAACAAACTAGGTAACAACTAAGCACCTAGCCTATTCCCAGGAGAAGGCCCTGGAGCTCCTTAGCTTTCTGGAATACGCAGGAGAGCTACGTATCATTGCATTAAGATAGGAGAGAAAAAAGGAGGCATAAATGCCGAAGTACAAAACAGGTTCAACACCACCCCATACTCACACCAACACACGCACAGGAACACTACACACAAAAACCACCCTACAAAAACAACCACTCCAGAAAAAGCCCTAGACAAAGAAAGACGACCAAAAAACACTACAAAATGCCTCTAACCGCCATTGCGAACAGCAACCAGACTTCTAAGTCTTCTGAGGCCTTTGGCACCGGCCAAAATCCAGAGATCAACCTCCTCACTTGCAAGGAGAACACCAGCCATGCACCAAAAAGTGCCTTCTTTGATTCACGATTCCACTTTGTTGACATCTGAGGTAGCAGAACTGAAAACAACATTGTTACGTTGTTTCCAAAGTTCTAAGGCAACAAGAAGAATCCAGTAGCTTATCTACTTCCTTGAGAGATCGACTCCACCAACTAGAGAAACTCCGTATCAGCATTAGGTGAAATCATCTCAAGGCCAGCCCATTTGTCATGATGTGATACTAAACATGACAGGTGCATTCACAATGCATAATACAAAGGCTCGCTAAATTTAGACGACTGTATTCTGATCGTTTTAAGTCAATAGCAAATTAACTTCCACATGAAGTATCATTTTATGAAATACCTTCGCCAAGCTACAGAGATGCTCACAGACAGCAGTTGGTCCTTGTTTACGCAAGAGAGTTATGGAAATTGTTGAAACTTGGTTCTCCGAAACCCGTCCTCTAGTCTTCTCTTCAACCCACTACACATTCAAGTACAAAGCAAATTTCTTAGGTCTTGCTCTTCATTTTGCCAAAATAATTCCTCTAGAAACTTGCCTGTCTGAGATTGGAAGATTTATAGCCAAAAGCTGCATCCTTGGCAAATTCGGTTTCACCAGCAGGAATTAATCTGTAGATAATATCTGGACCATCAACCTTTTGTGATATCATTTATTTAAATATCTTGCATAGATTACCTATCAGAGTCTGCGACATAGTGGACGTCATTAATAGTGTATCTCCCACCTTGAAGAAAAAATGGACAGATTATCCAGGCATCCATCTCACCTAGTACTGAGACAGCAGCGTCAGCTTCCTGAAAGCAGAAGAACACAAGATGACCACGGAAATGAAAGAGAAGAAAACTCAAAACATCAATGACTTTAGATATTAACCTCTGGGAAATGACCACGTAGAGTTGAATCACCTCTCAAGACTACTGTATAACTAACACCAGGGACCTTCTTTGCCGCAGCTTCAAGATTTCTGCATATAGTTTGTACTAGCAGCATGGCCTGTTATAGTGAAAACAGTTAAATATATATTTAAGTGAAAACTTTTAAAGGGGCTCCAAATATAACTATTCAACTGCTTAGAACATCATTCCCTTACCTTATCAGCAGTCATGGAACGAGAGTTTGTCAAAATAAAAAAGCAAGTCGGTAGCTTGAGAAACTGTTCGACAAGGGCTTCAACAGGCCTGCAGTTTAAAATCGCATGCTAATCTTAAAAACTTTATGAATGAAGCTCATATATTAAATTTTGCAAATGGAACATGTATATGGGTTAAAGAAAACATTAAATTCTGTCTTTACCATTCAGTTAAAACTTCTATATCATGAACTGTTTGAGTCCCAGTTGGATCATCATCTAAAACTACAAGAATCTTTTTGCTACTATGAGATGCAATAGATACAAGATTATCAATTGGATCTTCTGGCCATTCAGCAGGAAGAGAATGAAGGACATCTTCTTTACTGAGCATGGGAGCCTTCCCTTCAACTTTTACACCAGTTAATGTCTCATAGACCTGCAATCACAATCCTCATCAGATCAGTCTAAATTTACACGGTAAATTATGAAAGACCAAATGAGGGTTTCATATTTCAGCATGATCATAAAAAGAAAACATTCACCTTCACAACGGCAGCATCGTCATATCTACCCCACCCAGAAGCAGATCCTGTTACAAATGCATCACCAAAACTAAATAGTAGCACCACATTTATAACTTTATTTCCAAAGAAGACATATTGCTTAATGGTTAGTTTTTTAGAATACTGTGCGACACCATTACTCAGGACAATTTTCATGTAAAAGCAAGAATACAACATTGAACTGATCACCGTTTGGAATTGAATGAAATGAGAT
Organism: Sorghum bicolor; assembly: GCF_000003195.3. Taxonomy (NCBI): domain Eukaryota; kingdom Viridiplantae; phylum Streptophyta; class Magnoliopsida; order Poales; family Poaceae; genus Sorghum; species Sorghum bicolor. The sequence goes on along the minus strand of NC_012879.2, from coordinate 10,340,112 downwards.
TTTTGTTTTCTTACAGAAAAAACAACCTGAAATAAACAGCTGGTGGGCAATAGTAGAAACGTGCACTGGTATCCTCGAATTGGAACTTTCAGAAGATACTATACCCTGGAAAAGACAAGATGCAAGCATTATAATATATTGATGGTAGCTGTTAATATCAGCAAATAAAAGGTCATTATCCATACCAGATCCTTGACAAATATATCCACTGCAGAATAAGGTGTGTAATCATTATCAAGCATGTGTGGCACACGATTTCCAAACATCCTGCACGATGGATACTAATTAAGCAATCACATTGCCACCATAACACATTGTAAAGCATACAAGCATCGCATAAAGAGTTATAGAAGATCATTACAGTATGGAATCTAAAGGAGCTAGCAGTTAGCAAAATTAGTTGAATAGCATGTGTGCATTTCTTTCCTTATCAGTTTGCTAGTCAACCAACATGAAAAGCAATCTAAGTTTAGATACCGAATGATTGAGAAGTGACGTGATTAAAGTAAGAAAGGGTAATCAAAGAAATATACCATGAATAACCTCTTGCATGTTGCATAATTTCGAAGACTCTTCTTGTTCTCAAATTTAGTCGAGCAGCAAATGACATGGCTTCAGCTGCTGAGGCTATATGAACCCCAGCAAGAAGTTGGTTGACCATCTTAACAGAACTGGAAAGAATGAGAAATAGATACACATTTATGCTAAAATGTAACAATTCATTTTAAATATATATCATGTACAGCCACCCAATGATGATAGAAAACTGTAAGGTAAGAAGACCAAAGCAAATAACTATAAGACGTTAAGATGTATATATCACCTTGCAGCTCCACATCCTCCTTTGATTACATACAACTTTTCACTCAGCGCTGTTATGTAAGACAATAAGCCATTGGAAATCTCTGGATGTTTGCCTTGAAACTAAAATACGGTGTTCAGGTAGTCATCTTTATTACCTGATAGAACAGAACCAGTGCAATGCAGAGCTTCATCTGTCCCTGAAGTCATTATCTGTTAAGATAATGCACAGAGTTATTTCAACTAGGGTTGCAACATCATGTCCATATCAAATTGATGTATTAGTAATCATACAGTTAGTGTCCCATCTGCCGCCCTTTTGACACCACCAGATACTGGAGCATCAACCAACTTTATCTGTCGGCGTTCAGCTGTATGGAAGCATAGTCAATGATACTAACTTTTTCATCGCAGAGAGAACACAACATGCTATACTTTTAAATCACAGAAACAGTTAGCCGCATTGTCAACGCTTCTACAAGTTGTGGCGTCCATGATTGTAACAGTCTTTCGATAAAAAGAATACCAAATTACTACAAGTCTTCTCCACAAAAAAATGTTAATTTGTTTCTTTAATATCAAGCAGAATAAATAAACATTGGTGTGCCTAGAAGATAAAATCATCAAGATAAACAAATGAACCTTGCAAACAATTTGGACAATCTAGAACCTTATTTTGGAAAATAAAATATGCTAAGAGCTGTTACCTTCTAATCTTCTGTTGAGGTGAATCACAAATCCAGGAGAAACTGTAGAAGAAAGGATGATAGATGTTCCAGCAGATAACACTGAAAAAGGACATTGACATCACTAGAATTAATTCCCATCAGCAGTAAACCAACTTCGTAGAAGAATTTATTCTGCAAAGCAGAAAATAAGGGGTAAGCTTGTAAAGATTACCTGGTATAGCACCAGCATTTCCAAAAAGAACACTATCAGCTTGAGACTCATTTGCAACCATGATAATAAGTATTTCCACATCTGCAATGAGCTTGCATGGTTAGTAAATCATCAATGGTGCCACTAATAAGTACTAACTAATTAGCTCAAACTCTGTGCAAGGTAACAACTATAACATTCTTCTAGCTGAATGGAAAGAAGCAGTACTAACACTTATTTACATTCAGTGATCTTACCTTGTACATGAATACTCAAATGAAATTACATGGTTAAATGGATCAGTAAAAAAAATTAGATACAGATGATCTATTCTGCAAGATTAAATGATACAGTATTACACTTTTACATGAGAACAGCTAAAAAAGGTCATAGCTACTATGTCCAGCCAATAACTCATGAAGTTATGATCCAGAAAACTTTATTGGATACAGAATGTAGACAGTATGGAAAGATTTTGTAATTCACCTTTTGCTACTTCCTCAGGAGAACCTTTTGTTGATCCACCTAAATCAGCAAACCTGGCCATTGATGGCTTGTAGACCTAAATCAGAAATGGAGAAAATCTATTCATTGAGGGCATGTATACACATATACAAAACAAAGAAGAATAGAAAAGGAAAAGGAGAGCAAGATGTTCTATGACATAGCCCTAGGATCATAGATAAATTTATAGAAAGTTACTACAAAAAACTGATTCAAATTCAAGATATTGGTCTTTCTATTGCTTTGGGATTAAATCCAATGCATTCATTGTTACTTATAGCACAGGTAACAGCCAACAGAATATAATCTGTGATTGAATCCAGGAAACATCAAAAGACTGGTCAGAGTCCTGGGATGCGAAAAATGTTAAAGAAACGCATGTGCAATTGGAAAGGAAAGGCTGTGTACAGTTCTTTTTTACCTTACTGCAACAATACAAAGGGAAAATTATGGAGTTGGGAAGGATAAGAAAGTCAGAAGAGTTCTCACATCATAAGCAACAACATAGAACCCTGATTTCAGCAAATGGGATGCCATTCCAAAGCCCATAGCTCCAAGACCAATGAAGCCAATCCGCTTTGCTGCTTTAGATTCCATAACAAGCTGATCAGCTAATTTGCTTGCATCATAGATTTGTTGACTGGCAGCATCTACAATATTAACTCCAAACGATGCTTCCCAAACCTGAAATGCAAAGTTCCAAATTCTAAGACAGATTTGAAAAAAGAGAACCTGTTAGCAGGTTTTAAATGCAAACAACTATTCCACACCTTCAGCGGTGAGGCAGATCCATCTCCAGTTACTGCTGAAGAACCTGCAAATAAGTACAAAGAAGCGTGGATGAACTAAAAACACATAAGCAAGCATGCAAAGGATACAATTTTCTAGATATGTCAAGACAGATAATAAACGTAGATGGATTATCTCAAGCCTTTGATTCCAAACATTATTGATATCAAGCCAGCATTTGCCACTATACTCTGGCTAGAAAATGGGTCAACATGTAAAGAAACTTTACACATACCATGTATCAATTGTTGATAGGCAACACCCAGAAGTGGCAGTGGAAATGTTACTGATTTTGCCATATCCATCACATGGCTCTATGATTTGTAAAAGTGAAACTATTAGAGATTCAGAAAGAGAAGCATTTACCCATGCAATAGAGAATTCTTTCCTGTTAGCACTACCAGGATGGCAAATATAAAGAATTATGAGGACCCAAGAATGTGGAAAGTAAGAACCCTTACAACTCTCATCAGAAAATGGAATAGGAACTCACAGCATTTTTCCTTGCTGAGTTTAGAAAATCAATAAGCAAAGGATCCCCACTCAGAAGTTTTGGAACTAACTCCACAAATATCCTGTAAACAGTATAGTAACATTTTGCTCAACAGAATGTCAGGTATTATTTGTTTAGACAGAACACAAGAATAAATAAACTCCCATAACCTCGAGCTCCCAGCAGCATTCGATATTATGTCATAGATAATTGATGGATGAATCCCAGCTCGAACACCAAGATACATTGCTTCAATAGACGCAACAAAATGAATGCCCTCCAGCAAATCATTTACCACCCTAAGTTTGCTGCAGACATAAAACACATATATATTTTAAACTGTCGTATAATAGTTGCAGTAATTGGTATTGATACTATTTTTACTGTTGATGTTCCAACTTCCATAGCCTGGCTATAGGGTAGTATTGGACTGTTTGTCCTTCTATAATGACATGATATGTAATTATCCTTACGTATTCTTGAAATAGAACACTATTTACTATTGTCAGAAAGGGTGAGCAACCTGCTAGTGCAAAATTCACCTTCAGCAAAGTAAATGGTATTGTTTAGACCTGAAAATATCACCAGGTAAATTAGAATTTCAACATTATTGAACCTTAGCACATCATAAGATATAAAAGAAGATGGAAATATTGGCAAAGAAAGTTACAAATCTTTTGACTTACTATGGAAAAACTTTCTAGCTCCTTCTGCTATGTACTGTCTCCCAGATGCAACAATCTACAAAGTAAGTAGTGATAAGAGAAAGGGAAAACAAAGATGCATGGTATTCAGATTCTCAATATGATGTACTGCTTACAACAATCTGTTGCTTTAGTTCATCAGATAAACCACTGAAAATGTATCCATCCAGAAGGAAGATATCCTTCTTCTCATCTGTATGGTAAATTAAGTTAGCTAAGTAGCACCAAGCTAAGATCCTCCATCTGACCATGTGGATCTCAATGGGTATATAAGTGGTAGCATTCAAATTATCAAATATACTCACTTGAAAAATGAAGTCACATTTAAACTCAAACAACTAAACATGAAAAACTGATGGTTTAAATGTGCAGATTTGCTATGTCTATAACATAAAAATGCACATAGAGCTCTTGGCACAGTAGGCCTTCCAGGCTGGGAAGCGAATGACATAGCATGCAAAGTATTTTACCTGTAAGCTTCTGCTCCAGCTTCTCCAGCTGGCTAGGCAGCAATGTCGAACGAATCAATATAATAGAACCCGCGCGTAATCCTAAAATGCTCAAACAAACCGTGTATATATATATATATATATATATAAGTTATGTACAGTACCTTGTACAGTAGATAGTTAAGCTGGCCAGCAGCAGTCAACGCATTGACTCAAGCACACGTACCTTTCGCGATACCCTCAACCCCGAAGAACAACTCGTCAACCGCACCAGCATCGCTTAGCACGACGACCAGCGCAGCATCTGCAGTTAACGATAGATGCGATCAGCTTAGCCCGATGACCCGATCACCTCGGCATTCCAACAAATGCATCGCAGTCGCAGCCACGCAGGAAGCATAGCAGCGTACTCCACAGTTCCCAACCCAAATAGGCACGCATCACGGACAACCGATCGAACAGAGCCAGTACTGCAGCCCAAGAGCGCAGGCTCACCTCGCGCGGCTTCCACTGGGCTCCCGCACCGGAGGAGGCCATTCAGCTCCGCGAGCGCCGCAGGTGGCGACCGTTCCGCCTGCGCAGGAGTCACTAATTAGACACGCGCGCGATCGTACCGGAGAAGTTCCAGCGCGAAACTAGGGGAGGACTGAGGAGGAAGAGCGGAAGGTAGGCGATCGGGGCGAGCAGAGACGACTGACCTCGGGGACGAAGGAGCGGACGCGGGCGCCGGAGCGGAGGAAGGAGGCGGCGAGCTCGACGCTGAGCTCGTCCGCGCCGACGAAGGCCACGGGGCCCGCGGTCGACGACATCTTACCGTGCGTGTGGGTGGGTGCTCTGCTCCCGCCGCCGGCGACGACCCGAAGCAGAGCAGAGCAAAGCAGATCGAGTCGAGTGATTCCCCGGTTGGAGGTTACTGTCCCCAAACCCGTCCCCGCGGCGACAAATTCTCCCCCATTCCCGTCCCCGTGAAGGGTCACGGGGAGAACTTCTGCCCCATCCCCGTTTCCGCTCGGGGATTAAATCCCCGCGGGGATCCCCGTCCCCACATCAATTATATAAACAACAGCAAATCACTTACATAAACAGCAGCAAATATCCAATAATTCGCATGCAAATAATAACCATATGTCCATAATTGCCTACTGCATAGTTCATAACAACACAGAAACAATCACATTGTTCATACATTCGCCACAATTCATCAACTAGAAATAGCAACTAAGAATCCAAACATCGAGCATAGGTTTTGATAGGCAGCAGCCCTCTGTGCCTTGTCGAACGGAGGTTGTAGTGGTGGGAGATCGGTGGGCGAGGCTTGAACGTCACGCGGCGGCGAGGTGCCGTGGTCGCGTGGGAGAGAGGAAGAGGGAAGGGGGGGCGACGGCTAGGGTTTGCTGGGAAACTCCCGGCTGCCTAAAGGAAGCCGAGTATAATAATACTCTTGCTTAATCTGTCCAATATGATTACAACTCCTATATATAACTATTTGATCTACCAATTAAGGAAATAACTTTTAAGAATAAATACGGGCTGTCAGCCCCTATCCCTGCGCCTAATCCTAGCCACTACTGGCCCGCCTCCTGGCATATTGGATGCCGGTCATAACATCTCTCCCCGCCTGCGCAAACAGCTCGTCCTCGAGCTGGAAGTCGGGAAACTGCTCGCGGAACTCCGGAAGGGACTCCCAAGTAGCTTCGTCGTCGGTAAGGCCGTGCCATTTGACCAGCAGATGCCACTCGCCGCGCCGCTGCTGAGCTTGCAGGATGCGCTCGGGAGTGGACAGATGCCTGCCATCCAGGACAGGGGGCAGCACGCCGGCTGCTGCAGGGGGGTCTCCGCGGTGGGGCTTGAGCAGCCCCACATGGAAGACGTCATGAAGTCGTGCGCCCTCCGGAAGCTGTAGACGGTAGACCACCGCACCGATGCGTTCCAGAACACGGAACGGACCGGCGAACTTGGGACCGAGCTTGCGCCGCGCCCGAGGGTCAAGGGATTGAGTCGTGCGATGGAGCAGGCGTAGATAGACCCAATCCCCGACTGCAAATTCCACGTCGCGATGCCCCGCGTCGTAGTACCGTTTGGACAGGGCCTGAGCTTGGAGAAGGCGCTGGCGCACCTCAGCCAAGATCAGATCCCGGTCCCGAAGAAGCGCCGCGGCAGCCTCGGAGCGAGCGGATCCGGGCTGGTACGGCAGGATAGGCGGTGGGGGCCTGCCGTAGACCACCTCGAATGGTGTAGCGCGTAACGCCGTCTGGAACGAAGTGTTGTAGCAATACTCAGCCCACGGCAGCCAATCCACCCATGCGCGCGGCCGGTCACCTGTGACACAACGAAGGTACATGGCAATCACCTTGTTAACCACCTCGGACTGGCCGTCCGTCTGCGGGTGAAACGCCGTGCTCATGCGCAGCTTGATGCCTGCGCATCGGAAGAGGTCGCGCCAAACATGCCCGGTAAACACCGGGTCCCTGTCACTGACGATGGAGGAGGGGAACCCGTGTAACCGAACAATGTCGTCGAAGAAGGCGCGGGCGACGGATGCGGCGGTGTAGGGGTGTCCGAGCGCGATGAAGTGCGCGTACTTGGAGAAGCGGTCAACGACCGTGAGAATGACGGACTTGCCGCCCACCTTGGGCAGCCCCTCGACGAACTCCATCGAGATGTCCGCCCATACCTGCGAGGGCACCTCCAGCGGCTGCAGGAGGCCAGCGGGCTGCAACGTCTCCGTCTTGTTGCGCTGACAGGTGCTACAGCGGCGCACCCAATCCTGGACCAGCGCACGGTCGCCCGGGATGTAGAAATCAGTACGCAGGCGGTGGAGCGTCTTTTGCACGCCTTCATGGCCGGCCGAATGGGCCAGCAGCAACGCCTGGTGGCGCAAATCAGCGTGGTCCGGGACGAAGAGCAGCAGGCCACTGTCAAGATGCCAGGGAGCAGCCAGCGCCCCTTCGGCCAGCTGCTGGAGCAGGCGCTGGGCGTCCGCGGCCTCCCTGGTGGCTCTGCGCACGTCGTCGAGGAAGGCGAACGAAGGGCCCGAGAGAGCACACCCGGCCGCACCGTCCTGACTTGGAGCCTCCTGCTCGGTGTCGCGGCGAGACAAGGCGTCGGCCACCGTGTTGAGGCGGCCCGGACGGTATTCCACCGTGAAGTCGAAGCCGAAGAGCTTGCTAATCCACTGATGCTGAGGCACCGTGGACAAGCGCTGATCCAAGAGAAACTTCAAACTGTAATGGTCAGTGCGAATAAGAAAGTGCCGTCCCCAAAGGTACGGCCGCCAATGGCGCACAGCCTGCACCAGACCGATGAGCTCGCGCTCGTAAGCTGCGAGCTTGAGATGGCGAGCTGCGAACGGGCGGCTGAAGAAAGCGAGAGGTCCGGCGCCTTGGTGAAGGACTGCACCGAACCCAACACCCGACGCGTCGCAGTCCACCATGAACAGCTTGTCGAAGTCAGGCATCTGGAGCACAGGCCCGGTGGTGAGGGCGCGCTTCAGTTCCTGGAAGGCCTCCTCAGCTTCTGTGTCCCAGTCGAACGCGTCTCGCCGCAAGAGACGCGTTAGGGGGGCCGCAATGAGCCCGAACTCCCGGATAAACTTCCGGTAGTAGCCTGCCAAGCCCAGGAAGCCACGCAGCCCCCTGGCCGATCGTGGGGATGGCCATGCCGCGACGGCAGCCACCTTGTCGGCGTCCATGGCGACGCCACCAGCGGAGATGACGTGGCCCAAGTAGGCCACCGACGTCGCCCCGAACGAGCACTTCGAGCGCTTAAGGTGGAGGTGGTGCGCCCGAAGCTCGTTGAGGACGATGGCGATGTGTTGCAGGTGCTCCGCCCATGACGAGCTGTAGATGAGAATGTCGTCAAAGAAAACCAGCACGAACCTCCACAAGTAGGAGCGCAACACGTCGTTCATCAGCGCCTGAAACGTTGCCGGCGCGTTGGAGAGCCCGAACGGCATGACTAGGAACTCGTAGTGGCCATGGTGGGTGCGGAAGGCCGTCTTGGCGACGTCATCGGGGTGCATCCGCACCTGGTGGTAGCCCGACCGCAAGTCGAGCTTAGTGAAGAAACGCGCCCCATGGAGCTCGTCGAGGAGCTCATCCACCACCGGGATCGGGAATTTGTCCTTGGACGTCTTGGCGTTGAGGGCACGATAGTCGATGCAGAACCGCCACGACGCGTCCGCCTTCCGGACCAACAACACTGGTGTGGAGAACGGTGAAGTGCTTGGCCGGATGATGCCCTGGGCGAGCATGGCCTCGCACTGGCGCTCGAGCTCGTCCTTCTGCAGCTGGGGGTATCGATATGGTCGAACGGCGACCGGCGGCGTGTCCGGCAGTAGGTGGATGCGGTGGTCGTACGACCTCGCTGGGGGAAGACCGCGCGGCTCCTCGAAGATGGCTGCATGCTGCTCGAGGAGGGTGTCCAGCAGGGGCTGCTGGGCGGCTAGAGCAGCCGCCGTGGCCTACTGGGGGGCGCAGGGGTGTCAGCCCCGCCCACGCCCTGCCATTGGATCCCGCGTCCGCCACGCCAGAACGCCATGGTCTTGGCCTCCAAGTCCCACGTGATGGGGCCGAGCGTGCGCAGGAAGTCGTAGCCAAGGATGAAGTCGAAACAGCCCAAGTCGATGCCGGCGCACGTGATGGCGAAACTCTCGCCCTCGATGGAGATGGGGACGTTCCGGGCGATGCCGGCGCAGCATAGTTTGTCCCCATTGGCCACCATGACGCGCAGTTGGTCCCCGCCATCCGGAACCAAGCCAAGGCCCTCCATAATCGCTCCACTGAGGAAGTTGTGGGTGGAGCCCGTGTCGAGCAGCGCCAGCACGCGCTCCCCTTTGATCAGCACTGGCAGCAACATGGTGTTCGTCGTCCGAATACCTGCAAAAGCATGGAGGGAGACTGCCAGGACGTTAGCAACCTCTTCTTCCGGGGCGGTGGCCTCCTGCAGAGCTGGCGCGGCCGCATCTCCTTGTGGCTGCACAGCTTCCTCAATGTAGTCGTCAGCTGCCAGGTAGAGAAGGCGCTGGCACATATGGCCCGGGGTGTAGAGTTCATCACAGTTGTAGCAGAGCCCCTGGCGGCGACGCTCTTGCTGCTCTGCCGGTGTTAGGCGTCGGAACGCGCGCCCGCCTGGGGCGCCAGCACCTGCTGCTGGGGGAACGGCAGCCGGCCCTGCGCCTGGCGCACGTGCTGCTGGAAGGCCCGGCCGCTGCGCTGGTCTGGTTGGGCGGGCAGGGGGCGCCGAAGGGGTCGCAGCCGCCCGTCGCTCGAAGGCACGTGCGTAGTATATGGCTGCTTGCAGGTCCTGCGGGTGGTGCATCTCAACATCCACCCGGATATACTCCGGAAGGCCGCCGACAAAGAGCTCAGCCCGCTGACGTGTCGAGACGTCCGGTGCGTGGCAGGCAAGAGCCTGAAACCGATCGGCGAACTCCTGGACAGAAGTGGCGAAAGGCAGCCGCCCGAGCTCAGCCAGCCGACTGCCATGCAGCGGCGGACCAAAGCGAAGGCGACATAAATCGCGGAAGCGCTCCCACGGCGGCATGCCCTCGTCTTGCTCCAAGGCATAGTACCAGGTCTGCGTGCCCCCTCGAAGATGGTAGGACGACAGCCAGGTACGGTTGGACGCCGGCGTGCGCTGTCCGCGGAAGAACTGGTCGCACTGATTGAGCCAGTTCAGTACGTTGGGAATTCCAACTTGTAGAACTTGACCTGGGGATCATAGCCAAAGGGCGGTTGGCCGCCCTGGCCGTCGGACGTGCCGAACGGTGGCGGACCGCCGTGGCCTCCGTACGTGCCGCCATAGTTGGGAGCGCCGCTGTAGAACGGACCCCCTCTGCACCCATCCCCGGCGGCAGCGGTTGAGTAGGGGAGGGGCGACTGGAGCTGGGAGCCGTGGAACAGCGGCCCGCTGGCACCACCGTAGAGCACCCCCGGCGCGGTGACACCCCCATGGCCGGGCCCCAAGCTCGCCGAGGGCGGGGGGGGGGGGGGGGCAGCCAAGGCTGCGTCGGAGAGGACGTGTAGATCGGCTGCGACTGGGACAGCCACGGTGGAAGCTCGGACGGAGAGGGCGGGAATTGAATCTGGGTGATCGGCACCCCGCCCGACGACCGTTGTACGGATGAATCCGGCGTCATGCCGAACTGGGGCGCCCCCGTGGATGACCCGAGTGTAGAGGACGGCGGCGGCGGCGGCGGAAGGTGGTGCTGCTGGGGCGGTGGCGCCGGCTGAACATAGGTGGATGCGCCCAGGAAGGCGCGCAGCTCGGCCATCCCACGGCCCAGTTCAAAGATCGCCTGCGTGACCTCCTCCGGCGTGAGGATGACCCCTGGTCGCGACGGCGCTGCGCCCGCAGCGAGGGCCCCTGCGCTGAAGCCCTGCAGCAGCTGCGTCGAAGGAATCATGGCAGAAGAGGAGGAGGACGGCAGCGGCGCTGATGTGGACGGCGGCGGAGCCGAGGTGGGCGGGGCACTTGCTGACGAAGAAGACGGAGGAAGCAACATCGAACCAGAGATCTCTGATACCAAATTGATAGGCAGCAGCCCTCTGTGCCTTGTCGAACGGAGGTTGTAGTGGTGGGAGATCGGTGGGCGAGGCTTGAACGTCACGCGGCGGCGAGGTGCCGTGGTCGCGTGGGAGAGAGGAAGAGGGAAGGGGGGGCGACGGCTAGGGTTTGCTGGGAAACTCCCGGCTCCCTAAAGGAAGCCGAGTATAATAATACTCTTGCTTAATCTGTCCAATATGATTACAACTCCTATATATAACTATTTGATCTACCAATTAAGGAAATAACTTTTAAGAATAAATACGGGTTGTCAGCCCCTATCCCTGCGCCTAATCCTAGCCACTACTGGCCCGCCTCCTGGCATATTGGATGCCGGTCATAACAGGTTTATTATTATCGGGTCTCCACGGGGAACGGGGACGGGAGAAGGCACACCAGACCCGCTCCCGCGAAACCTGACGGGGACAGATTTTGCCCCATTTAGCTCCGCGTGGGGAGAGATTTTGCCCCAAGCCCATCACCAAATAGAGGAATTCCTCGCGGGGAATCGGGGATCGGTTCCCCGTTGACATTTTGAAGTGAGCAACCCAAGCGAAGTGGGCCGCCGGGCACGAGGATTACTACCACAGTTGGAGACTTTTTTCTCGGGTTATCCATCCGTGCCACTGACAGGTGGGACCTTTCCCGAGGGCCAGTCTGCCAGACGATGATGACGGCATGCAGCTTGGATTCTGGAGCAGATCACGCGCGGAAGCCTTTTTCTATTCTACCGCGATCCGCGAGGTGGTCAGTCAGGGCGGTGATGGTGAAGAATGGAGATCTCACGTGGCGTCCACTGCGAGAAATCTGACCCGTCCGCTTCTGATATGCTCAAGATCGGGTGCCGCACGGAGTATAGAAATTGGAAATATAGTATATGCGGAAGAGTTGGATCAGGAAATAGGTGGTGGCGTGGTGCTAGCTTGGTCCACAGCTCCACAATACGGCCTTATTTAGTTCGGCCTGAAAACTAAAAAGTTTTAAAGATTCTCCGTCACATCAAATTTTATAGCACATGCATGAAACATTAAATATAGACAAAAACAAAAACTAATTACACAGTTTAGCTGTAAATCACGAGACGAATCTTTTGATCCTAGTTACTCTATGATTGGATAATATTTATCACAAACAAACGAAAGTACTACAGTACCGAAAACTTTTCACTTTTCGAAACTAAACAAGACCTACGTATCTTTTACACAAAAGTTTGGTGACTACACGTATCCATTTGATATGCCCGTGCTATCTGCGCATGTGGCATGTGCACAAAAGCTTGATGACAATTTGATATGTTATTACTGCAACCTGCGCACGCAGTGGCGGAACACCGCACCAAATAAAGAGGGGCAATTTTTTTTTTTTTGATGCTACGGAGAGCAATGGCAGACTTGCTAGCTCTGGACCGCTTTGTTTTTGGGCCACCATGAATACAACTGTCGTAAAGTAATAAGAAACAAAGCCCACTTAGCCCATTCATTACATATCCCTTTCATCTGGCGGGCGTTTAGTGCCCTGTTTATCTTCTCCAAATCGCAGCAGCAGTATCATCATCTAACAAAACTGCATGTAGGCAAGGAGCAATGGGGCGAAGGCCACAACCCAGTTTGGCCTCCACTATCGCCACACTGGTACACTATTTTGGTTTTTCTAGATGCATATTTTTTTACTATACACTAAAGATCTCTTTGGAATGAAGGAAAACACAAGAATTTTGAAGGATGCAAGTCCTACTATAGGAAAAATTCCTATGAAGCTATTTATAATAAACATGTTCGCTACGGAATTGTTAGGCATAACTAAACTTGATGTGAGTGCAGTTGTAGCTCGTTTGATGTGCATAAAAAATTTGGTAAGCCTTGGATGCAACCTGAACGACCTCTTCAATGTATAATCCATGTGCTAGAGACTTAGCTACAACAATTGGAGTATTTGATCCGTTCTCTATTGTTTGGCCCTGGTAGAAATTATAAGAAAAGGTCCCTATTCTTGTTTTGTTTGTTCCTTTTAGGAGGATTATCATAAGAGACATATTTACATGCTCTTTTCTTGTTTGTTCTTTTCTTGGAGGATTAACATAAGAGACGACAACTGCAAAATATTCAACATGTGTTCGAGGGTAAAAAAACAAACATAAAGAACAGAGGGAGCATATTGCAAGCAGAAGCTCCTACAAAATAGCATCTCACTGTGATCCCTCAAGAATCACTAAACTCCTATACCAGAACTTTTGCAAAAATATACTATGGCTTCGGCTTCTGCTGGCATGCATTGTACTCAAATTTTAATTCTCCTTACTATAAAAAGATGCAAGTTCTGTCAAAAATATATGTGTCAGCTTTGTACAAGGTTCAGTTCAGCATGCAAATTATTGTAATTGGTTAAAAATGCTCAATGGACTTTTGTAATCCACCTCAAGTAGGTAAATTTGATACCTTAACTACCAATACCATTCAATTTAGGCCCACCCCAACCTAGTTTTGGTGGTTTTTCCATGGTACAAGCCCACATGTAAGACACTCTTTCTCCCTCCTTTCCTCACCATTGTCGCCTCCAGCTCCCTCCCTCCTTCTCTCTCTCTCTCTCTCTCCATTGCCACCTTCCTCCCACTCCATCATCCATGGCACCATGACTCACCACACTAAAGCAAGAATGCACTCAAAGACCTCCACCTGCCATTTACCTTCTATGCTGGCCCTCCACTGCAACACCTTCTCATGAGGTCATCACTCTTTCGGATACAAGGTTTAGAGGCAAAGAGGACTAGTGTGGGCATCCAAAATAAAAGTCACAATAGAGGTCCAGTCCAACTCAAGTTGGAGTCTACCTCGGACTCCAGGAGTAGTTCTTGTTAAAAATGTCACCTAGGACACATATCAACTCTGGTTTTGACATCCTACCTAGCTATGAACAGAAAACTAAGGAGATGACCTTTCCAATGGCAATGGTCTCATGTCAAAATTCCTTCAGAGATGATAGAAATCATAGAAACAAGTCTAGAATCTATGAGGGTGATGCATCACCATTTTTGGGTTGTTGGCCCATGTATCATATCAGAGCCCATAAGAGGCACATCCAAGGTTATGTTCCCCCTAATACCTATTAATTCATGGCCACCACTTTGTTAGGGCTTGTGTTTTGTTGAGTTCTAGTTCTCATGAAACAAACATTCTTCATAGCACTTGTAACGGTGAGTTCGATAGTACAATCTGTGGCCCTATTCTTGTTCTTATTCGATTGTGTCGATTAGTCCTTCTGATTGAAGACTTAACCTATCAGTTTGATAAACTTCAACTTTATTTGCAATATTAGATCGTGTCATTTACATTATTGCTTGTGTTCTTGATTTGCTTGCAGGAAAAGACTTCTAGATGCGGCCAGTCAAGTTATGCATGGTTGATAACCAATAAAGAAGTGATTACAAGTAGCATAGGTCGAAATCATACTTGATTAGAAACCTAGATCATGAGCATTGAGTTCTTCAACATTGAATTTATCCTACTGTACCGAAAGATCGGGTCAAGTCTCTATCATCCCACCCCCCGCGTGTCTCCGATCTCCCTCATCTAGTGCATGGCGAGATTAACCTCAAAATTGTCTCCATAGCTGACAATGCTCCATGGTGTGGTGCTTCCCTTTCACTCTTTGTCTACATGATCATCCCCCTCCCTAGCCAAGGCGTGTAGGCCACAGGCAGAAACTTGAATAGGTGTAGGTAGGGCTATAGCTGAGTTTGTCCATGGCAAGCCTCTTGTATCCCTCCATCTCTTCGGTAACGAGCAATAGACTATACATGATAGCACATGAGTATGAGGTGGCTTGGTGTTGTTCGCACACCCCAATTCTAGTTCAATGAATGTTCACTCCTTTTGAAACGAGTGAACACTTTTTCACCAAGCTTGTCGCCACCCGCCATGCGTGTTCGACCCGACATAGCTATTGGAAGCTAGCAATGGGGGGAGGAGGAGGTATCAAGGTACCAGGGGAGATGGAGCATATGAAAAGCAGGGCCAAGCTATGCTTGAAAACCACCAAAAGAAGACCCATAGGTTAAAGGATTGGTACTAATAGTTGAGCTTTCAAATTTATCAGGTTCTATAGTTTGGGAGTTAAATTAGAAAAATGTAAGAGTTAAGGGGCCAAAAACAAACTTGATCCTAATGATAAATTATCTTGGATGACACATGTTTTATTCCTCAATGGTGGTTATGGAATCCATACAGTAGTATCAGAAAGGACAAGAGCCTCTGATATGTTCCATATTTAATTTATACCCATTTCTGGCAATACTTGCAATTAATTAATGATCCATAATTTCTATTAACTAAGAAAAGTGGGACTAGCTAGCTAGTAGTACATAGTGAGCCTTTATTAATAAAGATGGCTGGTGGCTTAAGGAATTTTGTATGTCTGCACATAAACATGCATTTTCAGATTGTAATAACGTGTTACACAAGTGCACAAGCACAAGAACAGATTATTGTCCTTAGCTAGCGTCCGATGCTACAACTTGCGAGCAAGCTAGCTACTAGTACACGGCTACTCTATTTTCAGTGGCAGAACTAGGCCTGGGCAGAGGTAAACATCCCTCTTTGGGCGAACATCGACACCAAATTTCTCAGTCATGTCTACCTCATCGGGTGTGACCCCCGGTGGGAGCTGCCAGTCGAAGTGATACAGGAGTGTCGCGAGTGCCAACTCAATGTTGGCATGCGCCAGCATTATGCCCGGGCACATCCTTCTTCCTCCACTGAAGGGCAAGAACTGGAAGTCCGTGCCACGAAAATCAACGCTAGTTCCTTCGAAACGCTCTGGCTTGAAAACGTCGGCGTCATCCCAGTAATTTGGGTCCCTATTAATCGCCCACACATTCATGATCATGAGCATGCCTTTCGGCACATCGTACCCAAGGATCTTGCAAGATTCCTGACTCGCTTTTGGGAAGAGCACGCATGTTCCCGGGTGCAACCGTAGTGTCTCTTTGATCACAAGCTTTAGGTACTTCAGGCTGGTCAAGTCGTCCTCTGTTACCCGCGACTTGCATCCCAGGACATGGCGTATCTCTTGTTGCGCTTTCTGCATCAGTTTCGGATTCTTCATGAGCTCTAACATGGCCCATTGGATGGTTGTCGATGTTGTACTGGTTCCAGTCCCAAACATGTCCTGCAGAGATGTGTCGCGTAACAACTCATGAGGGCCATATATAAAAAAAATAAATCAAATCTCTCCTCGGGTTTCGGAAGGTTGAAAGGCATGCAATTTGCAGTAGGTATAGTGTAGACACTGCTAAACTAATTAATCCTATTATTATTCACGATTTGGCTCGGATAGTTTTCATTAAAAAAAACTTATAATTAACCAAAGTTAGAAAATTTTGACCTAAGAGAATAAGGCTAGATTATACTATGACTTAAAGCTGAGAGTAAAAAGTAGCAGCAGCAGTCTGATGTCACATAGTGATGCCAACGATTGATATAGTACCAGGATGACAGCTTTAATGGTCGCCATGGTGAGAGGGCAGTCGAGATCATCATCGTGTTCCTGCAACCTCAGAAGCACATCGAGCAATGCGCCGTCTCCGGCAGCAGCTCCAGCCTTCCTCCCGCGGCGCTGGTCGATGGCGCGATCCACCAGCTCGAACAGCTTGGCGTTCAGCGCCTTGGACTCGCTCACCGTGCCGTTAATGGCTCGCAGCAGGAGCATCGACGACGGGAACAGGTCGCCCGCGCTGAACTCGGCGCCCCTCGTCATGGCCTTGTCCAGCGTGGCCATGAACTCTTCCCGCCACCTGAACCGCTCGCCCATGATGGCGCGCAGGACGGTGTCGGACACGTACCGGGAAACCAGCTCGCTGACGTTGACCAACTGACGACGCTCGCCGCCGGAGCGCGCGTCCGTGGCGATGGCGCGGGCGAGGTGCGCGGCCTCGTCCTCCCGGATGGAGCGGAAGGATCGAACGCGCCTTGCGCTCAGGAGCTCCGTCGTGCAGATCCTGCGGAGCCTCCGCCACATGGCGCCGTGGGGCGACAGGACGAGCCCCACCTTGTCGCCGATGGTGGCTCTGATGGTCGCGGTCATGGACCGGGTGGCGAAGTTGGTGTCGTTCTCCCTGATGACTTCGCGTGCGGCGTCGGCCGACGAGACGACGACGGCGTGCAGCTCGCCTAGCCGGACGTACATGACGGGGGCGTCCCAGCGGCGTGCGAGGACGGCCAAGGCACGGTGCACGAGCCGTGGGTTCTTCACGGTCATTAGGTGGTGGAGGGTGCCAATTACCGGGAGCCGCCACGGTCCCGGCGGCAACCTTGTCCCTGGCGCACAAGCTGGAGTCCATAGACAACGCAGATCGAGGAGTACTAGAGCCAGGGGGACGAAGATTAGAATCATATACAAGCACCAAGCGAGCAGTAGCGCCATGGCTTTGCTCCACTATGATGTTAATTAATGATGATGTAAAAACAAGACGAGGAACCAGCCTCCTCAGGCTGTATATTTATAGATAGAGTTGTCACGCTTGGAGGATATATATATGTAGATGCCATGTCTAAGGGCATCTCCAGTAGTTTCTAAAATATCACTTAGTAAATTAATGAGTTTTCCATGTGACTAAAAAAATTAGAACTGTTTTTGAAAATCTCGTTAATAAGATAATAATTTTGTATCAGGAATCACGAACTATTTATAAATCACACTAACCACTTTTATACTTTCTTTTTCTCTTATATTTGTACTTAATGTCCTTTCACCTTTGAATTGGCCGATGGAAACGCGCGCTGCTGAGAGAGCATCTCCAAGAGTTTTAGAAAATCACTCCTAGTCTTTTTTTTGGCAAGATTGAAAAAAAAACTGCTCTTCAACAACTCTCTAATTAACTTCCAATCTTTCGGCACTTGGAAAATCAACCTAGTCGCATAGAAATATCTATTGACCAATTTGGAGGTGAAAGGATGTGGAGAAAAATAAAGAGAACATGACTCCTAAATTCAAATATACAAGAGAGGAAGAAAGTATAAAAGCGGTTAGGGTGACTTGGAAATAGTCTAGGATTCATGATGCAAAATAATTTCCACTGTGCCTTAAATCTAGAAGTAAAATGCACCTAGGGCCCATAAACTTAGCAAAGGATATCATCTAGATCTCCAAACTCCTAAAATGCATATCCAGGTCTTTGAATCTGGCACATGGTACGCCATAGATCTAATGTACTAGACCCATTTTACTAACCGTGTGTTTGGTTGGAGAGCGGGGCGAGCCGGGTCGGAGCGAACCCGTTCCCGTGGCTGTTGGTTGGAGGATGGGAGGGTTGAGTTGGCTACAGAGTGGAATATTCCTCTTAGATGCGAGTTGGACTCGTCCGTCAAAATTTGGCGGACGGAGCCGCTCCAGCCGGGTTGATGTTCACCAAACACTGAATTCCTTCAACCAAACACTGAACGGAGCCGCTCCATCCCCAATCCTTCAACCAAACACTGAAACGGGTTGGGTCTGTCCCCAAAATCGAAGTGCAACCAAACACTCTTTTGGGTTGGCTCCGTCCCCAAAAACTGGGTTGGATCCAACCCAACCCCCAACCAAACACACGGTAACATGGCAGTCCACATTGGCACTAGCGATGCCAGATTAGTCCTTGAACTTGGCAGAGCGTGTCATCTAGTTCGTTGTATTTTTAAAATACACATCAACATATATAGTTTTAAAAATATATATAAAAACATGTATAATAAACATTTCGTTAACTACATATATATATGTATATATATATAATTCTTTTTACAAATACATGATAGTTTAAGTACATAAAATTAATATGATTAGCCATATTAAAACTAAGCTTTTGGTAACATAGATAAGTTTTAAAAGGTTTGAATGATGCATATTTTTTGTTATATTGAAGGTTTGAATGATGCATATTTTTTAGTGGTAGATATAAATTTTAGATAACTTTACAAATTACTTTATTATTTGCGATAGGGATAATGTTAGTATTTGATATTTTCTGTAATATGAATGTGGAATCTACTAGAGGAAAATTAAAAAATCGTACGAGGACACATCCACTTATTATCTAGGATAAAATCGAATATGAATACAAATATGAATATCCACATTGACATAAAGACAAATATGGATACCGAACCTATGACGTACCATGTACTAAGTTCAAGGATTTTGATATGCATTTTAGAAGTTTGGACACCTAAATGACACACTGTCAAATTTAGGTGGCGCCATTTTACTCTGAATGAATGCTGTTTTTGACTTTTAGCTGTTTTTTTCTTTTGAAATGGGGAAATAATGAGACGTTTTACACTAATTTTCAAGAGAGATAAAAGAGAGGTTATCTCTCATAGTTGTTTTTACTATAATTTTTTCATAGCACATAACTCTCAACATTTTTTCACAGCTCACAACAACTTTTTTCAACTCATACTGAATCAGATAGACCCTTTATTTATCCAAAATTAACCCTCTGATGAATGCAACAATGCATGAGAAGATATAATTAGGAATGAATGATGCTAGATACGTGCGTCACTGTGCTCAAGTAAATTTGATGCCGAAAGCTACGTAGTTGAAGCCCATGCCAAGATGCCGCAGCAGAAGAGAGTGGCTGTGCCCGCAGCTGTAATAAATATAAAAATTACCCATGCCAAGACGCCGCAGCAGAAGAGAGTGGCTGTGCCGCTGCTGTAATCTATACCTTTTATAAATATAAACTCCACTAACTATTTCTCTTGCCATTCAGAATAACCACATTAGCATCTACTTAGAACACCCCACTAGCACATTCAACTATTTCACCATGTAAAGTGTCTACACAATACATCTAACTAATCAGTGTCATTATGTCTTCATTCAAGCTATTCACATTAACATACCACATCATTTATTAACATATATTGTTGTAGTATTTTATATATATATATATATATATATATATATATATCTTCTAATTATTAGTGATTAATATTCTAACATATTTATATTTCTTCTTCATACCTGTGGCAACGCGCGGGAATCCTCCTAGTAAATATAAAAATTAGTGACAATTTTCTTACAGTATGCTTAAAAAATTTGATGCCAAAAGCCATGTTGTTGAAGCCCAAGTCAAGAGAAGGAGATTGTGGCGGCATACACAACAATTTTAAACATAAGAGATCGAAAAAAATACTGGTGGACACTAAAAATAAGGTTGCTTGTCAGTAGACACCGAATATGAATACTGTTGGACACTCTAGTTTGTGCAAAATTTGTTGAAGGACACCAAATGCACTAAAATATTCATTTTTGGTTTAGTAGGTGAGAGAACAACTGTGAAATATCGTTTTTGCCCCTATCTATTTCTATTGTCCTTCGTCGTGGCTGTCGAGGCTAGGCAGGTAAAGCGGCATGACGCCGATGACACCACCGAAAACAGAGGAAGAAGAAAGGGACACTGTTCTCTCACCTCCTGAGCCAGAAACAAATATTTTAATGTATGTTTGGTGCTCTCCAGCAAATTTGGCACAAACTAGAGTTTCGACCAACAAATCGATTTGTTTCGGTCTCGTCCAC
This sequence comes from Sorghum bicolor, assembly GCF_000003195.3. NCBI lineage: Eukaryota > Viridiplantae > Streptophyta > Magnoliopsida > Poales > Poaceae > Sorghum > Sorghum bicolor. Next base: position 10,319,392 of record NC_012879.2, on the reverse strand, counting down.
TGGCAAAGAGACCTCACTTTCGGTGTCCACCAACAAATTTTTCCAAAAAAATGTAAACAACTTTTCTTACAACGTGCTTAAAAAAACTTGATGCCAAAAGCCATGTTGTTGAAGTGGAGCCAATGCGGTGGCAGGAGATTGTGGTGGCACAATAAGCTTATTTGTACCATTCAACAGGTACCATTCAACAGTTATTAAGAATCACCAACAGTTTAATTATGTATAGAAAATTTATTACTTAGATATTGCTCTTAAGATGGGAAAAATCTAATGGTACTCTTAGTGTAGATAAGATTAAATCATATAACACTGGACAAAGAAGTTATAGTAGCTTTGTAAGACGAAAACTAACAAGATGGCATGTGTGCAAATAGTTTTCATTACAACATTTAGATTTTTTACATGAAAATATTTTTATTGGTAGCATTGTTTCTTTGTTCGATTATATTGGTCCTTTCTCCATGCAACTCCATTGCAGCGATCGACACATACTCTATATAGCTACCGCCAATCAATCCTTTGGCTTAAAGCTATTATCATATTATCCTTTTTTCCTACTCTTGTCAACTGGCTATAATTTTGTTTAGATGCTAAATCAATGTAGCAGTTAGTTTCCTTTTTGTGTGCTCCATAACTCCATAAAACAATTGTAAGATTCCAAGAATTGTTTAGTTCCTTGGGTCTCTTCTTAATTTAAATTTTGAATGATCATGTGCATTCTATGGTGGATTTGTGGTTCACAATGCTTCTCATATCTGTTGGAGCCACTTCTGCTTCAAATAGCTGATGGGAGGCCTTGCCACCATGCCATGGATCCATTCCCTAGTGATCTGCTAATCTTAGGCCTACTACCCATGCTATTCTGTGGCATGCGCATTAGGGAGTACACATGCCAACTGCATGTAAAATATCAAAAAAAATGGTTGGAGACAAGGGGACAAGGATATTTTACAATTTCCAGGATCAAAAGAATGGCCAATATCCAAGTTTTAAAGTTGAATCTCTGTAGATATGTGCTCGTTAAATCATCATGATTTACAATCTAAAAAAAAAAAAAAATCAAGATTTCCCATTGGTGATACCCTGTCTCTAAGAAACCAGCACCAGATTCCCCACTTGAGCGACTTTGCTGCTTTTTGCAATTTCAAGAACTGGCTGCCTTCCCAAACTCCGACGATAGAATAAACTAGCAGATAGTTAAATTCCTCACATGCAAAGCTTGCCTTGGTTGAGTTGTTCCGTTTACTCCTGGAGATGAGAAGCTAACACGTTTAAATGAGTTGTGGTTAATTATGTGCTTACAGTGTTACCCCTCAATTCAGTTAGTCAGAACCACTGCTAGTAGTGTTTAGCGCCCATCACTTAGCCATGTACTGGATAATATTCAAATTAGTACTCTGTACAGTCATTATCTATACCGCTCAGTATTAGCTATCATTATCATGCGAGGATATCCCTGGTAAATTTATTATCCATGGTTCTTCCTATTTAAAAGATGATTCTTAAGGCCATTTTATTTGTTAGTAGTGGATCAAACATGTGTACTCCTACGAGGGTGAACAACAAAGAGAAAGAACAGAGTGAGCATATCGCAAGCTGAAGCATCTGAGATAACGGAATCTCCCTGTCCATCAGAAAAGGAACATTGGCAACACCAAAACTTATATATCCGCTTTGTCGGTTGAGGTTCAGCATCAGTGAAAATTGTCTCGCTTGCTTCAAATTATTGAATGAGTCAAGTAACCCGCCTTTATAAAGACACGCTAGCAGGAACATCTGCATTCACTTTCAGACCGCACAGTCTCACAAAAGCCGCAAACTGCAGAAAATGGCCAACAACCTGCAGGGCAGCATCCCCAGGATCGTCCTCACCGGCATCGACCCAGCCGCAGGTCCCCTTGACTCCCGGTGGACCACCGTGCGCGCCGCCGTCATGGACGCGCTCGTCGAGCACGGCTGCTTCGAGGCCGTCATGGACGGCCTGATCGCTCCCGAGCTCACCGCGGCCGCTCTCGGCCCGGGCGGCGCGGTGGAGTCCCTCCTCTCTCTGCCTGTGAGCGCCAAGGCGCGCAACACCAGCCAGATGCCGTACCGCGGCTACGTCGGCTCCGTCCCCGGCTTGCCGTACGAGAGCTTGGCCATCGTGGACCCGCTCAACCCCGACGCAGTCCGCGCCTTCGCCGACCTCATGTGGCCCGACACCGGCAACAAATCCTTCTGGTGAACAACACTCGATCGATCGATCAAGTCCAACAAAACCTTATCGTGAGGAAGTATAGTAACGACTGATGAAAATTCTGATGCAGCGAGTCGATGCACGCGTACGCGGAGAAAGTGGCGGTGCTGGAGGCCATGGTGCGGCGCATGGTGCTGGAGAGCGCGGGCGCAACCGCCGAGTACATCGAGGAGCAGGCGAAGGCAACGTCGTTCAAGCTCCGGCTGACGGAGTACGTGGCGCCCGGCACGGCGGATGGGAGGGTCGTCGGCCTCCCCGCGCACCGGGACACGAGCTTCCTCGCCGTGCTCACGCAGAACGACATCGACGGCGTGGAGGTGGAGTGTGGCCGCGGCGAGGGCGAGGGCGAGGGCGGCGGCGCCTGGGCTCGCCCCGCGCTGTTGCCCGGCTCATTCCTCATCTTCGCCGGCGACACGTTCAAGGTACTGACGAACGGCCGGGTGTTCAACCCGCTGCACCGCGTGGTGATGTCCGGCGACAAGACCCGCTACTCCTCCATCCTCTTCTCCTCCCCGAAAGACGACGTCATCGTTCGCGCCATCGACGAGGCAGTGGACGCCCAGCATCCCGCCGTCTACAGGCCCTTCGAGTACGGCGAGTACGTCGTTTTCTGCTACAAGCCGGAGATGCTTCGGCGCACCAACAAGCTGGACGCTTTCGCCGCCGTTCGCGTCGACGGATAGAGCCAGATTGGCTTCTCAAAACTGCCCTCAATCAAAGAACATCTGTTTGATGTGAGCTTCTTTTGTGTCAAGTTGTTTGGTGGATCATCGTATGCAAAAAAAATAAAAATAAAAAATAAAGGATCACGATTCACGAGGCATAAGAAATATATATAATTGAATGATGGCCTGAAATAATGTGAAAAAAAGAACACATTTCGTGATGTACTACACTACAGCCAAAGATTGTTCAGCTGCACTTTGTTTTTTTTTTTCACATGCGTGTTGTCGATTTTTTCCACAAAATTTGTGCTCGAATATAATTATTTCCAATCACTAGATATATATGCTAGTTCGTTGCACGGGATCACTAATTATTTTGTTCATCTATACTGCACATACGTTCAAGCTGACAGCGAAGCCCAGCAAGAAATACATGCTCCGGCTCATCAACGTCACACTCAACAACGAGCTCTTCTTCTGCGTTGCCGACCACACGATCATGGTTTTTGACATTATTGGCGCGCTCTATGCCAAGCCCTTTACTGTGAACACCCTTGTCATCGCGTCCAGGCAGACCAGCAACATTTTTTCATCTCCACCTAGCCGATGTACCCCGGCACGAGGTACTACATGGAGGCGCGGCGGTAGACCACACGCAGGGCACATTTGACAACACGACCATCGTCGGCGTCCTTGAGTACGAGAGGACGACCCCAAACCCTTCGGCTCTTTGTGTCCAGGCCAGAACTACAACCTCCCGATCTTCTTGCCGACCCTGCCGCAGATCAAAGCCACGGAGCTCCGCAGCCTCGCGAGAGCGGAATACCTGGCCACCGCGCCGCCGAACATCGACTGGCGCTTCTTCTTCACCGCGGGGCTCGGCACGCACGCGTGCGCCTCCAACGGGACATGCCGGGCCCGAACGAACGGGACTCAGTTCACGAGTCCATCAACAACGTCTTGTTCTGGGGTATAAACCCTTATATCCTCATGGACCTATATGGACCGCACTGTCAGAGGTGGCGCGGCCCACAGGATGAAGACGTGCGGCACACGATTGGTCGGCGTGCACCGTAAGGCTACAAGATATTGTACCAAATAGGATACTTTGCTTATAACTCTGTCCCTTCAGGATATATAAGGAGAGGCAGGGGTCCTCTAGAGGATAGATTATACATATTATTCTCTCAACACAAATCAATACAACTAGACGCACGACGTAGGTATTACGCCCACACAGCGGCCGAACCTGGATAAAAAGCTTGTCCGTGTCTTGCGTCACCATCGAGTTCGTAGCTTGCGCACCGTCCACCGATAAACTACTACCGTGGGTATACCCCAAGGTAGACTGCCGACTAACTTTCGTCGACAGTGGCGCGCCAGGTAGGGGGTGTGCGTACAGCTCTCCTAGACGAACAAGATGGCCATCATCCCCCACTTCGCGGCCATGGCGGACGGCTTCACGTTCATCGTCGACTTCAACAGCTTCATCGCCATGACCGCAGAGGAGGCGTAGATCCGATCTATGCCGATCACTTCTTCACCGACGTCGGCTGCGGCTCCAACCACGCTGGCCACGGTTTCGACCACACCAGCAACGTCTCCGACCACGCCGACAACGCGTCGCCCTTTCTCTGCTACAAAGGGAGGCAGATCGACGACACCGACCTGCTCAGGGTATCGACCAAGTTGTTTGGCCTACTTGCTCTGACCACGACTCGCAATAATAATCGCCGCGAAGAACGGCGCTACGACAACCGCGACCACCGTCATGACAGCAAGTCAAAAAGCTCGAGGGCCAGACAATTTTGTCACCACCGACCAGACTTTCGTCCAAAGATAAGTACACTTCTAATATTTTATTTATTTTTGGCATAATATTTTTTATTATCCTTTAAAAACAACTTTTTATTTAGCCACACTAGTTTTTTCTCCTACACGAGTTTTCCAGAGCCGGTACTGTCTCCGACTCCTTCCTACACGTGCATGAGATCCGTCCTCTGCGTTCCGGGTGGTCGGCAGTAGCTCTCTGGCGAGGCTGGCAATCCCACGCGTGTCTAGGTTCCGCACCTCATGCTGATTGTTGGCTAGACCAGAGCTGGTACAAGCTCTAGGATGAATTAACTACTTGTGCTAATTTTATAACAAAAAATCTAAAACTTATCTCAGTACTGATTTTTTATCTAGAGTTTATGTATACATCATGTACTACCTATTCTCTACATTTATTTTTCAGGAGTTTGGTCCAGTCGACAAGCTACGCTCGGGGACTCGTCGACTATTCCCTACGCTGTGCCCGGGGACTGCTCCGACCACCGAGCACGTTTACGTTCCCAACCACGCTCGGGGACTTGTCGACTACTCTCTACGCTGTGCTTGAAGACTGTGCCGACCACCGAGCACGTTTACGTTCCCAACCACGCTCGGGGACTTCTCTACCAGTCTCTACGCCGTGCTCGGGGACTGTGCCGACCACCGAGCACGTTTACGTTTCCAACCACGCTCGGGGACTGACCGATCAGTCTCTATGTCGTGCTCGGGGACTGTGCTGACTACCGATCGTGCTCGAAGACTCATCAATCACTCCCTGCGCTGTGCACGGGACTTGCTTCGATCACTCTCCGACCGCAGCTTGGGGACTGCTTTTCTCAGTTACATATGAATTGGACTAGGTAATTTTTTAGACCTTGCTACAAGGCTCATACTTCGCTTTCCAGCAAGCTCGGGGACTACATCGGTACGATGCATCTAGCGATGCATGTTAGTATCAGAAATTTTAAGATGATTTTCTTTTTAGACCCTGGCACCACGTGCCTACGTCACCTACTACCAGGCTCGGGGACTAAGTGGGCACACTTTACCTTGCGGTGAATATGCTTGCTTTTTTGAGGTCAATACTTTTCAGAAAAGTAAAGTGGGCACACTTCATGAGGAAAGAAATCTTTTTTCTCAAGAGCACCATGCATTCTTCGAACAACCTGCTTCTTCGATATCAATGTTGATCAACTTTCTTTTGAGTTGGTCAAAATACCGTTGCAACTGTTTGGACGACTTTCCTGCTTATTGAAGACGTCAAGTCTCACTGATCGAAGAAGCTCAAGACGCCGTGTTACATCCAATACATGGTGCTCGGGGACTAGCTGTAGGGATATAAACCTCTATACCCTCATGGGCCTATATGGGCCGCACCGTCAGAGGTGGCTCGGCCCACAGGATGAAGACGTGCGGCGCACGACTGGTCGGCGTGCACCGCAAGGCTACAAGATATTGTACCAAATAGGATACTTTGCTTGTAACTCTGTCCCTTCAGGATATATAAGGAGGGGCAGGGATCCCCTAAAGGACAGATTATACACATTATTCTCTCAACACAAATCAATACAACCAGACGCAGGACGTAGGTATTACGCCCACACGGCGGCCGAACCTGGATAAAAAGCTTGTCCGCGTCTTGCGTCACCATCGAGTTCGTAGCTTGCGCACCGTCTACCGATAAACTACTACCGTAGGTATACCCCAAGGTAGACTGCCGACCAGCTTTCGTCGACAACAACGACCCTACCGTAGATAATATATCAAAAAAACACTTCACAGACGCGCATTCAGGCGCATCGTAGACGTGTTTGCACGTGTCGGGAATAGCGCGTCTGTAATAAGTCTACGAGCATTTAGGCGCATTTGCATGCGTCAGGAATAACGACGTCTATAATAAGTCTTACTACATACGTGCAAAATATACATATGTAGTAATAATATAACTACAAACGTGCGTACCTACATGCGACAATGATTAAAACAGATACGTGTCTATAGGTACGATACTCCTACAAGCGTATGCATTCTACAACCGTCTGTAACTATGTAACTAAGATACTGCTACAGACATCGATGCTTCAATCGTGTGTGACAAACAATATTATAGACACGTGCAATCTGCAAATGTCTATAGTTAGAATACTACTACAGATGTCGACGCTATAACCGTCTGTATGAAGAACAATATTACAGACGCGTATTGTCTGCAAACATCGATAGTTAAGATACTACTATACACGTGGATGGTAAAAATGTTTGTGTGAAGAATGATAGTAGATATCACTACAGACGGGCGTAATCTATACACGTCTGTTTTTTAGATACTGCTACAACAGCACCCGTAAATGCGTCTGAACTATGAATGATCATAGTAGCAAAGCGTATACATGACATGCATTTATAGGAATTATACTTCTATTGTGTTTTGTAACATGTCTGTAGTGAAGAGCTTGTTACAGACCTTTATTACATGACATGCATCTAGTCACGTTTATATTATTTTGTTTACTATAGAGATGCGTCTAGGCTTATTACAGACACGTCTGTAGCCTACAGATCACACGTAAATGATATATATATATATACAACATACATCATAGTTTATTAGCATAGATTATTGTTCTTCACACGCCCATGGACTTTGTTCATCACACAGGACACGAGTCCATCACACATAACATGAAAACATATAATATATCTCAAACTCTTATAGCTCAAAACTCATAACTACTCAGAATCATATAATTAAAATGGTTTGTTTAGGCAATAAAACTTGCCCTTTATGTTGACGATGTGCTCAACAATGAATATGGCGATCTTCTCTTTAATGTCCACTATGTTGATTTTATTTGACAGCACTTCAAATTCCTACAACAAAGAAAAGTAGGTATTTATAAGATGAAGTTCCACATGCATAAATAGATGGCAAAGCATTGTGATCAATGATTCTAATAAAATTCTTGAGTAAGATATCAAAGACATGATCACAAAAAGTAATGTCAAAGGTTTACATTGATTTCCTTGGCCGATTATTTTGTGGAGTTAGCTTTAAAGCTAGGTAAACGAATGGATCAAATTTGATATCAATCCATTTGGCCACACTTTTGCAATTTCCTCTGAGAAGCTTTACCTTTGACCAACAACCACCATTGGCCTTGCCATATGGAACAATATATTGGCCATTAGAATCTAAATTTACTTTATCATCAACATATAAATTGTTATTCTCAATCAATCTATTACAATCATTAACAAGGATATCTCTAATAGATGCTGAAATTGATATAGTTTGACCGGATTGCAGTTTGAGCAAAATATTTGTACCTTGTACCTTATTGATTGTAGTGGAGAAGTGTATGTTCTTGATTTGTATGATGCCGCTCTTCATCTCTTTAACATGATCAACAACAGATGCTGAATTATCCGAAGACACATCGATGACTGCTAAATTATCCAAACACACATCAACAATGAATGCTCTTCATCTCTAGAACATGATCAACAACTGGTAGGGGCGTCGGCTTGGCTGATTGGGGAGTTGGCCTAGACGAGTTAGGGCAGGCGATAGAGGCAGTCAGCTTGACCGACTAGGAAGTCAGCCTAGCCGACTTAGAGTAGGTAGGAGTCACCTTAGCCAATTTTAGGTAGGCAGGTAGCCCACCTTTGTTGCTTGTAGGGGCTTGATCTCCACGAATAATGTGGTAATCATTAGATAAATGTATAACTCCTTTGGCTCTAAAAAATTAAGTCAAGCTATTTTCTTGCAATTCTTATGTTTTCTGTAGCAAGACTTGTTTTTTGAGATATGATTGATTTGGAAGGGATAGCTTCTTTTTTCATACTCATGACCGATGACTTAGATGTGATCGGTCTCTTGCTAGTACTCCTAAAGTATTTATTTATAAAATCTTTATTTTGCTTCTCAAGCATTCTTTCAAATTCTAGCATTCTCTTTTTAAAATCATATGGTTGAGAATATCATACTAAGTTCTCATTGATTGGTTTGAGTAACTAGCAATACATCAAGTTAAATCATGAGTATGATTATTTACCCACTTTCATTGATTCGGCTGGAGCTTGGAGCAACATATGAAGCCGAATCATGAGTATTACCATTAGCACACCTTGCTGAATTTTCATTAGTTCGGCTTGAGTTGAGAGTAACATATGAAGCTGAATTATTAATAGGAGCATTAGCATATGGTGCTGAATTCTGAGAGCAATTAGTTAAATAATTGGCATTGTCATAGCTAATTCTCTTATTCATCGACATGTCTTGTGGTGAAACTATATATTATGAACTTATAGCCGATAAACAAGGATTTACATGTATGTTGCTAGTAGCATCAAAATTCAAAACAAATTACAATTGACATTGACTCCTAACCACAATATCCATAATTATGATGTGTATGATGAAAAGCATTACTAAAAAGATTAGCCGATGTAATATATCTAGTATCATTACAGCTAGCAACACCAATATGAGATCTCATAGAACTTGCAAAATAATTATTGGAATTATAAGATGTATTTGCAAGTTGTACCTCAAGGTAATTGTAGTAAAATTGTGATGAATCACCTTGGTACTCCATGATTTATAACTTGTTCGCCTTGCTGAATTTTCAATAAGCAGTGAAACTTGTCGCAAAATAGCAAACAAGATCATAAGGGGTCAAACCCAGATGTGATTGGCCTTTTGGACCTAATACAATGGTAATGGCGTGCTCAGGAAGATAGATCAGTGAGGATTAGGGCTAGGGCAAGAAGAATCAGTTACAAAGTAAAGCCAAAACAAATTCGTCCCCAGCGGAGTCGCCAAAAAGTGTGTTGATATTGGATGTGGTCTGAATCACACACCAAAAAGGGTATTGAATGAACGGGCCACCACGGACCAAAGATCGCAGTGATATCTCACTTTTTCATGGTGAAGAACAGAGAGGTTTACAAGCAAACCTCCAAAAGAAAACCAACATGCTTGCGTGATGAAGAACCAGCTAGTTTTTAAGCAAACTAGCAAAGAAACCATCAAAACTCTCACTTGGGAGAGACCCCGTTAGGGCCAAGGCATCCACCGATTGCCCTAGGTCGGCCAGTGAGCCTAGGGCTCCATCCTTGGTTATGGATCAAGGGATGAATAATATGTATATTGGAGGAGAGGAGAAAAGGGATAAAAGAAGTAGTTTGGTTTTTGTTTTGATGATTGGATAGATGAGAACTCAATTGGCCTTGATCCTCTTACATATAGAGGGTGGTGGTCTTATCCTAGTAGAAAACCTCTCCAAGTATTATTTTATAAATTTCCCACGAGTTTGAAACAGTTCGGATAGGAATCCAGAAGACCAGATCCGAACAGATCTTTTATTAGGCCTACCAAATGTTAGGTCGGAACTCCTAACTCAGGTCAGAATTCATGACTCAGGTCAGAGATTCCAATCTAGATTAGAACTCCCGACTCGAGTAGAACTCCTGACTTGGGTTGGAACTCTCGATAATGGAGCATCTTCTCGGAGTTATAACTCCTTCATTCAGACTCCGAATTAGACGTTCCATATAATTTTTTGATCATCTCAACAAGAGGAACACAATGGCGAAGTCCATTCTACATTTTTGAAACTTCACAAAATGGATAATTTTGCTTGTCAACACAATGGCTAAATATATTAACATATCAAACTTCGCTATATCTGATATTTCTGTAAAACATGACACTAAGCCAAATTTAAGTGTCATAGCATATGTGCATGGTGATACAATATTTTGTTTGGATCAAAGAATAGCAAAAGAACACGTCACAGTCATGTGTCCTGATTTCTCCTTCAATCAAATGAATTTGCATGCAAGATTAAATTAGCAATTCCTTTTTGGACTCTTTGGGTGGATCCTGCATCTTCACTATGTGAAAAACCCACGTCGTAGGGGAGTGATTGAACAAAAAAGAACATTGTCCATTGCACATTCTTTAAAGTACATGGCTGAAAGGTTCTTGTTTGGTTTTGGTAATTGAGTGACAACTTAGGTGGACTGATAGTGTTTATATGACATACACAGGAGATTAGTCCACAGGTGATTTATGTGATGATGGAGGAGCTCATTGCATATGAGACATGACATGGAGTCATGTGACCAAGGTGGAGAAGATCAAGACGAGGCTTGGCTCGATGAACCGATTACAAGAGTGAAGGGCAAGTCGGAGGCTTTGAAGTGAGGGACCGCGTGTGACGGTGAAGCTTGAGCAAGACTTGACGCCGATGGACCGAGGCAACGGTGAAGAGCAAGTGAGGTCAAGATCGATGAACCAATATGGTCATATGATGATATGAAGTGGATCATATCATTTGGTAATTGGTTGGTGCATGTGTTGCATCAACATCAGAGGAGATGGAATGGAATGCGCAAGGCAAAGGTATAACTTGGGGCATTTCCTTTTCACCGGTCATAGGTGAGTAGAGAAGTTTATGACTAAATTTAGGATAATAGCCGTACTATCAAGGGGGTCAAACTTGTTTGCATATCGGTCATCTAGTGCCACTTGAGCGTTCTAACTTTGCATACGTGGTAGAATCAAGTGACGTGGCATGTTGACAGGCTAACTCCTTTGATAAAATGTTTATGAAATACTAACACACATGCACATTGGTGGTGAACACTTTGGTGGTGTTAGCACATTTGTAAAGGAGGTGGAGTTCCTAGTAGGCCTAGGCAAATTACTCGATACCCATTACCCGTACCCGAATTACCCGGACCTGGACCCGAATTACCCGAACCCGAGGTACCCGATCCTAAATTCGGATAGTGATTATGATTACCCAAGATTAGTTTGGGTAATTCGGGTAATATCCCCCGGTACCCGAACTACTCGAATTACCCAAATATTTGTCTATATGTTTGTATTTATTATGTGTTGTTAGTTAAATATTAAAACGTAATTCTCTTTGTTTGAACAAGTGATACTAATATATTATTCTCTACAAAATGCTATTAAAATTTTATACAAATTGCGGCTGAAATTATATATAAATTGCTATTAAAATTTTGTATAATGTGTTGTTTTTTGAAAATTTGGGTAAATCGGGAATACCCGAACCCAAATTATCGGGTACCCGAAATTGCGGGTAGTGTTTTTTCGGGACTAATATCGGGTAACAATTTTCATTACCCGAATTACCCGACCCGAAAAATTCGGGTAACCCGAATGCCTAGGCTTAGTTTCTAGGGTAGGGAGGGGTTTGGGTTCCTCTCTCCCTCCCGCCTCGCAAGCTCTGCAGGATTCGGCGCTTTTGAGAAAATAAAACTCATTTTTCTATTACATTGGTGGAAAATTTGGTGAAGTCACGGGAGTGTTTTTCACTGAGAGAAACACTCACCAGACGCTGGAGTTGGAAGCATAGGATGCTGGCCCAAGCGTTAGGTGTACTGTCAGTTTCTAGCGCGTCCGTCCTCTGAGCATCAAACGCTCACATCAGACGCAGGCCGGACAGTGTTCGCGTGTCTGGTGAAGCATGACGTCAGCATGTACACAAGCTAACGTTTCTGACAGAGAGCGTCAGACACAGGAGAGCGTTCGGTGGTCCGCGTCCGGTGACCTGGCGTCAGAAACATCCTCTCTACGTACGGGTCCGGTGTGCATCAGACGCGTCTGGTGTTACCGTGTTAGGTGGTCATCCGAGTTAGCCATTGGCAGCAACGGTCGAGTTCAAACGGCTAGTGACACGTGGCTATCTTCTGAGCATCGGATGCTGGGTTTGAGCATCTGGTGGCTCACCTTCTGCGCGTTCGGTGCCCACGAGTTTTGCCCAATGAAGAAGCAATGACTAGTTCAGCCCTTGGAGCTATAAATAGAAGTGGTGGCCAGCCTTGTCTGGTTCTTGGCACCCTTGGGACTTAATGTCCATGCTTAGAGAGTGCTAGAAAAGACTCTAACTCACTTATGCTTGCAAGAGTGTGAATCAATAGCTAGTGAGTGATTCTAGTGCGATTGCATTGAGAGTTTGCATTGAGTGGCACTAGGTGTTTGTGTTGCAAGCCGATGGTGCTTGTTACTCTTAGAGGTTGCCATCTCCTAGACGGCTTGGTGGCTTGTGACTCTGTCGAAGCACGCAAGAAGATTATGCGGTGCTTTGAAGAAGAGATTGTGAGGGGTACGGTGCTCACCCGTGGGAATCGTAAAGAGCAACTGTAGTAGAGCGAGACGTGAAGGGCGACAAGTGGTCCGGCCGGGTCAAGTGCTAGAGCTTGTGGTAAGCACTCCACATGGAAGAGTGTGACTTGCGGGTCACCACGAACAAGGGGACCGGCGGCAACCTTGGAGCTTGTCTCAACAGAGACGTAGCTTGGTGGCAACCAAGTAAACTTCAGGAGAAAATCATCGTGTCAACATTGTTCTTCTCGTTGGTTTACAAGTCTCTAACACAAGCTTGTATTTACATTCATATACTTGTGCTTGTGTAGTTATTGTTGTAATTAGTTAGTTTGTGTAGCTTGCTAGCTATCTTCTCGCTTGTGTAGCTAGAAGTAGTTCCCTTGCGTGGCTAATTTAGTTTGTGTAATCTTATTAGTCATATTGTTTAGTTTGTGTAGCTAAGTAATTTGTGCTCTCTAATTTGGCATTGGTTGCCTTGTTATTTAGCATTGCTAGTGAGCTTAGAAGCTTTGTGCTTTTCCTTACTAGTTGTGTAGAGGCTCCCTCGATTTGAAAAATACTAGTGGCATAGATTTGTGTGACCTTGCTTTTAGAATTGGTTAGGTGAGCTCTTGCTAAAGTAGCACCTTGTTTGCTTGTTTAGGATCTTTTACAAGATGTTAGAGAACTTAGATAGAGGGGTGTAGTCTTGGCTAGACCGATAGTTTTAATTCTGCATTAGTTTCGATTAGCCAGCGTGATAAGTTTTAGAAAGGACTATTCACCCCCTCTAGTCCGCCGTCTCGACCCTTCAAAGGTGCAGTTTAGGCCACATTCTTTGAAGATGCACATTCTTTGAAGGATCATTACACTATTGTAATTTTTTTTATTTAAAATAATCTAGAGCTTCATAAGTACATTTGAATTGTAATTGTAATATTTGTAATGTTTAATGTTGATGGACCTATCATCTATGTAATGAATATAAAGCGAAACCTGATTTCACAGAAAATAAAAAAAATTATATAAAGCAATAAAATGCAAAAAAAAAAAGATCACTGTCGGCTATATCCAAGCTGCCAGTGATGTCTTCAACAATACTGCCGGCTTGACCTACTGGCCGACAATATTGCTGAAACAATCATTACCGGCATTGTTGTCGTGAGCATCACTATTGGCTCGAGCCACAAGCCAGCACTGCTAGGTCGAGCGTCAAACCGGTAGTGATGGTCTGAGCATCACTGTCGGTTGGAGCTACGAGCCAGCAGTGTTGTCTTGAGCATCACCGTCGGCTAGAGCTACGAGCCAGTAGTGTTGTCTTGAGCATTACTGTCGGCTAGAGCCACAAGCTGATAGTGTTAGCTTGAGCATCACTGTCAGCTAGCTCATGGCACAAGCCGGTAGTGTTGAATGAAGCTTCACTGTCGGCTTAGGCACAAATTGGTAGTGTTGTCTCAAATGGCAATGCCAGGTTGAGCTATGAACTGACAGTCTTGCAGTTTATCACTGGCGGTTCTTGTATCCTGCAGTGATGAGAACCCCACATCAGTGCCGGCTGCCAGTTAAAACTCTAGCAGCGGGGGGGTTTGGAACCATCAATGATGTGCTGATCTGGAGTAGTGACCCCTTGCGTCGTAGACGAATTTACTTTGCCCTGATCCTGCATCCTTGTGACTTCTCCATTCTCCTTCTATATGCCATATAAGTATTGTCTCAAGCCACTATACGCTTGGGCTTCTCCTTTTACCGAAACACGAAACCAACAATTGTATCTTCCTTGTTTACATGACCTATATTTTCTTTGTTTGCTTTACGTGATATTTCAGTCAAGCCGACTTCAACACGTTGTTGTGGTACGCATGGGCCGATCCACCCGAATATTCTATATCCAATAACCGGCCAAAATATATTAGCAATATATATAACAGCCAATGGCTAAGGCCTCGTTTAGTTGCATCAAAAACCAAAAACTTTTCAAGATTCTCCATCACATCGAATTTTACGGCACACACATGGAGCATAAATATAGATAAAAAATAACTAATTTCACAGTTTATCTATAATTTGCGAGTTGAATGATTTGAGGCTAGTTAGTCCATGAGTAGACAATAATTATCAAATACAAACAAAAATGTTACAGTGTCTAAATAAAAAAAACCTTGGATCTAAACAAGGTCATATATTAACGTATCAAATTTTGGTATATCCCATATTTCCGTAAAACATGACGCTAAGCCAAATGTAAGTGTCATAGCATATGTACGAGGTGATACAAAGTTTTGTTTCGATCACAGAATAGCAAAAGAACACGTCACAGTCATGTGTCCTGATTTCTCCTTCAAACAAATAAACTTGTATGCAAGATTAAATTAGCAATTCTTTTTTGGACTCTTAGCGTCGTAGATGAATTTACTTTGCCCTGATCCTGCATCTTTGTTTTGCCCTGATCCTACATCTTTGTGACTTCTCTTTTCTTCTTCTATGTGCCTTATAAGTACGTCTCAAGCCATCTGTTGTAAACGCTTAGGCCTGTCCTTTTACCGAAACAAGAAACCAACGATCGTTTGCTTGCTTACATGTAACTTCTATTTTCTTTGTTGCTTTACGTGATATTTCAGGCAAGCCGACTTCGATATGTTGCTACGATGCGATGCCTTCGCTGATCGACCAAAATATTCTATGTCCAAATAACTGGCCAATATATTCAGTAGCTAGCTACAAAATAAGTTGTTTTGTAGCTACTTTTATTTATGATAATTTTATATACTAATTTGCGATAATATCTATAACACATATTTACCGTAACGTCAACCACTTAGTAAGGTGTTAATATAATCTCATAAATTAACATATAGTAATTATCATAAATCAAGGTGGCTACAGAATAAGTTACTTCGTATGTGTCTATATAGGTTACCCCTGTTAAGACATGTCCTATGTGATTGATTTTTATCATAAGTATATACTTTGATTAATTTACCTCTTGCCAATCCCATAGCTCCTCCCTTTGGTAGAATGTAACTACAACAGGTATTACTCCCGATAAAATGCTACAACAGGTATAATTATCTGTGTGCTAGCGAGTTACTTTTCATTCATATCTTTATATTCATTCTAGTCATATGAAATAATGAGATAGGTAGGGCCAACAAGCATTTCTGGCAATATTACTAGGGATCCCTCCATCCAAAAAAAATCTTAGTACTTTTTTCTAGAAATTTGGTCAAAGTTTGAAAAGTTTGACTTAGGACAACTCTAGGAATTCGAGAGAGTACAATACTAAAAAATGTAGGTAGTAAGGCCTTGTTTAGTTACGAAAAGTGTGAAGTTTTCGGTACTGTAGCACTTTCGTTGTTTCTGACAAATATTATTCAATCATGGACTAACTAGGATCAAAAAATTTATCTCGTGATTTACAGCTAAACTGTGTAATTAGTTTTTGTTTTCATTTATATTTAATGTTTCATGCATGTGCCACGAGATTCGATGCGACGGAGAATCTTGAAAACTTTTTGGTTTTCAGGGTGAACTAAACAAGGCCTAAATAAGTGTCTAGCTAAAACAAATGTCAAGTTAATATTACCAACACCAGCTAAGGATACAACCATTGAATACAAGGTGAGCTTATTTCGATGTTAGCATAATGATATAAACAAGAATTTGGTGCTAGCTCATGTCGATACTTTCAATATGCTTAGGAGAACAATGATGATGTAAACCTAGCGAAGACACTTCTTATGGTCTCCACAATAGATGGGACATTGATACACAAGACACTTCTCAAGCCATCTGTTGTAAACGCTTAGGCCTGACCTTTTACCGAAACAAGAAACTGTTGGGAAAATGCTCTCTGCACTCCCCAGCAATACGGTGGATCGAGAACCTTCTCACTCGGAGCCGTGAGAAGTTCGAGCGCTGACAGACAGTAAGCTCAACGGTCGGTGAATACAGTGAATGCTCTCTCTCTCTTTATTAATAACGGCATCACCCTTTATATAGGGCTCAGAAACCGACCTAGTGACATTTACAAAAACGCCCCGTGACGGTGGGGGAATATCCTAGCATATTCTCCAATTACAGTCTACCGACTCCAAGTCACTCGTGTAATTTCGCATTACAAACCCTGCACGTGTCCCCTGTCTAGGGTCTCAGCCTGTCGGAGGCTTGGATCCTCCGCCCGGTCGCGTATCCTTCGGCACTTCAGGTGCCGGAGGTTCCTTGGCTCAGGCGCGTCGGGGTCCCTCAGCTCGGCTGTCCCGGAGGTTCCTCGGCTCGCTCGGTTGCCGATCCTTCGACGGTTCTTCGTCGGAGGTCCCCCCAGGCTGGGCGCGTCGGAGGTTTCTTACCTCCGCCGCGTCCTCAGCCATCCTCGGACTTGGGAGGATCGGAGGTTCCACCTTTCTCCGCTTGAGGGACTTCGCCGATTGTTTGTTCCTGCACACACTTAGTACGACAAGACGAGTCATCAACGTTAGCCTTTTTCCAGGATCCTCCGCATGCTCCCCCACGGAGGTTCTCTGGGCGGAGGATATCCTCCGACGCCCTAGAGATCGGAGGTTCTTCGGGTGAAGGGCATCCTTAGACGTTACCAGGGGGAAGGATGCAGCCATCCCCCAACAGTTTCCCCCTTTTTGGGCTAATGGCACTCCTGCGGTCCATGTGCTCAAAAACATGTCACGCTGCGGAGGCTGCGGGCATGGTTGCTGCCTTCCCCCCTGGTGCGCAGGATGTGTTTGTTAGCGTAATTGGAAAAATTTTTGTTTTACTTATTTTTTTTTGTAATTTTGCTTTGCCAGGATCCTACGATCATTGTTGTTCTGATAGTCTGATATCCTTCGCGTGTTAGGATGCGCAGGATATTATAGCCGTTGGAGTTAGCCGTTGGCATTGACGAAGCGCAACGGTCAGGCCGATTCCTCCGCTTATAGCCGTTGGGCGCGGGGAATCGCAACGGTCACGTTGCCGCAGGCACCCCCCCCTATAAAAGGGGCATGGGGGAGGCTCTTGGGTCTCACCCTTGCTGCCTGCTGTTTGCGTTCCTTCCTTCGCCAACTCGCATTTGCTTTAGTTGCGTATAGCTCTCAAGTGTTTGCGGAGGATATAAGGTGGCTCATTTTCCTTCGCCGCGCCCTTTAAGGTCAGATTTTTCTGGTCCTTTGCGTAATTTTCTTAGCGTGAGGTCTGGTGGTTGGTTGCGGAGGTTTGAAGACTGGATGCTTGAGGTGGCTGCGGCTAAAGATCTGGAGGAGACGTTATCTGACGTCGAAGCTTCTGTTGGTGACTTGATTAGTGCGAAGGAGTTTGAGGAGATGGCGGCGATTACCTTTGAATTTGGTGAGTCTACTGTGAGGGAGGAGGATATTGCCGATATGGTCGAGGCTAGGTTTTTTAAGGAAGGTCGAGCGAAGGCTCCTCCTGCGGGTCAGACGGTACCTGCGCCTGAAGAGGGTTATGCGGTGGTTTTTAGGGATTTCTTCACCTGCGGACTTCGGATGCCTCCGTATCATTTCCTTCGCGAAGTGATGGAGAGTTTCAATGTGGAGCTACAGCATTTCAGTCCCAATGGGATACTGACCCTTAGCAAATTTGCCTGGGCGTGTGAATCATACGGAGCTGTGCCTCACGTAGATACTTTCTGTTCGTATTTTGAACTCCAGCGCCAGCCAAAAAAGGTGAAGGGTGCCGATGGAGTTGAGCATATAGCGCAGTTTGGAAGCTGCGCGTTCATGCCGCGCCGCACAATGCCTGGGTCTAGGTGCGAGATTTCCTACTGCCAGAAGGGCAAGTGGGAGAAGGATTGGATGAGGGCCTGGTTCTACGTGAAGACCCCCGCCGCGTCGAGGACTCTGGAGGACGGCAGTGTTGATAAGGTTTATCCTTATGCCTCTGAGATGAAGTTGCTTAGGCCTATTCACAAGGTTGATCCTTCGAATCCAGTGTCGGAGGAGCAGCTGGAGGCGCGACTGGCCTGCGACAAGGCCTTTGCTGTAGCCTGTCGATACTCCGGAGGTCGGGATTTAGTTGAGGAGATGGTCGCAGCTGATTACTGGCCCCTTGGCCGCAGGACTGACGAATTCACCATTGAGATGGTGCAAGTGCCGGTCTTTGGCCCTCCGGAGGGGTTGCTGTTTCCCCGGTTTGGAGCGGGATTGCCTGAGGATGAGACAAAAGAG
This sequence comes from Sorghum bicolor, assembly GCF_000003195.3. Taxonomy (NCBI): domain Eukaryota; kingdom Viridiplantae; phylum Streptophyta; class Magnoliopsida; order Poales; family Poaceae; genus Sorghum; species Sorghum bicolor. The sequence continues at coordinate 10,300,381 of NC_012879.2, read as the reverse complement.
TCCTTCCTTGACCGCGTGGAGGTTTCTGCTCGGAGGATCGTCGGGAAGATCTCGGAGAAGGAGTATCTCCAGCGGAGGTCTGCGCTTGGTACGATGCCTCGCTTCAACCGAGTGTTTGAGGAATTGGGGATTGAGTATGAGGATTATGTTATTCCTCCGGATGTTTTGTTGGGATTGGAGAAGAAGAAGGATTCCTCCAAGGCCGTTGCTGCGGCGGAGGCTAGGAAGAGGAAGGGGGTGGTGCTGTTAAGCAGCTTGCGAAGAAGCGCAAGGCGGAGGTTGTGCTAGAGAATCCTGTGGAGTCTTCCTCCGCGCGATCTTCTGCTGCCGAGTCGAACTCGGTGGCTTCTGCTCCTGCGGAGGCCATTGCTGATGGCGGAGGTCCCGAGGTTCAAGCTTCCCGTGCGGCCTCGTCTGTGCGGGCGCCTTTTGCGTCGCTTCTTGGTGAGGATTCCTCCGACGCGGAGGCTCCTAGAGCGAGTTCTGCACGGGAGGCGAGCCCTGCGCGGGAGGTATCTGCTGGTGGTGGATTTCTGCCAAAGGATATGCAGGAGTCGTCCAGTGATGAAGCAGAGTCCGCCTCTGTTCGGAGGATAAAGAGGGCGGAGGCTTCCCCGCGCCCGGCCGAAGATGGCATAAATTCGCTGTACATAGGTTTGTTTCCTCATTGTTATTTTTGATTTTTATGCTTGTTTCTGTTATCGCGGTCTTATATCATTTTATGTTTTTTAGAGGATGTGGTCGCAGGGTTGGCCACTGCGGAGGAACTGGCTAAGGGTGCTAGCATAGCACGGGAAGGTCTTGAAGTTCCTCCGCCTAGGGTTCCTGCGCCGTCTGCGCTGGCTAGTAGGCCTTCGCCTGCTAATGTTATGGGTCCTGGTTAGATGATATTGCTTTTGTTTTAATGATTTGGTTTATTTTGGTTTGTGTTGATTTACTATTCTTTTTGCGCAGGTGCTTCTGATCCTTCGATCACAGGTTGGACCGATGCACTGCGCGAGGTTCATTCTTTGGTCGGAGGTTCGTTTCTGGCCTCCGTTGTTGATGATTTTTCTTTAATTTACTTATATTTTTCCTTACCTCTTTTGCTATCTAGATCGTCTCCGTCAGAAGCTCCGTCATATGGACTTTGACGCCTTCCTTCGCGTGCAATTTGAGCACCATAGCCTTGTAAGTTTTCCAATTGTGTGTTTTTCCTTCGCGTTTTTTGTTCGAAGGTTTGATTTTTTGCGTTTTGCAGAGTCACCACATGGCTGCAGCCTTGGAGGAGCACTGCTCCCGGGAGATTATTTGCCGGGACGAGGCTATTGGTGCTCTTAAGAAGGAAAACGAAAATTTAGAGGCCGAGAAGGCTCGCCTGTCGGAGGATGTTAAGGAGCTTTCTTCTGCCCGACAGGAAATTGAGTCTCTGACTAAGGAGAGGGATGATTACAAGGCTGGGTCGGAGGTTTTGAAGAGAGAGAAGGAAGATGCCGAGGCTTCGGTTGCTGTCCTCCGCACGAGTGCCACTGAAGCGGAGAGTGCCAGGGACTTGGCCTTGCAGCGAGCTGAGAAGGCGGAGGACATTGCTGACCGCCTCCGCAAGGAGCTTGACGCTGAGCGCGAGTCTGCGGCTGCGATGCAGACTCGTATGCAGAAGGCGGAGGCGGAGGCTGCGGATGTCGTGGGGCTCTATACCAGCTCGCTGGCACAGTTCGGAGGTAGCACCTCTGCTCCTCCGCCTGGCGGAGACGTTTGTGCTAGCCTTGCATGGTTGAAGTCCCATATCCGCATGCTCCCTGACTTTGTTGGTGGAGCTGTTGATTTTGGGGCTTTGGCTGCGGTTAGCTCCTTCGCCAGGCTGCTGCGCCGCGGAGGTTGTTCCCATGCGGAGGGAGTTGCTAAGGAAGAGTTCGCGTCGGCGGAGGATGTTGGCGAGGGCACCTCGAGCCTGCGCAAGTCTGTCCGGAACTTCATTAGTTCGTTCTGGATTAGGTTTGGGCGGGCTGAGGCGAAGAAGATGGCGGAGGCTCGTCGCGCTGAGGTATTCTTTTTGTATTATGTTTAGGGTTTAGGCTTCTTTGCAATGTTTTTTAAGCTTGTTGATTTGCAGGAGAATGCCAAGAGGGCGGCTAAGGTTGATAAGCCCGGTCCTTCGCGTCCTGCTAGCGAAGCGCGTCCTTCGACTCAGGCTGAGGCGGAGGTTCGTGACGCAAGTGCTAAAGCTCCTGAGGAATCTGTTGCCAAGGCCTCAGAGCAACCCGAAGCTCCTGCTCCTCCGCCGCCTCAGGTGTGAGGTTATATAGTTTGTAGGTTTTTCAGTTTTTTTTGCGTCTGCTGCGCATGCGACGCTTTTTTTTTTGTAAGTCGAAGGTCTTGACTTCAACTGTAAATATTTTGCTGGTAATGTAATATATCGGGTTGTTTTTGGATAAATGTCTGTTTTACGCTTTTATCCTGCGCAGGTCTCTAGCGGAGGACCTGCGCAGGATTCTTGCGAGGCTCCGCTTTCATAAGTACATTTGAATTGTAATTGTAATATTTGTAATGTTTAATGTTGATGGACCTATCATCTATGTAATGAATATAAAGCGAAACCTGATTTCACAGAAAATAAAAAAAATTATATAAAGCAATAAAATGCAAAAAAAAAGATCACTGTCGGCTATATCCAAGCTGCCAGTGATGTCTTCAACAATACTGCCGGCTTGACCTACTGGCCGACAATATTGCTGAAACAATCATTACCGGCATTGTTGTCGTGAGCATCACTATTGGCTCGAGCCACAAGCCAGCACTGCTAGGTCGAGCGTCAAACCGGTAGTGATGGTCTGAGCATCACTGTCGGTTGGAGCTACGAGCCAGCAGTGTTGTCTTGAGCATCACCGTCGGCTAGAGCTACGAGCCAGTAGTGTTGTCTTGAGCATTACTGTCGGCTAGAGCCACAAGCTGATAGTGTTAGCTTGAGCATCACTGTCAGCTAGCTCATGGCACAAGCCGGTAGTGTTGAATGAAGCTTCACTGTCGGCTTAGGCACAAATTGGTAGTGTTGTCTCAAATGGCAATGCCAGGTTGAGCTATGAACTGACAGTCTTGCAGTTTATCACTGGCGGTTCTTGTATCCTGCAGTGATGAGAACCCCACATCAGTGCCGGCTGCCAGTTAAAACTCTAGCAGCGGGGGGGTTTGGAACCATCAATGATGTGCTGATCTGGAGTAGTGACCCCTTGCGTCGTAGACGAATTTACTTTGCCCTGATCCTGCATCCTTGTGACTTCTCCATTCTCCTTCTATATGCCATATAAGTATTGTCTCAAGCCACTATACGCTTGGGCTTCTCCTTTTACCGAAACACGAAACCAACAATTGTATCTTCCTTGTTTACATGACCTATATTTTCTTTGTTTGCTTTACGTGATATTTCAGTCAAGCCGACTTCAACACGTTGTTGTGGTACGCATGGGCCGATCCACCCGAATATTCTATATCCAATAACCGGCCAAAATATATTAGCAATATATATAACAGCCAATGGCTAAGGCCTCGTTTAGTTGCATCAAAAACCAAAAACTTTTCAAGATTCTCCATCACATCGAATTTTACGGCACACACATGGAGCATAAATATAGATAAAAAATAACTAATTTCACAGTTTATCTATAATTTGCGAGTTGAATGATTTGAGGCTAGTTAGTCCATGAGTAGACAATAATTATCAAATACAAACAAAAATGTTACAGTGTCTAAATAAAAAAAACCTTGGATCTAAACAAGGTCATATATTAACATATCAAATTTTGGTATATCCCATATTTCCGTAAAACATGACGCTAAGCCAAATGTAAGTGTCATAGCATATGTACGAGGTGATACAAAGTTTTGTTTCGATCACAGAATAGCAAAAGAACACGTCACAGTCATGTGTCCTGATTTCTCCTTCAAACAAATAAACTTGTATGCAAGATTAAATTAGCAATTCTTTTTTGGACTCTTAGCGTCGTAGATGAATTTACTTTGCCCTGATCCTGCATCTTTGTTTTGCCCTGATCCTACATCTTTGTGACTTCTCTTTTCTTCTTCTATGTGCCTTATAAGTACGTCTCAAGCCATCTGTTGTAAACGCTTAGGCCTGTCCTTTTACCGAAACAAGAAACCAACGATCGTTTGCTTGCTTACATGTAACTTCTATTTTCTTTGTTGCTTTACGTGATATTTCAGGCAAGCCGACTTCGATATGTTGCTACGATGCGATGCCTTCGCTGATCGACCAAAATATTCTATGTCCAAATAACTGGCCAATATATTCAGTAGCTAGCTACAAAATAAGTTGTTTTGTAGCTACTTTTATTTATGATAATTTTATATACTAATTTGCGATAATATCTATAACACATATTTACCGTAACGTCAACCACTTAGTAAGGTGTTAATATAATCTCATAAATTAACATATAGTAATTATCATAAATCAAGGTGGCTACAGAATAAGTTACTTCGTATGTGTCTATATAGGTTACCCCTGTTAAGACATGTCCTATGTGATTGATTTTTATCATAAGTATATACTTTGATTAATTTACCTCTTGCCAATCCCATAGCTCCTCCCTTTGGTAGAATGTAACTACAACAGGTATTACTCCCGATAAAATGCTACAACAGGTATAATTATCTGTGTGCTAGCGAGTTACTTTTCATTCATATCTTTATATTCATTCTAGTCATATGAAATAATGAGATAGGTAGGGCCAACAAGCATTTCTGGCAATATTACTAGGGATCCCTCCATCCAAAAAAAATCTTAGTACTTTTTTCTAGAAATTTGGTCAAAGTTTGAAAAGTTTGACTTAGGACAACTCTAGGAATTCGAGAGAGTACAATACTAAAAAATGTAGGTAGTAAGGCCTTGTTTAGTTACGAAAAGTGTGAAGTTTTCGGTACTGTAGCACTTTCGTTGTTTCTGACAAATATTATTCAATCATGGACTAACTAGGATCAAAAAATTTATCTCGTGATTTACAGCTAAACTGTGTAATTAGTTTTTGTTTTCATTTATATTTAATGTTTCATGCATGTGCCACGAGATTCGATGTGACGGAGAATCTTGAAAACTTTTTGGTTTTCAGGGTGAACTAAACAAGGCCTAAATAAGTGTCTAGCTAAAACAAATGTCAAGTTAATATTACCAACACCAGCTAAGGATACAACCATTGAATACAAGGTGAGCTTATTTCGATGTTAGCATAATGATATAAACAAGAATTTGGTGCTAGCTCATGTCGATACTTTCAATATGCTTAGGAGAACAATGATGATGTAAACCTAGCGAAGACACTTCTTATGGTCTCCACAATAGATGGGACATTGATACACAAGACACTTCTCAAGCCATCTGTTGTAAACGCTTAGGCCTGACCTTTTACCGAAACAAGAAACTGTTGGGAAAATGCTCTCTGCACTCCCCAGCAATACGGTGGATCGAGAACCTTCTCACTCGGAGCCGTGAGAAGTTCGAGCGCTGACAGACAGTAAGCTCAACGGTCGGTGAATACAGTGAATGCTCTCTCTCTCTTTATTAATAACGGCATCACCCTTTATATAGGGCTCAGAAACCGACCTAGTGACATTTACAAAAACGCCCCGTGACGGTGGGGGAATATCCTAGCATATTCTCCAATTACAGTCTACCGACTCCAAGTCACTCGTGTAATTTCGCATTACAAACCCTGCACGTGTCCCCTGTCTAGGGTCTCAGCCTGTCGGAGGCTTGGATCCTCCGCCCGGTCGCGTATCCTTCGGCACTTCAGGTGCCGGAGGTTCCTTGGCTCAGGCGCGTCGGGGTCCCTCAGCTCGGCTGTCCCGGAGGTTCCTCGGCTCGCTCGGTTGCCGATCCTTCGACGGTTCTTCATCGGAGGTCCCCCCAGGCTGGGCGCGTCGGAGGTTTCTTACCTCCGCCGCGTCCTCAGCCATCCTCGGACTTGGGAGGATCGGAGGTTCCACCTTTCTCCGCTTGAGGGCCTTCGCCGATTGTTTGTTCCTGCACACACTTAGTACGACAAGACGAGTCATCAACGTTAGCCTTTTTCCAGGATCCTCCGCATGCTCCCCCACGGAGGTTCTCTGGGCGGAGGATATCCTCCGACGCCCTAGAGATCGGAGGTTCTTCGGGTGAAGGGCATCCTTAGACGTTACCAGGGGGAAGGATGCAGCCATCCCCCAACAGTTCCCCCCTTTTTGGGCTAATGGCACTCCTGCGGTCCATGTGCTCAAAAACATGTCACGCTGCGGAGGCTGCGGGCATGGTTGCTGCCTTCCCCCCTGGTGCGCAGGATGTGTTTGTTAGCGTAATTGGAAAAATTTTTGTTTTACTTATTTTTTTTTTTGTAATTTTGCTTTGCCAGGATCCTACGATCATTGTTGTTCTGATAGTCTGATATCCTTCGCGTGTTAGGATGCGCAGGATATTATAGCCGTTGGAGTTAGCCGTTGGCATTGACGAAGCGCAACGGTCAGGCCGATTCCTCCGCTTATAGCCGTTGGGCGCGGGGAATCGCAACGGTCACGTTGCCGCAGGCACCCCCCCTATAAAAGGGGCATGGGGGAGGCTCTTGGGTCTCACCCTTGCTGCCTGCTGTTTGCGTTCCTTCCTTCGCCAACTCGCATTTGCTTTAGTTGCGTATAGCTCTCAAGTGTTTGCGGAGGATATAAGGTGGCTCATTTTCCTTCGCCGCGCCCTTTAAGGTCAGATTTTTCTGGTCCTTTGCGTAATTTTCTTAGCGTGAGGTCTGGTGGTTGGTTGCGGAGGTTTGAAGACTGGATGCTTGAGGTGGCTGCGGCTAAAGATCTGGAGGAGACGTTATCTGACGTCGAAGCTTCTGTTGGTGACTTGATTAGTGCGAAGGAGTTTGAGGAGATGGCGGCGATTACCTTTGAATTTGGTGAGTCTACTATGAGGGAGGAGGATATTGCCGATATGGTCGAGGCTAGGTTTTTTAAGGAAGGTCGAGCGAAGGCTCCTCCTGCGGGTCAGACGGTACCTGCGCCTGAAGAGGGTTATGCGGTGGTTTTTAGGGATTTCTTCACCTGCGGACTTCGGATGCCTCCGTATCATTTCCTTCGCGAAGTGATGGAGAGTTTCAATGTGGAGCTACAGCATTTCAGTCCCAATGGGATACTGACCCTTAGCAAATTTGCCTGGGCGTGTGAATCATACGGAGCTGTGCCTCACGTAGATACTTTCTGTTCGTATTTTGAACTCCAGCGCCAGCCAAAAAAGGTGAAGGGTGCCGATGGAGTTGAGCATATAGCGCAGTTTGGAAGCTGCGCGTTCATGCCGCGCCGCACAATGCCTGGGTCTAGGTGCGAGATTTCCTACTGCCAGAAGGGCAAGTGGGAGAAGGATTGGATGAGGGCCTGGTTCTACGTGAAGACCCCCGCCGCGTCGAGGACTCTGGAGGACGGCAGTGTTGATAAGGTTTATCCTTATGCCTCTGAGATGAAGTTGCTTAGGCCTATTCACAAGGTTGATCCTTCGAATCCAGTGTCGGAGGAGCAGCTGGAGGCGCGACTGGCCTGCGACAAGGCCTTTGCTCTAGCCTGTCGATACTCCGGAGGTCGGGATTTAGTTGAGGAGATGGTCGCAGCTGATTACTGGCCCCTTGGCCGCAGGACTGACGAATTCACCATTGAGATGGTGCAAGTGCCGGTCTTTGGCCCTCCGGAGGGGTTGCCGTTTCCCCGGTTTGGAGCGGGATTGCCTGAGGATGAGACTAAAGAGTCCTTCCTTGACCGCGTGGAGGTTTCTGCTCGGAGGATCGTCGGGAAGATCTCGGAGAAGGAGTATCTCCAGCGGAGGTCTGCGCTTGGTACGATGCCTCGCTTCAACCGAGTGTTTGAGGAATTGGGGATTGAGTATGAGGATTATGTTATTCCTCCGGATGTTTTGTTGGGATTGGAGAAGAAGAAGGATTCCTCCAAGGCCGTTGCTGCGGCGGAGGCTAGGAAGAGGAAGGGGGGTGGTGCTGTTAAGCAGCTTGCGAAGAAGCGCAAGGCGGAGGTTGTGCTAGAGAATCCTGTGGAGTCTTCCTCCGCGCGATCTTCTGCTGCCGAGTCGAACTCGGTGGCTTCTGCTCCTGCGGAGGCCATTGCTGATGGCGGAGGTCCCGAGGTTCAAGCTTCCCGTGCGGCCTCGTCTGTGCGGGCGCCTTTTGCGTCGCTTCTTGGTGAGGATTCCTTCGACGCGGAGGCTCCTAGAGCGAGTTCTGCACGGGAGGCGAGCCCTGCGCGGGAGGTATCTGCTGGTGGTGGATTTCTGCCAAAGGATATGCAGGAGTCGTCCAGTGATGAAGCAGAGTCCGCCTCTGTTCGGAGGATAAAGAGGGCGGAGGCTTCCCCGCGCCCGGCCGAAGATGGCATAAATTCGCTGTACATAGGTTTGTTTCCTCGTTGTTATTTTTGATTTTTATGCTTGTTTCTGTTATCGCGGTCTTATATCATTTTATGTTTTTTAGAGGATGTGGTCGCAGGGTTGGCCACTGCGGAGGAACTGGCTAAGGGTGCTAGCATAGCACGGGAAGGTCTTGAAGTTCCTCCGCCTAGGGTTCCTGCGCCGTCTGCGCTGGCTAGTAGGCCTTCGCCTGCTAATGTTATGGGTCCTGGTTAGATGATATTGCTTTTGTTTTAATGATTTGGTTTATTTTGGTTTGTGTTGATTTACTATTCTTTTTGCGCAGGTGCTTCTGATCCTTCGATCACAGGTTGGACCGATGCACTGCGCGAGGTTCATTCTTTGGTCGGAGGTTCGTTTCTGGCCTCCGTTGTTGATGATTTTTCTTTAATTTACTTATATTTTTCCTTACCTCTTTTGCTATCTAGATCGTCTCCGCCAGAAGCTCCGTCATATGGACTTTGACGCCTTCCTTCGCGTGCAATTTGAGCACCATAGCCTTGTAAGTTTTCCAATTGTGTGTTTTTCCTTCGCGTTTTTTGTTCGAAGGTTTGATTTTTTGCGTTTTGCAGAGTCACCACATGGCTGCAGCCTTGGAGGAGCGCTGCTCCCGGGAGATTATTTGCCGGGACGAGGCTATTGGTGCTCTTAAGAAGGAAAACGAAAATTTAGAGGCCGAGAAGGCTCGCCTGTCGGAGGATGTTAAGGAGCTTTCTTCTGCCCGACAGGAAATTGAGTCTCTGACTAAGGAGAGGGATGATTACAAGGCTGGGTCGGAGGTTTTGAAGAGAGAGAAGGAAGATGCCGAGGCTTCGGTTGCTGTCCTCCGCACGAGTGCCACTGAAGCGGAGAGTGCCAGGGACTTGGCCTTGCAGCGAGCTGAGAAGGCGGAGGACATTGCTGACCGCCTCCGCAAGGAGCTTGACGCTGAGCGCGAGTCTGGGGCTGCGATGCAGACTCGTATGCAGAAGGCGGAGGCGGAGGCTGCGGATGTCGTGGGGCTCTATACCAGCTCGCTGGCACAGTTCGGAGGTAGCACCTCTGCTCCTCCGCCTGGCGGAGACGTTTGTGCTAGCCTTGCATGGTTGAAGTCTCATATCCGCATGCTCCCTGACTTTGTTGGTGGAGCTGTTGATTTTGGGGCTTTGGCTGCGGTTAGCTCCTTCGCCAGGCTGCTGCGCCGCGGAGGTTGTTCCCATGCGGAGGGAGTTGCTAAGGAAGAGTTCGTGTCGGCGGAGGATGTTGGCGAGGGCACCTCGAGCCTGCGCAAGTCTGTCCGGAACTTCATTAGTTCGTTCTGGATTAGGTTTGGGCGGGCTGAGGCGAAGAAGATGGCGGAGGCTCGTCGCGCTGAGGTATTCTTTTTGTATTATGTTTAGGGTTTAGGCTTCTTTGCAATGTTTTTTAAGCTTGTTGATTTGCAGGAGAATGCCAAGAGGGCGGCTAAGGTTGATAAGCCCGGTCCTTCGCGTCCTGCTAGCGAAGCGCGTCCTTCGACTCAGGCTGAGGCGGAGGTTCGTGACGCAAGTGCTAAAGCTCCTGAGGAATCTGTTGCCAAGGCCTCAGAGCAACCCGAAGCTCCTGCTCCTCCGCCGCCTCAGGTGTGAGGTTATATAGTTTGTAGGTTTTTTAGTTTTTTTTGCGTCTGCTGCGCATGCGACGCTTTTTTTTTGTAAGTCGAAGGTCTTGACTTCAACTGTAAATATTTTGCTGGTAATGTAATATATCGGGTTGTTTTTGGATAAATGTCTGTTTTACGCTTTTATCCTGCGCAGGTCTCTAGCGGAGGACCTGCGCAGGATTCTTGCGAGGCTCCGCTTTCAATTTTTTACAAAGGAATTTATGTTTGTGGTGAGTTGTGGGATTATTGGCGGATTGCTTTCCCTAACATGAGATTGGTGGATATGTTCGAGTTTGTTGGATATGATGTTGATGGCGAAGGATCTGAATTTATCCGGTCGCTTGCGCGCCGAGGTTCATGGCCTCCGGCTTAGGTGGTGGTTTTTGTTTTGGTTCTACTTTGCCGTAGGCTATTTGTGTTTTTCTTTTTTTATGACTTGGTTTGCTGTGTTTATGCAGTTGAAGTATCCTATCCTTCGCATATTTGGGGAGGAGATTGAGGAATCTTTTTGGCTGGAGGGTCCTGAAGTGTATGAGCGTTATCTGCCTGGACGTGCGGAGGTTTGAGACTTTGGTTTTTTGACAAGTTTGTGTCCTTCGCTTGATTCAGTGATTTTTGAGTTGGTTTTTCTGCGTAGGTTGTTTGTTCCCCTCCTGGATGTGATGTTCTTTCTCCGAGTTTTGTCGAAGGAAGTTATGTGACTCCATTGACGTTCAAGCGTGGCGACTTGTATGCAACTGGTTGGTTAATAGACTGGTGGAGAGCTGCGCGTCCTTCGCTTAATGTTGACGATTTGGTTGATTATCTCGCACGGGATTATTGTAGTGATTTTAGGGTTTTTGGTGACTCGTGCGTGAGATTTGTACGTGACTCATAGATCCTTCGGTTGTTTAGTCGACGGAGGATTTGTATGTTGGATTTGTACAAGCTACCTATAACCTTCGACTTTTTATGGGTCGAAGGATAATTTTATTCTTTCCTTGTAACTGTTCTTTTGTAATGATTTCTTCATCAATAATAAAGTTTTTAAGTTTGGTACAACCTTCGATTTCATTTTTATTACAACCTTCGCGCTACAGCGTTTATACATTGCAACGTCACGGTGGTGTTGATCCTAAGGATCTTTGTGTTGCTGTGGCCTGCTTGTGCTTGATGCTCGATGTTGCGAAGGTGTTGTTGATTATTTCTTGCGCGGAGGATCGCCGCTTCTTGGCCTTAGAACCTTCGACTTTATTGGTGCGAAGGAGCCTCCGCTGAATTGTGCTATTTTTTTCCTTTGCTCGACTCCCGTGGAGTGTTGTCGAGGAGAACCATCGGGTATATGAGTCGGAGGTTCTGAAGGGACGTTACGAGACTTCGTGTGATACCCTTCAGAGACCTCTGAGTCTGACTTCCATTGTTTCTGTTGTGGCTGTACACGACTTTGTGGTCGATGTTCATCACAACGCCGCAGTTCTAGTATTACGAAGCTTCGTGCGATACAAACTTTTGTTGCTGTTGTGAGGCTAACTCCTGCTTCCATGGTGGCCTAGGATTTTTGCTTTTTGACTGCTGGGTTTGCACTCGATGCTCGGGTCTTTGTATACTGATCCTGATTGAGGGTGGGGGCAGGGTGAGCCTGGTTTTATAGGCTTTCATGCATTTATTAGTTAGGTTAAAATTTATTGTCGGGTTATTGATGGTTGTTGTGGTAGTTGGTTTTGTTGTACCTGACTGAGGGTTATTGTAGTTTCGTTTTATTTTCACACTTTGTTTGTTGGGGGTCTGCTTAGAGTAGCAGGATACCTTCGACCTTATTTTGGTGAAGGTTATGTGAATTTTGTTGAGGTCTGTCTTGTGAATGTTAAACCTCCGCTGCCTTTTGGCAAAAATAATATAGTTCCTGATGCCTGATTCTCCTCAGGTCTTTGTCAGGTTTGAAGGTTTTGTTCCTTCTGGCCATGTTGTGATGCCTGAGGAGGACAGGACTTTTTCACTTTTTGGCCATGTTATCCTTGCTGCCCGGCTCTTGGCTAGGTCTTTTGCTAAGGATTTGGTGTTTTTTCACCTTTGAGGACGTTCCGAGCTTTCTTAGCTTTTGGATGAAAGCTGCGGAGGGTCCTTGTGATCACGTGATGATTTGTCGAATGCTACAGCCTCGTTGCTGGCTGTTTTTCGACTTTTGGGCTTTGGTTCTGGGGTGGATTCCTCTTTATACCTCAGAGGTTTTTACATAGGTTCTGCCTCGTTAAAAACCTCACCTCCTGGTAGGAGTACCCCTGTGAGGAAAAGAGTGCAGACCTTGGAGTGCGAATAAGTAGAGAGGAAAAGAAAACAAGCGTATTTAGGGACGTGAATGCCGCCGCTTATTTTGCGGGGGTCATCCTTACACTCAAATGTAAAATCTTCGTAGATTGTCGACGTTCCACGTGTGGGTGGAGGTTCTACCTTCGAGGTCTTTCAGGTAGAAGGATCCCGACCTTCCCGCTTGTATTGCTGTATAAGGTCCTTCCCACTTGGGTTGCAATTTACCAGCGTTTGGGTGATCTCCTTTTTTCCTGAGCACCAGGTCCCCATTTTGTATGTCTTTTCGTACTACCTTGCGGTCTCTCCAATTCTTGATTTCTTGTTGATACCTGGTAATGTTCTCCACTGCCTCAAGTCTTATTGATTCTAAGGTTTCTTTGCAGTACTCTTCATCTTCAGCCAACTGCTGCTTCATGGAACGCAGGCTTTGGTGTTTGATTTCTTCGGGCAACATTGCCTCTTCCCCGTACAAGAGCTTGAATGGAGTGAACCCAGTTGTTCTTGAAACTGTTGTGTTATGTGACCATACAACTCTTGGTAGTTGTTCAACCCATTTCCCCTTGCGTAGGTTGAGTAAGGTCTTGGAGATTGCGGAGAATATTGTTCTGTTTGCTCTCTCCACGGCCCCGTTTGACTCTGGGTGATAAACAGACGCGAAAGCAATTTTGGTTCCTATGTGATGGCAGAATTCCTTGAAACTGTCTGAATCAAACTGCTTCCCGTTGTCAACTGTGAGCAAGCGTGGAACTCCGAATCTGCAGACTATGTTCTGCCAGAAAAATTTCCTGATTGTTTCAGAGGTTATGGTTGCCAGTGGCTTAGCTTCGATCCATCTTGTGAAGTATTCGATGGCCACGACGGCGAATTTGTTTCCCCCCTGGGCAGTTGGCATTGGTCCTACCAGGTCCATTCCCCATCTCTGCAACGGCCATGATGCTGGTATGAGCTGAGTTAGTGCTGAAGGTCCTGACTGAATTGGTGAGAAGGTTTGGCACGCTTTGCATGTCTTCACTATTTCTTCAGCATCTTTAATGTGAGTTGGCCAGTAGAAGCCTTGTCTTAATGCTTTAGCAGACAACGCGCGAGGTCCAATGTGAGACCCGCACATCCCAGAGTGTATCTCTTGCAGGAGTTCTCTGCCCTCGCTTTGTGATATGCATCTCAGCAAAGGTTGGACTACGCCTTTCTTGTACAGGATCCCGTCAATGGAGGTGTAATTCCTTGCTCTTGCCTCCATCCTCTTGGTTGTTGCTTCGTCATCTACAGCTGTCTCGCCTTTGAGGCAATCAGCTATTGCCTGCGTCCAATCTTCGCTTTGTGTCAGCAGGACTGAGCGAAAGGCTTTTGGCAACGATTCGGTTGCGGGTGTTGCAACAATCTGGTGGAAGGTTCCTTCTGGCAAGGGGGTGTTGTTGGCTGCTGCTTTCGCTAGCTCGTCTGCCTCGTAGTTTTCGGCTCTTGGAATGTACTGCAGAGTGAATCCCTTGAACCTTCTCTCCAGGCCTCTTACGACGGCCAGATATCTTGCCAGCTCCGGGTTGTGTGCTAGGTATTCCTTCTCCACTTGCCCTGCCACCACCTGGGAGTCTGTTTTGATGAGTAGGGTTTTTGCTCCCGAAGCCTTAGCTTTGTTCAGCCCGAGGATGAGACCTTCATACTCAGCTATGTTGTTTGTTGCTTTGAATTCGAGTCGTACAGCAAACTTTAGTTTGAGTCCAGATGGTGCGATTAGAACGGCTGCTGCTCCTGCTCCCGCTTGACCCCAGGCGCCATCTGTATACAGCGTCCACGGCTGATCGATTACCTTCTCCTCTTCTTTGTTCGAAGGTGTCCAATCTGCCATGAAGTCAGCCAGGGCTTGAGATTTGATGGAGGTTCTGGGGACATAGGAGATGTCAAATTGTGACAGTTCGGCAGCCCATTTTCCTATGCGTCCGGAAGCCTCTTTGTTCCTGAGGATATCACCCAATGGGTGTGAAGTGGGTACTTTAATCTCATGGCTTTGGAAGTAATGCTTGAGCTTCCTCGATGCACATAAGACCGCGTATGTGATTTTTTCCATCTCCGTGTAGTTCAACTTTGCTCCTGACAGAGCTTCGGATACGTAGTAAACGGATCTTTGCACCGTTCCCTTACTGTCGTTTGTCTCGTGCACTAGAACGCCACTGACAGCGTGCTCGGAGGCAGCCACATACAGTAGTAGTGGAGTGTCTGGCTCGGGCACTGTTACCACCAGGTTGGTTGCAATGTAGTTCTTGAGCTGCCTGAAGGCCTCTGATTGTTCCGGACCCCATTCTGTTTTACCTTCTCCTCTCAACACTTTGAAGAATGGGAGGCTCCGTTCTGCCGATCTTGAGATGAATCTGTTGAGGGCTGCTATTCGGCCAGTCAGCCTTTGCACTTCTTTCTTGTTTGAAGGTTCTGCCATTGACATGATTGCTTTTGTCTTGTCTGGGTTAGCTCTGATTCCTTCGGAGCTGATGATATATCCTAGCATTTTTCCCTTGCTGACCCCGAATACACATTTCTCTGGGTTGAGTTTCAGTCCGGCAGATCTGAGGTTGACAAAGGTCTCCTGAAGGTCCTTGATATGATCCTCCTTGCGCTTGCTCATGACGACAACGTCGTCGACGTAAGCTATAATGTTTCTCTGCAGCTGACTTCCTAGAACCTTCCCCATCATTCTGGAGAAGGTTGCTCCAGCGTTTTTGAGACCCTCTGGCATTCTGGTGTAGCAATACGTGCCGAATGGGGTTGTGAAGCTTGCCTTTCCTTCGTCTTCTTTTTTGAGCCAAATTTGGTGGTATCCGGAGAAACAGTCCAGCAGTGAGAATCTCTGACAACCAGCTGCTTTGTCCACAGAGGTATCTATCCTTGGCAAGGGGAAGGAGTCTTTGACACAAGCCTTGTTGAGATCCGTAAAATCTATGCACATTCTCATTTTGCCATTTTTCTTGGGGACCAAGACCACATTTGCCAACCATTCCGGGTACATGACTTCTCTGATGACCTTTGCGTCCAGGAGTCTTTGTACCTCTGCCTTCGCGGCTAAGGTTCTTTCTTCAGACATTTTTCTTTGTCTCTGCTTCTTCGGCCTCATTCTCGGATCAATGTCTAGCGAATGCTCTATGATGTCTCTGCTGACTCCTTGCAGGTCAGTGGCACTCCAAGTGAAGATATCTTGGTTCTTTTGCAGCACGTCCAACAATTCGAGTTCCTCCTCTCTACCGAGGGTGGCTGAGATGGTGACCTTCTTATCTGGAACAGCTCCCTGCAGAGGGACACGTTTCGTTTCCTCCTGATCAGCCAGGTCTGTCTTCCCCCTTGGCATGTCTGGTGGCTGGGAAGCCTCTTGTTGCGTAGAGTCCACGGAGTTTATGTTCCGGAAGGACTTGTAGATTGCTTTCTCTATGTTCCTTGCCTCCTTTTGACTTCCGTGAACCGTGATCACTCCGTGCAAAGCCGGGATTTTCATGCACAGGTATCCCATATGGGCGGCCGCATTGAACTTGTTCAAGAACCCTCGCCCGAATATGGCGTTGTATGGGTAGTGCAGGTCTACCACATCGAAGGTGACGTACTCTGTTCTTGCGTTCTCGGATGTGCCGAAGGATACGGGTAGGGCAACCTTCCCCAGGGCATGTATCTGCTTTCCTCCGAACCCGATCAAAGGTGACTCTGAAGGTTGGAGCTGGCTTCTGCTGAGCTTCATTTGGTCGAAGGTCCCGGCAAATATTATGTCTGCAGAACTTCCTGAATCCACTAAGATCTTGCTTACTCCCCAGCCCGCGACATTCGTTGTTATGACCAAGGCATCTGTGTGAGGGTAGCTTTCCAACCTTAGATCTTCCTCAGTGAAGGTTATTGGGGTTCTGGACCAATCAGTGCATCTTACTGGCCCTTGAACTGCAACGTTGTTGACGAGCCGGAGGTGATCCTTCTTCTGCTTCTTTGTCTGGAACTCCATTGAGGACCCCCCAGCTATTGGTAAGATCATTCCAATCGTGGGCAGGGGTGTATGAGGGCCGATCTGATTATCAGGGTGGGGTTCGGTTTTTGGTGGTGGTGGGGCTTGGAGTAGCTGTAGCTGGTTTGGGGGAGGAGGTAGTGACTGCTGGTGGGGTTGCGGGGTTTCGATGTACGTGATATGTGGAGGTCGTGGAGGAACATAGTTTGGTGGAAGGTTGTGGTCCGCGGTTTGCTGGGCTGGGCGCCAAGCTGGTAGGAAGCTGGGATAGTAAGCGGAGGCTAGCGCGCTGGGCTGAAGTGGAGCTGGGTGCTGCTGGCTTGAACCTCCGACGTATGAATGGTAGAAGGTTTGAGGGAATGTGTGATTTACTTCCCAAGGTTGAGCAACTGGTATCGGAGGTTGCGGAGCGGACCTGCTCTTGATCCTCTCCTGAGTTTCTTTTGCATCTGGGAAATCTCTGGTGGAGTGACCCTTCTCCTCTCCATGGAAGAAACAATACTGTTTCCGTGGTCGCTGACTTTGATTTTTTCGCCATCCCGCATTTCGACCCCCTCTTCCGGCTTGATTGGGTATGCGTTCCGAGCTTCGCGCTTCCGCTGGTGGACGGTTATTTTCCGGCCTGTCATTTTTCGGTTGCTCGATATTCATCATCTGTCCACCAGCCTCTCGCTGTGGCCGGCGTTCATCCTGGCTGAGGTTCTTCTTCTGTGAATTTCTATCATTGCTCTACCTCTTCTGAGAGTTTTGGTCTTCCAACCTTTTGCGGTAGTCGTTGTCTGACCTGCAATACTTCTCAAACTCGTGGTACAGCTCGTGCATGGATGCTGGCTTTTCTCTGGCCAAATGAGCCGCGAAGGGCCCTATGCGAAGACCCTTGATGGCCGCTTCAATGGCAACCTCCTCCGGCACGCCGGGTGCTCTCGCCTTAGTCTGCACGAACCTTTGGAAGTACTCCCGCAGTGCCTCTCCCTGACTCTGGCGACACTAGAATAGGTCCGTGGAGGTTAGTGATTCAACTGCGAATCCCTAGAAATTCGCTAAAATCTTGTCTCGAAGGTTCTCCCATGAATAGATTGACCCGGGTCTCAGCATCGAGTACCATGCCAAGGCATCTCCCTCGGCTGCGATCACGAAGGATTTTGCCATCACAGTCTCGTTCCCTCCAGCTGAGGCCACGGCTGCCTCGAAACTCATCAGGAATTGGCGCGGATCGGCCTTTCCGCTGAATTTAGGGAGCGTGATAGGTCTGTAGGTTGTTGGCCAAGGCGAGGTCTGCAATCCTTCGGACAAAGGGGAACGAAGGTCCAACGTGCCCCGCAGCATGCCACCGTAGTTTGCCGGTTGCACATCTAATGTTGGGCCGGCGCTGGTCAGAACAGCGGGCTGGATTGTCGGCTGAGGTGGAGGTTGCATGCTAAGGATTTCTGCCTGCAGGAGTGAAAGCTGCTGCCTGATCTCGGCCGCTTGCGTCGCGGCCACCGCTGCCTCTTGGCTGGCGGCGTAGGCGGCAGCGATCCGGTCTCGCTCTTGCTGAAGGTTCTGCAATTGTGTTTGCAGCTGCTGGAGCTCTTGCGTGGCCGTGGGTTGCGCCGGGCCTGCGGCGGGAGGAGGTTCCTGCCGTGTTTCCGGCTGCTCGTTCTCTGGCTGCTCGCCCTCAGAACCTTCTCCCTCCACGGTCGCGTGTCCCCTGTCTAGGGTCTCAGCCTGTCGGAGGCTTGGATCCTCCGCCCGGTCGCGTATCCTTCGGCACTTCAGGTGCCGGAGGTTCCTTGGCTCAGGCGCGTCGGGGGTCCCTCAGCTCGGCTGTCCTGGAGGTTCCTCGGCTCGCTCGGTTGCCGATCCTTCGACGGTTCTTCGTCGGAGGTCCCCCCAGGCTGGGCGCGTCGGAGGTTTCTTACCTCCGCCGCGTCCTCAGCCATCCTCGAACTTGGGAGGATCGGAGGTTCCACCTTTCTCCGCTTGAGGGCCTTCGCCGATTGTTTGTTCCTGCACACACTTAGTACGACAAGACGAGTCATCAACGTTAGCCTTTTTCCAGGATCCTCCGCATGCTCCCCCACGGAGGTTCTCTGGGCGGAGGATATCCTCCGACGCCCTAGAGATCGGAGGTTCTTCGGGTGAAGGGCATCCTTAGACGTTACCAGGGGGAAGGATGCAGCCATCCCCCAACAGAAACCAACAATCTATCTTGCTTGCTTACATGTAACTTCTATTTTCTTTGTTGCTTTACGTGATATTTCAGGCAAGCCGACTTCAACATGTTGCTGCGATGCGATGCCTTTGCTGATCCACCAAAATATTCTATGTCCAAATAGTTGGCCAGTATACTTAGTAGCTAGCTACAAAATAAATTATTCTGTAGCCACTTTTATTTATGATAATTTTATATACTAATTTACGATAATATCTATAATACATGGAGATATTTACGGTAACATTATTGTCGGGTACCATAAACTAGGTACCCTAACTAAACAGAATAAAAAAGCCAAGAGATACCACCCAAAAGCCTAAAAGCCTCATGGGACATCGCCAGGTTGGGCCGAGACTATTCCTTCTTGGCCCAACGAACAAATCCAGTAAGACAACATGTCCCCCACGACTTGCCCGAGCCCTGGCCTCGGACGATTTCTCCGACTCGCCCAAGCCATGGCCTCAGACGAAATCTCCATCTCACCCGAGTCGTGGCCTCGGCTCAGGTCTCCTCTTCCCTAGCTTTCTGCGCACGACACCCACACCGCAGATGGGACGCAAGGCATGCCTGCACCCATACCGTAGCAGGGGATGATGCCCACTGTGCTACCTACCCCCTCCCCTGTTGGACCTAATCCAGCCACTGTGCATACGGTTGGTAAGAGGGGATGAGAGACATCAAATCTCATGCACTGCCGCCATAACAAAGCATCACTGTTCCCTGACGTGGGTCAAGGGAAGAGGCCTCGGAAATTATGGCCATGCCTCCAAATAGGATCTAGCAAGGGGAGAATAGGGTCAGACATTAGATCCACAGCATCAAGGATGGCCCTGCACAATCAGCAGGAACAACCACGCCGCGATCCCTGCTCCGAGGATAGAACGCCATGCTGCCATAGTCCTGACACCACCCCTCCTCTATATACTAGAAAGTAAAAATTAGTATTGACACATGTAAAAGCTCGCCTCCCCTTGAGACTATAAAGGGAAGGCAGGCCTTGTCTAGGGGGACACACAATCATGCAACCACAACACAGCAATCTGAGAGCTCACACAAGCACTCAACCACCTCTCAAGTTGACCTTGGCACGTTCCCTCTCTCGCACACGCATGTAACCCCTACTACGAGTATTTTGGGTGCAAGATAATACATGATCCGACCCTCATACTGGATGTAGGGTATCGTTGGCCCGAACCAGTATAAATTTCTTGTGTCCTTCTTGCATTACCATCTAGGTACAGGGACACCTAGACTCACATTCACTCATTAATGTCTGGATCATGAGTCCAGACACCGACAATTATAGTAACCACTTAGTATGGTGTTACTATAATCTCATAAATTAACAAATTAACATAATAGTTATTGTAACTCAAAGTGGTCATAGAATAAGTAATGGTTAAAGAGACTAATAGTTATCGTAACCGACAATTATAGTAGCTTTTACCCTGGAGTAACGTATGTATCCATGGGGGAAGCAATGGTTAAAGAGACTAATAATTTACCATCATGTACCTACTAAGTTAATCCACCAACTAGACTAAAGTGGGGGTAAGTGATAAATGATAAGAGTTATGTTTAATGACATGCATAGGAGAATTCCATGATAAATGAGCAGCAAGATAAATTGGGAGAATAACGAGAGAGTTCAAGGTTCCTATATACTTCTCTATTACTTTGGTTCTATGATAACTAAAGTATACATAGGTATAGCAATCACACAATAACACTTTGGGATATCAGAACACTAGCCATAGAAAGGGACGAGAAGGAGGCTAGGAAGGTCTGACTACAGTCCTACAATCACTAACCTGAATGTGGTGGACTACGTCGGCCGTCAGGGCTGTCACCACCTGGGGCTATTGTTCGCAAATATTAACGCACACCGGCTAGAGTAAGATGTGACAAGTGTCTAGAAATGGTGGCGCTTAACTAGTACTACTTAAATGCAAGCCTGAGTTGTTACTAGGATAGGTTTTCAGGCTACCCTGAGCAACGGCTCCAGAAATGCTAAGCAACGCTAAGCCCTAGCGATGACGCAAGATGTACCAGGGGTAACTCTGCAAGCGCACAGATACCGATATAGCACTTCGACTACGGTGTCGTGATTTATAGTTTGTCCAAGGGAAAGCGTGCTAGAGGAGATAGCAAGGAAGAGAAATCCTATCCCAGCTAGGATCAACTAAGGTAGTGAGGTAACAAAGATGTAGAGGAAGATTGATGTGGTTCTAGATAACTCTAAGATTACTGGTGTAGTGTAGCTAGGTAGGAGGACAACGAGTGATAAAAGACTCCTATGACTCTAACTTTACTCCTGTGAACCAATCTAATCTAGTAGCAGACACACACTAACGTCGCTAAACTTAACTGCTTGTTTATTGGAAGACGACTACAATAGGAGGACAAAACTCCTATCCAAGCGGACTCGTTTCTTAAGGGCGCCTACAGACCGTACCCGACGTGAATAGAACCTACTGGAAAGCAGAGGCCTATCAGGCTTTACCGCCGCCCGCTATCACATTTGATACGGTGGTATTCAAGGGTAGCTTTAGTCTAAGTGCCACGCTTATGCTAACTCCTACTACTCAGACTAAGTATACGACCTAGTCCAAGCACCGTGTTACCGGTAGAGAAAAAACCCAAGCACTTAAGACTAACTTAGCTAGTATATAACTACTATAAGACAGACTAGGACACTACAATAGAATATTGCACTAAGTAAATACTGAAAGTAAATACTTAGAAAAGTAAAGGAAAAGTAAATATATTAAATACTCAAAGTCTTACAAGAGAAAAGGTAAAGAGGAATACCACACTCTCCAGAAGACGACTCCGGAGACTCCGAGCTTCGCTCGACTCAACTCTAACTCTCACACTAGACTAACACTGACACTTACAATTAGAAAGCTCGAGCTACATTGGAACACACCTTCTCCTTTCAGAGAGGGTGGATGCCCCCTCTATTTATAGGGGGAGTAGAGGGGGTGCCACGTCAGCGATCTGTGTGCTTCCCGCTTTTCCACCCTTGGATAAACCATCATTGGAACCGCCTTAGATGGACGTCCAAGATCATCTGCACGTGTTGCCAAAGTCGGTGGAGTGTAACCGACCTTAGGTGGGCCCACATCATAGGTCGGTCGACCTGATATTTTGTGAGGTGGGGCCACACTGAGCCTTCTAGAAGGTCCTGGAGGTCAGTGGAGTGGATCTAGCAGGTGGGACCCACCAAAGGCCGGTCGGCCGACCGAGATTCGGTGAGGTGGGCCCACCAGCCTTGCTCCATTGTTGTCCCCATCTGTCATGGAGTGTGTCTTGTGTTCATCTTCGATTTGGTTCTTCTGGTGGGTCCATGGATCCTTGTATCTCCATCTTTCACCCTTGAACAGAAACACAAGTGTGATCTGAGGGTCGAGATGGACTTAAATGGGTTGCCTTAGGATCCTAGAATTGAGCCAGCACCTGGACCACCCCAAGTGTAGGTCGGCCGACCAGGACTTGGTGGGTCCAGGAGCTCATTTTCCCCCAAATGTAAGTGTACCTGCATCCAAATACTTAGAGCACAAGTGGAACCTCTTAGTGATAAAAGATGTCTATGCTATGCCATTCTTCCACTATTTCCGACCTATTGACGGTGTTTTCATGTGTGGATTTTATAGCTTATCCACCATCAACAGCTACCACAACTATCCATAGGGTTGGGTGCAATCTTTGGTAACCAATAGGCTATACACCATGTCTATACCATTGATTACTACTCTAATCATGTATGATAACTAGAGCACCCGATGCGAGTGGAGATCCCACGCAAAGGTATGAATACTATACTAAGCATATATATGAAAAGCATAAAAATAAATAGAGAAGATAATATATTAAAACATAAGTCTTACAGAGATAAGATACAAAGATATACCCGACCTTTGATGACTTTTCCAGAACCTGACTCTCCCTAACTCTCAAATAGATCTATGCTACTACACTATAAAGTCTAGTCCTAATTCTCCTAGTATACCCTGATCTTTAGATAAGAGATATGAATTAGGGTTTCAAGGATTGCTTCAGGGTGGGGGCTAGGGGTCTTATTATATATCCCGATGGGATGAACGCAAGCCATTGGATTAAACCGACTTAAGGGACGGCTTAGATGCATCTTAGAGGCGGTGGAGGAAACTTCTAGAAGCTAGAGGCGAGGCGATGCAAGGACAGGCCGGCCGACCCACTTCTGTGGCCTTTCAGGGCCCGCTTTGGTGATTTGCCTTCTAGAGTCTTCTCACATATGTGCCGCGGTGAAAGTCCATTGTTTGTTTTGAAAAATTAGTCCTCCTT
Source organism: Sorghum bicolor (assembly GCF_000003195.3). Lineage (NCBI taxonomy): Eukaryota > Viridiplantae > Streptophyta > Magnoliopsida > Poales > Poaceae > Sorghum > Sorghum bicolor. The sequence goes on along the minus strand of NC_012879.2, from coordinate 10,277,562 downwards.
GGCGGTTTCCTAGATAAATCATACAGAAAATAGAGATTCACCAAAACTCATGAAATGTATTAGTTTAAACCCTAAACCCCTTTTGTGATCTCAAATATATCCCTATGCAAGTTTATTTAACTATAGAATGTTGACATTAACCACCATCAACAAGCTCTCCCATGCTTAACCTTTGCTAGTCCCTTAGCAAAAACTGAACTGAGCATGGATCAGGAGTTGCTACAATGTTTCATGCCTCAAAAGTACAATGCGTTCAACCATCTCCTCCGAATTAGAATAAACTGATCTGACTTTCAAACTTACCAATATTACCTTCAACCATGGGGCTTCTTAGCCTTCACTTGGGTCTTAAGCAATTGAAAGATGGAATGATCAAGTCAAGTACTATATCTCAAGTTCTTTGTTCAACCATTGTTTTGGAGTTTTTTATAAGTTTTCAAAATAAAACTTAGAGATTCTATTTTATAACACTCTCGAGTCTCTCAATATTTATGGTAGTTGTGGATTCTCACCAAGGCAATAAAGATATTATGCCTTTTTCTTACTTCCTACCACTAAGGCTTATGTGGAGTTCACTAGTAGGGAGAAAGGTAGAGCATACTTGCAATGCACATATTGTAAAGACAAACAATGGATCCAAAAAGAGTTAAGTCATACAATCAAATCAAGATGTGCATGTGTGTGTGGATGTATGGTGGATATATATGGTGGCTAACCTAATTCTACTTTGCTCCTTGAAAACTTATCTCTCTTTTAAATTTTGGAATAGGGGCTATCTTATTCATCTCTTTCTTTTTTCAGGGAGGCATCTAAGTACCCATTGTTTTAGATATCTTGGACACTTGTCCATTTTTTCTCAACTCTTTTTTCCATGAATAACTTTTGCATAACCCCATGCCTCTTTCTGCAACAAACTTTTGAGAGATAACAACAAGAACTTGGAGCATTTATTTGGTTAGTGGAAAACATAAAAAAATATGTTTTTGTATTCACTTCTAGAGTAGGAGTCGAACATTTTTAGGTGGATCTAGGTAGAATGGCATATTTTTGCGTACTCCTAATGTTTTAGTAGCATGTATATGTGGTGTTACGTGATCTTTATTTTAAGAGCATGACAAATCTCTCATAAGGCATCAACAAAGCTTGACTAGACTCAATGCAAGCAAGCAGCATATATGTGGACGTTTTCCTAGCCTAAATAATATGTATGGCTCTGGTGAGAAATCAAGCTTTGTCATACAAAAACTCAATCATGTATTTTTTGTGTTTTCCAAAAGATAAATCTCCAAACTTTAGTATCACTTGGAACAAGATAAACATCACCTTAGACCTTCTCATATCATATCCATCAATTACCTAGACTTAGAGCAAGCATATGCTACCCACGACTTTCAAGTTAAGAGTAAATATTTATATCAAATCAATCTTATCCAAAACTCAAGAGAATTCGAGGGTAAAAACTAGGTACTTGAAAGGACTTACAACAGAGCAACTATTCAACATTTCTATCTTAAGACATTATATTCAAAGTCCTTACTTATTTATTTAGCTCCTAAAAACAAATTAAATCAAACTAGACACATCTTTTATTTTGTTTTCAATTTTACTTGATCACACATCATTACTATTAATGCAATAAGTTTTTATTTTGTTTTTCATTCTTCATCATTATTTTATCATATAAAAAGCAAACTAATAATAATAGATGGTAAAGAAATACTTACCTGGATATACGGGGGCTGCCTATCTCCCCCAAGCTGGTTGTTGTCATGGTAGCTCAACGAGGTGGCCTGATGTGGAAGTGCTCGAACAGAGCCCCCCAATTTTGATTTTGTTGTTGCTGTTGTTGCTAGAGACTAGCCATCTCATGTCCCACGCTCATCTTTATCACAGGGATGGCTTAACACCCTAAAAATCTCCTTTTCTCAAAATAATTAAAATTGAATTATTAAAGCAATTTTGTGAGCATTAAAATTTAGGAAAATAATAATTTTTGATAAGTTAAAATTTTAATATAAGTTTAGAAATATGTTAATGTATTCATGCTACAACATTTATTCTATGATGTGTGAAATCAAACAAAAGAGATTTGAATTGAATTTCAAATAGGAATTTGTGTTGAAAATTTGTTTGCAAAATAAAAAGGAATTCTCTCTCTCTCTCTCTCTCGTTTGGTCTAGCCCAGATCGCTTCCTAGCCCACGTGCCCCTCCCTTCTTGCTTGGGTCGGCCCAACTCGGTGGCAGCTGCATCACCTTCCCCTTTCCCCTTGCTCAATCATAGGCGGGCCCCGCCTATCATCCCCCACCTCCAGCAACCGCCGCGAGCAGCGCTCGGGCCGCAACCGCGGGCGCTGCCCGCTCCCCCACTCCACTCACGTTCCCCCTGCATTCGGCCCCCTCTTTGGACACGCCCGACCCCGAGCCACTACCCTGCTCCCATTTCGCTCATTCCCTCGCTCTTGCTCCTACTCGTAGCATCGTGAAAACTGCTGCCGGAGCGTCGTGATCCACTGCACGCTGTCCCGCCAAACCAAGCCGCCTCTACCTCCAATCTTTGTGCTGGTGAGCTCAACCCACTTCTCTTTCTTCCAGTCCAATTCCTAGGTATTTTTGTGGCCTCTAGCGCCTTCCCTGCGAGCTCCGATGGGGCCAGCCGTGGTGCCACCATGGTGATAGGATCTAATTCGCCTAGAGGGGGTGAATAGGCGTATCTAAAAACTTAAAAACTCAAAAACTCAAGTTGCGGAAGTTAAATGTCTGTCGGTATCACCGACAGTTTGGGCCGGTACTACTGGCGTAAGACAGCAGGTACTATCGACGCAAACTACTGGTACTACCGACTCCCTAAGAAAGCTAAGAAATCAGAGTATAATGAGCTTGGATTCCAGATCTGAGTGTTACCCCACTTTCCTAGATGTAGAAGAGGATGATGTTGAAGTTCCCTTAGCTTGGTTCTTCTCCACAACGTAGATCGACCCTTGTTTACCTGTTAAAGAGTAGGGAGAGGAAGAACATGAAGAACACAAGAACAAGGGTAGTCGAAGCTACCACCACAGCAAGACAAAGTATTTTTCCCAAGGTTCGGCAATCTCCACTAAGGAGTTTCTATGTCCCCGTTGTTGAGGTGACCATGAATGTCCGACCACTTAGGTCCCCTCCTCAAGTAACCACAAAGGTTAGCTCGAGATTTCCACTAAGAATCAAGGGGTAATACAAACACTTCGGGGTGCCCTCACAAGTGAATCAACATGGGCAACCACGAAGAACGCCTAGTTGGCTAGAGTTCCAAGAACCCAAGAGTAACAAATGCAAACCAAACCGGCAAGACGAAGAAACCAAGTGCTCAAGTCACAAATCAAAGCTCCCAACTCTCTAATCTCACTTCTCTAGCTCGAATCTCTCAAGGAGTGAAGCCTAGGAGCAAAGAGGGAGAGAGAGAGTGGGTGAGTCAAAGCTTGGAGATTGTTTTCTCAGATGGGGAGTCGCTAGAATGGCCGAGCTAATGGTTAGAAAAGAGGGAGGAGCTATTTATACAAGAGTTCAAAACAACTGTCGGTACTACCGATGCAACCATCGGTACCACCAGTGACCTCACATTTGAACAAAAGAAGGTTGAGGAAGATGTAAGAAAAATGCCTACCGGTACCACCGGCCATCGCCGGTACTACCGGTGGAAGGCCGGTACCATCGGCAGTTCAAATCTACGTATTCAGGGAATCTACGCGGATTTGGCCTGCCGATACTACCAGCGTCTCAGCGGTACCACCGGCGGTAGCCGGTACTACCGGTCACAACTTGGTACTACCTGCAGTTCAAATCTACGCATTTATGGAATCTACGCGGATTTGGCCTCTTGGTACTACCAGCGTCTCACCGGTACCACCGGCGGTAGCCGGTACTATCGGTCAGAGCCCGGTACTACAGGTAGTTCATTTTCTCGCAGAACTCAGTGAAGAACCTGAGCGAGGCTTGACTTGCCGGTAACATCGGCCCAGACGGTCGGTACTACCGGCTCACCCTGGCAGAGAAGAAATTTGCTAAGTGTTCGTGCGTGTGTTGATATTTGGTAACGCAATAAGGAAATGATCCGCAAGCGCACAGATATCGGTGAGCATTTCACCCGGGAGGTTATCCAGAGTTATCGTATTTATATTTTTACCACTAGGAGAAAGGGTGCATCTGACTAACCAAATCTATTGCTACTATCCCTTTAGGCTACAAAGAATGTCTCTCGATGTGAGTGATTTATAGAGAAGATTGCAACCGTAGTCTCGTTCTAACCTTGGTAAGGATGATCTACTGTTCTATTGGGGAGGCTCACGGAATCTAGACAACACAAAGGATGTTCGACCTGCACCTATAAACCTACCCGTCCTGCTAACGAGATGTGATCAGCAAAGGTAACTCGGAAATGTCACGTTCCTCGCTACTACCACGGTCCAGCTAGTCAGGGGATATCTATGAGTACCCTAGCCTAAACACCACGTTTACGCTAGCAAGTGATTACTCTAATACTCAACCGGAAGTGGATTAAAGTAAACACATAAACCAAAGAACAATAAAACAAGAACTTACTAGTATTAGAAGTCGAATTACTGAAGAATCTTAGAAGCAAGCCTCGGGTTAGGAGACTTGATCCCGCAGGTACAACTCGGAGTAGACACCGACAGGCCGGCCTTCCTCCGATCCACACCTCCACTCTATCTCTCTCAATCTAGTAGAAACTAGAAGATCTATTTCTACTTTACATTGGTTGCTAAGCCTAAAAAGAAATATTAATTAGAGAAGAGGTTTTCCTTCGAGGGCACCCCTCAATCTCTATGATAATTTCTTGTCCTCCTCCAGGGGCCAGGGGCCTTGCTTATATAGTCCTCCTCCTCTGTGCGTTTTTGGTTCAGCAGGCGATGTGGTACTAAACTTTCCACCATGCACATAGGCCTTAATGGACCAAAATCTGATTTGGGCCCAATTAATCCCGCAGCTCTTTTATGTGCAGTCCTTCTTTTATTAATATCTCTTGATTTCGAACTCCAAATATAGCAAATAATATATGCATTTCGATCAGCTCGACGAGATCTTTGCAATGGTATACTCCATTCTGTGATTGGTGGAAACACCTGGGCGGGCGCCCAAGGGGAGAGGGCGGGCGCCCTGCCCCCGGGCCCGTTCGGCCTCCCGTTCGTTCCCGTGGTTTCTGGACTCTTCTAGATGATAGAAAATTGCGCGGCACGTTAATATCTCTATGTAAACCCGACATGTGGGCCTTTCTTCCTTATTTCTTAATAACCCCCTGCAGAAACAGTCAAACACCAAAACTCATGGAATTCTGTCAGATAAAACCCTAAGTCTAGATGTTGATTTCATTTGGATCCTTTTTTTTTTGTTTATTTGATAATTAATTTTGATACTTAAGGACCGTCAACAAACTCCCCCAAGCTTACCTCTTGCTCGTCCCTGAGCAAGGATGAACTCAAGAGTTTCTGCAGTGGTTTCATGCCTTAAAAGTACACACGCATTCAAGCAAGATCTCATCTCTGAGTTAGAATAAACTGTTAAGACTTAAAACTTACTCATTTTACCTTTCACCATGGGGCTTGTAACCGTCACTTGTGTCTTGAGCAGTTAAAAGATAGAACGGTCAAGTCAAGCGCCATGTCTCTTATTCTTGATCAGCTATAGCTCTGAAGTTTTTTGCAGATTTTCAAATAAAACTCAGAGATTCCTTGTATGACTCTCTCAAATCGCTCTTTTGTGGTATTTCTGGATCCTTACCAGGCCAGTAATGATATATGCCTTCTCTCAAAGTATGTAGTATTTTTGGTATGAGGCATAGTGATATTGCCTTCTCTCTCACCCTACTCTAATAAGGTTCTGATATCTGGAGCTCATAGGTGGGAGACAGCTAATACATACTTACAAGACATTTATTGCATAGTCAAACCATGGATCCAGAGAAACAAGTCAATAAGTCAAATCAAGATGTGCATGTGTGGTGAATGAATGGTGTATGGTGATGATGGTGATAACAATGGTGAAAGTCTACTTCTATTTTTGCTCTTTTAAGGGGATACATACCTTTCTTGCACTTTGAACCTTTTTGGTGAGAATGAGATGCTCTATATTTTCTTTTTCTTTCCTCTCAGGTGGGTATCATGTACCCCTAATTCTACTGTCGGATACTTGTCCATTTTTACCTCTCGTCTCACTTTTCTTTTCTTCGAGGTTCCGGGCACTTGCCCTTTTTTATTTCCTCGTATATTATTTATTTTTTTTCTTTTTTCTCTCTTTTTTTATAGCACTCATCTCCTGAGATAATATAGCAAGTGGTAGTAACCAAGATAACTCGAGCATTTATTTCACAGGGAATAACAGGGATAGGAAAATATTTTTGGCTATTCTCTCCCGGATTAGGAGTAGAATACTTTTGGGTGAATCTGGAGACGGAAATGAGTGGATGTATGTGGATGGTACTTTCAGAGTAGAAGTAGCATGTATGAGTGAACGTGCAAGTGAATCTTGATTTTAACCGCATGACAAGCTCCTAAGGATCTACACAGCTTGACCACACTCAATGCTCATAAGCAGTAAAAAGTAAATGTGTGGCTCAAAGTCTAGCAAGCATGTATATATGGCTGTGGTAGGAATTTAAACTCTCATCATACAGGAACTCATCATGTGTTATTTTAAAGATTTTTCAAATATAAAATTCTCCAGAATTCTAGCATCTCTAGGAATAGATAAACAGCAGCTCAACCTTCCCATATCATATCCGTTAACGACTTAGACTTTAGATCAAGTACTCTCCCCACAAGTTCAGATTTAGAGCAAATCTTAATTCATAACAGTCATGCCTAAACTTGAGAGAGATTTCAATTTTAAGAACTAGTCATGGCAGAGCAGCTATTCATCATTTCCATGTGAGAGTTTATCATGAGGATTCATAGCAAACTTTATTTATTTAGCAAACTAAGCAAAGATATATAAAAGCACAAAATCTTTATTTGGGTTTTTATCTTTTTACTGTTTGAGTAAAGTATAAACGCGAGTAGAAACACTTAGCTGGATAAATGGGGGTGCTCTCCCCCAAGCTGGATTTTGACGTAATTTCTTCTAATGTAGCTAGCAGGTGGTGGAGGTGTATTTGAAAGTCGGCAGCACCCTGACAGCGATTAGGATGTCCTCCGTCTGCCAGTCTTCTTTGATCCTTGAATTCTGTGGAGCTCAAATAGACAACAAAGCTTTGTGGAACTGGTTAAGTGTTAGCATAAATATCTAGCCTTTATCATGTTGAGCCTCCTCAATAAATTTACTTATTTAGCAGGATCATGCACTTATTATTTTTATATTTTTATTGTAAGATGAAAACTTATTTATTTTATTTTTATGCCACCACAGTGAATGTACTTATGGGTTTTATGCCATGAGCATACTCACATGGGGCTTACTATTTTTTTAATATTTTTATTTTCTTTTCAAGATAGCATGAACCTGATTAACTAAGCAAACTATAATTGAATAATTGGAAGGAAAAAGATAACTACCAAGTTTACCTTTTGGCAAGGCGTTCGGTGTTTTTAAGTCCTCCGAACGGGACTCCTTGTGTTTTCAGTCGTCCTGGGATTCGCTAGGTGGCGTAGTCGGTGATTCCGGCGGCGCCTCTTCTTCGTGTATAACTAACTTCTCTCTCCACACCTGACTCGGTGCTACGGTCTCCTCAGGACAGTTATGTTCAAGTGGTATGTCTTCAGTCCTTATCACTTCTCCTTCGTAGTCTACCCATCCGTCCTTGATGATTTGCCTCCTCTGGTTGCGGTTGCGTTGTCTTCTTCTTGTCCTGACCTGCTTAGAGTCTTCAACTATATAGTTAGAATCATTAAAGTAGTGGCGTACCTTCAGAGGAGAAATACACGTGGACTTCTCCGGTTCCAATGTAGATGATAACTTTAATAGTGTTGAGGAATGGTCTTCCAAGGATGATGGGTGGATCGTACTCGTCTTCTCCCATGTCAATGATCCGAAAATCTTCTGGAGCTGAATATATATTGGTTGTAGGGGCATGATTCCATACAGGAGCTGATAAGTGACTGCGGCCATTATGTTGTTGTTAGATCCTATGTCGTAGAGTGTCTTCTGAAAAGAGTATCCATTGATTGTGCACTCGATGCTTGGAACACCAGGATCATCCTTCTTGATCAAGAAAGGTGACTTGAGTCGACGATCTTGACCTCCTTGAGCTACAGTGACCATCTTAGTTGACTCGGTCCACATTTGCTTGTTCCTGTTCCTCCTGTTGGTCCTCTTCCTTGGTTCATGTCAGGATTGCTCTGAAGTTTGTGTAGTCTTGTTCTTGAAGGAAAGTCTCCTTCTCCCCCTTGATGTAGAAACGGATCTTGGCAGCATTAGCGTAGATGACAGCTCTGGTGTTTAGGAATGGCCTCCCTAAGATGATGGGTGCCCTCTCCTCAGTACCAGTCTCTATCACCACGAAGTTTGCTGGAGCGTACAAGGTACCAACTCGGACACAGAGGTTCTTCAATATTTCCTTTGGGAAACTAAGTGTCTGATCTCCATTGTGTTTGTGCTCGTAGATCCCGGTACTTCACTTGGTGGAATCTGGGAGTTGTAAAACTCCTCCATGTTTTGTTTGAAGTGTACCTATTCATAAAGACAAGGCAGAGATCAAGTGCATGGGCCCTGTTGGTGAAAAACACCAACAGAACCAAAAGTGTATTTGTTCTTCTCTAACCTTAAGCATAGTGAGCAAGACAAAGTTGATGGATCATAAGTGTAGCATTTAAAACATTTGTTAGATCAGATGGCTCAACCTAATGGAAAGATAATCTATCTATATTTATGTTTTGTTTATATCTTCCAAAGATTGAATGTACAACATTTTAACTTATATGATATGGGAGTGTGGAATCACAAAGGTAGTACTAGGAACAAAGATTAAAGGACTAAACATGTTGAATTAATTGGGTTGATTAATTTGGAGCTACAAATCATACATGTTTGTCTCTTTATTTTATGTGAACGCTAGAACCAAGGAGAAGCTTATAAAAGTGATAGTCAAGTACCTTAAAATGTTACCTTACTTGAAGAGTGACGGTACAGTATCACCTTGTGGAAGCTTTCCTTTCTTAGCGGTTGTGCATCGTGTTTGTGGCACCCTCCATGGATCATCTCTTATGAGCTACGTCTCTCTTGTGCAAATTGTTAAACTTCATGTGTCACTTTCTTCATCTCCAATGTGAGTTTATCTCACGACTTCCCAGGTTGATATTGAAAGTTTTCTTGCAGGGGTTAGTCCAACAAAATATACCAATGTCTACTCAAGCAGTTTTTAGTTCAGTAACCAAACTAGACTCCATGTCTAATCAGATTAAGGAAGGCTATTTAACCTAAGCACCATGCTTAATTTAAAAGCCAATAGAAGTATGTACAGTACTTCCAAACTAACACTTACTAGGATAAACAAAGGTAGCATGATGGCTTATAGAGATCTACTTAAGTGGAGATGAAGTAGTGTGATTAGTATTTAACAAATTGAGCATGTCTCAAAGGTAAGGACAACCAACATAGCAACATGGCAAATGATGTTTTTATGTAAAGTATTTCCCCCAAGCTTGAATTTTGGAAAATTCAAGTTTGGATGAATTTAATTCAATGTTGTGTGATGGTTGGTTGGACATACCTTGTGCTTGTCATTCATCCGATCTTCTTGCTCCAATCCTGGAAAGGTTAGTGGCAAGAATACCCAAAGAAATATTTCTACAATTATCCTTATATGCTCAATACACAAGGCAATGTTGCAAATAATTAGAAGTTCATGTTACGATCTGATAAGTGCTTGTTTTAGGACACTAAGCTTGTCCTTGGGAAACCATCAATTAATTCAACGAGATCTGTAATATTTATTATAGACATATGCATCGACAACCGCTCTTTTAAAGTTTTTATAAATAGAAAGGAAGAGGGGGTTGGAGATCTCAAATGTGGTAAGGATGGAGAGACCAATTGATTGGGGAGATGTTTTATATGAGCAAGGACTTCGTAAGGTATTTATGAAATAACTTCCATGCTCACTGTTGTTTCTCTCATTCTCAAACTCCAAGGATGATTCTTCATGAATGCTTAAAATTCCTCTAGGATTGTCTCTCAAGTTTGTTTTATTTATCCATTCAATGGTGATAGCACATGGATTTTTAATGCCCTCTAGCCATTGATGTTGCTCTTCTCGATCCTCCTTCTTATGCATGGGATGTCTAGAGAGATTCATAGGATTATCGAGAGGTTCAAGAGAAAGAGCATAGTAGAAACTATTAAGCTCAAGGATGGGATGGATAGCCGAATCATGGGATTGAAATGTTTGGAAATTGGCTATTGAAACTTTCTTTCCTCGTCTGGGAGATGATTCCTTCTCTATGTCTAAGATTTTTCTATGAAGACTAGTACAAGAAGGATGTCCCCAAATGAAGACATACCTTCCTTTACTAACAGATAAAGAAAGAAGGACTCTATCAAAGGTTATATGATTAAGACCAATGTGAAAATATCGAGAAAAAACATGGTCTTGTAGGGCTAGGTCTAAACCAGAATTTATAGAAAAATTAATAGATTCCCTAGGTGTAGCTAAAAGTGCATTATCTTCCTGATTAAAAGATAGGACCTCGGCTATAGAAAAGGGTTGGTTTTGACCTATTGCAATCAACTCCGGACACAGATCATAATTAGGGGCAGAACGTGTTGACTCCCATGGTCTATGGCTGGTCTCCGAAGGTGCCAAGAATTCAATAATAGGTATGGAATTTAAGTTATCCATAAAAATAAAAAGATAAAAGAATAAAAGTATAATACAAGATAATAGCAAGACTCAAAGTTATCTCAGCAAACCGTCTTTCTCCCCGGCAACGGCGCCAGAAATGCTTGTTGATATTTGGTAACGCAATAAGGAAATGATCCGCAAGCGCACGGATATCGGTGAGCATTTCACCCGGGAGGTTATCCAGAGTTATCGTATTTATATTTTTACCACTAGGAGAAAGGGTGCATCTGACTAACCAAATCTATTGCTACTATCCCTTTAGGCTACAAAGAATGTCTCTCGATGTGAGTGATGTATAGAGAAGATTGCAACCGTAGTCTCATTCTAACCTTGGTAAGGATGATCTACTATTCTATTGGGGAGGCTCACGGAATCTAGACAACACAAAGGATGTTCGACCCGCACCTATAAACCTACCCGTCCTGCTAACGAGATGTGATCTGCAAAGGTAACTCGGAAATGTCACGTTCCTCGCTACTACCACGGTCCAGCTAATCAGGGGATATCTATGAGTACCCTTGCCTAAACACCACGTTTACGCTAGCAAGTGATTACTCTAATACTCAACCGGAAGAGGATTAAAGTAAACTCATAAACCAAAGAACAATAAAACAAGAACTTACTAGTATTAAAAGTCGAATTACTGAAGAATCTTAGAAGCAAGCCTTGGGTTAGGAGACTTGATCCCGCAGGTACAACTCGGATTAGACACCGACAGGCCGGCCTTCCTCCGATCCACACCTCCACTCTATCTCTCTCAATCTAGTAGAAACTAGAAGATCTATTTCTACTTTACATTGGTTGCTAAGCCTAAAAAGAAATATTAATATTAATTAGAGAAGAGGTTTTCCTTCGAGGGCACCCCTCAATCTCTATGATAATTTTTTGTCCTCCTCCAGGGGACTTGCTTATATAGTCCTCCTCCTCTGTGCGTTTTTGGTTCAGCAGGCGATGTGGTACTAAACTTTCCACCATGCACATAGGCCTTAATGGACCAAAATCTGATTTGGGCCCAATTAATCCCGCAGCTCTTCTATGTGCAGTCCTTCTTTTATTAATATCTCTTGATTCCGAACTCCAAATATAGCAAATAATATATGCATTTCGATCAGCTCGACGAGATCTTTGCAATGGTATACTCCATTCTGTGATTGGTGGAAACACCTGGGCGGGCGCCCAAGGGGAGAGGGCGGGCGCCCTGCCCCCGGGCCCGTTCGGCCTCCCGTTCGTTCCCGTGGTTTCTGGACTCTTCTAGATGATAGAAAATTGCGCGGCACGTTAATATCTCTATGTAAACCCGACATGTGGGCCTTTCTTCCTTATTTCTTGATAACCCCCTGCAGAAACAGTCAAACACCAAAACTCATGGAATTCTGTCAGATAAAACCCTAAGTCTAGATGTTGATTTCATTTGGATCCTTTTCTTTGTTTATTTGATAATTAATTTTGATACTTAAGGACCGTCAACAGCGTGCAAGCGTGTCTCTCAAGCGCAAGAACTAAGTTGACCTGAGCACCCTTATCCTCATCTTACCAACTCAATTTGCATCTCTCTTGATAGTGCGGCATTTCCTATAACTCAAACAAAGAATAAAACTAGGTAGCCACTGGAGTTGAAACATCGCTCATTCATTAAAAAATTGGGGGTGCTGTGATTCACCAAATGTTTTCGTTTGATTCCATCAATGGACTAACACTTGTAGATTACACTTGATAAACATGTTAGTTCCCAATTTGATTGACATCAATTTCAAAACCCACATCGGGGGCGAATGCACTTACACATGGACCACCGCGTTGGCCGCCTCCTCTGGCCATGCAATACCCTACGGTGGACTCGCCTTGTCCCCTTCTCTCTCTTAGTGCCTTTGGTTTGCCGAACCATGGACTGGAGCCCCCGATCCACCCATTCCGGCGATCACCGACGCCATCGGCCATAGCGCACCGCCGCCTTCACCCTCAGCATCGGCAGCCGGCTCTCCTCTCTCCACCCTTCTTCTGATGTGGACCGTTCAACACTGATCCAATGGCCAAAATTATCCCGTACCCCTTCATGGGACATTTTGATAAAGAGTCCCTGGGTTCTTGCAAATTTATGCCCGCAGTCCTTGGCCAAATGAATTTCCTAGATTTATTGATTTATTTTAATTTGTTTAATCTTTGCAGAATTTACAGAAATGCCACTGCAAAGGCTCTCAGATTGTAGCTTGCATTAAAATTCTAACTAAACATTGACTAGCATGGAGAGGAAAGTGAGCAAGAGTAGTTGAGGGCTTGATGCAAAAAAATTTAGGATTCGGAATCGGTAGCATTTTCGTTTGTCTTTAATAATTATTATCCAACTATAGATTAACTAAGCTCAAAAGATTCGTCTCGTAAATTATAGGTAAACTATGCAATTAGTTATTTTTTTATCTGTATTTACTGCTTCATGCATGTATTCAAAGATTTGAAATGACGAAAAATCTTATAAACTTTTAGAATTTTGAAGGCATCTGAACATGCCCCGAGTCTAGAAGAGGAAGATAATCTCGCCCTGGTGGCAACTGGCAAGACCGAGTGGGGCGTGAGCTGTTACATTTTCCACTACTTGATCATTTGATCTTGTATGTCTGATGCTAAATGCCTGTGTTGTGAACATAAAAATCATTGAGCAGAGCTTGATTTTCCAGTCCTGTAGACCTTTGTGTCTTTCGGTCAGTATGTTGACCAAAGATTCAGGCTTTTCCAAATGCGTGTGCTACGTGGTGTTGCCGCGTTGGGCCTGTCACAGACTGAAAGTCAGTGACCTTGGGCTCGTTGTTTAGTTTAGCGATGGTCCGATACCAGTTCTTTTCGGGCCTATCGTTGCTGCTAGACATGGGCCAGGGCCACTCAGCTGCTGTTGGCCTATGGCATGACGACGAATTGATTTTTTTTTTGACAAGAGAAGAAATGGTTATTATGGTGTTAATATAATAGAGTAAATTATATGACTGGTCCCTAAATTATTGTTCAGTTCTCATCTAGATCACCGAATTACCAAACTCCAATTTGGGCTCCCTAATCTAATTGGGGGTGTCATACTGGTCAAGAAGTGCCACTCGCCCTATCCGATGACTGATCTGGCACTTCATGCTAGGCCTTGTTTAGTTCGCAAAAATTTCCAAGATTCCCCGTCACATCGAATCTTTGGTCGTATGCATGGAGCATTAAATATAGACAAAAATAAAAACTAACTGCACAGTTTACCTGTAATTTGTGAGATGAATCTTTTGAGCCTACTCCGTGATTGGACAATGTTTATCAAATAAAAACGAAATGCTACAGTAGCCAAAAACAAAAAATTTTGTGAACTAAACAAGGCCTTAGTTCGCTCGAAAATTGGCAAATGTTGTTAGGTGGGGATTTTGCCAATTGCTCGTGTACTCTTTGCTAAGGTTGTATAAGCCACTTACCTCATCTCTCTTTGCTTCTTGCTTCTACCTTCTTTGTTCCTCCTCCATTCCGTGTTCATGCACAACGCGCGCAAATCCTAGCCCCCTAATTGAGAGTCTGAACCTGTATATCATGGCCAAATCAGCATACTTAGTCCAAACATGGCGACCCGCATTTGTGAAGTTGGGTGTAAATAGTATATGGTATTTGGCCTCGTTATCATCATTTAGGCGGCACAGGCCGAACGGGAAGTCGCTTGATTGCCTGCCTAGATTGCAACTACATGCAAATTGTTGAGTTAAAGTCCAAGCAACCATGCATGGTCGATTGGTAAAATCACGTGCCTCAATCATTGATTAATAAGTTTAGTTCGACGAGTCTTTTAGAAATAAACTCTCTTAATTGTGTTGACTATCCATTTTGGCATTGTGAGGAAAGCTACATCCAATATTTGAAGGATAAAGTTGAGGAAAAGGAGAAAGTCGCTAAGGATGGACATTTTGGCACTAGGATGATATCGACGGAGGGAGCACATGGAGACGGGGAACTCTTTGTTTTGATAGTAACTTGATTGCTAAAATACTGTTGTTGTCGTGGATATGCAGGTGCAGTTATACTTGGAATGTTGCTGGTTGTTGTTATGAGCAAGAATAAATGAATGTAAAGTGGTACACGAAAGAGTACTTTAGAGCACATATAACCCATAAATGGAGGATCGTCTGCAAGAGTCTCGAATCTGATATACAAATAAAAAGATAGATCGTACAACTCACAAACAGATGGTCGTCTATTAAACTATTTAATGTTTTGCTTATAGCCAAAATCAATCATAAATATCATTTTGTATACCAATGTGTTGCTATTTGGTAGATAATGGATAGCTACGCTAAATTCACAGCAACAGTATTTACACACGACAACAGTTAGCCTTTTTTAGAACTGAAACAACATTATTTCGTGAACTGAAACATGGAAGCTAGACTGACATTAAATTTTCAGCTTTCAGAGACAGAATTTTCACAGGATTATGCAACTAGTAGTTGCATAAATAGACAATCGCAATGTGCAGGGCCGTGTTTAGTTGGTGAAGGAAAAAATTTTGTGACACTGTAGCATTTTCGTTTGTTTTTTATAATTATTGTCCAACTATGGACTAGCTAGGTTCAAAAGATTCGTCTCGTAAATTTAGACCAAACTGTGCAATTAGTTTTTATTTTTGTCTATATTTAATACTCTATGCATGTGTCTAAAGATTCGATATAATGGAGAATCTTGAAAAAAATTAGGTTTTGGAGTGGAAGTAAACAAGACCCAGATAGTAGTCTTTTCTCGCCAGCGGCCTAACCATAAATCATCATAATGGATGTTTAATTGGAGGTGTTAAAGTTTAATTTTATTTAGTAATTAGTGTCCAATTATGAATTAATTAGGCTTAAAAGATTTGTCTTATAAATTACTCTCTAGATGTGTTTTTAATTTCAAAAATAGTCTATATTTAATATTTTATACATATGTCTAAACATTCAATTTAGTAAGTGATAAAAAAAACAAGAGCAACCAAACAAGCCTATAGTAGAGTTGGTGCTAAATTTCAGCACTGTCCGTCAGCTGACAGTATTACATCTACAGCTCATTCAGAGTTTCAGACAGTCCACCGTATGTTTTTTTCTCGAACGGCTGGTTAAGGCCGATACGCAACCAAGCCTGTGAGACAGCGCACCATATGTATTATAGTATATCTTCAGACAATCAAACATTATAGAAATATCTCATAGATTAAATGGCTATTATCAGAACTAGTATCTTTTGTATCTCTAAGCACCAAACTTAAAATTATGTATGTATATTATGGACCATACACCGTGCTCAGTATGTCAGGATGAACCTTGTACTCCTTGGTACCAGTCGCCGTGCTGATGCTAGGATCGGACGTGTTGGGTGCTGGAGCTGCGATGTGCCGAAGCGCCACGGCCACGGCGCCGAATCCGTCAGTCATTCAGTAGTATTTTTTCTCGTAATAAATTATTCAGCAGTACTTTCTGTCATGACTTATCAGTCAAACGAACATCATTGCTTTGTCAAATAACTATTTATGATATGTCAAAATGAAAAACTAAAATATTAATTATTTATGATATGTCCTATAATAAATTTTAATTTACCTAATCCAATCTTAATTTGATTTGAAATCACTCAATATTCACTAATTATGTGCTAATGACATCATTAGCTTTGCTAATCATGCATGGCGCGAGCATGCCTCACTGGATGCTGTTGATTCTTGCGTTTCTCTGGATACAACATCTTTCATACTTTGAATACTGTGCGAGCCTAGCCTAATAATCTGTCCAACTAACCAAACGCGAGTGCATGCATCCCAGCAGCCTGGCCCAGCCCTCATGCAGGATACCAAACACGCCCTAATTCTTTATAAATTTTGCAAAATTTTTTAGACCATACTCCTGATTATGAAACCACTTCGGCTTGTGCCTAAGTGAGTTGGCTGTTTGGAAAAACGATAGTCCCAATCATGAAACCATCAGATACTTCTAACTAATATCGACACAGCACATGGAAACTATATTATCAATGAATAGGTTCAGACCTACTAATTAATCTACTCTCTCTCATATATTTACTTATCTTAGTTTTTATGTAAACATAGTTTCTTGTATAAGAAATCCTTTCCTTTCCTTTCCTTTCCTCTCCTCCTTAATTTCAATGTATGTATTTTGCCTACATGACACTAATTAATGCTATGAAAACTACCTATTAGGACTGCCCTTAGATCAGCGTCAGTGAGGTTTCATATCCTAGTTTTCAAGACTATCATGTTACAAATGGTGTAAATAAGTTCTATCCTCATAAAACTCATTTCGTCACATGAAACTTTCATCATCTTTCTCTTCATGTATCATGTTTCTTTGTTCACTTGTCTAAAAAGTCATAGCTGAAATTACTGTTCGCTGATTTGTTGTGAGATGAAAATATTATTAAATGGCTGACAGATTTTGTAGACAAGTTCAAGCGAACAGGCTCACGAAACTCTCTTTAAACCCCCACTAAGACTGATCTTATGAGCGTGCTTAGTTACCGGCAAGTTTCACCTTGCCTTGACTTGCTGGTGTGAGCTAGAAAAAGCTTGCTAGACTAGGCGAGGCAATTTGGCGCGCCGGAGGAATTCCTAGTCGGTGCAGAAATCGAGGATGGCCAGGTCAGAAGAAATCCAAACAGCCAACCCATTTTGAATTCTAGTTGGGCAATGTAAAACACAGTGCAAGGCAGAATTCTAGTTGGGCAATGTAAAACACAGTGCAAGGCAAAAGTTCTGAACATGCCGTCTATCACTTACTCATGTTAAACATGATCTTCGAAAGATGTTGCTTTTGCTGATGCGTTAGTCATGAAAACTATACAGTAATTTCGTGCTGGGACTGCAAGTAACAAGCAGTAGACGGGAGTCTGCCAGCCGGCCGGGACTCGGGAGACATCAAGGTTGACTGCAGTGCAACATGCTACTGTCAGTTTGTATGCCGACGAATCGACGCCAATGTTTGTTTGACCAGACCGTAGAGTTGCGCCGGCGCGGCTTTCTAGACATGTAAAAAACGATGTGTAGTACTCCTAGCGCGGATTAACTGGAAACGAAGCACGATCCAAGGCATGCATGCATGTACCGGGTATACTAGCGGTCAAAGAAGCGGCGACGCGCGCTGCCGCTCGCCACGCCCACGCACGGCGCGTCGCGACAACCGGCACCATCAGCCGGCCGGAGAAAAGCCTGGAGCACCGCCCGCATCAGAAGTCGGAAGCTGACACCGCCACCTCACGGTCCTCCTACGCGCATACGCCGTCCATGCAGAGTCACAGCTCTGGAGACTGGCATGAATAATCCACCGAACGCAGATAGCTGAATCAGACGCGTCACGTACGTCAACGTTTTCGCACCCGAACGAATTTGTCAATTCCTGTTTTATATCAGCACTGGATTAAAGTTGAACGACCGAGCAATGCAAGGATGGATCGATCGACGGCCATGGCCACGCATGCACAGTCCAAAGAGAGCTAAGAAACACATGGAGGCTACAAGCTAGGCTATGGCGCTATGATGCTAGGAGTAACTTGCTAAGCGAGATGGAAGGACGGCGATCAAGCGCGCGCGTCACATCCAGTGGCCGTCATCTTGATCGAAGCCGGCGCCGCCGACGCCGACGCCGGGGTACTGGTCGAACGGATCGACGCCGCCCAAGCCGAAGCAGCCGCCAGCGCCAGCGCCAGTGCTGGGGAAGAGGCCGGCCCAGCCGGCGTCCATGATGCCATCCATGCCGAACAGGTACACGGGCTCCGGCCACTCCGTCGCCTCCACGCCGGTCACCGCGGGGGCTGAGGCCGAGGAGGAGGAACAGGACGGCGAGACCACGGACGCGGACCCGGCGGAGGCAGAGGAAACAGCAGCAGAGCCGCAGTTGCTTGCCGCCGTCGTGGGCGGTGGTGGCGGCGCCATGATGGTCTCGTGCGGCTGGACCATCGGCGCGACGTCGTCTTCCCCCGCGCCGCCCTCCTGCATGAGCTTCCCGGCCTGCTGCTCTTGCTGCTGCGGTTCTTCTTCCTGGTCGTCCGGCTCCTGCTCCGGAGGAGGAGGAGGAGGAGGAGGAGGAGCGGGCGGCTCCTGCAATGGGAGGTGGGTGACGGGGTCGATCCCCATCCGGAGCAGCTTCTTGCGGATGTGTGTGTTCCAGTGGTTCTTGATCTCGTTGTCCGTCCTCCCCGGTAGCTGCGCCGCGATCTTGGACCACCTGCGTGCGTCATGTCATGCGGTGACGACGGCGAGGCGCGTGGAAACAGAGGACCAGTAGTCCGCGGTGGAGACGAGACCCCCGAAGCCGTTTGATGGGCAGAAAAACCATGAAGAATCTCGCAGCACGCACCTGTTCCCGAGCTGCGCGTGCAGGTCGATGACGAGCCGCTCCTCGTCGTCGGAGAGGAGGCCCCGCTTGAGGTCGGGCCTCAGGTAGTTGGTCCACCGCAGCCTGCAGCTCTTCCCGCACCTCAGCAGCCCTGCAGCAGCAGCAGCCACGCACGAACGAACCACACGTCCACACGACGTCAGGGACAGGGATGGAGCGCCGGAGCCGGAGCCGCAACCGGAGCGGCGAAGCACAGACGGCCGGTGGCAGTCACGACGACATGCATATATACATGGTGGATTGCAGGGAAATTCTCTCACTCACCTGCGAGCTTGGGGACGACGCGCCAGCAGCAGTGGCCGTGGGTGAGGAGGAAGCCGACGAGCTTCTGGTCCTCCTCCGCCGTCCACGGGCCCTTCTTCATGCCCACCTTGTCGCAGCACGGCTGCCTCCCCATCTCTCAGGCGAGGGATGGCCGCTGCGGCCTGCCTGTCTCTGTTCCAGGTAAGCTCGGCGCAGTGCCAGGCTCTGGCATTTATAGAGGGCGGGCGTGGTAGCGCCTGAGGGGAAGGTGGGGAGCCTGCTAGTGCTCACTGGGGCGGCGGCCCACGTGGCGGCGAGCGAGGGCGAGGAGCGTCGTACGTGTGAGCCCATCTCTGCGGGCGGCATCCATGCCCGTCGTCGTCATCCTCGTCATCTGGTGAAACTGGCGTTTCGTTGACGACGGATGGATTCATCCTAAGCCTTGTTTTGTCCACCCTGAAAATCAAAAAGTTTTCAAAATTCTTCGTTACATCGAATCTTATGGCACATGCATGAAATATTAAATATGGACGAAAACAAAAACTAGTTACATAGTTTAACTGTAAATTACGAGACGAATCTTTTGATCCTAGTTAGTCCATAATTAGATAATATTTGTCACAAACAAACGAAAATGCTACAGTACCGAAAACTTTTCATTTTTTCGGAACTAAACAAGGCCTTTAGTTCCGAAAAGATTTCGGATTTCGGTACTGTAGCATTTTCGTTTGTTTGTGACAAATATTATCCAATTATGGACTAACTAGGATCAAAAGATTCGTCTCACGATTTCCAGCTAAACTGTGTAATTAGTTTTTGCTTTCGTCTATATTTAATGCTTCATGCATGTGCCGCAAGATTCGATGTGACGGGAACCTTAAAAACTTTTTGCTTTTTGGGGTGAACTAAACAAGGCCCAAGGCCTAAGCCTGTTTTCTTGCTTTCTTTCTGTGTCAGTCAATCTCAGCCTGTCACTTGCTCTATGATTCGTGCACTGCACCATAACGATTTGACTTTCTGCCTAGGAGGAGCGAAAACACATTCATGTCAAGCGAACAAAATAATGCAGACAAAATGGTTTTAGGCATTCTTGTCGCACTTCCGCCATTTTTTTTTTGTGTTGGTACGCAACTGTTTAAACAAAAGTCTGTATCTGCTAGTAGGCCTGATGTAGATGTGCTGAATCATAATGCACTCGTCATGCTTGCCCTTTCCTTATCTATGTTTCAAAGTTTTTTGTTAGCTTGCGAATTCTAAAAGAGATGGAAAAACAGAAGTTTGACTTGAGGTAGCATTTTCTTCATGGAGGATTTTTGGCATATAGTCTCACTCCTCACTCTGTGTGAATTAAATTTCATATGAAGCGGTGCAGTTCGTAGTGGACCGGGGACGGTTGCAAAATTATTTTCTTGTCACATTTACTTTTAATTTTAAACATTGGTTCTTTGTTTTGGACAATAGTTTTTATTTAAATATTGTGTAAATGCCTTGCAATAAAAATAAAAATTTTTAACAAAAAAAACTTGATTTAGAAAAGTTATAAAAATTTTGAGTTAAAGTTTGCCTTTCATCTATCTTGATTTAGAAAAGTGACGAATTTTATTGTGTTTCACCTATTTTTAGAGGCAAACTAAATTGCAGCCACCTCTAGAAAGGCTGGAAAGCCTAGCCTTGGCATATAAACATCTATTTTCAGAGACACAGACCAGCTCAGAAACCATTTTTAGTAGCGAATTTTGATAGAGCAGCCTCTACCAAGAAAAAGGGGCGCATATCTAAAAATGGTTTTTGCAGTGGTGTATACAAATCAAGGTCATGGCGTTAACAAACTAATAAAGATCAGATCTCATGATGTAAAAAATTATTTCCTTTGACAATAGACGCCAATGAAATCATAGACTCTAGAGTAGGCATGAGTCAAAAGGGATTAGAAGGGTGCAAACTAAATTACATAAAATAGAATGGTATATTGCATGAATCATCTTGCTAGTTTTAATATATCATCAAACACACGATAAAAGGGAATAACGGGTACTAGATAAATACCAACAGTCTCAGATGCTTAGATATTAATTCGTTTATTATACCTGGTATGAAAAATGAATTGTCGCTCTAAGTGGTATACAAGAGCCAGCCAATAAAAATATTTTGGTAGGTATACATATTCTAGCTAGTAAACGTAAGGGTGGCATTGGATCCACTAGCATATAATAGTTAGTTGGATATATAATAGTTAATATTAGCTAGCTAACTATTGATAAGCTAACTATTAGCTCAGCTGATATTTGGATCTAGCACACAAAATGTGGATGCATTGATGGTTTGTCCATAATGGCATTCCTCTTTTAGCTACTATTAGAAGGGCCACAAATATATTAGGTACTGTTGGGAGGGCATGTGATAGGGTAGGTGAGGGAGCAAATATGTCTTTTATCAATCTATTAGTTGTTATTAGTTGGGTTATGATAACTAGTGAAATAGTTGTTAGCTGGGTGTCCAGGGCTAATAATTAAGTGGCCTTTTAGCCACGCCCATTTGAATCTCCCTAGATAATTTCTAGCATCTACTACCTTCGTCCAAAAAGAATGACCTTATAGGTTTAATCAAAGCCAAACTATTGTAAGTTTGACCAATGTATAAAAAATATCTATATATATTTATGATATCAAATCAGTATAAGTCAAATTGTTTGTAATATAGTTTCAAAGTAGAACTATTTGGTGTTTTAAATATTGATAATAATTTGGTCAAACTGAGGATAATTTGACTTTGACTAAACTTATTAAATAATCATTTGGGGGGGAGGCAGGGGCAAGGTAGTATTGTTAGTTGGGTGATCTAAATGACACTATATTCTTTTTTCTTAAATGAACATGCATAGACTGTGAACCATATATATTAACAAAAAAAGAGAATATGACTTAGTGATCTTTGGAGACCTTAAATAGGAAAAAACATAGCTATAATAAAAATCATATAGTTCTACAACAACCAAGGGAACAAGGCCACCAACCATTTGGCCTTGGCCATACTTAAGATTTGGGCTTCCTCTTTGATCTTGAGGAAGAGTTGAGAAGCCAACATCATCTTTTGCTCTAATGGAGCATTTATTTCCTTCCATTCTCTCATGTATAGTTGTCCATAAGGCATGAGACCCACGGGCTGCATGTGGCTAGTTAGTTTGGCTCCACCTAGGCACGCATGACCGAATGTGAATTGTGTTGACCCAATGTGACTTGTGCTCATGTATGCCTAGTCCATGGGGCATGTCATGCTTGGGATATGCATCCGTGGCTCGTAGTGTCAGCCTAACATAACCCAGTTAACATAGGCTGGCTCATCGCCATCTCATTCCCCACCCCAATATATGGACCATCTCCACTAGTTCTCTTCCATTCAAATCCTAGCTCTCTTATGGCCCTACCTAGTTAACATCCTCAATGCCCTTCCCGTGCCATGTTGCACGTACTTAGAGCTCCCTCCCCCTTGCTTCTGCATCCCCTATCGATAGTGGCAACACCTTCCTCCTTTCCACCAGCCCCTCTACCGCTAGTGTTGTCCCCTCCATTTTCCCCTACAACAATGATGTTGCTCCTCTCCTATCCCATGTCCTCTACCACCGACATAGAGCAAGAACCACAATTAGTGCACATGTGCACATACATAACGAACATCTTTCATCATGGAAGAAGCAAAATTCATCATAAGGACCTTTTAGTGACAAATTTTGGTTTACCAAAAACTGAGCGACATATTTGTTGCACTATGACTAACCCAAATTTTTCGTCATATATGTGGTTTCATCCATGACAAAAGATCTTCTATCATAGAAATCTTTTCCTTCTATGATGAAACAAAAAAGATCATTGTTCTCGTCAATCATCACAAATTGAATGTTGAGCATTCGTAGTGACATGGAAGTGCCATGTGAGAGGTGATGTGGGTAGTGTGACATGTAGTGGTGTTAGGTGGTAGCTAACATGGCTCCCACATAGGTTACACGTGGTTGCCACATAGCGTATACACGTGCAAGACCACTGCAGGCCCCTCACAATCCCACAACTACAAATGGTCTATCCACATGGCAGGACATCGCAAAGCCTATCCACTGTTATGGTGCCATGTAATACGTTGCGTCCCCCAAATACATGTGGCGAACTGTAGTGGGCCCCACTATTGCATGTGGCTGGCAGATAGGTCTTTCGGTTTGACATATACACATAGCAGACCATGCAAGTCGTTGGATCCCATAGTAACACGACACATATACACTTGGCAGGCAGCTACAAGGCCCACTATTACATGAGGCTACACCACACAATCTATTGGGTCCCACAGCTACACATGGTGTATACACGTGGTTACCATATAAATCAGTCAGGTCACACATTACACGTGTGGCCTGATGGACTTGATCCCAAAGTAATACATGATAAGGACAAGGGGGTGCCTAGAGACTTATGATGAAGTGGCATTTATTACAATTCGAAAACAAATGGTCACAGATGAGTATTTAGTTTAATGAAGAAGTCATGTTTGTTATAGTTCGAAAACAGAACATCGCAAATGAGCAATGCGAAGGAGAGTATGATATTTGTGGCCGTATCATGTGTTGTTCAGTGACAATATTTGTGAAGATATTAAGTTTCATCATAATAGGCAGTGCCCGAGGTCTGTCGCCAATTGATCTATGGCGAACATAAAATTTTGTCATAGTTATGTGTTGTTCTATGACGAGGTTTTGTTTTCTCACTAGTGCACCTTGAGAATATGTTCCATGCAGATTTTGATGAGGCCTCCTCACCCTCCTTCTATGCGACCAACATGGACTAGGTCAATAGCAATAATGGCATTGTGATGTAGTACTGCACAGCCAAAGCCCACGCAATATTATAGTTGTAGGGATTTGCCAACAATGGTGCTGATCTAGTGATGTTTGTGTGTATGGACTTTTATTTGTTTGTATGGATGTAAAGATGTAGTTGTTGTCTATTGCAAGTTTGCAATTTTTGTGATTTTTCTAATGAAAATGGTGCACAACTGTGAAGAGGATGCAAGCCTCTAGACATGCCGCTTCCCACATGAGGAAGCTAGAGTTTGTTATTTCTAGTTCTAGTGCACTATGTGATTTAAGCATTGTAATCGTGCTATGAGGAGAATGATGTAATAGATCAATAGATGACAATAAAACCTTATCTATCATTCTAGTTGGAGGACTACATGTCCTGTTTGGAGGACACAATGTAGAGATAAAAGAAGCTTCTATGAACAATGGTGTAAATAGTAAGCAAGGAAGAGGAGCCGATGTCACTTAATACCTTGTCCAGGGACCTAATATCTGAGCAAGGGGCAAACTTTTAGAGTTGCTCTAAGTGAAATCATTTTTAAATTTGACTGAATTTCATAGGAAAAGACACTTATGACACAAAATTAATATAGTTAGATACCATATAACATGTACTTTATGTTGTTTTTTTATTGGCATAGATATTCTTTTATGTAAAATTGGTCAAACTAAGAAAGTTTGACTTAGGATAACTCCTAAAATTGATTTAATTTATGGGCGGAGGATATAGTTAAGAACCGCTTGGCCATGTCACTATATAGTGACAACTGACAAGCTAATTTGTGTAACAAATTTTCATAGAATTACCCCACAAATTGCACCTGCTTCGACTAGGCCTTGTTTAGTTCCTCAAAAGTTTTGTAAAAATTTTCAGATTCTCCGTCACATCGAATCTTTAGACGTATGCATGGAGTATTAAATATAGATGAAAATAAAAACTAATTGCACAGTTTGGTCGGAATTGACGAGACGAATCTTTTGAGCCTAGTTAATCTATAATTAGATAATATTTATCAAATACAAACGAAAGTGCTACTATTTCTATTTCGTAAAATTTTTTAGAAGTAAACAAGGCGCAATAGAGCGTACCTTTCTCTGGGTTGACACGCACGGCACGTCCATTGAAAGCGCCCTGGCCAGCAACACAAACCTATGTGTCCTTTGAAAAGAGTCGTAGGTAGCGTGAAGTTATAAATATGTTTTACCTTTTCTCAATCACTTAAAATATGTTTGTGAATCTTTGTATTAAGATAGAGAAAAAGTTTAATACAACATATCTTAGCGGCGCCTTAGAAGAGTTGTAAATTAACGTTCAGACCCCACCTTAGTGTACTAAAATCTATATTGTTACATTAGACACTGGTCAACCCGAATTGTGGCTCCAGCTATGAGGCCTATGTCCAGGCTGCCGAGCGGCGGCGGTGGAGCCGCTTGCGCACACCACATCGTCATCCAACGGGAACAACTCACAAAGCGCATGCATATTACCGTGATCACTATTGAAGATTTTTCCGTACACATTCATGGCCGACGTGGACGCAGACGACATCCTACTGGTTAGTCCTAGACGCTTCTAGATTGCGGTTGCTATAAGTAACATGTAAAATTAAAGGTCTGTTTGTTTGAAACGTGAGTTATAAAAAAAAAAAAGCTTATTGTAAGTTGTTAGCCATGAAAAAGTTGTTATGTGATATATAAAGTTGTTTATTCAAAATAACTATAAAACTTATCTCTTTCTCTTTATCTCCTTTAAAAAGGCTATAAAACGCCTCTATTTTCACCTGGAAGTTGAAAGCCAAAAACAGATTCAAGCTAGTTGCAACGGAAAAATTATACTATATTCAAACAACTGCTTCTGAAAAAGCTATTTCTTATTTTACCCCAATGGTTGACATTCCACTTTTTAAACGCTAAATAACTTTTCAAAAACTAAACTAAACATAGCTCATCAAACATATTTCCGGCTTAGCGGACAAACCCCGGCAACAGTCCAGACAGATTCACACGGAGCATAGATCTCTTCTTCTTATATTTTGCGTCCCCATGACTTGTCTAGCATTGTTCTTTGGACCCGGACTCGAAGTGAATCGAGTGACGATATAACAAGAATATAAGCAGTATAGATTGACCATGTGTTCCAGAGAGTGACGAACGAAATCCGTCGGAGAAATTTTCTGCCATGACGGACGCCGGTGACGAAGACGACCGTGGACCAGTCGACAAGTCGACGCAGGAGTATTAACACCAAAGTCATAATGCTCCGTCGTGCCAATCTCGCCTGGCAACGATTGTATCCGCGATTCCCCCCACATTCGGAATGCGGAAGAACGTCGCCGCCCGCCAGGCCGCCACTAGAAGACGGCTCTGCCGCGCGGTCGCCGTCGTCGCCCTCGCTCTGACTCGCACTTCTGAGAGTCCAGTCCAGACGGTTTGACACTACCACACCCGCGGGCACCCGAAAATATCGCCGTCTGTGCACGACGCGGAGAATGAACCCCCACGGGCGGCTGGACGCCGACGCAACGTACGCTTGGCTGTCTCCGTCGTCCGCCGCCGCCGCTCGGCGTGACACGTAGGGGATCACGTCCGGCGATGTATCCAGCAGCCAGCAGGTGGCTCCCACGAACGCAGGGCCAAAGATCTCGCGCGATCCGTGCCGGGGCCGATTCCCACAAAAAGCAGAGGCCGTCGTGGTGCGAGTGCGATGCGACGCAAGCCCGCCCGTCCCGGTCCGCTCAGGGCAACCTTCTGGGCGTTTCCCCATACGTTTCACCCGGTTGTGGCACCTGGCACGCATGGCACGCCGCCGCACGAGCACTCCATCGGCGGGGAGCCGTCGCGGTGCGTGCTGATGGCGTCGCTGCAAGCCCGGCCGTGCGATTGGGCGTGGGAGGGTCTGGTTTATGGGGTACAAACGGGACAGCGACGACATATAATGAAAACGTGTTGGTGCCTGGCGTGACCCGTCGACGTCGCGGCTTAGATGACCTGAATGGTTTGCAAAGCGAGGTTGGAATGGAATCACTAGTACAGGGAAGGGCTTTAGCCCCGGGCCGTAAGCGCCTTTAGTCCCGGCTACGGAACCGGGGCTAAGGTTTCGGGACTAAATGTCCCACCTTTAGTCCCGGTTGGTAACAGAAACCGGGACTAAAAGGTGCGCCAGGGTGTGCCACCTGGCCTCCACTTTTAGTCCCGGTTGTTGTTACCAACCGGGACTAAAGACTTTTTTTCTTTTTTCTTTTTTCTTTTTCTTTTCATTTGGTTTTCCATTTAGGGTTTACAATTATGTTATTGTTATTTTCGAATGCGTATTGTTTGCTGGTAGTTTATGGAACGCGCACCTATATAATTTATATAATTTAAAGGATTACATATAAATATACTATAAAACACTATATATATATATAAATAATTATATCTATAGGTCCATAATAAAATATTTACACATATGCTTCACGGACAAAGTATTTACAACACAATTTTTCTCCACCACTCAAGCATCGTACAAATGATCATCGTTATTTGGTTTCATCTGCTCCTGAGGGTTGAAATAGCACTCGCCGCCGGAATCCAGGACTTGGTCATTAAGAAATCCTGCGATTGTCTCCTGAATTCCTTTTAGGCGCACCGCATCCAACACCTGTTCCTTCAGCCACATCTCCTTTAATAGACATTAAAGAAAAAAGTTAGAGGTATGAATAGGATTTATTAAATAGCAACAAATAAATGAAATATACTTATTATATATACATGTTACATACTTTTAGGTGCTCAAGATTAGTTCTTTTGGCATACACCGTCATAAACTCGCACACATAGTAGCCACACAAATTGTTGCCCGGTGTCTGCCGTAGAACCCACTGAAGTAAGATGGGCTTTGAAAGTGATACATTCAACTCTGGACGGTGTTTCTGCACGAACCCAGCCCAAACCCTAGCAATAAAACGATCATTATTAATTATCCATTACCAACTTAAAAGAGCAGAATTTAATATATAGAGATCGGAGTTACCCTTGGATAATATCTATCATTTCTTGGTAATCATCCTGTGGTTTTCTCAATGAGTCATAGATTACCAATTGACATTGCCAGAGATCAATGACAATTAGTATCCAATGAAAGCTGCATTTGTGTGCATATGTAGGCAAAATTAGTATATATCTTCATATTGATCTGATTAATTAGTTAAATAGAATGTACACACGATAACGACACTTACTTAAAGTTGTAGGGAAAGAGTATATATCTTTTATCTTTTTGGTTGATCAAGAACCTCCGTAGATTTCTCTCCGTTTGAGTTCTCCATAAAACATACGGGGTCTTGTGGTCTTTGAATACAACATTTGGATCCACAAATCCAATCTCCTTGTCATTTCTAACTCTGAGGCCCCTCATCATGTTTCTGCATATGTATAGCGGGTTTCTGTAATTAGTTATATATATACATGATAAGTTACAGAGACATTATTGAAAGGAAGAATCACTTACAGACAGAAGCAACTCATTAGAGATTTGTCAAGAGCGTCCATGTGGCATAGTTGGTGTAGCTCATTAAATTGAACATAAATAATATCATCACCACGGAAGTAATGATAGTTTCTAATTCGGACACAAATATAGTCATCTGCTTTTCTGGCACACGCTTCCATGTACCATTTGTTTAGCATGTACATTTGCGTTCCAAGCTTGCTGAGGGCCGCAGGGTTGTATAAACTCTTGCCATATGTATATTCCTTCTGCCAATGATCAATTTGTGGAGCACTTTCAATTGGTGCCCCCGCTATCATTTGGGCTAAGCTAAGACCAGTTTCCGCAAAAAAAAATTCAAGCTCTTCAAATTTTAAATCTGCCGGTATCTGCTGGTCTAGCACGTCAATGTTTGAACCATATTCATTTCCAATGACTAGCGGGGGCACTGATTGCTTTGATTCTTCCCCGAGCTGTGCTACACCCTTGCGTGCTCTTTTCTCTTTCTTCTTCTCTTCTTCTATGGATTTTCTTAAAGTGCGATCATAGTCTGATAAAGATGATGATTCTTTCTGAGCTTCACGCCTCTTTTTTTGTTCAGCCTCAACCCTTTGTCGTAGATCTTCTGGCCGTAGTAAGAGGTACGGCTTCTCAGGGTTTCGCTTGGCTTCTCTTTTCAGTCTTAAGTTTCTTGAAGAAACTATCCACATCTGATTTAACTGCAGCATTTATTTCTGCATCAGTCATCTGATCATAGGACAGCTTCTTAGGAATGATAGCTTGTTTCTTTTCGGAGGCTTTCTTTTTTGGCGGCGGGGCGGCCGACACATTTGATTTTGTGGCCGGCCTCTTCTTTCGTGCTGGAGCCACGTGTGGAGGCGATGGGGCGGCCGGTGGCGGTGTTGGAGCCCGAGGAGGCGGCGTTGGAGCCCTAGGTGGCGTTGGAGATCTAGGTGGCGGTGTTGGAGCCTGAGGTGGCGGTGTTGGAGCCCGAGGTGGCGGTGTTGGAGCCCTAGGTGGTGGCGTTGGAGACCGAGGCGATGCAGCCGTGTCTTGCACTCCCTCGTCATCACCCGCAGCACTATGACATGTCGGTGACCACCTGTGAAAATAAAAGGTATATGAGTAAACCGCTAACTAAGAGAATGCAAAATAAATTTAGTGAACAAATGTATAGTCAATTTTCATCCGCACCTAGGATTAGATTCATGACGAGGAGGTGGTGGTAGACTACTAGGTGATGCCCCAGGAATAATGATGTAGCGCTTGCGCCAACAAATAAAAGTCTTCTCTGCTTCTCCTAGAGTCTTCTCTCCATCACCTCCTTCTATCTCAAGCTGCACATTACTGAAGCCTTTGACAACTCTATCCACCGAGACACTAGCATATCCAGGTGGAATTATCGCCCCATGGATTCTTGGTGTCCTTGTAGGGTCGACAGGAGTTACAACAGCGACAGCAACCATGACTGTGGCAGTCCCCTGTGGAATGTGCAACTCACATGTTGTCAGAGGCTCAGTGATGTCATCCACCGGAAAGTGCAGCCCCACGTCGTCTTGAATAGTTGGCATCTCTGTGGAAGCGCAACTACTTTTCAACTGACCGGGGGGGGCTAATGTTGACTATAGGCTGTGATGCAGTTTGCCCTTGTATAGAACTTAATGCAATCTGCACTTGTCTTTTGATCTCCTCGTTCATTCTCTCTTCAAGCGCTTTCTCTCGCGCTATCGCTTCACGAGCCGCTTCGCGTGACTCAATCACCATTGCCTCCAACCTATGCAACCGCTCTGCTTCCTCTTCCTTCTTTCGTTGACGGCTTCTATAAGTCGGTCTATCTTTAGGGAAGCCATGCTCCCATGATATCTCCCCATAGCCTCTGGTTCGCCCACCGTGTTCAGCAGTCTCCAGGGCGTATGTCAGCTCATCCTTTTCTCTATTTGGCTGCCAGGTGCCGCTTTCAACTAATCCTCTAGCATAGGCCATTCTCTGTCCTACTCTCTCAAGCTTTTCGCCGTACACTATCTTTCCGGTCTCTAGGTCTATGGTTCCCCCATGACCAAAGAACCAATACTTGGCGCGCTCGGGCCAGTGCATTGATTCTGGTTCGATCCCTCTCCCAAGAATCTCCTGTTCCAGCTTTTGCCACTTAGGAATAGCAGTCCTGTAGCCACCTGAACCCAAGTGATGGTGGTATTGCTTTTGTTTAGCATTTTCTTGATTCTTGATCATCCGTGCCTGACCCTCTTCTGAGTTCTTAAACTCTACGAACTCATCCCAAAAAGGCCTCAACTTGACGTGGCCTTGTTGGTGAAATCTGGTGTCCGGCCTTGTGCAACAAAAGTCTTGTATAATGTCTTCTTCCAAGCCTGAAATTGTTTGGCCATCTTCTGCATAGCCCAGATTTTAACCTTCTCCTTCAAAGCTTCATCCTGTGTATCGAGCGTGAAATGTTGAAGGATATCTTGCCAAATCAATTCCTTGTCACGATCTGAGACAAAACTAATATTAGGGTTATCTTTCCGTTGCCTCC
The DNA here is from genome assembly GCF_000003195.3 of Sorghum bicolor. Lineage (NCBI taxonomy): Eukaryota > Viridiplantae > Streptophyta > Magnoliopsida > Poales > Poaceae > Sorghum > Sorghum bicolor. The sequence continues at coordinate 10,246,265 of NC_012879.2, read as the reverse complement.
ATTCACGAGCACTAACCGGGAGCCTGTCCCTTACAAGGTAGCCACAGTGCGCAACAAATTTTTTAGAATTAGCTCCAAGTACTTGTCCTGTACCCTCATCGAATTCCGACAGAATGTACCGACCCTCCAACGGCTTCTTCGGGCCGCATACTTTTCTACTCTTCTCAGAAGTTGTCGTCGATTTAGAGGGCTACACAAACAAGTATAAATATATTAGTATAAATGTCATTTATTTTAATTTCATATATATACATATATACTAGATAGTAGATAGACCTGATCAGGATTGTCTCCCACAAGTTCTTCATAATCGACAAAGTACTGACTCCCATCATCTTCGCCTTGGGGATCTGGATTGGCACCGCTCTTGATTAGGTCCATCATTGCATCATCCATGTTGTCATTCGGATTGGCCATTTCTACAAATTTAATCAAGTGTTAAAAGTTTTTGACGCGATCAACAAAAATTATTTAGATAGACTAAACTTAGACAATATTCGATACAACAACACATGATAAATTATATCATATAAATTATATAATACAAATGATAAATTATAAAATAGAAATTATACATCTCATCTCAATATCTATCCCTACTAACTAATTACAACATAGGATAAATTATATCATATAAATTATATAATACAAAAGATAAATTATAAAATAAAAATTATACATCTCATCTGAATATCTATCCATACTAACTAATTACAACATAGGATAAATTATATCATATAAATTATATAATACAAAAGATAAATTATAAATTAAATTAAAGTAACTTGTGCTTTCTATATTCAAGTTCAACTATACACAACAAGGTTTTTAATTATGTCTCAAGTAAATTTATAGTATAAAATATATAAATAATTAATCTAATAATATTTATATCTTTTATAGAAATGTCATAAAAATTTTGATATGTTTACAGCATGTAATTAATTTGCGCGATAAATATGATAAACGAAACACTTCCATACATATATGTATACATGCCTTAGCTAAAAATTAGATAAAATTAGCTAAGAGTATTAAATATAGAGAAAAAAATAACTAATTACACAGCTGATAGGGAAACCACGAGATAAACCTTTTAAGCTTAATTAGTTTATGTTAGCCATAATTACTATAATAACACAGATATGCTAATAACAGATTAGTTAGATATAATAAATTTGTCTCACAATTTTTAGATAAATTATATAATTAATTTTATAATTAATATCCAAACTGCTAAAGACTTGTTTAGTTTCGAAAATAAATTATTTTCGATATTCCATAAATTATTCGATACAACAACTAAAGACTTGTTTAGTTTCGAAAATATTCGAAACAACAACTAAGGGCTAACCTAAACTAATTAAGCATTTGTTGATCCATAGCATATATAGTCTATATATAGTTGATTGTGTGCAATCTTGACCTTTTCTTGGAAAAATAATTGACCCACTTGTATAGTTATTTTTATATTAACTTTCATTAAAATTATCTGTATTTTTGCAATTCTGCTTAGATGACAGTAATGCCGCCTTATATCTTTTATAGAAATGTATTTGATTTCTAAAAAAGCGAATTGCATTGCATTCGAATCTTGCGGCATATGCATAAAGTATTAAATATAGGTTAAAAAATAACTAATTACACAGTTTGTATATATGTAATTCGCGAGACGATGAAGGTCAACTACACTGTTAACACTGTTCACATTTTGCATATGAGAAAAAACAAACAATCATACTGTTCACATTTTGCATATAAGAGAAAACAAACAATTTGCATATAGGAAAAAACAAACAATCACACTGTCCACATTTTACATAATTTTTTGCAAGTAAACATGGCCATTTTTTTGCAAGTAAACAATCAAACTACTCGGTGCCGGAGAGAAGATGGCGCGGCGCTCCGTACGGTCCTCGGCGGCAGGGGACGAAGGGTCGGGCACGAGGGTCGTCGGTGCCGGGGACGATGGCCGGGGACGAGCTTTCGTCGGTGCCGGAGAAGAAGCGAAGAGCTCGGCGAGGTGCTCCGTACGGTCCTCTCGGCTCGGGGCGGGGTCGATGGTTAGCGGCGGCGGCGGCGTCGCTCCCGGGGACGAGCTATCGGCGGTGGTGGCCGGGGACGAGGGCGCGAGGCGACGGCGGGGAGGAGCGGCGCGCGGCGGAGGAAATTAGGGTCTGAGGAGGAGCGGCGCGCAGCGGAGGAAATTAGGGCAACGTCGATCTGAGGAAGACGACGGTTCGGTTAAATACCCAGAGGGACCTTTAGTCCCGGTGCGTAGCACCAACCGGGACTAAAAGGTCTTTAGTCCCGGTTGGTGCTACGCACCGGGACTAAAGATCTACCCTTTAGTCCCGGTTTCTGGCTAGAACCGGGACTAAAGGCAACCTTTAGTCCCGGTTCTAGCCAGAAACCGAGACTAAATGTATTTTTCAGTTTCTTATTTATTTATGCATACAATAATTAGATTAATGTTGTTAACTGCATAGTAAATAGAATAATAGGTATTAATTTGTTAAAAAATAATAGTTCCATTTCTTTTTGTCTAATTGGTTAAGTAATAAATTTGGAAACATAAAATCTTTTCATCACTTATATTAACAAACTTAAATATGAAAAATAATTAGTATTTTTTTAATGCAAAAATGTATTATTTAATTTTAATATCTTAAAGTAGATGTTTTTGATAGAAAAATTTGTTTGTGCAATATTTAAACGTAAATTTTGTTTATTTATCATCATTTATCTCCAAAATCATGATATACGTGATATTCACCATTACATCGAATTATTTTTTAAAAAATTTTCTCTATTTCTTATTTATTTATGCTTACAACAATATTCACCATTACATCAGATTATCTCTAACAACTTTGTATTCAAATTTTTTTCATTTCAAGTCATCAAATGGGTCATTTGACCAAGTTTGACCAAAGTCAAAGCATTGGTTTTTAGAAACACACACTTTGACCGAACCCTATATGGTCCCAAATAGAAAAGTAATGAATACAAAGTTTGTTGCACTCATCAAGTTCTACATTTTGTCTAATGGTCAACTTTTCTTTTGGAAAAGTTTGAACCACTCAATTTTGAATTTTGATAGAATTCATAGCCACGCATGGGTTTTCGAAACCCTAGATGGTCTCGAACGGAAAAGTCATGAATACCAATATTGTTCCACTCATCAAAATCTACATTTAATATATAGACCATTTTTGCATTTGACAAAGTGTTGCGAAGGTGTAGTTCAAAATCCACAATTGACACATGTAGTTTCATATAGTTTGTGTGAGATTCAAGAATTGGTGGGTATTGTGAACTTAAACTTTCTCAAATAGAAAAGTTGTCTATATAAAAAGTTTAGATCTTGATGATATCTAACAAATTGGTATTCAAAATTTGACCAAGTTTGACTATTTTTGCATTTGACAAATAATTGACACATCTATTATAATAGCAAACTTAAATGTCATTTCATTATTTGAAATGATATAAAATAAGAAAAACTAATATAAACATCTTAAGTTACAATTGTCACATACACATACTATATTGCAATCTATTTATTAGGCGGGCACAATAGTGATCTTCTTTTTGACGTATGTTCCTTGGTCATGATCTTGACGTAACCATGGAGTGTCCTCAGCATTCATCAGTATGCTCGGATCTTTGGTCACATTGAAAGGCGTGATTCGGTCATCCCTTTCATAATCTTCTGAAATATCTGACTTGTCCTCAATTCCCACAATGTTTCTTTTCTCTGAGAGAACTATATGGCGTTTTGGCTCGTTTGTTGATTTGTTGTCATTTTTCCCTCTCTTATGTTTTGTAGACATGTCTTTCACATAGAACACCTGATTCACATCAGCAGCAAGGACGAATGGTTCATCTTTGTAACCAACATTGTTGAGGTCCACTGTTGTCATTCCATAGTCTTTGTCAACTGTCACCCCGCCTCCGGTAACCTTCACCCATTGGCACCGGAACAAAGGGATTTTAAAATTAGGTGCGTAGTCTAGTTCCCAAATCTCCTCTATACGACCATAATATGTTTGTCTGTTTCCATTCGGGTCTATGGCGTCTACGCGAACTCCACTATTTTGGTTCGTGCTTCTTTTATCTTGGCCTAGGGTGTAAAATGTATTTCCATTTATCTCGTACCCTTTGTACATGAGGATGTGCCATGATGGTTGCCTAGCCAACAAATACAGTTGCTCATCAATCTGGTCATTACCCTGACATTCTTTTCGTAACCAATCACTGAAAGTGTCTATGTGCTGACGCATAAGCCAACCTTCATTCTTCTCTGGGAATTGCGATCGTAGGAAGTCCTTGTGTTTCGTGACATACGGCTCCACCACGGATGAGTTTTGAAGAACTGTGTAGTGTGCTTTATTGAAAGAATCGTCCCCCGTACCGATGTATGTTTTCTTTCCTAGTGTTCCCTTTCCACTCAGTCTGCCCTCGTGGCGCGATTCAGGAACACCAATTGGGTCAAGTTCAGGAATGAATTCAACACAGAACTCAATGACCTCCTCTGTCCCATAGCCCTCGGCGATGCTTCCTTCTGGCCGAGCACGTTGGTGAACATATTTCTTCAGAACTCCCATAAACCTCTCAAAGGGAAACATATTATGTAGGAACACAGGACCCAGAATATTGATCTCCTTGACCAGATGAACTAGGAGGTGTGTCATGATATCAAAGAAGGATGGTGGGAACACTAACTCAAAGCTGACAAGACATTGAACCACATCATTCTGTAGAGCAGCTAGTTCTAGTGGATTGATTGCCTTCTGAGAAATTGCATTGAGGAATGCACATAGCTTTACGGTGGCCAGACGTACATGTGGAGGTAGAATTCCTCTTAATGCAACTGGAAGCAATTGCGTCATAAGCACATGGCAGTCATGCGACTTTAAGTTTAGAAATTTCTTCTCAGGCACATTAATTATACCTTTTATATTAGAGGAGAATCCAGATGGGACCTTGATGCTGCTTAAGCATTCAAACATGATTTCTTTCTCTTCATTGCTAAGAGTGTAGCTAGCAGGTCTTAAATATTGGCGTCCATCATCTGTCTTCTCTGGATGCAGGTTGTCTCGTTCTTCCATGCGTTGCAAGTCTTGTCGTGCTTCAAGTGAATCCTTAGGCTTACCATATACACCCATGAATCCTAGAAGGTTCACACAAAGATTCTTTGTTAGGTGCATGACGTCGATCGCATTCCGGACCTCTAGGACTTGCCAATAGGGTAGCTCCCAAAATATTGACTTCTTCTTCCACATGGGTGCATGACCCGCTGCATCTTTTGGAACTGGTTGGCTGCCTTGTCCCTTACCAAAAACTACTTTCACATCCTTAACCATCTCAAATACATCTTCTCCAGTTCTATTGCGAGGCTTGCATCGGTGGTCTGCCTTACCTTTAAAATGCTTTCCTTTCTTTCTAACTGGGTGATTCATAGAAAGAAATCGACGATACCCAAGGTACACGACCTTTCTGCATTTTTTCAAATATATACTATCAAGGTCATCAAAACAATGTGTGCATGCATTATATCCCTTGTTTGTCTGCCCTGAAAGATTACTTAGAGCAGGCCAATCATTGATTGTCACAAACAACAGTGCTCGTAGGTCGAAGTGTTCTTGTTTGTACTCATCCCACACACGAACACCTGTTTCACTCCATAAAAGAAGGAGTTCTTCAATTAATGGCCTTAGATAGACATCAATGTCATTGCCCGGTTGCTTCGGGCCTTGGATGAGCACCGGCATCATAATAAACTTTCGCTTCATGCATAACCATGGAGGAAGGTTGTAGATACATAGTGTAACAGGCCAAGTGCTATGACTACTGCTTTGCTCACCAAAAGGATTCATACCGTCCGTACTTAAAGCGAACCTTAAGTTTCTTGCGTCTTTTGCAAACTCTGGAAATTCCCTGTCTATTGCTCTCCACTGGGACCCATCAGCAGGGTGTCTCAACATGTTGTCTACTTTACGGTCTTCTTTGTGCCACCGCAATAATTTTGCATGGTCCTTATTTCTAAAAAGACGTTTCAGACGTGGTATTATAGGAGCATACCACATAACCTTTGCAGGGATTTTTTTTCTGGGACGTTCTTCCCCCTCAACATCGCCAGGGTCATCTCGCCTGATCTTATACCGTGATGCTTTACATACGGGGCATTCATCTAAATTCTCGTAGTCCTTGCCATGGTATAGGATGCAGTCGTTAGGACATGCATGTATCTTCTTGATTTCTAATCCCAAAGGACAGACGATCTGTTTTGCTTCGTACGTAGTAGTGGGCAGTTCATTAGGCTTTGGCAGCATTTTTTTTTGGATCTTTAGTAATTGCCCAAATACCTTATCGGATACACCATTCTGTGCCTTCCATTTTAACAGTTCTAGTGTTGTACCCAGTTTTTTTTGCCCATCCTGGGCAGATGGGTATAATAATTTCTTGTGATCTTCTAACATGTGGTCAAACTTTGTCTTCTCTTTTTCACTTTCGCAATCTTTTTGTGCCTCACGAATGACATCACCAAGAGCATCATCTTCAACAGGTGCGCCTTCTGCATCTGCCTCATCTTCAGCTTCTCCCATTGCTATATCACCGAAGTCACCGTATTGAGCAATAATGTCGTCAGGCTCCAACTGTTCTTCTTCACCTTCTTCCATCATTATACCGTTTTCTCCATGCTTGGTCCAACAAATATAGTTTGGCATAAAACCCGACTTCAACAAATGTGAGTGAATATTTCTAGAGCTAGAATATTCCTTCAAATTGTGACACAAGGCACATGGGCAACATATGAATCCATCCCGCTTGTTTTCCTCGGCCACTCTTAAGAAATAATGCACACCATCAATGAATTCTTTGGAGCGGCGATCGGCATTGTACATCCAATGACGTGTCATTGTCTGCATTGCAATGTAAAATATTATAAGTTTCTAATTTTTTATAAAGAAATTAAAGTAACAAATAACCTAAAATTCTCTATTTCTGGTTTTTCTAAACCAACAAAATTAAAAAGACATAAAAGTTCTCTATTTTCTAACTAACCATGAAATGTGGCATGCATACTAGTTATAATTAACTAATTAACCATGTCATAAAGTGCAAATTAAAGTATTATAAGTTTCTAATTTTTAATAGAGAAATTAAAGTAACAAAAAACCTAAAATTCTCTATTTCTAATTTTTATAAACAAGCTAAATTAAAAAAGCACAAAAATTCTCGATTTTCCTAAATAATCATGAAATGTGGTATGTATACTAGTTATAATTAAATAGCTAAATCGGTCAAAAATTGCAAATTAAAGTATTATATGTTTTTATTTTTAATAGAGAAATTAAAGTAACAAAAAACCTAAAATTCTATATTTCTATTTTTTCTAAACAAGCTAAATTAAAAAAGCACAAAAATTCTCTATTTTCTTAAATAATCATGAAATGTGGTATGTATACTAGTTATAATTAACTAACTAAATCGGTCAAAAATTGCAAATTAAAGTATTATATGATTTTATTTTTTCTAAACTAATTAAAATAAAAAACATATTACCAATATTTCTCTAACAAAACGCGTCGCTTTTGAAATGGCGATGAAGCTAATAACCTCTTAAAAAAACCATAAAATAAAAAATAATATAACACTAGGAAATGACATACGCCGCTTCTAAATGTTGAGAAGATGAAGCTAGTGACCTCTTAACAAGTCGATGACGGTGTAGAAACGATGAAATGAATCAATAGCCGGAGATGAGAGCAAGCTAGAACAAGCAACTCCAAATGAAGAACACAGCAAAAGAGTGAAGATCGATGGGCTCGGCCACGGGAAGAAGAGTTCAAATATGGGGAGGGACATTTAATCCCGGTTCCTTTTAAAAACCGGGACTAAATTCCAACACTAGTCCGGCCGGTGGGACGGACCGGGACTAAATATGTTTTTGTCCCGGACTCTGTTTTGGCCGAGATTATTGTTCATTTTGGGCAAGTGACCAAAGGCCTGTTCTGTAGTAGTGAATGTTCCAGACAGAAATGCAGGTGCATGCCAGTAGGGCTGAAAACGAAGCGCTGACATTGTGTACTAGGCGTCAGCGTGGTGGATTAACGTATGTTCAACCTTTGTCACTCAATGTCTTTTCTCAGATTTTTGTTGTGGGGGAACTGCACGTGGCACCACAGCCGAGTTATCGTTTTAGTACTAATATATATCGTCCATCTACCAACCAAACTTACATAAAACAGTAGTACCACACACTTTGTGGGACGAGAACTAGATCCTGCATGACGTATGCATGGCTTTTACTGAAGAGGAAACTTTGCTTTGAGAAATCTTCAACAAGGAGCACAGACAGACATGCATTCAGAGGACAGCTCGATGCTTGACGACAACTTGACATGAGCGAACAAGATGAGGTCGATTCTTGCCGGCCGGCCGTCTGGCTCCGGCCACTGAATTCTGAATGAATCCGCGTGCATCAGTCATACAAAGCACACACGATGGTGAGGTCCAGCGGATCGATGTCGTCCAGCTGAGCGGGATCCTGATTCCTGAGGACGGATCGATTTCCGAGGTCAATGTCACGCAAGAATCGCCTTTCATTAATTACCACCATCCTGTCGTCCTGATGACATGCACACGTACAGCGAGCAAGATTTCATATCCCTTGTCCCCCATTACACTGGCTATAGATGTCTTAAAAAAGGTTAATATATATAGGAGTGTTGTGCTGCAACAAATTAATCAAAACTAATTTCATATCCATTCTTAGATGCGGTGCCCGTATGGCATGGTTAAATCTATTTTTTATCTTCCTCCCTACAACAAACAGCAGTAGCGGATCCAGGAAAACTTTAGAGCCCGGGCAAATTGTAGCATGATGAGTATTTGTTATAGGAAAAATATATATATTTCAGTCCTTCAGATAACATAACAACTTTGTTGCCCTCCATTTCGTATTCGTCGAGGAGACCGGGTGGTGAGCCGGCCAATGACTAATAGGTTGCCTTAAGCACAAGGCACGACAGCAGGCGCCGCAGGGTGAGCCATGGCTGTGGCCCTATTTGGAATCGAGGTGCGCGGCCGCGTGGTGCAGTGGGTGAACCACAGTGGGTGAGTTGCGAAAGAAGGATCAATGTCGCAGTTCATTCTTATGGTGGATGGGAGAGGGACGGTCAGAGAAATCGAGGCCACCGACAGCCGTTTGGCGGGCTTTTGCTCAATTGTTGCGGCAGATAAGTTGTGAGCCACGACTGTGTGGCCCTATTTGGAACTGAGGTGGTGATTGTGTAGTGCGGTGGGCGAGCCATGGTGGTTGAGTTGCGAACAAAGGATCAATGTCACAGTTACTTATGGTGGATGGGAGAGGGACGGTTAGAAAAATTGAGGCCATCGCAGGGCATTTGGTGGGCTTTTGCTCGATTGCGGCGGTAGATGATTTAGAATCTGATTTTAATTTGTTCCAAATAGGACCATTGAGGGCATGGGCTAGTTGGCGGGGCGCGAATTGATTGTAGATCAACTGGTTGGATTCCTTATGGTAGAATTTGCTCACTCGGGTTCAAGTCCTCAACTTGGCATGGATGCTTATATTTTTATGGATTTATTTTAGAATTTAAAGACGCTATGCTTTCAACAATAGACGACATCTCCATCGATTATTTGAACCGTATATTATTTTTTTTAAAAAAAAAGCGTGGGGGCGGAGCAGCCTGAGCCCTGAGGCATGGGCGCAAAGCACAAGTGACCGACTAGTACCTTAGCAGTCATGTTCCCGGAACGTCGGGGACGTGGTACGCGGTACGGCGTCTTCAAAACCTATGGAGCGAGGTGGGTATACAGCTGCTGCTCGTACCAAACCCAAAAGGAACGCGTACCAAATTGAAATAAAACGATGACATGGAACACGTTCCCGAAAATAAGGAACATGTTCCCGGAACGTGTACCAAATCAAAAGGGAACGCGTACCAAATCCAAATGGAACGAGGAATATGTTTCATCAAATTTAAAACTTAGACAAGTCTGAAAGAATAGGGATAAAATAGTAGATAACTGAAGTACTGAACTTTCCACTCTCTAGCTAGACTACAACAGTGTAACCTGCAGCCTATCTAGTTTTCTAATCTTGGATCTTGATTACTCAAATACTGAATTACTAGTAGATAATAAGTCCTTGGAGAAGGTTGCAACGAACAATGCGACATGAAGCCTCATAATCCCTCTCTTGTAGGCATGTGCTCCTTCTGTCCTTGTACAGATTGCAGACCTGTAATCATAAAAATGTTTGTCAGTGATTAACATTTCAGTGTAGTTATGAGAAAAACAACTAGTTCATTTTTTATTTACACTTCTCTTTACCTCTCAAATTATGGAGTCTTCCGGATCTATGTCCCACTTGGCATGTCCGGATCTAGTCCAGTACTATGCATAGGCGGAGCCCAATCCGGGGGAAATCATGCAAAAAAAAAAACAGAAACCTCATTGGAGCTGACTATATGCATGGAGAAAACGCCCCTATATGCATGGAGAAATCTTGCAGAAAGAGATATTTTTACCAATTGAAGCTGACTTAATTGAGCCCCGGTATGCCACTCCTCTCCGGCGGCAGTTCCTCTGGTTCGTGAGGATCTCTGCCGGCCGCAGTTTTGGGGGGCGTCTTGAGGTCCGGGCTCGGCTTTCCGGCCATATGAGTGCGCGCTCTCCAGCTCCAGCTTCCTGTTACGGATATTTTCCGGGGTGATCTCATCTCCTCGGATTCCCTTTACGGGAGATCTATCCTAACTACGACTTCCCCCACGATGGCCCACGGGATATCACCCAAGACTACGCACGTACCCGTGGAGACCGGTTCCACCTCCGTGATATCACCCACGACTCATCGTGGGCACGAGTTTACTTGGGGCGAGAGTTTCCTCTCCCCCCCCGACTGTATAAATACCCGTGATCAATGAATAAAGAAACACCTGAGTTCATTCTATTCCTCTCTGTTCTCGTACTCTCGCATTCTACTCGTAACACGTTATCAGCACATCGCTCTCCCCTGCCCCAGAGGGGAATAGCTCGGTTGAATAGAACACCGTCGAGGGATCGACCTTCGCCTAGGGCATCACCCCAAGGTAGAATCATGCCTTTCCCTCGCCGTAATCATGCCTCAATGGCTTCTCTCATCCTCCAAATCGTCTGGATGGCGATGAACCGTGCCCGGACATTGGGCACACACTTTGGCAACAACCGCCTTCAGGCGGAACTACTGGAGGACATCCGGGAACTCCTTGGCGAGGCTCGCGGCTATCGCTTTCGTGGCGAACGCCGTGATCTCAACAGGAACCCCGGGCGTTTTCCTGTACGACGTCGTTTCGGGGGAAACCGACATGCAAACGTCGGCCCTCCGTCACGGCGTTCGGTGGTGTCGTCCACGGCTTCGCCCGCGGCGCCATCCGCGGCTCCGCCCGCGGCGCCACCATCGAGGGTACCAACTCCACCGGCGCCTCCAGCGCCGGTCCTCGCCTTGCCGGCTCCACCCCGGCCTCGGTGCCCGCTCCACGGCGACGGCCCGTGCCCACCACCGCCACCATCCATGGTGGCCAGCCAATGGCTGTCACTGGGCATAGAGCCTCAGTCGCCGATTCGGTACCCGACGCCGACGCCGTCTTCTGAGCGGGCTGCGCACAGCCCGCCTCCGCGCCGTCCGTCTCCACCAACAATCGCGGCGCGGATGTCGGCGCCGACTCGTCTGCCGCCGTACTTCGTCGACCCAGCGCTCGCTGCTCCACCACCGCCGCCACCAACTCCGCCCCCGCGTCTCCGCCGCACGTGGATCAGCGTCCCCCACGGGCCATCGGCTCGGGGACGCGCTCCCCCGGCTTGAGAACGTCACTGGGGGAGAGGGGGAGGGGGAGGAGGTGCCGTTCGCGGACTCGACGGACCACCGCGCGACTTCAGCGGCCTGCCCCGAGCGGTGGCCTCGCGCGACGCCCGGCCTCGGCACGGCGACCCGGCGCCGCGGCTCCCGTTCGCCCGCACGGCGCGGCCCACGCGCGCCGCGCGGCACACGGCGGCCTGCGCGGCCCCCGACGGCGGCGTCCCCCGCGGCTTCACGCGCCCGCACGGCGCGGCCACGGGCGGCCCCACGCGCCTGCGCGGCGCGGCCTCCGCTCGCGGTCCCCGCTCGCCCGACGACGCGGCCTCGCCCCGCGACCGCGGCTTCTCCACGCGCCCGCATGGTGCGGCCCACGCGCGGCACGCGGCACGACGGCGGCGGCCTCGGCGAGCGCGCGACTCCGCCCGCGGCTGCGAAGCTCGCGACGACGCGGCCCTCTGTGCCCTGACCGGAATGGCCAGCCACTCCTCTGCGCTGGCCCCACAAGGGCGCGCGGCACGAGGTGGCCCCGCGGGCCCACACGCAGGGGCGCGCCCCCTGGCGGCGGCGGCGGCTTGGAGGCCCTCCTGGCCAGGGCGCTGGCGGCGGCGGCTGGGAGGCTGGGGGTTAGGGTTTGGAAACCCTAGCCCCTGGCCTTATATATGGCCCAAATCCCCCCCCCCCAATTGGGCCAAATTGGTGGCCCAGGCCCAGGTTGGGGCCTGCGAGCTTTCAGCCTGGGCCAGTTATCATTGGCTTTTTATTATTATGCATTAGCTAATTTTATTTATTTATTTACATAGCAATTTTTCATTCCCTAAATTACATCAGTTTCTTAGTCTAATTTTCTTGTAAATTTAGACACTGATGTATATATTGCATTGTAAATATTTTTACATTCCGCAATCATATTATGAATGGAGAATTTACATGTCGAACGCGTTTTGTCTTTACAATTCCCTATCACATGTATATATGTAAATATTTTTATGGTCAATTTTTCTCCCTATTTGGAATATTATTTTTCACTAGATGTCACCTTACTTTATTATCATTTTGGCGAACACAAGGTAGTACTCATACTACTGCGGGATCTATTCCTCAAAGTGCTCTCCCAAATTTAATAATAAACATACAAGGACTACATCCCAAAGTGAAAATATAAAATGGTCTACACCTCCATGGTGACTACCTATGTTCCACAAAATGAGAAATCAAAATACCATAAAACATATGCAAGTTTACCTTGCTACACATAAACAAGTTTACCTTGTTATTTACATACGCAATTTTACATTGCTTTACATACGCAATTTTATATTGTCTTACATACGCAATTTTACATTGCTTTACATATACAATTTTACATTGTTATATAAATATGCAATTACATTCTTGTTAATTTTACAACCCCGCAATTAATTAAGATTATGCAAATAAACATGTAGGCAATGGCCACCAAAGAGTCTGATGCCCAAGTTTCTTCTAAGAAGGAATTTGCCGAGCTAGCTCTTGATGGACACAACTTCCCTACATGGGCGATGGATCTCAAAGTGAGTCTATCGTTACGCGGAATGTATAGGGCAATTGACACTCCCAAACAGGGAGATGCTCCATTGTCTGAACCATCCAAGTACCATGCCTTATACATAATAAGGAACCACATCCATTCAGATCTCAAAGCTGAATATCTGATGGAAGAGGACCCACGGGCTCTCTGGCTTGCTTTGCAACAGCGGTATGAGCAACAAAAGGCAGTTATTCTCCCGGAGGCCACTCATGAGTGGAACCACCTCCGCATTCAAGATTTCAAATCTGTGAATGAATATAACCATGCCATGCACAAACTCAGTTCCAAACTGAGGTTTTGTGAAAAGGAGCCATCTGATGCGGAGAAAATTGAAAAGACTTTGTCTACCATGCTTCCCGCTCAAATGATCCTCCAACAGCAATACCGTGAGAGGGGATTCACAGTCTATTCTGATCTCATTAAAACATTACTTCAGGCTGAGAGGCACAATGAGCTCCTCATATGGAACTCCAATCAAGGCCCTGTCGGTGCCAAGCCCTTGCCCGAAGTACATGCAAATGCTCAGAAACAGACACCAAAGGATGCCAACAAAAATGGCAATCCTAGATCCTCCAAAGGCAAAAACAAGCGCAAGGGACCCCGTAAGCCTCGAGGTACTAAGGGCAAAGGCAACAACTCTAAGTCAAAAGACAAGTCCTCAACTTGTACAAAGTGTGGTTGCTACAACCACCCGACTAAGAAATGCCGCACCCCTAAGCACCTTGTGGAACTGTACTTGCATTCCGTGGGACGAGGACGCTCCAACCAAGGACGCTCCAACCAAGGTGGACAACCGTCTGAAGCACACTTCAACGATCTGGCAGCCCCCGGATGTTCCAACCCCGCCCCAGCGGGACCGAGCAACACAATGGCGCCTCTTCCACCTGATGGCATGGCAAATGACTCCACCAACAACATGATCATTGAATACAATTCTGATGATCTGTTCGGCGACTACAACTAGATTGATAGTCATTTGAAATTTTAATTTCATCATTCGCCTTCGGGATTGTAATAATTGACAATTTGTTTTTGCTACACTCTGTTTGATGTTCATTGACTTATGCACAATTCAACATCAATAAATGTTTATATTTCATATATATATTCATGTTGAGAATTTCATTCTCTTTTATATTCTCTATTTTCATAGATTGTACGGGAGTCAATCCGATGGATGAGGAAATGTGCCTAGTGGACAGTGGCACCACTAACTCTATACTCAGGGAAATAAAATATTTCCAAACTCTCACAAAGAGCAAAGGAAATGTTTTAACAATCGCTGGACGCGATGCTGTAATAGCAGGCTCTGGAAGAGCCATTATTACGCTTCCTATGGGTACAACGATTACAATCGAGGATGCACTTCTGTATCCTGATTCAACTCGTACCTTATTGAGTTATAGAGATATCCGCAAAAATGGGTATCATATCGAAACCCATCACCAAAATAATGAGGAGTTCCTCCTCATTACAAAGGATAACGGATATGGCAGAGATACTCTCGAAAGAATTCCCTCAACTTCGTCTGGATTGTACTATTCATACATAAAACCCGTACAACATGTTGCGTACAAAGTAATTTTTCAGAATGTCAATGCATTCCAAACTTGGCATGATCGCCTTGGTCACCCTGGCATAGGGATGATGAGAAAAATTACTAGCAATTCTGTTGGTCACTCGCTAACCAATGCAAAGTTTCCCCAATCCTCAGATTATACTTGCACCGCATGTGCAACAGGGAAATTAATTTTGAGGCCCTCTTCCCTCAAAATCAAAGTTGAACCACTCAACTTCCTTGAACGCATTCAAGGGGACATATGTGGCCCGATAAATCCTTTATCGGGACCGTTCAGGTACTTCATGGTTCTAATAGACGCATCCACACGATGGTCTCATGTGTCTCTTCTATCGACACGAAACCATGCTTTTGCCAAAATAATTGCGCAAGTTATCAAACTCAAAGCGCAACAACCTGAACATCAAATAAAATCCATTAGGATGGATAACGCTGCTGAATTTTCCTCTCGTGCCTTCAATGACTATTGTATGGCCTTAGGAATACAAGTACAGCATTCTGTCCCATATGTCCACACACAAAATGGGTTAGCCGAGTCTCTCATCAAGAGAATCAAGCTCATCGCTAGACCGCTATTGCAGAATTGCAATCTACCAACCTCATGTTGGGGTCATGCAGTCTTACACGCTGCTGAACTGATTCAATTGCGACCAACTGCATACCATGCAACGTCCCCGTTGCAACTAGTACATGGAAATCCCCCAAGCATTTCCCATCTGCGAAAGTTCGGTTGCGCTACATACGTACCGATCTCACCACCGAAGCGTACAACAATGGGCCCCCATAGAAAACTGGGGATCTATGTGGGATACAAATCTCCGTCGATCATAAAGTATCTGGAGCCCACCACAGGGGACCTCTTTACGGCCCGGTACGCTGATTGTATCTTCAATGAAGATCATTTCCCGGCATTAGGGGGAGACTTACCACATCACAAACAATGCCAGGAAATCAATTGGGATGCCCCAGACATACCCAACTCAGATCCACGTACTTCAGAATCTGAACTCCAAGTTCAGAAAATCATAAATTTGCAACACATTGCAAACAACGTGCCAGACGCATTTACTGATTATAAGGGTGTTACAAAATCCTATAATCCAGCGAGAAATGTACCGGAAAGAGTAGAGGTACCAAACAAAACTACTCAACTCCCTAGTAAGAGGGGGAGAAGTACGGCTATCTCCACGGATACAGCTTCTAGCAAGCAAAGGAAACGGAAGACAAAATCTTCTGATCCAGTAAATGTAGCTCAACCTCATGTTGAGAAACACCCAGTGGAGGTTCAACCTTCACATCCCACATCAACAGTGCACTCAATTACTGATGCTGGGACATCGGAATACCCTGATGCGACCATCTTGGGAAATGATGATGCATCGGAAAGGGTCCATGAAATTTCCATCAACTATGCAGAAACTGGAGAGTCATTTGATAGAAAGACTACAATTGTCGACTCATATTTCTCCGCAATGATTGCCGAAATCCTTGAAAATGATCCAGATCCTAAGACCATGGCAGAGTGCAAAACGCGCTCGGACTGGAACCAATGGAAAGATGCAATCCAAGCAGAAATATCCTCGCTCACAAAAAGACAGGTATTCTCACAAGTAATACCTACACCTCCACAAGTATTCCCTGTGGGATTCAAGTGGGTTTTCGTCCGAAAGCGGAACGAGAACAATGAGGTGGTGAGACACAAAGCGAGGCTTGTAGCACAAGGGTTCACGCAGAGACCCGGCATTGACTTCAATGAAACATACTCTCCAGTCATGGGTGGAATAACATTCCGATACTTAATCTCTCTGGCTGTACAAAATCGTCTATCTATGCAGTTGATGGACGTAGTGACTGCATATCTCTATGGGTCACTCGATTCGGACATATACATGAAGGTTCCCGACGGAATCCCAATACCGAATCAAAACGCAAATCGCAACATGTATTGTGTAAAGCTAGAGAAATCACTCTATGGCTTAAAGCAGTCGGGAAGAATGTGGTATAACCGACTCAGCGAGTACCTTCTGCAGAAGGGCTACTCCAACAGTGATGATTGCCCATGTGTCTTCATCAAGAAATCCCAAACGGGATTCTGCATCATATCGGTGTATGTTGATGATTTAAATATCATCGGCCACAAACAAGATATTGATGAGGCATGCAAACACCTTAAGACGGAGTTCGAGTTGAAGGATTTGGGTAAAACCAAATTCTGCTTAGGCCTACAGCTTGAGCATCTTTCAACTGGAATCTTTGTGCATCAATCTGCATATGTCCAGAAAGTATTGGAGAGATTCAATATGGACAAAGCATATCCTTCCAAAACCCCTATGGTTGTTCGGTCTTTGGGACTAAACACTGATCCATTCAGACCACAAGATGAGGGGGAGGAAATCCTAGGACCTCATGTCCCATACCTTAGTGCCGTCGGAGCACTGATGTACCTTGCCAATAGCACCAGGCCTGACATCGCTTTCGCAGTGAATTTGCTAGCAAGGCACAGTGCCGCTCCTACCAAGAGACATTGGACAGGAGTAAAACAGATCCTCAGATATGTTAATGGCACAAGGGATCTCGGATTATTCTTCCAAAGAGGAACAAATTCCGAGATGATAGGATATACCGATGCTGGATATCAATCAGACCCCCATAATGGCAGATCACAAACCGGTTTCGTATTTTTACAAAACGGAACCGCCATATCATGGACATCATCCAAGCAAACCTTGGCAACAACGTCCACGAATCATTCTGAAATAGTCGCATTATATGAGGCCTCACGTGAATGCGTTTGGCTTCGCAGAATGATCAACCACATACAGCAGTCGTGTGGTCTTAAAGCTATCACAGCTCCAACCATTATCTATGAAGATAATGCGGCTTGTGTTACACAGATGGAGACAGGCTACATCAAGAGCAATATCAACAAACACATCTCCCCAAAGTTGTTCTATCCTCATGAATTACAACAAAAGGGAGAGATTGATATCTTGAAAACCAAATCATGCGACAATCTTGCTGATCTATTCACTAAGTCCCTACCAGCTTCCTCATTTGAAAAATGTGTCAAAGGAATTGGTATGCGACGACTTAGGGATTTGCAAAGTTCAGGGGGAGAAATCTCCTAGACATTGGCCTGTCTACACCATCATATTATACTCTTTTCTCTCTATGAGTCTTTCCTCACAAGGTTTCTCATAAGGAGTTTTTAATGAGATAATATTAACACAAGAGTGTCATATTCCTTGTTTTCCCCACAGGGGTTTTTAAAGGAGTATCAAAGACACATATTGTCCTCTAAACTACAACATGAGTTTTTCTCCTGCAAAGGTTTTCTCATATTAGTTTACAATGAGGCAATCATTAAGTGCTATAATTTTCTCCTTCTTTTCCCAAGCGGTTTTAAGGAGTTTTACTATAGCACATATACACACGTATTTTTCCTCGTTTTTATCCTACAGGAATTTTTGGAGGAGCAATACGATTCATTGATCTCAACAAGTGATTCGATCAAGGGGGAGTGTTACGGATATTTTCCGGGGTGATCTCATCTCCTCGGATTCCCTTTACGGGAGATCTATCCTAACTACGACTTCCCCCACGATGGCCCACGGGATATCACCCAAGACTACGCACGTACCCGTGGAGACCGGTTCCACCTCCGTGATATCACCCACGACTCATCGTGGGCACGAGTTTACTTGGGGCGAGAGTTTCCTCTCCCCCCCCGACTGTATAAATACCCGTGATCAATGAATAAAGAAACACCTGAGTTCATTCTATTCCTCTCTGTTCTCGTACTCTCGCATTCTACTCGTAACACTTCCCACCCTTCATTTTTGGCCCAACTCAGTTTGGTCGTTATTGCTACAGCCCTTGGGACGTTTTCGGCCCAACTCAGCTGGTCCATTCCTGATACAAACCTTGAGAATAAAAACAAAAAATTGTCACAAAGTCAGGATTTGAACACAAGAATCTACTGCTTTTAAAGAAGTTTCTTACCACCACTACACCACATACATGTTTATGATAAATTATGTAATAGTCTTATTATTAAATGATTGTACCGTTTAAAGTCCAAAAAGAAATCCAGCAATCACAAGAACAATGTTCTTATACTAAAAATACCACATCATTTCATGAAACACTAAAAAAAGTAACAGGAAAAACAAATCAGAAGAAAGAAAAAAAAGGAAAACTCATATAACAGTAGAAATAAATTATACTTGAACATCTAAAAATATATCATAGAACATCGTAGGTATACTATATGAACATCACATATATACAACGTGAACATTCCATCAAGATAATTTGAATATTCTTAAATACAAATAATAAAATATAGAGCAAAGCATAGAAAATAACACACGAAATAGAGAAAGATTAAAAGAACATCACATTAATACTTTTTAAATATCTAAAAAAACTATAGAACACCACATGTGTAGTAAATGAACATTACTAAATACACAATAGAACATGACTAAATACATTATAGACATCGCATATATATTATGTGAATATTACTAAATACATTACAGAATACCACGTGTATACTAAGTGAATATCACTAAATACACAATAGAACATTACTAAATACACCATAGGACATCACTAAAAATATTATAGAAATCATAAGTTAACATCACAAAAAACATCATAAAACATCACGTGTATATTACATCAGCATCACATATATACTACATGAACAATAAAAAATATCATAAAACATTATATGAATACTACATAAACATGACATAACGCATCATAGAACATCAAATATACACCACGCGAACATACATATATAAGAAAAATAAAAAAGTAAAAAATATCAATGTAATTTATTAGAGTAAAATAACAAAAAGGAAACATTTTATTAGACTAAAACAACAAAAAGAAGAAACTTATACATAAAAACATAATTAACAAATGATAAATATGTAGAACACATAAAATATATGAATCACTTAAACAAGGACAAAAAAATTGCAAATAATAATGAAAAAATCACAAAAATAAAATAAAATTAAATTAGAGAAGACAAATAAAAAATGATAATAAAAGGAAGCAAATGTAAAATTTGGAAAAAAAATAAAAGAAACAAAAAAATATAAAAATTAAAGAATAATACATAATCACATAAAACAAAAAATTAAAAAGAAGCACACGAAGAAATGACGAAAAAATAGAAAATAAAATAAAATAAAAAATTATAATATGGAAAACAAAGAAAATAAAAGAAAAAGGAAAATAATAAAAGAAAAAAGAATAAGACTAAAAAACAAAAAATGAAAAAGAAGAAAATAAATGAAACAAGAATAGAAAAATAAATAAATAAAAAAATAAGAAGAATGGAAACATGAAAGGAAAATAAAAAAATTGAAAACAACGACACCAACTACGAGTCTACGTTATGAAAATACATGGTTGTGGGCACTCCACGTGGTGGCCCGTCCTCGCATGCAGAGACTGCGGCTCCCTTGGTAACATCGGCGCGCCGCCCAATTGATTCCGGGGAAAACTCACACGGCACGTGGAGCGGGAAACATCGGCGGCAGGCTGATGAAAGCCTAAGTTTGGTTTTGGTAATTAATGACATCAAGTTGTTAATGCCTTGTGTTTAAGTGATTTGAGTTAGGCATAACAACACATGTGATGAAGGTGTATGGTGGCATGGAAAGGTGGCCACATGATCACAAAGGATGAAGCATGAAGTGAAGATCAAGGTGATAGACGAGGAGCAAAGTTATCAAGGCAAAGGTATAAACATAGGGTTTTACTTTTGCTGGTCATAGTTGAGTAAAGAAGTGAATGACCGGATTTAGGATAGATAGCTGACTATCAAGAGGGAAAATCACGGTCATCTCTCGAATGAAGTGCTACTATGTCCATATCTTGAGCATATGCATTAGGATCTAGTAAAGTGCTAACCTAACTTCTTTGATGAAAATATTTGTGAAAAACTAACACACATGCACTTTGGTGGTGGACACTTGTTGGTGTTAGCACATTTTCAAAGGAGGTGGAGTTCCTAGGGTTGAGAGGGGTGTAGGTTACTCTCTCCCTCCCGCCGAGCTTGCGAGAATTTGTGAAAAGCATTCGGCGCTTTTGAGAAAATTAAGTGTATATTTTCTATTGCGCCGGTGGAAATTTTGGAGAAGTCGCGGGAGTGTTTCCACTCACCGGACGCTAGCACCGGATGCTATGTGAGTGCGTCCGGTGAGGTTGACTGCGGTTAGAGTGACTGGGTGCCTAGGGTTAGGCACCGGACGCTAGCACCAGACTCACTGTGTAGCGTCCGGTCCTAAACCCAGGAAGGTCTAAAGATGACCTAGGCACCGGATGCTAGCACCGAACTCACCGGGTACCGTCCGGTCTTAAACTCAGGGAGGGTGTAAGATTCACGCTCACACCGGACGGTGTCACCGGACGCTCCGAGTTAGCGTCCGATGCTCTATCAGAAGCAGTACAGTTAGCCGTTGAGTGTCACCGGACGCTAGGTGCAGAGCGTCCGGTGCAGCATCAACAGCGTCCGGTGCCCCCGTTTTCAACCCAGTGAAAGTGGCCAACGGCTAGTTCTTTGAGTGAGCTTATAAATAGAAGGTGGTCGGCTTTGAGGGGCACACTCTTTCGCATTTGATTACTTGAGGCATACATTGAGGTAGAGAACACTCCCTTCACTCATCTCCTTGCTTGATTGCTAATCCTAGTGAGATTGAGTGAGATTCAGTGCATTGCTTTGAGAGTTGCATTTAGTGGCACTTGATTCTTGAGTTTGCTGCGGATTTCTTGTTACTCTTGGGTGTTTCTCGACGCCCTAGACGGCTTGGAGCAGCGGTGGTGTTGAGCTTATGATTGGAGATTGTTTCGAGCCTCACCAAGTGATTTGTGAGTGGTTCTTGAGTCTTCCCGCGGGAGATCGCAATTGGCTACTCTAGTGGATTGCTCGTGGCTTGGAGGATCCCCATCTTGTGAGTGGATGTGCAGCACCCGCTGAGGGTTTGGCTTTGGATTGCCAATTAGCTTGTGATCCATCAAGTGGGTGTATCGCCACAACGAGGACTAGCTTGCCGGGAAGCAAGTGAACCTCGGTAAAAAATCTTGTGTCACTTCTTGCCGAGGATTCTCTTGTAATTGTGATTGATTGATTGGCTATATTTCTACTCTACAACGTTGGTATAACAATCACCCCCTCTCCTTTACTTTTATGCATACCTTGCTAGTTGTGTAACTTGTTTAGCTTAGCTATCTTGTTTAGGAGTGTAGCAAGTTTTTAGTTGTGCTTTCTTGTTGTAACTAGTGTTTAGCATTCTTGCTAGACTTGTGTAGGTGGCTTGCATAGTTTAGTTGTGCTAGTGCTAGAATAGCTTCGCCTTTTATTTTACTAATCAACTTGTCTAGTTGAAATTTGTAGAAAATTTAAATAGGTTATTCACCCACCCTCTAGCCATTTGAACCTTTCAGCTGGGGTCCGAACGTTCGGACCCGAAGAATCCCGCAGTTTTGGATTGTATCTGAGCTGCTGTGCAGAAAAAATGAGATGTGGTAAAACGACGTTGTCTCTTTGGGCCAGAGCTTATAAGTTTTATAATAACCGCGTGGAAAGCTTCTCGCGAAAGGTTCTCTGCATGATATGCTGATGGTGGGCTAGCTGCCTAGCTTTCTCATGGACATCTGGTTTTGGCCTTATTAAGAAGAACAATATATAACACCAAAGATAAAAAGATGGAGTCAGTCTAAACAAAATTAGTGGAATAGTTAGGCAATGTGAAGAGATCCATTTGTGAGATGAAACATATAGTGCGATATAAATAAAATACACTATGAATGCAAAAGGGAAAACAATTATTATACATTGTCGCAACTCATGGTACTACAAAAATTACAATAAGCCATATTATTGTTTTCTTATAATAGAGACAATGGAAAATATACAGTACTATTGTGTAGTTTTTGGCTAGGTGTGCAACTATATTTTTCCACCCGTTGTCATGTATATATGGACATATAGATATAGTCTAGGTAATAATAAGGAGACTCAACCTACTATATCTCGGTTACATAAAGTATGCTAAGTGTAGAACTAGACTAACATAATGCATGTTTGGTTGTTTGTATATGGCTGACTAGGCTTCTCGGATGCAGCGATGTAACGTTTGGTTGACTGGCCGTGTTTAGTTGGCGAAGAAAAAAATTTTGCGACACTGTAGCACTTTTGTTTGTCTGTGGTAATTATTGTCCAACCATAGACTAATTAGGTTCAAAAGATTCGTCTTATAAATTTTGACTAAACTGTGCAATTAGTTTTTATTTTTGTCTACATTTAATACTTCATGCATGCATGTAAAGATTCGATGTGATGGAGAATCTTAAAAAAATTTGAATTTTAGGATGGAAGTAAACAAGGCCATGGGCAAAAGCAGCCAGCAAGTTTGGATCCCGAGAAATGAGAATGAAATTCATTTTTCTAGAGTGAGGCTCACTGGATGTAAGCTATTAGTAGATTAATGATGGTATTAGTATATAATTAGCATAATTTAAGACATTAATACATTTCAAAGTAGATTAAGATTTAATATGATAAAAATAAGTGATATACAATTGATTCAAGCAAAATAAATATAATCTTAGTACTTTTTTCATTTCAATACAACCAAACAAATACTCTGCGCCGTGGGCTAAGGCCACCCTCAATAAGGCCGGCGATCTAGTCACTGCTAGGTGAGGAAAAACCAAAGAAAACTATTTTATTCTTCCTTTCTCACATGGTCTTCTCTTAAAAGCTTAGGTGTGTAAAATTCTCAAAAGATTTACAGCATGTGCGTTTGAACTTATTAGCCGAATCTATTAGCTATTCAACAGTATTTTTTTTCTACAATAAATCAGCGACATTATTTTCTGCGATAACTTATCAGTCAAACGAATAGGGCATTGCATGACAAAAAGATGATTGGTGGAAATATTTGGCTACATGTCACACCCAAATTTAAGGATAAATTTGAGTACAATAATCTTATATGCGCCCTAGGAATAGTCGCGCACACAAGTCGACAAATTACCAATGTATCATCACAAGTGTCTTACATAACGATATTACAACACAAATATATCGAAGTCTGCGACAAACGGAAAAATATAACTCATAACTAGCTATGATAAGATAGCTCCAACACAGAGACGACCGACTGGGGGATCGCCAACCTAGAAGTCCTCAGGGAATTCCTCGTAGTAGCTGTCATCTGTTACCCATCCGGGATTTTGTCCAAAAAGAAATATAAAGACAAGCGTGAGTACATCTCGTACTCCACAAGCATAACACATGATTTTATGCGGCTCAAAAGGTCAGACACTGGCTACTGCAGTTAGCATTTTAGTTGGTCAATGTTTTAATCCTATTTAATCATCAATTATGCTTAAACTCCCGATTAACCCAAATGAGCACATGATAATAACACTGTCAACCTTCACGGCTAACACCATCACCATCACGGTTAAACCACATTAATCATCACGATCAATGCGTCAGATTTTCACAAGTTATTTCCCATAACCATCCACACCCAACTATTCCGTAAGGGTCCAAGGCCGCTCATGTCCGAGAGCACGGCTAGTATACCAGTTTGATCGAACTCTGCGCAGAGGTGTGCACTTTTTCCGTAAGTCGTGTTACCCATATGCCCGGGGTTTGCAAGACCCACTAACACTGCCAAGGTGAGCGGGCAAGGAACACTATGAAGCCTTCCATAGGCCACGTCTAACTAGTTAGGGCCGCGAGGTTTCCTCGGCAGGCAGATATAGAGAACCCCCTTTCCTATGGCACATTTCCATCACGGCTATACACATAGGAACAGAAGCAGTTCTATACCCAAAGTGGCAAGCCCCTCTTGCGCCCTTTCGGGTAACCTCTAACCAGCTAGATGAGATCCTATTACTGAGCTAAAGTTAGAGCCATATAACCATCACGGTTGCACTGTATGTCCCGGATTGTCGCTTACAGAGAAGTCCTTACGGAGGGTCTAGGTCAACCCGACCGAAGTCAATTGCACCATAGCTCTTTTTCCCAACATTTATCATCATATTCATTAAAGTTAGGGTGATAATAAAGTCTCAATTAATTAAAGCACTAGCAAAGCTACCCACATGCATTCTTCCCATAGGTGTCATAAGTGTTTAGTCAGGTAGCTAGGATGTCCTTAGGGTTATCAAAATTAGACACATGCAGATGCGTAATTAATTAAGTGAATAGGTGTACAAGGGAAACCCATGTTATACTTGCCTTCAGTGAAGGGGAACTGCTGCTGGTCTTGCTGCTCCTCGAAGTAGAATGGATCACCCACGGACACATCACTGTCTGCGCTCGATCGGTACCACACAACAACACGCATCCAGGTTCATTCATACAAGCAAACAATCACTTAATTAGAACAGTACACCAATAGATCAAAAATGAAATAAAGTACTTAAAAACAGAACCTACGATTCGCTACGATCACATCGATACGAAGATCACGAAAATCGGAGCTAAAACGACCAAGTTACGACTTTCCGGCGATTTCCTATAGGCAATTAATTAATTAAACCTAACCCTGAAAATAAAAAGTTGCAAACTACAGAAACAGCAGTACTATCATGTAGAGAACTTAATTACGAACCTAACGCAATTTGAACGGGTCAAATCGGAGCTATAACGAATATTTTATGGCCAAAACACTGCAGTGGCAAATCTGTAAATAAAGCATATTTAAACGAATTTAATTAAATAAAGAAATTATGGAATTTCTCTGGCCGAGGACTGCGGGGCAAAACATAGTTTTAGGGGGGACTCTTTAGCTATTTTCCCCCCGAAGGGGTATCGAGCGTCTCTGGCCGTCCGATTTGAAATGGACGGCCAGGATTAGATCCTCGGGGGGAAAAGGGGAGAGGAGGGGGCCGGCCGCCGGAGGGAGAGGGGACGGCGGCGGCGCCGCCATTGCCGCGGCGAGGAGGTCGCCAGAGAAACCCGACAGGGCGCTACGGTGCGAGGTTTTGCGATCCAAAGACACCGGGAGAGAGAGGAGAGCAAGGGGAATTCATTCCCGGCCTCGGAATGAACCGGGACGCACCCGAGCTGCCGCGCCATGGCCGGCGGCGGCGGGCTACTTCGGCGAGCATGGCCGGGGGGTTAGCGGGCCTCCAAACGCTCGGCAAAAGGACGGGGAGGGAGCAGGGAAGGAGACGAAGCTCACCACGGCGCGAAGAAGGAGGACGAAGACGGCTCGGTTGGCTTGCCGGCGCTCGGAGAAACGCGGCGGCGTTTTTGCGGCGGACCACCGAGCTCGCGCGTGAGTAGAGAGGCGAGGCGAATGAGGGAGGGGGAGAGGCGATTCAGCGCGGGCGTCCTCTTCTTCTAACCGAGACGCGAGGGAGAGGGGAACGATCGTGGGCGCGGGGGGGGGGAATCGTGGGCGCGGGCTTCGGCCTTGCGGTTTCCAACCGAGAGAGGAAAGAGCGGGGGCGGCGGTTGGGGAAGAAGATGGTCCTGACGGGTGGGCCCCACCCGTCAGCCACCAGCAAGAGAGGGGGAAGGGAGGGGGAGGCGGCTGGGCCGCGGCCCAGGAAGGGGCGCAGGGAGGGTTGCTGGGCCTCCAGGCCGAAAAGAGGAAGGGGAAGGGGGGAAAAAGGATTTTCTTTTTTTTATACACATTTTCCAAATGAATTTCTTTTCTTCAAATATTTTCTTGAGCAAGATATTTTGTTTTTTTAAAACAATCATCACAAAAGAAATGCTCCAGCTTGATTGCAACATAAATGTTTCTCTAAGCTTACAATAAATTTTAATTTCTCCAAATTTATTTATTTTCCTATATTGAAAATGCTCACAAAATAAATTCATTTAAATTTAATTCAACTATTTGAAATAAATAAAATTTTTGGGTGTTACAATTCTACCCCCTTAAAAATAATCTCGTCCTCGAGATTGAGATGGTGCTTACTCAAAGAGGTATGGATAAGATTGTCTCAGCTCATCTTCTCTTTCCCAAGTGGCTTCTTCTTCTTTATATCGGTGCCACTGCACTTTGCACATCTTTATAACCCGACTCCGGGTGACTCTTTCTGCTGTTTCTAAGATCTTGATTGGATATTCCTCATAAGTTAGATCTCCTTCAACTGTGAGTTCCTCCAATGGAATTTGTTCCTCAGGCACTCGCAAACATTTCTTCAGTTGTGACACATGGAACACATCGTGAATACCCGACATACTCGCAGGCAACTCTAACTGATAGGCCACTTCTCCACGTCTCCTAAGAATTCTGAACGGTCCAACGTACCTTGGTGCCAATTTTCCCTTCATATTAAATCTCCTAACACTTCTCATAGGTGACACTAAAGTTGTCCCGTATTTTCCGCACTTTTTCCTCTGCATCTCTAAGAACATCAGGTCCAAATACTTGACTCTCACCAGTCTGATTCCAAAACAGAGGTGTTCTACATTTCCGCCCATACAATGCTTCAAACGGTGCCATATCGAGACTTTTCTCGTAACTATTATTATATGAGAATTCAGCATATGGTAAACTAGTGTCCCAACTGGTACCATATCGTAACGCACATGCCCTCAACATGTCTTCTAGAATCTGATTTACTCTTTCAGTCTACCCATCGGTTTGGGGATGATACGCGGAACTAAAGTTCAACTTTGTTCCCAATGATTCATGTACTTTATGCCAAAACTATGATGTGAATTGTGTACCCCGATCAGACATGATCTTCTTTGGAACTCCGTGCAGACTCACGATTCTATCCATATATAATTTTGCCAACTTTGCACCATCATAGTTGGTCTTAACGGGCAAAAAGTGAGCAACTTTAGTGAGTCGATCCACTATTACCCAAATTGAATCATGCCCACGTTGAGTGCGGGGCAACCCAGTGATGAAATCCATTCCTACTTCTTCCCATTTCCATTCAGGCACTTGCATTGGTTGCAACAACCCTGCAGGTCTTTGGTGTTCGGCTTTCACCCTCTGACAAGTATCACATAACGCTACATACTCTGCCACATCTCTCTTTAATCCATACCACCAATATTTTTCTTTAAGATCTAGATACATCTTGGTGCTTCCGGGGTGAATTGAATATGCAGAGTCATGTGCTTCACGCAGGATTGCATCTCGGATGGATTTCACTTCAGGCACACATATTCTCTTCCCAAACCATAGTGTACCATTTTCATCTAACTTGAAACCCGGTGCTTTTCCAAGCACTACATTCTCTGAAATTTCTTTTAATTTCTCATCCTCCAACTGACCTTTGCGGATCTCTTGCTCTAGGGTGGGCTCCAACTCCAATTCAACAGTGTTGTTTGCTAAACCCAAATTGAGATGCTCTATTTCAGCTAACAACTCTGTGGGAATGAAAGTCAATTGCAGCCCATTGGCATAACTCTTTCGGCTAAGTGCATCGGCAACAACGTTTGCCTTCCCGGGATGGTAATGCACTTCCAGGTCATAATCCTTTATTAATTCTAGCCAGCGGCGTTGCCTCAGGTTCAGATCTGACTGTGTGAAAATATACTTCAAACTTTTGTGATCTGTATAAATATCACACTTGTGTCCAATTAGATAATGCCTCCAAATCTTTAGAGCATGAACCACGGCAGCTAGCTCCAAATCATGAGTAGGATAGTTCAGCTCATGTTTTCTCAACTGCCTGGATGCGTACGCCACTACTCTTCCTTCTTGCATGAGCACACATCCAAGGCCTAGGCGAGACGCATCGCAATAAATAGAGAAGGTTTTGCTCAAATCTGGTAAGGTCAATACTGGGGCTGTGGTCAACCTTTTCTTTAGCTCCTCAAAATTTTCTTGGCACTTATCTGACCAAATAAATTTGGCACTCTTCTCTAGTAGGGCTGTCATGGGCTTTGCTAACTTAGAGAAGCCTTCAATAAATCTCCTATAATAACCAGCTAGTCCCAAAAAGCTACGGATCTCACTAGCATTGGTTGGAGGCTTCCAATTTAGCACATCCTACACTTTACTGGGGTCTACGGCTATTCCACCGTTAGAGACCACATGTCCCAAAAATGAGACCTCATCCAACCAAAACTCACACTTGCTTTTCTTGGCATACAATTTATTCTCTCTAAGCTTTTGCAAGACCAGCCTCAAGTGTTCAGCATGTTCTTCTTTGGTTTTGGAGAAGATTAATATATCATCAATGAATACTACCACGAACTTATCCAAATACTCCATGAACACCTTGTTCATCATATACATGAAGTATGCAGGTGCATTGGTCAGCCCAAATGACATGACTGTATACTCATACAAGCCATACCTTGTGGTAAAAGCTGTCTTAGGTATGTCAGTTGCACGGATTTTCAACTGGTGATAGCCAGATCGGAGGTCAATTTTGGAGAACACACATGCTCCTTTCAGTTGGTCAAATAAGTCATCTATTCTAGGCAGTGGGTACTTTTTTTTAATAGTGACTTCATTTAATGATCGATAATCCACACACATCCTCCTAGTGCCATCTTTCTTATCAACAAAGATTACTGGTGCACCCCAGGGTGAAGAACTAGGACGAATAAACCCTTTTTCTTGCAATTCCTTAAGCTGTTTCTTAAGTTCCTCTAATTCATTTACCCCCATTCTATATGGTCTTTTTGCTATGGGTGCAGTTCCAGGTAAAAGCTCACTAAGAAATTCAATGTCTCGGTCTGGTGGCATACCTGGCAACTCGTCCGGGAACACATCGGGGAACTCATCCACCACCTGGTCTTCTTGATTACCACCACTCAACTGATTCACTGTAGCAGTCGGCTGAGGCTGCACTGCCACATCCACACTTATTCTATCCCCACCTGGTGATGTCACCACCACAGACTTCTCCTGACATTGAATTACTGCCCCATGCTGCTTCATCCAATCCATACCAAGTATAAGGTCAATTCCCATGGTTCTTAGCACAATAGGTTTCACCTTGAAATCTGCCCCCCTTAGAGATATACTAGTGGAGGGGCTCCAGTAATTAGCTGGCATGGTGCCTCCCGGTGAATTTACTAGCATGGAATTTTTCAGTGCACAAAGTGGGATGCTATGCACTCTAACAAAAGCTTGGGAGATAAAAGAATGTGAAGCACCAGAATCAAACAGTACTGTAGCAGGGATGGAGTTGATGTTGAACGTACCCATCATAACCTCAGGTGCTTCCTGAGCTGTGTCAGTGGACACATGGTTCACTTTCCCAGAGAACGGGGGTCGAGCAGGCCTCTGATTGTTGTTCTGGTTTTGCTGAGCTGGTGGATTCTGCTTCGTGGGGCACTGGTATGCATAGTGTCCCACCTCTCCGCAGCGGTAACAGGCATTGGGATTGCCGCTGGGTGCTGCACTCTTGCCAGGAGCATTATTGGGCACTCCTTGGCGTGGTGCCTGGTTGCTGACCTGTTGCTGGGGGCGTTGCTGATTCTGGTTGCCATACTGCTGCTGGGGACGTTGTTGGTTTTAGTGATTGTGCTGCTGGTAGTACTGGGGACGCTGTGGAAACTGACCACGGTTCCACTGATTCGGCGGTCCTTGGTTGCGCTGAGGGAATCCCTGCTGAGGGTACGCACGTGGGCGAGTGTTGCTGCCCGACGGTTGCCCCTGAAGCTTTCTCTTCTTTGCATCCATCTCCTTGCGCTTGTTGTCGATGACAATAGCGCGGTTCACCAATTCTTGGAAACAAGGGTAGGTGTTGCTCATCAGCTGCAACTGTAGTCCATCGTACTGACCCTTCAGGAAGAGACGCTACTTGTCAGAGTCCCTGGCCACCTCATATGGAACATATCATGACAGTTGAGCAAACTTGTCACGATATTCACTGACTGACATCGATCCCTGCTTGAGAGACCGGAATTCTTCCGCTTTCAGTTCTATCAGGCCCTCCGAAATATGATGGGACCTGAACCCTTCCGTAAACTCCTTCCAGGTGACTGGCGGAGCATTGTTCGGGCGTCCATATTGATAGGACTCCCACCAATCCTGTGCAGGTCCTTGCAGCTAGCCTGATGCGTACAGCACTTTCTCCAGGTCGCTGCATTGGGCTATGTTCAGCTGCTTCTCGACTGCTTTTAACCAGTCGTCTGCCTCCAGTGGATCAGAGGCATGGGTGAACACCGGAGGACGTCCTTTCAAGAACTCCCCTCGCTTGTCACGGACTTGAACTGGCGGTGGTGCTGCTACTGGTTCATTGTTCATACGGTTCATCATGGCTTGCATCAGGTTAGCTTGCATACCCATGAGCTGCTCAATAGTCATCGGCGGCGGTGGTGGTGGCGGATTCTCAGGTACACCACGTCCACGGCCACGACCACGGCCGCGGCCACGTCCACGGCCAGCGGCTGCTCCTTCGGCGTCCATCTGCTTCCAACAAAGATTCACGGCTTTTAGTGATCTTCCAAAAAATAATTATTCATCGCTTATAATGAATAAAAACAAGTCTAGCAGTTTTCTGGACAAGTTTCAAACTCAGCAAGTCAGTAATCCGTGCTTATCTCAGAACTTATAGATCCAATAGGAACATGGTATACATCGTTGGAAAGGTTAAGAAATTCTCTACAAACTTTATTCAGACCACATTTACTGATTTCATCAGTAACATAATCAAAATTGTGGTTTATCAGATTCTGCTCTGGTGCTCAGTCTGCGCAGGTGCAGCAGATTAAAACGGACATATCTCACAGATCCGAACAGATAATGAGGTGATTCTAGTTGGAGATTAAAGATATACCAGTCTAGTTTTCACCATAAAAATTTCGTAATTTTTGACTGAACCGATAATGAGATACTGAATAAACATCACAGACTGCTCCAGAAACAGCATGACTGAGACAAGGTATAGTAACCCAACCTCGAATTTAACAACATTTACTTCTAAGATTAAGGTTTAGAAACATGCGGACAGGCCCACATGTTTCCACAATCAAACAAAACTCCAAATCATAATTGTTCATCAACACAAACAGCAACTCACTAAAGTTCACATGCCACACATTACTGAAATACTCGTGCTAGCGTCAATCTAGAAGGTACTGGGGAAATCTAAGGAGCTCTATCCTGGAGAACGAACTTGCGGGGCTTCTTCTTGTAGATGGGTGGCTGTCCAAGCTGACCACGCAGCTCATCCACCTGACGCTGGAGGCGCTTCCCCGCCTGCTGCGCAACACGCAGCTCCTGCCTCAGTGCCACATTCATCTCCTGAATGGCACTGACGTGTCTCACAGTCGTATCCAGGGTAGGGTCACCAGCAGGAGGTGCCAGGACATGCCATGTCCTGCCATCTGGGTCGTTGCGAGGAAGGAACCGGTACCTATCCTCCTGCATGGCCTCAAAACGGCGGCCATGGTAGTGAAAGTACGCGGCCTGAGCTGCATCCTCCATGCTCTCGTAGGCGGAAGCACGTCTAACCCTGCTCTCGTGGATGGACTCCACCTCGTCCGAGTTGTCGACGTTGTTCCGAGCTATGATGATCACTTCGGCCTTCCAGTAAGTGTTCTCCAACGGGTGCTTGTGCTCCTGGCAAAGGTAGCAAACTCCGGGTAGTAGCTCGCCAACACACCCGTGAGCAGAGTGTGGTAGTGAGCGTCCTCGTCCGCCTCCATGAACTTGTTCCTGGAGGTCCATCCCATCTCTAGAACAACCTGTGGGTACTGAGGCGTCGGTGCTGAACCCGTCGACGCGTGGGGTGCAGGCGCAGGTGGTGCAGGTGCAGGTGGTGCAGGCGCAGGTGGAACTGGAGCGGCAGCCTGCGGAATCGGTACCGCCACTGGTGTAGGAGCTGAAGGTGTAGGCGTAGGGGACCCCGTGTCCATAGGCTCCTCCTCCTCGCCGCCACCAGAGGCGACGACCTCGGGCTCAGGTACGGGTGCTGGTGCTGGTGCAGGTGCAGGTACTGGAGCTGGTGCTGGTGCAACTGGCAGAGCACGGGCGGCGACGAAGAGGGCACGGTACGCGGCTGCGCTGCGACGAGGCATCTATAAATTTTGTTTTAAAAATTAGAATCAATATGTTTACATAAATAGAACAGTGGGTAAGAACATATAATTTTTAATAAAATAACAAGACAGTAAAGTAAGCAGTGAAATAAATAAAGCGAAAATAAAAACCCTTAAATCGACTGTTTCTACCTAGGTTTGCGTCCTACAGTCAGCCTTGCTTTGATACCAATTTGTCACACCCAAATTTAAGGATAAATTTGAGTACAATAATCTCATGTGCGCCCCAGGAATAGTCGCGCACACAAGTCGATAAATTACCAATGTATCATCACAAGTGTCTTACATAACGATATTGCAACACAAATATATCGAAGTCTGCGACAAACGCAAAATTATAACTCATAACTAGCTATGATAAGATAGCTCCAACACAGGGACGACCGACTGGAGATCGCCAACCTAGAAGTCCTCAGGGAATTCCTCGTAGTAGCTATCATCTGTTACCCATCCGGGATTTTGTCCAAAAAGAAATATAAAGACAAGCGTGAGTACATCTCGTACTCCGCAAGCAAAACACAGGATTTTATGCGGCTCAAAAGGTCAGACACTGGCTACTGCAGTTAGCATTTTAGTTGGTCAATGTTTTAATCCTATTTAATCATCAATTATGCTTAAACTTCCGATTAACCCAAATGAGCACATGATAATAACACTGTCAACCTTCACGAGTAACACCATCACCATCACGGTTAAACCACATTAATCATCACGATCAATGCGTCAGATTTTCACAAGTTATTTCCCATAACCATCCACACCCAACTATTCCGTAAGGGTCCAAGGCCGCTCATGTCCGAGAGCACGGCTAGTATACCAGTTTGATCGAACTCTGCGCAGAGGTGTGCACTTTCCCCGTAAGTCGTGTTACCCATATGCCCGGGGTTTGCAAGACCCACTAACACTGCCAAGGTGAGCGGGCAGGGAACACTATGAAGCCTTCCATAGGCCACGTCTAACTAGTTAGGGCCGCGAGGTTTCCTCGGCAGGCAGATATAGAGAACCCCTTTCCTATGGCACATTTCCATCACGGCTATACACATAGGAACAGAAGCAGTTCTATACCCAAAGTGGCAAGCCCCTCTTGCGCCCTTTCGGGTAATCTCTAACCAGCTAGATGAGATCCTATTACTGAGCTAAAGTTAGAGCCATATAACCATCACGGTTGCACTATATGTCCCGGATTGTCGCTTACAGAGAAGTCCTTACGGAGGGTCTAGGTCAACCCGACCGAAGTCAATTGCACCATAACCCTTTTTCCCAACATTTATCATCATATTCATTAAAGTCAGGGTGATAATAAAGTCTCAATTAATTAAAGCACTAGCAAAGCTACCCACATGCATTCTTCCCATAGGTGTCATAAGTGTTTAGTCAGGTAGCTAGGATGTCCTTAGGGTTATCAAAATTAGACACATGCAGATGCGTAATTAATTAAGTGAATAGGTGTACAAGGGAAACCCATGTTATACTTGCCTTCAGTGAAGGGGAACTGCTGCTGGTCTTGCTGCTCCTCGAAGTAGAATGGATCACCCACGGACACGTCACTGTCTACGCTCGATCGGTACCACACAACAACACGCATCCAGGTTCATTCATACAAGCAAACAATCATTTAATTAGAACAGTACACCAGCAGATCAAAAATGAAATAAAATACTTAAAAACAGAACCTACGATTCGCTACGATCACATCGATACGAAGATCACGAAAATCGGAGCTAAAACGACCAAGTTAGGACTTTCCGGCGATTTCCTATAGGCAATTAATTAATTAAACCTAACCCTGAAAATAAAAAGTTGCAAACTACAGAAACAGCAGTACTATCATGTAGAGAACTTAATTACGAACCTAAAGCAATTTGAACGGGTCAAATCGGAGCTATAACGAATATTTTATGGCCAAAACACTGCAGTGGCAAATCTGTAAATAAAGCATATTTAAACGAATTTAATTAAATAAAGAAATTATGGAATTTCTCTGGCCGAGGACTGCGGGGCAAAACATAGTTTTAGGGGGGACTCTTTAGCTATTTTCTCCCCGAAGGGGTATCGGGCGTCTCTGGCCGTCCGATTTGAAATGGACGGCCAGGATTAGATCCTGGGGGGGAAAAGGGGAGAGGAGGGGGCCGGCCGCCGGAGGGAGAGGGGACGGCGGCGGCGCCGCCATTGCCGCGGCGAGGAGGTCGCCGGAGAAACCCGACAGGGCGCTACGGTGCGAGGTTTTGCGATCCAAAGACACCGGGAGAGAGAGGAGAGCAAGGGGAATTCATCCCCGGCCTCGGAATGAACCGGGACGCACCCGAGCTGCCGCGCCATGGCCGGCGGCGGCGGGCTACTTCGGCGAGCGTGGCCGGGGGGTTAGCGGGCCTCCAAACGCTCGGCAAAAGGACGGGGAGGGAGCAGGGAAGGAGACGAAGCTCACCACGGCGCGAAGAAGGAGGACGAAGACGGCTCGGTTGGCTTGCCGGCGCTCGGAGAAACGCGGCGGCGTTTTTGCGGCGGACCACCGAGCTCGCGCGTGAGTAGAGAGGCAAGGCGAATGAGGGAGGGGGAGAGGCGATTCAGCGCGGCGTCCTCTTCTTCTAACCGAGACGCGAGGGAGAGGGGAACGATCGTGGGCGCGGGGGGGGGGAAATCGTGGGCGCGGGCTTCGGCCTTGCGGTTTCCAACCGAGAGAGGAAAGAGCGGGGGCGGCGGTTGGGGAAGAAGATGGTCCTGACAGGTGGGCCCCACCCGTCAGCCACCAGCAAGAGAGGGGGAAGGGAGGGGGAGGCGGCTGGGCCGCGGCCCAGGAAGGGGCGCGGGGAGGGTTGCTGGGCCTCCAGGCCGAAAAGAGGAAGGGGAAGGGGGGAAAAAGGATTTTCTTTTTTTTATACACATTTTCCAAATGAATTTTTTTTCTTCAAATATTTTCTTGAGCAAGATATTTTGTTTTTTAAAACAATCATCACAAAAGAAATGCTCGAGCATGATTGCAACATAAATGTTTCTCTAAGCTTACAATAAATTTTAATTTCTCCAAATTTATTTATTTTCCTATATTGAAAATGCTCATAAAATAAATTCATTTAAATTTAATTCATCTATTTGAAATAAATAAAATTTTTGGGTGTTACACTACATGAGTCCTGTTAGTACGATGACTCACAAAATATATAAAGGCAGTCTGGCAAGTGTGCTTGTTTTTTTTTTTGTTGGCGTTGATAGATTGGATTCGATAATATACTAACCGCATGGACATACCGGTACTTGGTTGGATGAATTTGTTGGCCTAGATAGATTGCCTCCGATATCTTTTATTAACCATGGACGTGCATACCACTGGTTGGATGGATTTTGATATCATTTTTCTCCTGGAAAAAAATGATATTTAACGTATACCACTCAGTTGGATGGATTATATAGAACGTTTTTCCTCTAAAAACGAGATATTTTTCTTTTTAAAAAATTTATAATGGCAGAGGAGGATAATTTTTTAGATAACAAAATAGATCCAATTGTTATGGATGGCTATAAACTTTTGTTTTGGGTGCTAGATGTTTCTGATTAACATGAGAATTTCTAGCATTTATCTTTTTCCTAGTGCATCTGGTGGGAGTTAATATAGAGCCTCAGTCGGAGCTTCTAATTAGTAGTAGTAATAAGATAAGATTATATAACAAAAAATTTGTAACGAGGCACCTCATGATCCTATGGTCGACCACAAAAATATACACTCCGGATGCCCTAGTTGTTTATCCAAATTTCAAAAAGATACATCATAGCATTTCTCATAATTTTGTTAAGAAAACAAGATCCGTGTTGAATATATTTAAATAAAAATAGTGATATTTACACCCACATGACATGCTCACAATTGATGGAAATTTGGCATTGTTTTGATCCAAATGCCTTTTTGCTCTCTTGGGTTTCGACAATACTCGTGTTTTTGGCATGGCCACAATCCAAATATCACCATTTTTTTTGCTCTTATATTTGTGGACTGGCCCGTTCTCAAATTTTGGATTGGTTCATCTATGTCATGCACCAAACAGGAGCCTGGTACAAAACTTGGATTCTTGGATGTTTAAATCTGAAAAATTGGGGGCGTGGTCTTTCAAAGAAAAAAATAACTGGGGACATCATTTCATTCTTTTGCCAGAGAAAATGTTCTACAATGACGACGACACTTTGCTCTATATAGTATATATATTCTCTGTATTTTCATCAAGCACATGTGCTTAGGTGCACGGAGTACATGCACGTTTGGAACAGTGGGTACTAACGGAACACACGGGGGTCACGTTGCCACACAAAAAGGCGTGTGCTTCCGGAGATCACGGCTTGCGCGGCGGCGCCGCGGCGTGGGTCGGCGTCGGCGTCGGCGCGCTCACGACTCGCGGCGGGGACGTGCCATTCCCCTGGACCACGGCGCCGGAGCCGACCATGTCGGCGAAGAGGCGGTCGGCGATGACCTGGTTGGCGGCGTCGGAGGTGTGGTACGCGTCCCAGAACACGAAGTCCTTGCGGTCGGCGCAGAGCTGCGCCGTCGGCAGGCACAGGCCCCCCACCGACGTGTCCACGTCGCAGCACGACGTGTGCGACGTCTTGAACCCTGCACGCAATTCCGGAAGCATGGACGGCGGCGGTTACTACTCACTGCTGCTGCTGCGATCGAGCAGGCAGGGAATGCCATTGTCATGCATGGCGTCGCGAGCGTGCTGCTTGTTATTGATTACCGTGTTTCTGGGGGTGGTCGATGAGCTCCATGACGACGGAGTAGCAGTCGGAGAGGTACATGCGTGCGCCGGGCAGCTTGGCGTTGAGCCCCTCGATCAGGTTCTTGGCGGCGGCGTTGAACTGGATGGCGTACGCGTTCACGTCGTCCAGGCACTCGCCGTCGTCCGAGAGCACGCGCTGCGACGGGATGCAGCCGAGAGGCGCCAGCCCGCTGAACCAGATGTGGCGCGCGCCGAGATTGTACAGTCTCTGCAACAGCAAGAATTAATTTTCCAGTTTCAGCAATGCCAATAATGCGTGCGTACAATACAATGCGATCGCCTGGTGGTGGTGGTGCTTACCGTCAGCTGCCTGTCAATGGTGTCCATGAGGAGGCCGATGAACTCGTCGTGGGTGTACACGATGCCGTCCGCCATGAACGGCCGCAGGAAGTTGTTGACGTAGTCGTTGCTTCCTGCGAAGCAGAGCGCTCGCGTCGTGTCAGTCAAAGCTAGCTGATGGTTTGCATCCAACGAGCGATTTGGTGTCTTTGCTCTTACCGAGCCCGATCTGGAAGATTGCGCCGTTGATAGTCTCCTCGGTGGCCTTCTTGCCGATCTTGGCGATCATCGCGTTCTTGATCTGCTCGAAGGACGATATCTGGTTGTCGAACGACAGGTACTGAACCTGCAGGTTTTGCCGGTAGCAAGGTGAGGAATTTCAGAGAAAAAACTAGATCGATGAGCAAAATAACGTCGTGTCTTTAGCTTACAAAGTAAATGCCAGTCTCGTTGAGGAGCCCAGCGCCGCCGGACGCGAAGTTGACGCCGCCGAGGACCTCGTCGTCGGTCATGTACAGGGAGAGGAACGGCACCGGAGGCGGGGAGCCGAACTTGGCGGCTGCATGTTAGAGTTGGTCCAAGTTAAAAACACAGATTGTTGCCACCAGTGGTGATACTTGTACTCTACTCTGGTGACTGCTGGAGCTATATCTCTTTACCCATGATGTCTCCGATGGTCCTGCCATTGGTGAACCTCCCGGTGGGGTAGCCGGTCTTGTAATCGATGCCGTACCAGGGGTAGTTGCACTTGGCGAGGGAGAGGAGGAGGTAGTTGTTGTTTCCCACGTCCGACATCGAGTCCCCGAAAATGTAGATCACCGGCGGACTCTTGGACGTCGTCATCGTAGCCGCAGCACCCGGCGTCGATGCTGCACCGGCGACGACCGTTGCAAGCGCGAGGACGACCACGGCGGCCAGAGCAGCCATTGCTGTCAAGTGTGAGCTTTGGCTAATTCGTGGTGAGAGGCCTGTGTGTCTCTGTTGAATGCCGAGTGGTGATGGCCTGGGCTGTGCTCGTTGGCCTGTTCTTATACTACGATGAACTGGGCATCAGTGCCCAGTGACGCTGACACCTCAAGTCGTGGGCATTCACTGCAAGTTTGGGCCTTTCCGGTAGCCAGAGAGAAACGTTTTGTGTTCACGTTTGGGTGTAGTGACTGAGAATCGCAGCAGCTAACCGTGTGAGAAAAGGCTTTGCAAGTTTAAGCAGAGGGTGCACGTGAGGAATTGGCCTGTGAGCAGGGCCGAACGGGTGGTAGATGAGGTGGTTGTGGAATTACCGTGTGGCCGGCTTGGCCGCCCGTGATGGCTTGGCGGGAGCGTAGAAGAGAAATCGGTTAGGAATGTCATTACGGCAGTACACGAAAGTATAAATCGAATCGAGAAACTGTGTCCTTTGGCAAGGATCTCGAATGATGCGTGTTCGATTGAAATGAGCTAAAAGGAGTGAGACAAGCCATATCAAGTAATCTACCCTTGTGCAAATGCCCAAATAAAAGGACCTATCTATCTTCTATCTACTTATTACAGGGAGTATTAAAAGTAACCACTAGTTTCGTGGAGAGGGTTTAAAATTTTTCACATTAATTAAAAAATGAAAGAATTTATATCATTAAATTTTATGATGATCTGACGGGTCATGTCTAACATAACTCATAAATAGAAAATTTAGAATGATAAATAAAGAAAAAGTAGCGATTTGATTTTCGTATGCGTAGAGCCCCGGTGCCCTCTCTGAGGGGAAAAATAGCTAAACTGAGAATGGATGGACCGGATCTACGGAAAGAAAAGGGCCTCGAATGCTTGAAAGACAAATCGTAGACTAGAGCATTTTCAAAAGTTTGGCATAACTTCTCATCTATAACTTTTTTAGCAAAATGAAAAAAAAACTCTCTCCAACATTTTGACATCTCAATTCTCTATTTTTTGTAACTTGGCATATCTCCTTGTCTAGCGCGCAAAATGCGCGCGGGCTCCGTACGTACTTGGCATCAGTCTTTCTTCTCATACTTAGTGGGGCTCTTCGTTCGCTTAGCGGGGCTCTTCGCTTCGCTAGCAGATTTTTGAGTTTTTAGAAACAAAATTTGCCAAACTATTGGTGATAAGATCTTTTTTCTCTTCCCATATTGTTTTGGCAATTGGCAAACAACAAGATTTGGGAAATAATTTTTGCCAAACGGTTAGAGATGTTCTTAGAAGCCAAGTAACATGACCATTCGAATATGACTAAACTCTATCCTCTGGATTGTATAAGGAAGGATAAGGGGGCCTCTTCAACATTTTCGATAAACCCATCCTAGAATCTAAACACCGTAACCTGAGCGCACAGCGCATAGAGAAACATTGTCAATTGGATGTAAGGTATCTTGTACTGTCGTGCTACCTTTCTAATTTCCTACACAAAAAAAGATAATCTATTTGACGGACGAAAACAACAATATGGGTTTGAAAAGAATCCAAATTCATAAAAGAATCAAGTTGATATCTTCTTAATTTATCATTGAAATTTACTATTTTGAATTATATTAGGCATTAACTCTTTGGTTTAATCCAAGTCATTAGATCATAACAAGATTGTACAGTGTAGGAATTTTGTCTTTACCAATTGTGTTTCAACATGTATTCCTTTTTTTTTTATTTTTTGAAAGACGCAAGAAAACTATATCCAAGCCATCGTTGAGGCAATGTTCTGTAATGGAATAAAATGGCATGCTAAATTTTGTCCACCAGTCGCACAATCCTTTCTACTAACCAGAACCTTATTGTCAAGAAGAAGAGACCTGGTATTGTAGCCCGTATGACAATAGCAAAGGAGGATGATGGCGGCAAGCATTTAAGTGGCTAAGGCGTGGGCTTGGGATGTCATTAGGGATTCTGGCATGCGTGCCGTTAGCTGGATGAAGGGCCCTTATTATAGCGCTAGGTATAACTACACGATTACACCACTGATTCAGATATCGATCATCACAACAATGAACCTATATTCATTCAGTTACATTTTTGGTATCATTCAGTTACCAAGTAATGTAGGTTCTTGTCCAGTTCTTGCTCTGTTCTTATTTTTTCTGCTACTATCGTTTCATTCAAAGTGGTATCAGAGACAGCTCTTCATTCACCGTGGCTGATTCTTGTTGTCTTGATCATGACAGTAATCCCTGATGGCTGGTGATCATCGTTCTTCACCTTCAGGTGAAGGATTGATGAACCCATAAGTTGTATGTGTCTTTGCCAGATCGGTAGTGAACACGGTGACGAGTCTGGGATCACACTGATCCGAGCACACTTTGCCGCCGAAGAGGAAGCCTACGAAGTATTAGCAAGACATGGAAAAATCTATGAGGATTTGTTGACTCGGTTCGAGAAGATGATGCAACAGTTCTCTAGATTCTAGGAGATGATGCACGACTCTAGACAAGTTGAGCAGATTGGAGTCATGGTGGTTGACTGCAGATAAGTCATTCGATAATTTGCGCCTGCAAGCGCTTGAAGCACCACCGCCACCGCCACCGCCTCCACCTAAACCTCCACTGGTATTTCCAACAATGTTCCCTCGACCGGTGGTGGCAGCAGTTTCATCCACAACCGATGGCACATCCTAGCCTCATCTGCTACATTCGCTTCCCCAAGTGCCATTAGGCTAGTTTGATTTGAACTCGGCACCAGTTCCTCTCCGTAGTTCGCTATGGGAGGTGATGACAGACCCGTCATTAAGCATGGCTCACGCAATGATCACCGAGATGACTGTACTGTGTTCTACGGACCCCAGCTGCAACACTCGATCACGGGTATGTTTCCTAGGCCTCACACCCTACTCTGTTTTAGCAGTGAGACTTTGATTGTGTTCCACTGCCTCGCCCTCCTCCTTTTGCAAAGATGATTTCCAAAATTTGATGGAACTAACCCAAGTCTTTGGCTTGATAATTGCGAGATGTTTTTCGAGGTGTATGTTGTCAATTCATCGCTCAAGACTCGGTTTGTTGTGCTCAATTTCCAAGGCTTTGTAGCAATATGGCTTTAGACCATGCAGAGGAAGGGTTGGATCACAAATTGGTCCACTCTATGTGATTTGGTCATGAGAAAGTTTGATGAAGATCAGTACCAGCTTTAAATGAATCGGTTTGAGCAACTTTGATAGTCAGGTTCGGTTCCTGAGTATCTAGATGAGTTTGATTAGCTGGCTCATGGCATTATCCTTTACGACAATAACTATGATGATACGTATTTTGTCATTTGGTTTGTGGCTATCCTAAAATATGGTATCAGATGAGTGATGGTGTTGCATAGACCCAAAAATATGGATTCATCAAGTGCTCTATAGCATTATTGCAGGAGGAAGATATTGGGAATATACCCTAGAGGTAATCATAGAGATGATGATACTACTATGTATCCATGACATATATTATGTGTTCAATGAATATCCACTAAAAACGAACTTGTATCGATTGATAATTATGTGAATTGTTTGTAAAACTCTTTTACTTGTATGGTCATTCTTAAGTTGTCCCTGGCCGGAGTTTGTGTGAGGACACACATGAATATTAGATCAGCACATGTATTAGTTGATGACTATCTTTCACAAGTCATAGATATAGAGATGTCAAACTAATAATGTGGGCACATGTATGACTTGGGGTTGGATTGACCCAACATGAGATGTTATTACTACCTCTATTCACATCATGTATGTTATGTCCTTAGACATGAGATTGTTGTACGTCTTCAAGATGTGAAATGACCTACTCAGGGACTATCAAACGCTACTTCGCAATTAGGTAGTTATGATGGTGGTTTTTGAGTTTGTCGAGAAACATGTTGTGAGACATAAACAATCAATATGAAAATTGCCCCTCTCTGTGTGAGAGAGATATCACTAGATCACTCTGTTGATTAGATCAAAAAATACATGACCGTGTTTGGGTTAAGTGTTAATGAGTTAGACCAAATATCATCAGGCAAGGGAATAATAAGTATATGGTTTGTGCTGGTTCGTCTGATATGATAGCTAGGAATAAGACTTACCTTTTGTAAGTTCAATATGCGATAAGAAAGAGATTATTCTCCTAGAGCTTGTCCAGTACTTTTGCATATGTATAGGATTTGACACGCCTTGCTAGAGGCCGCTGTCAACTAATGGTCGAGTAGGAGTACTCGGGCATGTCTATGTACATCAATAATTACATCGAAAAAGATAGTTGAAAGCAACTCCGGATCAATCTAGATATCAGCGCCACATTCAATTGCCTAAGACTAATGTAAAAAGAACAACATTATCTCTTAAGTACAAGAAATGACAAGAATTACAATTAAAAGTGATGGTTGTCTATCAACACATGGTATTATTCCACACATTTTTAGTTGTCTAACCAAGTAAATATAGAAGCAAATAGAAGTATGAACCTTCCATTTTCTCATAATATAGATTCAGTTGTTGCCAGTCATGAGTAATATTCTACTCTCAATATTTTTTATTTAAATATAATGTAGCAGTAACTTTCCAACCTTAAACTTAGGTTTCTTTGGTTTTGTTAAAATAAGTTTAGAAATTTCCATTCTAACAAGGAGAGATGAAGAAGATAAAATCAGTTAGACAGGATATGTGATCAACCAAACTGGATTGCATTCTTATGCACTAAACACTAAAAGGATGGATGCTGAGCGAATGTTCTTGCATCATTCCTTTTGAAATTTGTAGAAATTTTTGGTTCCCATCAGATTCTCCTTGTAAGTGCAACTTTGCATCTCTGCATATAGAAATATAATGCAGTTTGACAACTAAATAATGCAACAACTCAAACTTGCTAAGCTATTGATACATCATTCTCTAGAATAAAGAAGAAATTGAGAGCACGGTGTCGCAGAGACGAATGGGCAGTGGGATTCAACCGAACCCAAGCAGTGTCATTGATGAAAGTGTCATTTTTTTCT
Organism: Sorghum bicolor; assembly: GCF_000003195.3. NCBI lineage: Eukaryota > Viridiplantae > Streptophyta > Magnoliopsida > Poales > Poaceae > Sorghum > Sorghum bicolor. The sequence continues at coordinate 10,202,252 of NC_012879.2, read as the reverse complement.
CGAACATACAAAAGGTTTGTGCGCCTTTGAGCCTATTCGCTTAAGTTTAGCTGTCGAATTTGCTAGCCATTCAACAGTGTTTTTCTCTCATAATAAATCTGTATACATGACTTTTCAGCCAAACAAACAGTATATTAAAAGAAAATAGTTTTCTACAATGTGCATTGGCGGTGCCTTAGGCGAGGGCCACAAAGATATGAAATAAGCTTAAGCCCTCCCTGAACATTGATGAAAGGGTCATGATGATGCTATTAATCTAGCCATTGAGAGCCACAGTGTGGATACGGCATGCTACACGAGCATCACATCATTTTTTTCTTTTTTTTTTGATCAGGGCATCACATCAATTTGATTGCACCACAGAAAGGGAAGTCGATATGTCTGCACCAGAAGCACCACAAAATATTTGGCCTTGTTTAGTTTCAAAAATTTTTGCAAAATATGAATAGTAACACTTTCGTTTGTATTTGACAAATATTATCCAATCATGTACTAACTAGACTCAAAAGATTCGTCTCGTCAATTCCAACCAAACTGTGCAATTAGTTTTTATTTTCGTCTATATTTAATATTTCATGCATGCGTTTAAATATTTGATGTGACGAGAAATCTGATAAATTTTGCAAAATTTTTTTTGGTAAACAAGGCCCACGAGGCTAGGGTGTCACATGCATGAACGGTGGGCCTGAAGAACGAGTAAGCAGACGACAGCAACAGGGCGTGCACGGTAGACGACGCTTGCAAGTCCCTCCACTTGTCGTGGAAAGGAGGAACAACCGTAAGGTCTCTGGGGTGAACTAAACAAGGTCTTAATGCTTCATGCATGTGTTTAAAGATTTGATGTAATAAGAAATTTTTATTTTTGGAAAGTCTAACGATTGATTCGGATATACGCATAGAATTGAATAAGAATAGCATTATTTGCCATATTTTTATTTAAAATTTGAATACAAATACGAATATTATTATTGAATACGAATGCAAAACGAATGTCCACATTTAGACATCGGGTCTTGTTTAGTTTTCAAAAAAATTTACAAAATTTTTTAGATTCTCCATCACATCGAATCTTACGGTACAGAAGCATTAAATATAGATAAAAGAAATAACTAATTATACAGTTTAGCTGTAATTTGCGAGACGAATCTTTTGATCCTAGTTAGTTTATAATTAGATAAAATTTGTCACATACAAACGAAAGTGCTACAATGTGTGTTTTGCCAATTTTTTGGAACTAAACAAGGCCTTCAACAATAACAAATACACACACAGAGATATATATAATTTATGTCTATCGATAGTTTTAGTAGCACAAAATTATTATGTATGTAAAGAATATAATTAATAACCACCGTATATAACAACAACTTATAAAATAACATATTTAATAATTATTTAATAATTAAATATATTTAGGATCAATAAAAATAAATACTATTTATAAATAGTTTAAAATATTAAAAACAATTTCATCAGCATACGAATAATGGAAGTACTTAAATTAACATAGTTAGCCATTTTAAGACTAACCTTTTTATTCAGTAATAATAATTATTATTATTATACAGATTTTATTGTTCACATAATAGATAAGTTTTAAATCTCTACTATAATTGAAATCCTCTTTAGGCAAATCCCACCTGCAAGATCAACGACTCACAGTACATATCCTACAGATTTAACGGCCCAGATTAGAAGTATGATCACGACCTTATACACCCTCAGCCTCGCGTCAATCACACATCCAATGGCTCCTAATGAAAGTTTGATGCGGCTTCAAACTCACCCCGCCCCCCGTGCGTTTCCACGGTTCTTCGTCCCTTTGCTCGACCTCCCATCTGTTTCTGGTTTCCGAATTGCCCACTCCAACCAAAACCCTAGCTACTTCGTGAAGGCGGAGGGGAGGAGATGGTGGCAGCGACTATCGGGCTAGGGGCGGCGACGTTGGCGGTCGGATTGACCGTCTGGTGGTGGAGAACTTCAAGTCGTACAAGGGCGAGCAGACGATTGGGCCCTTCGTCGACTTCAACGCCATCATCGGCGTTAACGCCATCATCGGCCCTAACGACGCCGCAAGTCGAACCTGATGGACGCCATCAGCTTCGTGCTGGGCGTGCGCTCAGCGCACCTTCGCGGAGCGCAGCTCAAGACCTCATCTATGCCATCCACGACCGCGACAAGGACGCCAAGGGCCGCAGGGCTTCCGTCAGCCTCTTCTACCGCCAATCCAACCAGGAGGAGCTCTGCTTCACGCGCAGCATCACTGGCGGCGGCGGCGGCAGTGAGTACCGCATCAACGGCAACCCAGTCACCTGGGACCAGTACAACGCCAAGCTCAGATCCCTCGGCATCCTCGTCATGGCCGCATGCTTGAACTTTGCAGGCCCTCACAGAAGAAATATAACCTTGCTGTTACTGTTGCCATGGGGAAATTCATGGATGCAGTTGTAGTGGAAGACGAGAACACATGAAAGGAATGCATTAAGTATCTGAAGGAGCATCGGCATCCTCCACAGACATTTATTCCCTTGCAATCAGTTCGTGTGAAGCCGATAATTAAGAAACTGTGAACTCTTGGTGGATCTGTGCAGTTAGTTTTTGATGTCATTCATTTTGACCGGGTTTTGGACAAAGCAGTTCTATATGCTGTTGGAAATACACTTGTCTGTGATAAACTTGATGAAGCTAAAGCCTTAAGTTAGAGTGGTGAAAGGTATAAAGTTGTTACTGTTGATGGGATTCTGCTGACTAATTTTAGAATGATGACTGGTGGAACAAGTGGTGGGATGGAAGCTAGATCAAATAAATGGGATGACAGTGCAATAGAATCTTTGAAGAACAAAAAAAAGTTGGAAACTGAAATGTCAGAACTTGGTTCCCGCAAGGAGCTGCAGACAAAGGAGCTTGCCATATCTGAGAAAATAACTGGACTTGAGAAAAATTTGCACTACTCGAATGTTGAACAGAATAATCTTAGAGGGAAGCTAACTAAATTAGCATATGAGAGGAGTAAATATTGAGACAGAGATTAAACGTCTGAAACCTGGAGAGGAGCTTGAGACCCGTATTGCTGAGAGAGAAGCAGAAGTAAGAAAACTTGAGAAAAAAATTAATGACTTGTGGACAAGGTGTACAGAGAAAACTATGTTATTGCAAATTAAATATTGTTTTACACACAACCTGGAAATAGATTTTGGCTGCTATGCTTCAGATGGATCCTCGTATAGCAAGAAGTTCACTGCATGGTGGGATTAAAGATGGACGTGTCTGCAGGCCTGGCTCCCTGGGTGTGACTGCTGCTGGCCTGACTAGGGGTTGCGCCGTGGGATCTGCGTTTGGCAATAGGAATGAGGTCAGATCCGCTTATGCCAACTGCTCCTCCTATAGGTTTGTGTTTATTCACGTCATTTAGATTATTGTGGCTTAGTTAGTTTTGTGGCATTGCGTTTTTATAGCTGTACCCTTTAGACTTGGGGTTAGATCTGCGTTGGGCCGTTGGCTATGTAATTTAAGCAGCTGCTGCTGCTTGAATTTGGTGGTTGAGATCTGCAAATTTATGTGGATCTGTATAGTTATAGGATGCAGATAATTGATTGAGCATCTTAATAATCTTTTCTTTTTTGTGATTTGCTTAATGACATGTTCGTTCACATTAACCTGCACTGCAATACAGGTTATTACTATATGCATGTTTTCATTCTTTGAACCTGCACCAATTTTTCTTAACCTAAATTAGTTCAAGCTATTAGAATATGGTTATCCCGCTTACTTACTCAATTCTCTTGCAATTAGAGTATAGTTATCCCGCTTACTTACTCATTCTCTTGCAATTAGAGTATGGATTAACCGAACATGTTATTAGGAGATGGCGGTCATGATCACACGAGGTGAAGGCGTGGCAAATCTTCGACAGCCACGTCAACCCCAATGTCGAGGTACGTTTTGCTATCTTCGAGGGACCTGTGAATTTTTGAGTGCTCTATGTTGAATTGTTCCTCATCCACTACTTGGCTTGCTTGATCTGGGTGTGTTGAGGGATTTGAGCGGCGAGATTAGTCGATGATGTGTTCCACGACACAGGTTCCAGGTCGGTGGGGTTGCATGGATTATCTTTTTTCCTTTTAATGTTGCCCTTTTACATCATGTTTATATTCCACTAGATTTATTAGGTGTAAGGTTTACAAAGTTTGCGACAACGCATATAAGGGATAATCAAATCTTTTACTTCGCTCAAAGTATGTATGTGGATTTTTCATTTTAGCAAAAAATATTGTCATTTAGTTATTTTCATGTGCATCTTTGAAATGAAGCCGTGGCGTTAGCATGGGCACTATACTAGTAGTTTAAATGATGCATATCAGTTGTTATTTTTATATTATTTATCTATCCCTATTCCTACTACTAAATTGTAAAAATTTCATTCTGCCCAAAAAATTTTATGTGCCGCTCCCGTCGGTCCCTGAGTCGGTCCCGGCACGCTGCTTGTCTTCATGGACATCTACGGATTCTTCTACGACATGATGATGCACCCAGTCCACCAGAGGATGCTGCGGCACGGGCCTTCTCGAGGCCGGTCTCCGTCCTCTGCTCTGCAACGACGTCATCTCCGCTGTGTGCTAGGACGTCGACGAGTACGGCCTTGTTTAGATGTGAAAAGATTTTGGATTTCGCTACTGTAGCACTTTCGTTTGTTTGTGGCAAATATTATTCAATTATGGACTAACTAGGATCAAAAAATTTATCTCGCAGTTTTACAGTTAAACTATGTAATTAGTTTTTATTTTTTTATATTTAGTGCTTCATGCATGTGTCGAAAGATTCGATGTGACAGAAAATCTTGAAAACTTTTTTATTTTTGGGGTGAACTAAACAAGGTCTAGAGCATCTCCAACAACTTGATATTCAACATGCTATCCTACCAAATTTGCTAAAAGCATAAAAATCCTCCTCCAACAACTCCTTATCTCAACTTGCTAAATTTTCCAAGTTGCTATCCAGAGATTTCTACTGCCGAGATTTGTCAAGTTGCTATCCCAAGTTACTATCCCGAGCGCAACTTGTTGGAGACACATATTCTTTTACCAAGTGAGCGGGTCTCATCTGTCATCCTCTATTTTTATCAAGTGAGAATAGCAACTTATTGGAGACATATCCTTTTTTCTTTTGCTAAACAAATTAGCAACTTGCTATAACTCAAGATTTGACAAGTGAATTTTACCAAGTTGTTGGAGATGCTCTCTTATGAGACAGCTACCACCCCACCGAGAAGGCGAGAAGGCGTACAAGGTCCTCGTCAACTTCATCTTCGACAACTACATCAAGCTCATCCTCGTCTAGCTCATCATCAGCATCGATCATTTGATTATTTGATTGATGAATCTAGATCTCCGGATCGGATACGCTTTGCATTAATTGCATGTTTACTGCTAGCCGTTGTATTTAATTACATTTGCTTCCTTCTTGTTCTGGACTGGATCTCTCTATGGCCTTGTTTAGTTCCAAAATATTTTGCAAAATCGACACTGTAGCTCTTTCGTTTGTATTTGACAAATATTGTCCAATCATGGACTAACTAGGCTCAAAAGATTCGTCTCGTCAATTTCGACCAATCTATGCAATTAGTTTTTATTTTTGTCTATATTTAATACTTCATGCATATGTCTAAAGATTCGATGTGACGGGGAATCTGAAAAATTTTGCAAATTTTTTTGGGAACTAAACAAGGCCTATATTTATTTACAATTTATTGCTACTCTCGATCGATTGTCATACTCCGTCCATACAAATTTTAGAGTTATCTTGTCACACCCAATTTCAAGGAAGAAATTGAATGCATAAACTTATGTACCATCATCGCAGTGTTTACAACGAACGTAGTTATTACATCACAAAGTCTGGCATAACAGCGGAAATATAAATAAGATATTCTAAGATAACTATCTCATGGCCCTCACACAGGAAAGGTCGACTGGTGAAGCACAAGCCTAATAGTCCTCTGGGTAGTCCTCATAGCTACCACCATCTGTTACCCATCCGGGATTTTTATCCAAAGAAAAGAAATATACAAGCGTGAGTACATCTCGTACTCCACAAGCATAGCATAAGGATTTATGAGGCTCAAACAAGCTAAACTAGGTTCACTGCATCAGCTTTTAGTAGGTCAGTGTTTTATCATTAATTATTATAGATTATGCTTAAGCTTCCAAATATCCCATATGATCAGTTATTAGAACCATAATAAGTCAATAAGTCACATTAAAGCATAATTACACATCATCATGTGCCATAAAGCCATCAGTAACCAGTTATTCCGTGAGTTTTCCGGGCCGCTCGTGACCGTGAGCACGGCTGTTATAACAGTTATACACTCCGCAGAGGTTGTGCACTTTCACCGTGAGTCGTGTTGCCCATATGCCCGGGATCCGTCGACCCCCAAACACTACCAAGGTGAGCGGGCAGGGTACACTATGAAGCATTCCATAGGCCTATTCTAACCAGTTAGGGCCGCGAGGTTTCCTCGGCAGGCAGATGTAGAAAACCCCCCTTTTCTATGGCACATTTCCATCGCGGCTATACTCATAGAAACATGGGCAGCACTACACCCAAAGTGGCAAGCCCCTCTTGCGCCCTTTCGGGTAACCTTTAACGAGTTAGAAAAGATCCTATTACTGAACTAAAGTCAGAGCCATGTGACTCTCCCGGTTGCACTGTAAGTCCCAGCTTTTGCCGACAGATAAGTCCTTACGGAGGGTCTAGGACAACATGACCAACAGTCATTTGTACCATAGCCCTATGTTCCATTTATCATAATCATGTTTAATCAATTAACCATGGTTCCATCACTGATTTCAGATCATATATAATTGGAGTTAGAGCACTAGCACTTCTACCCATATGCAATAAAAACCCTTGGGAACAAGGTAATTGTCATCAACAGCTAGGATGTCCTTATAGTTTGCAATATTATACACATGCAGGGTGAAATGCTTAAAAATGAGTAGGACAACAAGGTAGGCCCATGCTATACTTGCCTTGGTTCACGTACTCCTGCTGATCTTGCTGGTCCTGCTGATCCCCAAAGAGCTCCGGACTCCCGAAATACTTCTCACCGTCTAGGCTCGATCAATACATCACAATCATCACGCATACCAAGACAAACATGCAAGAGAACCATTCCTAAAGTTAGAACAGTACACCAGCAGTAAATAAATTAAATAAAAGTTTTCCAAAATCATCTACGTGCTGCTACGATCACGTCAACGCGAAATTCACGAAAAACGGACTTACGACGCGAAAGTTACGCTTTCAACGGGATTTCAACAACAATCTATGGACTTGTAATTAACTAGGAAATCTAACAGTGGTAAACCTAAACAACAGTGGTACCAACGCGAAGCTTACGAAATTACGAAACTAACGCAACTTGAACGGATCGATTCGGAGTTCAAACGGCGATTTTATAGCTAAAACAATGCGGTGGCAATTCTGTAAATAAAGCAGAGTTTAAACGAATTTAAATAAATAAATTAAATCCTGGCCGAGAACTGCGGTGCAAATACAATAATTTTTGGGGGACTCTTTAACAAGAATGCCCTCGAAGGGGTACGGGGCATTGTAGGCCGTTGGATCACAGATGAACGCGCTGGATTAAAAGAAAAAAAATAAAAAAGAGAGAGAGGAAGGGGACGGCAGCTCCGGCCAGAACACGGTGGCCACCATGGTCAGCCGCGTGAAGCTCGCCGGAGTTGAGCGGAGGAGGTGCTACGGTGCACGGTTTTCGATTCCGTTTGAACTGGGAGAAAGAGGAGAGCGATACGAGTCCATTCCACCCCATAAACGCGGTCGAGGAGGCGGTTTCCGAGAAGGTTCACGGCGGCGCCATGAACGTCCCGTCGGAGCTCGCGGAACAGGGACTCCGGGCCACGATTCACTCGGCAACAGGAGGGGGAGGGAGCGGGAAGGGAGATGAAGCTCACCACGGCGCCAAATCGCAGCGAAAACGGCTCGGAACGGCGGCCTATGCGCGGCCGACGAAGAACTTCCCGACGACGGTTCTCTGCGCAGAAACGAGCGGGGCACGGGCAAGGAGAAGAGAGAATGGGGGAGGGGAGTGCTCGGATGCGCAAGGAGCTCTCGGCGCGGGGAGAGGAGAACGTGGGCGCGGGGGCTTCGGCCTGGAGGTTCCAACCGAGAGAGAGATTCGGGGCGACGGTTTGGGGGCAGGGATGAACCTGACAGGTGGGCCCCACCCGTCAGCTGCTAGAGAGAGAGGGGGGGAGCCGGCTGGGCCGCGTGGTTTTGGACCAAAATGGCCGAAAAGGGGGAAAGGGGGAGAGAGAAAAGTTTTTCCTTTTTATTTTCCAACAAAATTTTCAAACTCTTTTCCAAATAAATTTTTGAATTCAAATTCCTTTCTTCAAAACCACTCATCACATAAAAGAAATGCACCAGCATGTATGCAACAAAATATTTGCCTAAACTTATATTTAATTTTAATTTCTCCAAATTTATTTATTTTCCTATATTGAAAATGCTCACAAAATTATTTACGAAAGTCAAATTCATATAATTTTAAAAGAGCCAAATTTTGGGTGTTACATATCTTAAGTCAAACTTTTTAAACTTTGACAAATTTTCTAAAAGAAAATGCTAAGATTTATGGTATCAAATTAGTATCATTAGATTCATCATAAAATATATTTTTTATATGATGCGTATTTTATGTCATAGATGTTGTTACTATTTTCTATAAAGTTAGTCAACTTTAAAAATTTGACTCACACAAATTCTAAGAATTGATTTTTTCGTGGACAAAGGAAGCACTTGTTCAGTTGGCAAAATTTTGGGATTTCGGGTACTGTAGCACTTTCGTTTGTATTTGATAAATATTGTCCAATTATGGACTGATTAGGCTCAAAAGATTCATCTCACAAATTACAGGTAAACTGTATAATTAGTTTTTGTTTTCATCTATATTTAATACTCCATGCATGTGCCGCAAGATTCGATGTGACGAGGTATAGAGGAAAAAAAGAATAAAAGTTTTTCTAGGGTTCCCAATGCAAAATCTCCTTTATTGGTTAAGAATAAAGAAAATACAGGGCCCTAGATGCAAAATGTTTATCCTATTAGTTTACTTTTCTTTTATTATTTAAATCGGCTGAAAATTGATAAATACACAATAATTCATAGAAAATTTAAAAATTACAAAACAAAATTTGTTTAGCTCCACATATGTAGATCCATGCAGTAAACAAAAAATATCACAAATTTTATAATATTGTTTTTGCTGGAGATGCTTGCCTATGCTTTTTAGTGTAAAATTGATCGGCTGAAAATTGATAAATGCGTAGTAAATCATAGAAAAATCTAAAAATTACAAAACAAATTTTGTTTGGCTCCACATATGTAGGTCCATACAGTAAATAAAAAATATCATAAATTTAATTATATTTTTTTTGCTGAAGATGCTTGCCTATGCTTTTTAGTGTAAAACTGAAATTGTAGTTATCTTGCTCCAATTATTATGAAAATTTTATGGTAGTCTATTTAATGTGATACTTGATTTGTGGTAAAAGTTTTAGCACCATTCCTGCATATCTCACTAATTTACTAATTTACCTAATTTTATGCTTGAGGATGCTTACACTACCTTTGCACGATGTGTTGTTATATCATATGGACACTCATGTATTCATAATCTACATACATTTAACTGATATATCATATTTCATAGGAATTATAAACTAAATAAAAAAAGCTACCAACAAACTTCTCATGTTTTAATATAATACTAAGATATATTAAAAGGTAATATTAGAGTAAGATAAGGTTTGACTAATTTTTATTTTTATTATTAAATAAATATGTCTCCAAGCTATATATTATTGTAAATATTAACTATCTAATACCATAAATGTCATGGTTATCAATAAAAAAAATTATAGAGTTTAAATTTTATGAAAAGGATAAATATAAATAGATATGTAACATTATGTCATCACTTATAATACTAAGGTATATTAAGAGGTAATATTAGAGTAAGATAAGGTTTCACTAATTTCTATTTTTATTATTAAATAAATATGTCTCCAAGCTATATATTATTGTAAATATTAACTATCCAATACCATAGATGTCATGGTTACCAATAAAATAAATTATGGACTTTAAATTTTATAAAAAGGATAAATATAAATAGATATGTAACATTATGTCATCACTTTCTATGGCCATTTAATATTTTTCTCCCGTTACAACGCACGGGCATATTTGCTAGTATTACTAATGAGTCATAGATATAAGTTTGTGATGATTTTACAAGTATTTTGTTTATTTGCGGACACGGCTAATGTCAGATGTTTCATATTTTTTTTAATACGAATTTAGAATCAGACAGAGAAAAATCAAAGGAAACGAATATGGATATACCCACTTAATATCCATTAAAACCGAGTATGAGTATGAATATTCATATTGACTCCAAACGAAATACAGACGTTAAATGTTTTGGATATTTTAACATCCGCATCCATCCATACCTAGCACTGAACCAATCCGATGGTCAAACACTAATTACACAGTTTCGTTTGTAATCAAATGTTGATAAAAAAACCAACAAACGAAACTGCTTGATCGAATGTTGCGGTATATGTATAAAGCACTAAATATAGATAAAAAAATAACTAATTGTACAGTTTATCTATAATTTGTGAGACGAATTTTTTAAGCCTAGTTAGTTCGTGGTTGGATAATATTTGTCAAATACAAACAAAAATGATACATTAGCACTTTTACGAACTAAACAAAGCTTAAACAAGTTGTAGGCCTAAGGCTATCTCCAACAAAGGAGGCAACGCGTGACCCAAACGCATAATAGGGAGTGCACAGTGTTTTGCGTTCTAAAATCAGGCTCCAACAGAAGACGCGAAGGAAACACACATTTTGCGTAGGAGTGGAGCCGGAACGCAAATATGCGTCCTCTCTTCCCCACGACGCAAATCTATGGCTCCTTCTTCCTCGCCCTGCCTGCCGCGCGCCGCGCCCAACCAATGGAGTCCATGGATAGCGAGCTCACCGTCGTCACGCTCTCCGACTCCAACAGCAGACCACGAACAAAAGGCCATCCTCATTTGGAATGCTTTCAGAGAGAGACTTGAAGTCAGTGATTTTGAAGGTATTAGCTATGAGCTTGGAGAACTCCTTCAAGAACATGACCTGACAGAACTGGATGTTGAGTTCTCGAATGAAGAGATGGACACAGTCATCAAAACCCTTCCCAACAATCATGCCCCTGGACCAGATGGTTTCAATGGGTGTTTCATCAAAAATGTTGAAATATAATTAAAGAAGATTTCTCTAGGATAATGAAGGATTTCTGTAACTTTAACACAAACCTAAGCAGTATCAACACTTCCCTCATTGTCCTCATTCCAAAAAAGGACAATGCTGAAACGGTCAATGATTATAGGCCGATCTCCCTTCTAAACTATTCTCTGAAATGCATCACCAAGATCCTCTCCTCCAGACTACAGTCAAAGATTCTACAACTTGTTCACACTAATCAGTATGGCTTCATCAAAGGAAGAACCATCCATGACTGCCTTGCTTGGTCCTTTCAATTCATTCACCTTTGCCATCACTCGAAAAAGGAGATTATCATCCTGAAATTAGACTTTGAGAAGGCTTTTGACAGAGTAGAGCACCAGGCTATTATGGAGATCTTAAAACATAAAGGCTTTTCTGAGAAATGGGTAAGTTGGGTTCAGAACCTCCTAAGTACTGCCAGCTCTGCTGTTCTCCTAAATGGTATACCAGGAAAGAACTTCAAATGCAAAAGGGGGGGTAAGACAAGGAGATCCCCTCTATCCCCTTCTCTTTGTTCTAGCAGCTGACCTTCTCTAGTCCATCATAAATAAAGCTTGGCAAGCTGGCAGCCTAAAGCATCCTCTCAGTGATGACTTCCAAGATGATTTCCCTATTGTGCAGTGCGCTGATGATACCCTCCTCATCCTCCCTGGTGACGTCAGATCTCCTTTTTGTCTGAAAGGACTACTAAGATCTTTCGCTGACTCGACTGGACTGCACGTTAACTTTGACAAATCCTTTATGGTGCCAATCAATATGAGTCTAGAAAGAGTCACTCACCTAGCCAATACCTTTGGCTGTCAGGTTGGAGAAATGTCGTTCACATATCTCGGACTCCCTCTTGGAACGACAAAACCATCTATCACCGAATTTGCCCTCCTCATTACCAAAATGGAAAGAAGACTCACAGGTATCAGCAAATTCCTGTCCTACAATGGCAGACTTATATTAGTGAACTCTGTCTTCTCTGCCTTACCCACATTTTACATGTGCACCATAAAGCTGCCCCCAGCAGTTATCAAGCAAATTGATATCTACAGAAAGCATTGCCTTTGGGACAAAGGAGATATAAATAGGAAAGGAAAATGTCTAGTAGCTTGGGAGACTGCCTGTAAACCCAAAGATCAAGGGGGCCTGGGTATCATTGACATTCAGAAACAAAATGAAGCCCTGTTACTAAAATTCTTAGATAAATTTTATAACAGAGCAGATCTACCCTGGGTCAAGCTAACATGGAGCAAACTGTATGCAAATGAGTCCATTCCTCCACATGCAAGAAGCCCTGTCGGCTCCCCCTGGTGGAAAGACATAATGAAACTCTTCCCAATTTTCCAAAATATCTCCATTTGCTCACCCAATAAAGGAAACTCAATTCTCCTTTGGTCAGACAATTGGATGGATCAAACAGCAAAGGACACATTTCCACAACTTTATTCCTTCACTAGAAAACCCAAATGCTCCATAAAGCTCTTCCTCAACCAACCCTTGGAGTTTTTATTCAGTCCCCTACCTCTACCGCCTATTGCTGCTGATCAGCTCGAGGAACTTCAAACTATCATACAAAACAGACACTGGGACGTGAACCTCAATGATATCTGGTCCTACAATTGGGGAACTTCAAACTACAGCAGTAAGAAAGCATATGCCCTTTTCATCAAATCTACCCCTGACTCTCCACTCTTCAAATGGCTCTGGAAATCAGGCAACCTGGGAAACCATAAATTCTTCTTCTGGTTGCTGTTGAGGGATCGTCTGAACACCAGGAACCTCCTACGCAGAAAACACATGCACCTGGATGACTATACATGTGTGATGTGCTCTCAGGGGTGCGAAGAGACTAGTTTTCACTTATTTTTTAAATGCAGCTTCAGTAAAGAATGTTGGGAGACAATCCCCATTTCCTGGGACTTCAAACCTCAATCCTGTGGACATAATTGTACGAGCACGCTTACAATTTGGCAACCCCATCTTTAGAGAAATCCTCATTACTGCCTGCTGGATCATCTGGAACACAAGAAATGGCATTATATTTGACCATGGTCAGAAGAATATACATGTATGGAAACGACAGTTCAGAGAGGAAATTGCTTTAGTTTGTAACAAAGCAAGACCCAGTGTTAGCTCTGCCCTTAGTAGCTGGAGAGAGTCTTACTTGTAACATTCTTGATTTCTCTGTTTTGGGCGTGCGGCCCTGTAATCTTTGGCTCCTGACTTTGTAACGATTCCTTTATTTATATTGAAATATAAAAAAGGGGTGGGGAGCTCACCCACCGTTTCATCAAAAAAGGGCATCCCGTGGCCACCGCGGTCGACGCAACGGATTCCGACCTGGAGGCGTGCGGCGCTCGCCTGAAGACGCGGTGACGGCTCGGTGCTCGCCTAGATGCGCGCGACAGCGGTGCGGCGCTCGCCTGGAGGCGCGCGGCAGCGGCGGGGCGCTCGCCTGGAGGCGGGCGGTGGCGGCGCTCGCTTGGAGGCGTGCGGTGGCGGACGACGCTCGCTTGGAAAACACGTGGGGGCGGCGTGGCGCTCGGCCGGAAGCGCGTGGAGGCGTGCGTGTTTCTCTCTCCCTCTTTTTTTTTACAATTGGCTGGAGCTTATTTTGGTTTAGGTTTCGGGCCTCTTTTGGAGAAGAGCAAGTTTTGGGGCTTGACCCATTTACTATACATAACCTAAATTGTGTAATGGGTCTTCAGTTTGGGTTTCAATTGTTGGAGTTAGGCCTTGTTTAGTTCGCAAAAATTTTCGGTTTTGGCTACTGTAGCACTTTCATTTCTATTTGACAAACATTGTCCAACATGGAGTAACTAGGCTCAAAAGATTCATCTCGCAAATTACAGGTAAACTGTGCAGTTAGTTTTTATTTTCATCTATATTTAATGCTCCATACATGCGACCAAAGATTTGATGTGACGGGGAATCTTGAAATTTTTTGCGAACTAAACAAGGCTTTAGTTCCCACCAAAACCAAAAAGTTTTTAAGATTTCCCGTCACATCGAATCTTCGGCACATGCATGAAGAATTAAATATAGACAAAAACAAAAACTAATTACACAATTTATCTATAAATCACGAGACGAATCTTTTGATCCTAGTTAGTCCATTATTAAACAATATTTTACCACAAACAAACGAAAGTGCTATAATAGCGAAATCTAAAAACATTTCACATGCCTTAGGCCTTGTTTAGATCCAAAAACCTTTTGGATTTTAACACTGTAGTACTTTCGTTTTTATTTGACAAACATTGTCCAATCATGGAGTAACTAGGCTCAAAAGATTCATCTCGCAAATTACAGGTAAACTGTGCAATTAGTTTTTATTTTCATCTATATTTAATGCTCCATACATGCGACCAAAGATTTGATGTGACGGGGAATCTTGAATTTTTTTGCGAACTAAACAAGGCTTTAGTTCCCACCAAAACCAAAAAGTTTTCAAGATTCCCCGTCACATCGAATTTTACGGCACATGCATGAAGAATTAAATATAGACGAAAACAAAAACTAATTACACAATTTGTCTATAAATCACGAGACGAATCTTTTGATCCTAGTTAGTCCATGATTAAATAATATTTTACTACAAACAAACGAAAGTGCTATAGTAGCGAAATCCAAAAACATTTCACATGCCTTAGGCCTTGTTTAGATCCAAAAACCTTTTGGATTTTAACACTGTAGCAATTTCGTTTTTATTTGACAAACATTGTCCAATTATGAAGTAACTAGGCTTAAAAGATTCATCTCGTGATTTACAAGTAAACTATGTAATTAGTTATTTTTTTATCTATATTTAATGCTCCATGCATGTGCCGCAAGATTTGATGTGATGGAGAATCTTATAAAGTTTTGGGTTTTTGGGTGTATCTAAGGCCTTATTTAGATGCACTCGAAAACCCAAAACTTTACAAGATTCCCTATCACATTAAATGCTAGTTACATCTAAGGCCTTGTTTAGATACACCCAAAAACCCAAAACTTTACAAGATTTTCCGTCACATCGAATCTTGCGGCACATGCATAAAGTATTAAATATAGTTAAAAAAAATAACTAATTATACAGTTTACCTGTAAATCACGAGACGAATCTTTTAAGCCTAGTTACTCTATAATTAGACAATGTTTGTCAAATAAAGACAAAAATACTACCATGTCAAAATCTAAAAGCTAAAAAGATGGCCGAAATTCGGCAGCCCACGCGAGACCAACCGCATTCGCATCAAATGCTCAAAAGAAAACCGCACTCGCATCAACAAATTCCCCGTTCCCAGCCCATTTTTTACCGAAACGCCCCTCACTGCCACCTGTCAGGCCTTCAAAGGATTTCCCTAATCCTCAAACGAACAGCGCCGGTCCTCTAACCTCCTGCCCTCCCTCCCTCTCCCGCCCGCCGCTCGGCTCGCCGCCGAAAAATTTCCCCCTGAATTTTCAAATCCCCCGGCAAAATCGAAATTTTCCCCAATCTTCCGTCGCACGGCGCGCCTCCTGTCTTCTCCCTCCGCCGTCCGCCCCACCCTTATCCTTTCCTCCCGCGCCCCCGCCTCCTTCCCTTGCAAGCCAGCGCCAACGCCGTTCCACTACAATTCAAAATCTGCGCTCCAATTCCCCCACCATCCCTATAAATCCCCCGCCTCCCTGCTCTCCTCCGTAACCCAATCCAAACCCCCCCAAATTCCCCACTAGCGAAATCATACCCCAATCCTCCGACGATGCCTGCCGCGCCGACGCTTGTGCCCCCATGCGACGCGGAGGAGCCGCTGCTGGCCGAGTCCTCCGACCGCTTCTCCATGTTCCCGATCCGCTTCCCGCAGATCTGGGAGTTCTACAAGAAGGCGGTGGCGTCCTTCTGGACGGCGGAGGAGGTTGACCTCTCCTCCGACGCCCGGCACTGGGACGAGGCGCTGTCCCCCGACGAGCGCCACTTCATCTCCCACGTGCTCGCCTTCTTCGCCGCCTCCGACGGCATCGTGCTCGAGAACCTCGCCTCCCGCTTCATGTCCGACGTGCAGGTCGCCGAGGCGCGGGCCTTCTACGGCTTCCAGATCGCCATCGAGAACATCCACTCGGAGATGTACTCGCTGCTGCTCGAGACCTACATCCGCGACGACGCCGAGAAGGACCGCCTGTTCCGCGCCATCGACACCGTGCCCGCGGTCCGCCGCAAGGCCGACTGGGCCATGCGCTGGATCGACGGCGGGGAGCGCTTCGCCGAGCGCCTCGTCGCCTTCGCCTGCGTCGAGGGCATCTTCTTCTCGGGCTCCTTCTGCGCCATCTTCTGGCTCAAGAAGCGCGGGCTCATGCCGGGCCTCACCTTCTCCAACGAGCTCATCTCCCGCGACGAGGGCCTGCACTGCGATTTCGCCTGCCTCCTCTACGAGCTCCTCCGCAGCAAGCTCGACGAGGCCCGCGTCCGCGAGATTGTCGCCGATGCCGTCGACATCGAGCGCGAGTTCGTCTGCGACGCGCTCCCCGTCGCGCTCGTCGGCATGAACGGCGGCCTCATGAGCCAGTACATCGAGTTCGTGGCCGACCGCCTGCTCATGGCGCTCGGGTGCAAGAAGATGTACAACGCGACCAACCCCTTCGACTGGATGGAGCTCATCTCGCTGCAGGGGAAGACCAACTTCTTCGAGAAGCGCGTCGGTGACTACCAGAAGGCCTCCGTCATGAACAGCCTCAACGGCAGCGCCGCCGCCAACCACGTCTTCAGCATCGATGAGGACTTCTGAGTTGGTGCGCGTAATCTATTCCGCCGATAATCGTAGTATTTGCTTATCATTAGTTCTTGTAGGTGTGATACATGTACTCCGAGCCGCGTGGTGCTGTTTTATTTTCTGTGTTACTGGTTCTTGCTCCTGATGTAATGTATAATCAATCAATTTCCCGGTACACCGGCGTGTTCTTAAGCTGCGCCCATCGTGTTCGATGCATTGGCCGCACAAACAGTCCTTTTCCGTGGCCATGGCCGATGGCGTTCGACGAAATGCGCAGTTGGATGGGCACCACCCCATGGGCGCGGGCAGGGTATTCGACGGAATGCGTGAGGGGGTTTGCTGGCAGTGAGATCAGACCAGACGTCATGGATTAGGGTTTTAGGGGCAGCGCGGGGCCGACTCCGTTGGCAATTTGCGGCGCTCCAGATTTGCCAGCGCGGTTGCGATATCTTTTTGTACCGGGGGATCTCGTCAGTAACTTGCGGTAAAAACCGAAGAAATCATTATTGTACGGGAGTTGGTGTGTGTGGTTTTGGCCGTATCTTTTTGGTTACCAAACGTAACCATCGCCATTTCGTGCGTGAGTTGTTTGATAGTCACTAATCGGTTTTCTTACGTGCTAACGGATTTGGCCTCATGTTTGAATGGCAGCTATGCGGCCACATACCACTGTACCAGACACCTTTCACCATTTTTTATGTGCAAATATGATACCTCGTCCCAAAATAATTGCATACATTGTTTTCAAGAAGTCATTTTTTTTAAAAAAAATAATCAAACATATACAAAATATATTAATATTTATGATATCATACTATCATTAGATTAATTGTAAAATTTTATAATAATCATTTTAAGAGATACAAATATTAATAATTCAATATAATTTTGTTTAGGTTGGAAAATGTATGATGAGGACATGTCATCAGCTACTTAAGTTACATAGGCCTTGTTTAGATCCAAAAACTTTTTGAATTTTGACACTGTAGCATTTTTGTTTTTATTTGACAAATATTGTCCAATTATGAAGTAACTAGGCTTAAAATATTTGTATCGTGATTTACAGTTAAACTGTGTAATTAGTTATTTTTTTTATCTATATTTAATGTTTCATGCATGTGCCGCAAAATTCGATGTGATAAGGAATCTTATAAAATTTTAGATTTTTAGGTGCATGCTATAAGCAATCGGTTACTCAAGTTACACATTTGCAAGTGTACGAAGGGCCAATTACGTGTAGGCGTGCAGAACTACTTAAAAAAAGAGGTGAACTCACTCCTAGTTGAAATTAACTTCAATATACATGAGAATATTGCACTATGAGAATGTTACTCTACATGAGAAAGAACTATAGAAAACACACCATCAGTTTGGACCAACACAGTGAAAATGGGCCCTCAGTTCGGACCGAACTAGCTAAAAGAAATCTATATCTATATATCCTATAAAGACAAACCTCACTAAACTAATTCTCTTGCACCTTCTTGCGCCACATCATCATCCACTTCTTCTACTGCTGTATGCAATTAAGTGCCCACTCACAAATGGTTTCAGTAGTGGACGCAGCTACCTACACATGACCATACATGCATACTGCTAGCAATTATTCTCTCACGTGATCTCTCTTTCTCTTTTGAAACTGACTACTAAAACTATATATATAGATGACATAATAGACTAAAGTGAGGCCATATTTATATTCCCCTTTCGTACCCGCAGCAACACGCAGGGAATCCTCCTAGTATTCATAATTCCCGATTCCGTAAAGCTTTGGAGGTCCATGAGGATGCTTTGAAAAGCTTTTCTAACGGTGTTGGTTCCAAGTATTTTGGAATTCCATTATTGGTTCCAAGTATTTTGAACCTCCAATATTGAGATACAAACAAATTAATGAGGACTACTCAGAAGGTCAACAGTCTTACCAAAAGTCAGAATATTGGTACAACTTCCTATGTAAATTTATATCGTTCTATAACATTTCATGATGCATGCTACACATGGATGGAAAGCTTATTTGAGCCATCCAATAAACGACTCGTCATTTCGACTTCCCAATAAAGAGTTATGGCCAGATTAGTAAAGACTATTGAGGAGGCCAATAATCACATGAGACCACTTTGGGAATCCATCTCGTGATGACCTTTTACATAGCCTACCTTCAGAAACTCCATTTTGTTTTTACACCTAACTAGTAGTGTTAAGGCCTTGTTTAGTTCCCAAAAAATTTTGCAAAATTTTTCAGATTCCCCGTCACATCGAATCTTTAGACGTATGCATGAAGTATTAAATATAGACGAAAATAAAACCTAATTACACAGTTTGGTCGGAATAGACGAGACGAATCTTTTGAGCCTAGTTAGTCCATGATTGAACAATATTTATCAAATACAAACGAAATTGGTACTATTCATATTTTGCAAAATATTTTGCAACTAAACAAGGCCAAGTATCTCTTGCCTCTAAGCTATTAGCAGTCCTTTTGATGAATTGATAAACCGCATGATATTCCTGCCGAGCTGCAGAGTGTCTTACTCACACCTTTATTCTTCCTTGTTCTTCTTGGACTTATATGATGATAATTTGGTTTTGTAGTCAAGTGCGAGGCTGAAAGGTCCAAATGGCTAGAGGGGGGGTGAATAGCCTATTTAAAATTTCTACAAACTTCACTAAGCAAGTGAGTTAGTAAAACAAATGGCGAAGCAATTCTAGCACTAGCTCAACTAAGCTATGCAAGCCACCTATACAAACTAGTACAAGGCTAAACACTAAAGCACAACAACAAGAGAAAGCTAGTTACACTCCTAAACAAGAAGACTAGACTAAACAAGCAAAACAACTAGCAAGGTATACAAGTAAGTAAAGGAGTGGAGAGTGATTGTTATACCAACATTGTAGAGTAGAGATATATCCAACCAATCACTCACAATCACAAGAGAGACCTCGGCAAGAGATGACACAAGATTTTTTACCGAGGTTCACTTGCTTCCCGGCAAGCTACTCCTCGTTGTGGCGATACACCCACTTGATGGATCACGAGCTAATTGGCAATCCAAAGCCAAACCCTCAGCGGGTGCCGCACATCCACTCACAAGATGGGGATCCTCCAAGCCACGAGCAATCCACTAGAGTAGCCAATTGCGATCTCCCGCGGGGAAGGCTCAAGAACCCCTCACAAATCACTTGGTGAGGCTCGAAACAATCTCCAATCACGAGCTCAACACCACTGCTGCTCCAAGCCGTCTAGGGCGTCGGGAAACACCCAAGAGTAACAAGAAATCCGCAGCAAACTCAAAAATCAAGTGCCACTAAATGCAACTCTCAAAGCAATGCACTTGAATCTCACTCAATCTCACTAGGATTAGCAATCAAGCAAGGAGATGAGTGGAGGGAGTGTTCTCTAGCTCAAAGTATGTCTCAAATAATCAAAATGTGCAAGAGAGAGCCTCCCAAAGCTGGCCACCAACTATATATAGGCCCCTTCAAAGAACTAGCCGTTGGCTGTTTTCACTGGGCTGAAAACGGGGGCACCGGACGCTACTAAGTGATCACCGGACGCTCGACCCCTAGCGTCCGGTGCTCAGGGGTAGGCCACGTGTCCTTCTTGAATCTCGCGTGTCAGATCCTAACGGTCACCTGCGGATCACCGGACGCTCTGCAGGTCCACACGGACGCGTCCGGTGCACACCGGACACATGCGCAGAGAGTTCCGCAAACCTGCGGGTCACCGGACGCTAAGCACCGGTAGCGTTCGGTGCTCACCTGACCCATGCGCAGAGAGGGTCGCAAAACGCCTTCACACCGGACGCTAACCACCGGACGCTCTCAGAGTGCGTCCGGTGCTCAACCCTATAAGGGCAAGCACACCGGACTCTGAGGCCAGCGTCCGGTGCCTCCGCACTCAGCGTCCGGTGAGTGTTTCTTAGTGAGAAAACACTCCCGCGACTTCTCCAAGATTCCCACCGGCGCAATAGAAAATATACACTTATTTTTCTCAAAAGCGCCGAATCCCGCCTCGCAAGCTCGGCGGGAGAGAGAGAGGAACCCAATCCCCTCTCAACCCTAGGAACTCCACCTCCTTTGCAAAAGTGCTAACACCAACAAGTGTCCACCACCAAAGTACATGTGTGTTAGCTTTTCACAAACATTTTCACCAAAGGAGTTAAGTTAGCACTTTACTAGATCCTAATGCATATGCTCAAGATATGGACCTAGTAGCACTTGATTCGAGAGATGACCATGATTTCCCCTCTTGATAGTCGGCTATCTATCCTAAACCCGGTCAATCACTTCTCTACTCATCTTAGACCGGCAAAAGTAAAACCCTATGTTTATACCTTTGCCTTGATAACTTTGCTCCTCGTCTATCACCATGATCTTCACTTCAGGCTTCATCCCTTTGTGATCATGTGGCCACCTTTCCATGCCACCATGCACCTTCATCACATGTGTTGCTATGCCTAACTCAAATCACTTAAACACAAGGCATTAGCAGCTTGGTGTCATTAATTACCAAAACCAAACTTGGGCTTTCAGAGGCTACAAGGACGATTGTAAAACTAATAGTCGTGAAGGCAATGCTGTGAGTTGTTGGAAGAAGAAGACATGGTGGGACTAAAGATACAGTAAGAGTGGGCAGCGTGGAGCTCACGAGTGGTACAAACTTATGACATGAAGGGCCGACTGAGAAGATGGTGTGGTTGACTAAACTAATGAAGGAGCTCTCGGGTGGAAGGTCCTGTCACTTTAACTTTAACTTTAACATGGACACTGACACACACCTTGTGGCGATGTGCATAAGCCCTTGTGGTGGGGACACTCTCGAGGTGGAAGTATAAATAGAAAGAAAGGAACTGACTTAGAGCAAATTCTTAGAGCAGCATAATGTCTTCAAAGGATTAGAGTCAAAGTGAAGATGTTATACCGTGATTTAAATTCTACTTGTAATAGGCTCAAGAGAGGTGTGCTATTATAACTTCTAGTTCAATTAAGACTTAAGCGTAGAACTCTACTTGGAGTAGGTCTCCTACTTATATGTATGAAAGCTTTAGAGAAGACTATATGTATCTAGAGGTATCAAATTCTAACCAGGAGTGTGACTACCATGAGTGAAGGGTTGGCGGCGACGAGCACGAGGTGCAAGAGCGAGATGGCTAAGGGAGGGAGGAAGCGAGAGAGATGGCTGAGACGTGGGTGGTGCGTGACCGAGATGTAGCTGAGATGTGGGTGGTGCGTGACTGAGATGCGCCTGTTCGCTTGACCTTATCAGCCGAATCTACTAGCAAACAATACTTTCTGTCATGACTTATCATCCAGACGAACAAGACAAGGCAAGGCGAGCGATGGAGGGGTGATGAATGATTGTCCTTTTTTTTATTGGTAGAGATCTCTGAAATACATGTTAACACCTATACAGACTTCATCTGCATGCACCGACACATGGACCTATTTTCTAGTAATAAATATAATATTTTTATATTACTAGGTTAATGCCCGTGCGTTGCTACGGGTTTTAAAATCTATATAGTTTTAAGTAATTTTCAGCTAACACATGAAAAAAAAATCTTATGACATCATAGTTTCGATTTGGGTAACCAAACACCTTGTATAGTCAAACATCTTAAAACACCTTGTATGGACAAGCAAATTGTGAGCGAAGAGTATAGTTCACTTTAGCTTAGTGCCGCTTGGAAATCGATGATTTAAAGTCTACCATCAACACCTAAGTTGTTTAGACTGTAGTGAAGATATCACCTCTATGAACTACAAACCTCCCAAATCCAATTTTCAAAATTTAATACTCAAGTAATAAGTAAAATATATGAGACATGCAGTATTATACTCCCTCCATCTATTTATGGAAGTCATTTTAGGGTCGTGCATAGTGACGAGAGGAAATTAATTCGGCCAATGAATGGAGTTGCATGCAGACAGTTGAATTAATTAGATCAATGTGAGGAGCCGCATGTGGAAAAATATGAAAATAGTGGTCCCTAGCTTAGATGGCTCTGATTCTTGGAGAAATTTTTTTTGGTAAGATGACTTCGATAAATGGATGGAGGGTAGATATAAATGCTCAAGTAAGTCTAGTCTGTAAGCTATGATCTCTTAGGGCACTCACAATATAAGAGTCTATCACAGAGTCCAAGACAATTAATTATATATTATTTATAGTATTTTGCTGATGTGACAACATATTTATTGAAGAAAGAAGTAGAAAAAATAAGACTCCAAGTCTTATTTAGACTATAAGTCCACATTGTTCGAGGTAATAAATAACTTTAGACTCTATGATAGTGTCTGCATTATGAGTGCCCTTACGTGGGCCATAATCAATCAACTAAAAATAACTGATTTATTAGACATAAATGATTTGTTAAATTCAATAGGAAGACATGCAAGAGCAACACTTTCTTCTTGATTGGTAGCAATTTACCTCTGAACACGCTCGTCCAACCTTTCTCTTCTTATTTCCATTAGTTTTTTATTCACCCCATGCATGCAGCCAATAAAGAACAAATTGTGTCACATGCAAATTTGAAAATGCATCACTAAAACTATAAATAGGTTGTAGCAAGGTCAATGACACTTGAAATCAAACCATCCAACAAAGAAAGAAACACCTCGTGAGACACTAAGTATAGAATCGGATTGAAAAAAAAGGTACAAGATTATATTTTAGTTCGAAGCTCAAGGTCCCCTTAATACCCTATGAATTTCCACTGAAAAACGGAACCACAAGGTTAGATAAATATTCATTAAAATATTTTTATCTAAATATATCCATGTGGGATCTTGTTTTGAAGGATTTATTGCAAGAAATCTAATGGTGTAATCAAAATTTAATTTGGATGTTTGTTTTTGCGGTTATGATTTTTTTAATTTGTAAACATGGTCACTGCACGCAAATCTAGGTGACTTCTAGGTTGGTTATGTGCATGTGTCATTGATGCGGCCCATGTGTCAACAAAAGAGATTGGAGTCATGGCTTCACCATATATGGTAGACGGGTCCTCTTTGTAACTTTTAGTTGTAGAGAAGTTATGGCACATAGAAAATTTACTTTAATAAAAAAATTAAGATTTTTCTAGCTGTGAAACCATGTGTTTGTTTGTGTTTTGAAAAATTAAACCCTTTTGGTGCTGGTAGCCCAGTGAGAAAACGGTGACCAAGAGGGGTTGCGGCAAAGCAAACCGCTTCTCCGATCAAAATCTGTGCGGCAAGTCCAGCACGCCCCGGCCGAGAAGGCGAGAAGAGCAGCAAAGCAAACCCTATTTAAAACCGCCGCGGCCTCTTCGTCCCCCAAGGTTCCCCACCCAGATCCGGCCACGCCGCCCGCTCCCCTTCTCCGCCGCAGCGATGGTGTACGTGGATTCCTGGGACGAGTTCGTGGAGCGGTCCGTGCAGCTCTTCCGCGCGGACCCCAACGCCGTACGTCGCCGTCGCCCGATCCCCTCTCCTCTTCCCCGAGTTCCTTCCTGCTTCGTTCCGTGTGTCCGATCCTACCTAATCTGTTTGTGCGCGTGCTTCTGCAGACCCGCTACGTGATGAAGTACCGGCACTGCGAGGGGAAGCTCGTGCTCAAGGTCACCGACGACCGCGAGGTACTACCTTGTCCAAGCTGTATTTACTCAGACTCAGGTTAGATTTGCGTGTATGTTCGTTGGTTCGGAACACGGATGACGGATATATGTTGTGGCCTAGGAGCAGATCGATGGTACACTTGTTATTTATAGCTTAGAATTGGGGTGATCGAGGGGTAGATAGATCGCGCACCTTGACAAGTGCTCCTATCATTGGATCTATGTTGTGTGTTCCGTGAGAGGTCGACAGATGTCTTAGTTTATAAATGTGATGGCTGGATATATAGCAGCGTGTGCCCTGAAATTCAGCATTCTGAAAATGTATTGGCAATCAGTGGCACCTGGGTAATCATATGAAAGAGAGAATAGGCTCTATCTGATCTGATTCTAGTATGCCAAATCTGAGAATTATACATAATTAGTGAACATTAGTATTTCTGTGTTGCTGTTGGACTTAGATCATAAGTTCTCTTTGGAATCAGGATCAGTCTGAACCTTAGGTATTCATATATTTTGCTACTGAAATATTATATGTAAAAAAAATCTTATGACTCTTTTATGTATCAAGTAATGTTTGTAACAATATGCATTATCATTGCACAACTGATTGCTCCCAACAGTTTGAGGTATTTAGTAAGCAAATTGTGCTGAAGGTTAAATAATATATATTGGAGCCATGTAGGTATAGGTTTCATAGCTGAAATTCATCCCTGCACACTGCCTTTCTATGATAGATCTCCAGCTATATATAATTGAACTATGATAGTTACATAGGGATGTTCACTTTCACATTTATGATACTTAGTTTGTATCATAAATGTTATTATGTTATCGTATAAATTTGGTAAAACTTGAGATGCTTTGACTTTCCAAGATTTTGGAATGACTTATAATTTGGGATGGAGGGACTAGCATTTTGTTGGAATCATTTTTCAACGAATAGATGTACTTGTAACCATTCATAGGCGGCAATTGGTTAGCATTTTACAGATACTGTGTCTTCTCTGCTTCACTTGTTATATTATATAAATGGCAAATGGTGCAGAATTTTCACT
This sequence comes from Sorghum bicolor, assembly GCF_000003195.3. Classification (NCBI taxonomy): domain Eukaryota; kingdom Viridiplantae; phylum Streptophyta; class Magnoliopsida; order Poales; family Poaceae; genus Sorghum; species Sorghum bicolor. The sequence goes on along the minus strand of NC_012879.2, from coordinate 10,176,533 downwards.
AGTTTTGTAAATTAAGTACTATGAATTTCACTCCAGACCCTTTTTCCTCCTATAACTATGCCCTCTGTTCTTGTGTTTTTGCTTACAATGTATATGAATATCACATTCTTAGTATTACTTATAGTGAAATGGTTATTAAGTTTTTTTTTACAATGTTAGAGCTTGACTATAGTAATAATAGTTTCAACAAAGTATTATTCTGCCGGTTGGGAGTTACTACCTCTGTTCTGGATGCAATTCTAGTTCTCTCCTTAGTCAAACTATCAAAATTTTGACCAGATTTATGGAATATATTATCAAAATTTATGACATCAAATAGGTAACTGTGAAATATGTTCCATGGCGAATCTAAGTAATGATACTTTTTTGTATAGACTTGGACAAACTTAGAATGGTTTGACTTAGTAATATGCTAGAATCACATTCTTTTCAAGACTGAGAGAGTACGTTAGAACTAAATTGAGGAGACCAAGCCACACCATTGGTTTGCAAATTTTCTTATCAGTTTTTTCTTGCTTGTTCTTTTATTCATCATGGAACCTCATAATTTGCGCTTCTTGATAAGCATGCTCTCAAGTAAAAGCATTTGAGAAATTTTTTATTGCCTAATTCATCCAAATATCAGCATGTTACCATGTTGCGTGGGATTATCAATGTTTTCTTATGCTTAACTAAAGAATTTTGCTACTCGATGGGTGCTTCTCTCTACACATCATGATCCATAGCCCAGTGCAATGTCATCACTCGACATCTTGCAATAGCCATCATTCGACATGATTAATTGATGATTGCCTTTTAAATGATTTCCATTGAGCCTATACCTTGTTTACTTTATGCATGCTAATATTGTTTGTTAGATATCTGTTACACATAACTAGGATTCTGGATTTTTTTTTTTTTGGATTGCTCATTATGTTCTATATTTTGCTACTATGCTTCAGACAACATCAGCTCACTGTTCTGAATAGCAACCATGATGAGCGGGTTGCTTACAGAGTTTACAGTGTCAGATGTAAAGATTTAGCAATTTTGCAGGCCGCGAAATAATATATAGTCTTTATACTGGAGTGGAAAATGTTCTTTTATGTGGCCACTCATAGTGGAAGACTGGAAGTAGTAAGGGGACAGGTGCTTGATGGGCAATGGCTCAGGTGTTAGTTGGTTATACTAGGGCTGAAAATAGATTATTACATGTCAATAACTAGATATAATTTAGAATAGAAACCGTTTTGCTATAAATTGGAATGGTTGTCACACAACTAGAACCTTGCTAGCATTACATTTTGTGGAATGAGATAGAATACAGACTTCTTGCATGATGTTGCCCCTTTCGTTATGATGCAAGTGTAGTTTATTGTGCTTGGAAGTTCCCTTTTACTGTTTTAGTCAAATAGCACTTTGTTTTGTAAGCCGCTTTTAATGCAGCATAGTAGTGCTGCAAGGTGGAGTGGTTGCTTGCTATCTGGTTTCAGCTGTGTAGAGTTTTGCTCAATAGAGACGCCATGTCTAACATTTGTCTCTTTATAAACAAATGAATTTGGATATCTGTTCTTGAAAATAAAATCTGAAAGATTGTTAAGCATCATGCTATCTGTTCTTTGGTGTGTGGGGTCATATCATTTAGCAGCAAATGCAAGGAATTTCCATCTGATGTATTTGATAGCATTGCACTACCTAAACTGGCAACATTGTCACTCATTAAGACATGTGGGTTCATTTTGTACTTAGAAATGTTCTCTGCCGTCTGATGTATGCATGTATACCATAGATATGTACTGAAAATTTCTTTTTGTAAATAAATTTCTGGAACTCTTCTTTTCAGAAATACTATCCTGTGCTTCCTGTTATATCTTCCCTTCACATGCTCCAATTAAATTTTGCAGCTAAAACACACATTTCGTGTTTGTTTACTCGAATGTGACTTTTAACTGACTGACAGGGCTGTTGTCTATTGAGATAATCTTACTTGTGCAATCCTTCAGTTAATGTTGTCATCATTGCTTCATTTCGCTTCTTTCTTACGCTGTTTTGTTTTGCAGCACTAGTAAAAATGCATTTCTTAATGTTTCACTAGAAAAGCTGGAATGCCAAAACCCATGTTTTTGTTGCTTTTTTATTAATTTGTTACATGGGCAAACATCTTATATAGTCTTGCTGATAAAAGTATGTAAAACATCAGTACTACTTGTTTGGACACATTGATTGCTAGCTAGTATAATATAATATTCTGGTGTAATGCTCATGCTATGAAGTTTGATTGAAATAGCACCCCTTCTTTTCTGACTGAAGTTACTGGCTGCAGTGCTTGAAGTTCAAGACTGATCAAGCTCAGGACGCAAAGAAGATGGAGAAGCTCAACAACATCTTTTTTGCTCTCATGACTCGTGGTCCTGATGGTATCATGCTTTGTTTTCTCCAGGATTTTACAATCACTGAAGATAAAGCACTGAGTTTTATTGTTTCACTAATTTGGGTTCCTATTCTTTGCATCGTGCAGCTGACATCAGTGAAGTTTCAGGGAAGGAACAGGCCGAGCAACAGCAATCGAAGAAAGGTCGGGGAAGGAGGCAATGATGCCAGTCTGATCCTTATTTCTTTCAGAAAATTCACAACTGGAATGGTGGATTGACATTTCATTGACTCTTGTTGCCCCCTCTGCTATGGTACTCTGAAGGAAGTTTTTCCAGTACAGAACTGAGAACAAACTGAATGCACACTATCATGAATTCATGATTGAGAAACGCCTCAGCCCTCAACCTTTACCTCTTTTTTCTGCATGTGCAGCGTTTTCATACATGTTTTCCGGTAGAGGAATGTAGCTAGATACTCTGTTTGATCTTATCTTTGTGTGCTGTTTGTTGGGCCATATGTTGTACGGCATTTTGCAGGCGATACTGATACAGGAGTACTAGGTGCGAATTGGCGATGGTGATGCATTATCAGTGGGGCTTTCAGCTGATATGGCAGTTTGCATGACTTGGGATGCTGTGCATGTGCATCTCTAATAAAGCCGGTAAAAACTGTTCTGTTGCTGCTCATCAGATGCGCTCGAGCATGTTGGTCCCTGTTGTGGTGTTGCCTGTTGCTTGTCTGTTCCCTTTCTGAACTTGATCCGCCACAGCAACGTTATCTTTTTAATGCTGTTTTGTTTGTAGCGCGCGCCGTGCAAGCTCGTGGTAAGCTTTGTGGTAGGTTGTAGTATTGGACACTGTCATGTACGTAATCGTATTCTGGGGTGCATGGTTCTTCTGCTTCTGGGTTGAATGGTTCTTCTGCTTGACGTGCTATAGTTGGATCTTGACGGGATGATGGGATCTTGAAAGAGAGGATCCATTGTTAGTTTTACTCTAATACTCTCTGTTTCAAATTAAATAAACCTTTATCATAAGTCAAAAGAATTTTAAATTGATCAAAATTTATAGAATTTATGGAAGAGAACTAATATTTATGACACCAAACTAGTGTCATTAGATACAATATATTTTCCAAATTTATTTGTTTGATATCAGAGTTATTATATTTCCTATAAAGTTATCTGTAAAATAGTTTGACTTAAAATAATTTTTAAAAATAATTTACTTTGATTAAATTAGTATCACTATATATATTATAAAAAATATTTTTTATAATATACTTGTTCGATGTTATAGATATAAAATTAATTAAATTGAAGATAATTTGACTTATGATGATTTGAAGAATTTAATCTAATTTAAGATGGAGGAGTACTAAAAGCAACACTGTAATTTTTGTAAAGTTGAATATTTGATTAAGGATGTGTCTGGTTTAATTTCTAGAAAATACTAATGTTATGCACCAACCAAATGGTGGAATCTAAATGTTGCTATTATGTAGTATAACTTTCACATCACATTGGGCACTACTTTTGTCTTTTAGCTTCTTGATTTTCTAAATGGGTGATAACAGAGATATTTTGCAACTGTTTTCAAGAGAAATAGAGAGAGGAGATATGTTTTATAGTTGTTTCAACTAAATAGTTTCCAACATTTTCATAACACATATCTCACGTCATTTTGTTCATAACTCACCGTTTAAGGTTGTGTCTGGTTGAACCGTGAGCTTTGGAAAAACCATTGTAGGCTATGAGCTGCGTGCTGCGATAAGCTACTATGAGTTATGTGCTATGAAAAAAATTGTAAATTGGTTAGGATAAAAATAAAGATAAAATCTATAGGTGTAATTATTTTGGAACAAAATCTGAACTTCTTGTTATGAAACAGAGTGTATATCGGCACATATATGAAACATTAAATATAGATTAAAAATAACTAATTATATAATTTTGTATGTAATTTGCGAGACGAATCTTTTAAGCCTAGTTAGTCAATAATTAGATAATAATTACTAAATACAAACGAAAAATCTACAGCTTCCAAAAAAATCATTCACCCCAGCAACAAAACAAGGCCCGAGAGAAAGACTATTCCTTGCATTGCTACAGTGTAGAATATTCTCCACAAGCCTTCGCCGTTTTGTGAGAAGAAAGCTTCCAAAACAGGAACTCAAATTGATGCACATGCTACTTACATCTACCATCAAAGAGTAATATGGTTGGTTTAGGGCACTCACAATGCAGACTCTATCATAGAGTCTAAAGTTATTTATTACCTCGAACAATGTGGACTTGAAGTCTAAATAAGACTTGGAGTCTTATTTTTTCTACCTCTTTCTTCAATAAATATGCTGCCACATCAGTAAAATATCATACATAATATGTAATTAAGTATCTTGGACTCTGTGATAGAGTCTTGTATTATGAGTGCCCTTATGGCCACGGATAACAGCCGCAAATTGCATCCAGCACCACTCCTGTAGCAAGTGGAGTGTATACCGCTCACCGAACCGAACGGCTCTGCTACTGCCGAGCTATCGCCATGGTGACCACTGACCACACAGCTTTTACTGCACTGCACGCTCACTCCTACCTCTCTACCTTTGCCATTGGAAACCGTAGCCGGCCATGGCGATAGCTTTAACTACTAGCGGCCAGCCAGCCGGCCACAGACACCGGCGCCGCAGTTCGCAGCATACCGGACCGGCGGCGGGAGGGATGGGCACCGCCGCGCCCGCACGGTCCTCCCCTCCCCACGCCGGCTGCCCCCGTAGCGCCCGTGCACATGCCCGCCCCACGCCCTGCACAGAGGTTGCATGATCCGCATCGCATGCAACATGCATCATCCAGCCCAAGGAGAAGGAGAGCCCACGTCGTCACGTGATGAGCTCGCCGGCGAGCCGGGGCCCTCCTCACCACGGTCCCACTTTCCCAGCTAGCCGCTCTCTCATCCTCTCGACCAGTCACGTCGCCTCGCCTCGCCTCAGACCTAAAGGGGCCGGTCACTCCAGTCCCGCTTTGACCCACGTCCAAAACCCTGCGCCGCGCCTCGGCCCAGGCCGATAGTCCATGCATTCGTTCCACGAGACAACCCCATACACTGGTGTCCTGCCGTCCTGCGTGAGCTGCTCAAGCACAAGCAGGCAGCAGCGTTAACCACAAGCACCCAGTCCATGGAAACCACCGGCCGGCACCGCGGCGCCCTGCCGCCACCTCGTAGCGCGCGCCGCCGCAGCACTCCGACACGGACGTGTAGAGCCCCCCGTTTGGCCAGCAACCCCATGTCGCTTTCCTTGCGCGCCCATTCCCCCTCGCAGCAAGCTCACATGGCCATTTACCGCCACCCCTCGGCCGATACCGGGATGGATGTCTGTGCGTGGCGTCGGGTCGGGGGCTCGGGCCCCTATTAATTCCACCGCACCCCGGGCCGGTCTCCGAACCGCCGCGCACGCACAACACAAGCACCAACCAACCAACCAACCAACTAAACCGCCAACACCGCGCGCAAAGGCACAGCACAGAGGTTTCGTCCCCATGGCGCGCCCGGTGTCGTCGTCGACGGCGAAGGCAATGTCGGTCGTGGTGGTGGCGCTGCTCCTCGCGGCGTCGTCGTCGGCGGTGCTGGCCGTGCACGACTACGGCGACGCCCTCCGCAAGAGCATCCTCTTCTTCGAGGGCCAGCGGTCCGGCCGTCTGCCACCCACCCAGCGCCTCCGGTGGCGCCAGGACTCGGCCATCCACGACGGCGCCGACGCCGGGGTACGGCCGCGCCGTCTCTTCCTTCCTTTCCCGTAGTCTCATTCACGCGCACCATACCATTCTCGCATCAAACTGAGCTCGCCGGCGGCCATGGCGGCGCCACGCAACGCATGCTGTGTGAAACACAGGTGGACCTGACGGGCGGGTACTACGACGCCGGCGACAACGTGAAGTTCGGCTTCCCAATGGCGTTCACGGCGACACTCATCTCCTGGGGCCTAATCGACTTCGGCCGGAGCTTCGGCGCGCACGAGTCCGACGCCCGCGCGGCGCTGCGGTGGGCGACGGACTACCTGCTGAAGGCGACGTCGACGCCGGGGGTGGTGTACGTGCAGGTCGGGGACGCGTCGCGGGACCACGCGTGCTGGGAGCGGCCGGAGGACATGGACACCCCGCGGACCGTGTACAAGGTGGACGCGTCGCACCCGGGCTCCGACGTGGCCGCCGAGACGGCGGCGGCGCTGGCGGCGGCGTCCATCGTGTTCCGCGAAGGCGGCGGCGACCCAGGGTACGCGGCGCGGCTCCTGGAGCGCGCCGTGGAGGTGTTCGCGTTCGCGGACGCGCACCGCGGCGCGTACAGCGGGAGCCTCCGGGACGCGGTGTGCCCCTGCTACTGCGACTACGACGGGTACCAGGACGAGCTGCTGTGGGGCGCCGCGTGGCTGCACAGGGCGTCCCGCCGGAGGGAGTACCGCGAGTACATCAAGAGGAACGAGGTGGCGCTTGGTGCTAGCGTCTCCATCAACGAGTTCGGCTGGGATAACAAGCACGCCGGCATCAACGTCCTCATCTCCAAGGTACTGCACCGTTTTTTTCTTGCACGTTTTCACGGATGCGTTTTCGCGTTTGCTTGCACGATGTGGAGCATAGCATAGCCTAGGATTGCGCATTGCTAGGGGTCCAGTGCAGGAAGGCAAGAATGCCTCCGTCTGGTTTCGGCCCCCATCTCATCTCGTGCTCGGCTGCTGCACCCGTGGTAGCATTCGCCTCTGGCCCTGTCTCCCTGTGCGGCGGGCACATGCTGCTCTGACGCCTCGCCACCGGCTTTCCGGTGGACCAGGCCCGGCGACTGCGGCGCCATTGATGACTCGTCTGGCAATGCCATGCAACTTTTGACGCTGTCTTTCGGTCGCGCGGCGCCATATGGGCGTGCTAGTAATCTTTGATTAGTTAGTTCAAGACAGTGGGTTTAGGGGGGAAACTACACGAAGCACAAGCAAAAGTTGCTTTGGGCATGGGCAACGGGGAGGAAACTTTGCAGTTTTCACACGCGCGCCACACGCCCACACCTGTGGGACCGGAGAGCACGATGATGTGGGGGCGTAGGGTAGTGTAGCAGCACGCATCAGCTGCTAGTGTCCCATGTCATGTCTTCCTTTTTTGAGATATTCGTGTCTACTGTGTACAAACATCTTTTCGCTTGGGACTTAAGTTCCCAAAAATTTTTCAGATTCCGGTCACATCGAATCTTTAGACGCATGCATGGAGTATTAAATGTAGATGAAAATAAATACTAATTACACAGTTTGGTCGGAATTGACGAGACAAATCTTTTAAGCTTAGTTAGTCCATAATTGGACAATATTTGTCAAATACAAACGAAATTGTTACTATTCCTATTTTGTAAAAAATTTTGAAAGTAAACAAGGCCTTGGTTTATTGGTTGGTTCATTGTTTTGTTTGTCTCTACTAGTCTCTAGTACGTGGGATTAGACACTGTCCCCGGTCCAACATGGCTTTATCTGTTCTTGGTTTAGCTGGCTGGACCTAGTGCCTCTGTTCAGCTTGTGAACTCGATTAGATTCGTACTGTCTTCGAATCTCTTGATGGTTATCCACCTAATCATGCGCCTGGTCTTGGGAATCCTGACATGCCATTGTACTACACGTTGGCACATGCTAGGATTCACTAATCTTTACTATACGGGTCAGCAGTCACGGCAACAATTATGGATAGAGTGATTAACGAACGTGCCATGCCACAGCGTTGTCTGTACTGTGGATTAGTATATCTGAATCATGGTGGAACCAAGATTCTATCTGCGCAGATTAATCAACACATTATCGTTACCGCTGCAGCTTTTTTGTCAGGGGTACATTATTAGTGAATCTCAATGCATGTGAGCATGCTCAGTGGCCCAGACTCTTGCTCCTACCTAAAGCTGGGGCTTTGCTGGGGATCTTGCACGTCTTACCAGAGAAGAGAACAGGGCACTTTTGCCGTTGTTGGTTCACGGGCCTCCTGTTCCGTTTGCATTACTACTACGTACTGTACATGTTAATTCCAACACAAAAGAAAGCCATTAATATGAGTATTATACTCACACACATGGACTATTCCTTTTCTCTCCAGGAGGTGCTGATGGGCAAGGACGAGTACTTCCGGTCGTTCCGTGAGAACGCCGACAACTTCATCTGCAGCCTCCTACCGGGCATCTCCGGCCACCCTCAGATCCAGTACTCCCCAGGTAACAGTTTCTTGCACCCCATCACCCATGGTTGGTTTATTCATGCTAACGTGTCCACCAACTCCATGCCTCTGCAACTGCAACACAGGTGGCCTCCTCTTCAAGGTGGGCAACAGCAACATGCAGCACGTGACGTCGCTCTCCTTCCTCCTCCTCGCCTACTCCAACTACCTCAGCCACGCCGACGCCCGCGTCTCCTGCGGCTCCGGCGCCTCCGCCGCGTCGCCGGTGCAGCTCCGGCGCGTGGCCAAGCGGCAGGTGGACTACATCCTGGGCGACAACCCGCTGCGGATGTCGTACATGGTGGGTTACGGGCCGCGGTACCCGCTGCGGATCCACCACCGGGCGAGCTCGCTGCCGTCGGTGTCGGCGCACCCGGCGCGGATCGGGTGCAAGGCCGGCGCCGCCTACTACGGCAGCCCGAGGCCGAACCCGAACCTGCTGGTGGGCGCCGTCGTGGGCGGGCCCAGCAACAGCACCGACGCGTTCCCGGACGCGCGGGCCGTGTTCCAGCAGTCCGAGCCCACCACGTACATCAACGCGCCGCTGCTCGCCCTGCTCGCCTACTTCTCCCAGCACCCCGACCCGGCCCAGCACTGACTGGGCCGGCGTTGTGGGTGGGCTTCTACTGTCTCGGTCCGTATTGGTGGGCCTTTAGCAGGCCTCAGCTATTTTCAGCTATAGTATGCGGCCAGTAGGTGTCTGAATCGTCCCCGTTGCTGCTGCTCGTGGTTGGTATTTTGCTGTAGTATGTATTGGTGAATTTGGTAGGAGATATCGTCGTTGTGCCGATCCATTCCTGTAAAAAATGGCAGGAACGAGGATTGGTCCTAGTGTGTTGTACTCGTACTATGTATGCCCCCAGGTGTGATGACAGACGCCTATTACCTGTCTTCCTTTGGAATGAATAGTAATAAGCTGTTAGTAGTATTGCTAAGATGAAACCGCCTACCCATGAAATGAAGCGAGGTGTAGTGTAGTATTGTGAAATTGCCTTGATTTCAGAGTTTCAGCCCGTATATATCTTTACAGAAGCGCGCATGCATCTCGCTTTCGACTGCTAGACAGTAGTACTCGTACAGTACAGTATTATTATCATGTGCTTGCATGGGTCTCTTTCCGGCTTTGGCGGTGTCCTCCTTGCTGGAATCCAAAGCTTGCTTCGAACAAGCGAGCTTGCGTCTTGGACAACAGAGATCTGCCCCCATCATTTCGCGTGGTGGCAGGCAGGCATGAGCACCATCCAAAAGAGCGACGCAAGGGATTGCCCCGGGCCAAAGTGCAGTGGCCTCCTCTGCTCTCCTTCATCGAACGACGGGAGAAGGCCAAGCCGCGGCTGGCTGGCTGGCTGGCCCCCAACACGTCCACACCGCACCAGCAGCTGCTGCTTCCCTGTGTAGTACACTCACGTTTCTGGCAATCAGAGCACGGAGTAACGGCCGCCGCTAATGGCTCGGCCGACCCGCAAGTGACACAGGCGCCAATCACGCGAGATACGTCCATATACGACTACGGCGCTATTTGGTTTGGTTTGGCCTGTTTTTTTTTTTTTAATTACATATCTCGTCGAGTGATTGAACATATGAAATACTAATATAGGCTATTTATAAAACTAAAAACATAATCAGAGAATAATTTATGAGATGATTTTTTAAACCTAATTAGTATATGATTCAACACTAATCACTATAGTTATAAATATGCTACAATGTTTATTAAATTTTAGCATCTTTAACCAAACACCCCTTATGTTCCCCCGCGCGCACACACATCAGATTATTATCAGGGTTCTCGCCAACCCCACGACCATGCATGGCGATAACTAAGCCCAAGCTTATAATTTTGGAGAAAAAATAAAGCAAGAAGAAAGAAGCAATGCAATGCGAGTGGAAGTGTGAGTCCAAAACACGGTAAGGCCTAGCCAGATACGTCGTCCGATTGTGCCCCTTAGGCTTCATGGTATTGCTTACACTACCTATGGGACCCATAATCTACATTTCTACTCACAACTCATAAGGCTTTGTTTGGATGCCTATGTATTTATCTCAATCCATGTATGTCAGGTGGTTTGGTATGGAATTTAGATTGAGATAGATACATAAGCCCTAAAAGCAACTCTAACAGTTTGTCATCTGGCTTTTCTATCCTTAATTTTTTTTTGACAAAATAAAAAAAACTCTCTCTAATACTTTGGTATCTTCCCTTCCCATCTTTCCCAACCAGACAAATTTTTATCCCGAGCGCGCATATATGCGCGTGTCCTAGGAGTGCACATATGTAGACAGGGTTCTAGGTGAGAAAAACGCAAGAGAGAAAGATTAGGTGGAAGAGCTTAAACGCGTACAAAAACAAATTCAGAATTCTTGATACAAAATATAAGACCGGGTTGTAAGAAAAAAGTGCCAATAAAAAAAGATAGAAATATAGAAAACTCTTGGAAATAATTTTTTTCTCCTCATACAAATTTAGGAGTTGGCGAACACCATATTTTGGTAAACAAAATATGAGGATCTCTTGGAGTTGGAGATGCTCTAAGTTGGCTTTGTCATCTATGGGTGGCCTTATGTCTTCAGGATTATAAACTAAATTTATATTTAGCATATGAGACTTTTTTTTTGTCTAGTAATAACTTTCGTCTACTTCCTCACTTTTGAGGATGAAGACAGATATTCTTTCATTTTAAAAAATTGACATAAATTCATGGTGAACTCATACAAGTTGCTGGAGTATTTAGTCAACTCCCTCCATTTCAAATTATAAGATTTTTGTACTTTTCTAGATACTTTTTTTATTATTTAATTAAATATAAACTATGTCTAGATATATAATAAAAATAATATATTTAGAAAAATCGAATCGTTTTATAATTTAGAATGAAAGGAGTAATTCCATATTGTGTATGGATTGCTCTTTAGTTATCATTTGAAATTTCAATAGATAAACGAGTTTGTGGCCTCTTGCTATAGTGCATAGAGAAGTCGGGGCTAGTGAAGCAAACAAAATAGTGGTTTTATCGTCTCCATTTTAAGAGAAAAGAGGAAAACAACTCATGTACAATATAGAAAGGAATTAAAGTTTAGAGTCGATCAAAGCTCTGTCAAACAGGGATTTAAGATGCAATGAGCCAACTCAAGTGGCTTCCAGGCTCCTAGTTGCAGTGGCGAATGAAACGTCGGGAATCTCTTCCACCTTAAATTAATTAAACTACATCAATCAATAAATAAAACGAGCTACAAAGTACTTTACCTAAATTATTATACTAGTCTCCACTCTCCACAGACTCCACTAAGGCGTTGTTGAGTTCCGAAAACTTTTTGATTTTCGGAACGGAAAAAGTCGACATAACCCCACAAACTATTAAGGGTGGACTAATTCACCCCTTGAACTATAAAACTGGGTATTCTACCCCCTGAACTTTCAAAACCGGTCAAATAACCCCCTAGATTGGTTTTGGATGGTGGTTTTGTTTTTTTATTTATTTCCACTAAATTTTGAAAAATCATAATAAATTATAGAAAAATCATAAAATGAAAATTTCAATTTTTTGGACTTATGATGAGTAGATCTACACAGTGAATATATAATATGGTATATTTTAGTATAAAGTTTTTGTTGTAGCTTTAAATCTATGTTTTTCTGTAATTAAATCGAATAATTGATATATGCAGTTCCTATGATCTAATTGTGGTGAAATTTTTATGGTGAGCTCATTATTGTACGCTTGAACTATGGTAAAAATTTCGTACCTAGTGGATCACGTATAACTTAGTTATCAATTTATTTATTTTTATTCTTGTTAAATCTATGCTTTATCTATAACTAAGTTATACGTGATCCAATGAGTATGAAATTTTTACCATAATTCAAGCATATAATAATGAGCCCACCATAAAAATTTTACCACAATTGGACCACAGGAACTGCATATATGAATTATTCAAATTAATTATAGAAAAACATAGATTTAAAGCTACAGCATAAATTTTGTACTAAAGTATACCATATTATATATTTACTGTGTAGGTCAACTCGTCAGGAGTCCAACAAAATTAAAATTTTCATTTTATGATTTTTTATGATTTATTATGTTTTTTTAATTTTTTAGCAAAAATAAATAAAAAAGAAAAAGACAAAACCACCCTTCAAAACCACTCGAGGGGTTATTTGACTGGTTTTGAAAGTTCATGGGGTAGAATATCTGGTTTAATAGTTCGGGGGGTTAAGTAGTCCACCCTAGATAGTTTGGGGGTTATGTAGACTTTTTTCTTTTCGGAACTGTAGTATTTTCGTTTTTATTTGATAAATATTGTTCAATTATAGAGCAACTAGGCTTAAAAGATTTATCTCGTGATTTACAGATAAAACTGTGCAATTAGTTTTTATTTTTGTCTATGTTTAATGCTCCATGCATGTGCCACAAAATTTCATCTGACAGAAAATCTCGCGATGTACCACTTCTGCATCTATCTACTTGGAGTCAGGACAACTTTATACAACATTCTATTGGCAGGAGAAAAGTGGCCTTATCTTATGTGCGATGTGGGCATTATGGACAACAAGAAATAGAAGAAAGCACGGAGAAACATCAAATTTTATATATCAAGCTTGCAGGATCTTAACAATTCTAGCCCGCCATCAGTATGCATTTTGAAGATGCAAATGAAGAAAGTTCGCTGCTGCCCTCCTCCTGAAGACATAATTAAGGTGAATTTTGTTACAACTTTTAAAACTGAAACTTATCAAGGTGCCTCGGGAGTGGTTTTATGTAATGAACAAGGTTAATTTGCAGTAGCTAAGGCCTTGTTTAGTTCACAAAAATTTTCAAGATTCCCCATCACATCTAATCTTTGGTCGCATGCATGAAGCATTAAATATAGATAAAAATAAAAACTAACTGCACAGTTTACCTGTAATCTGTGAGATGAATCTTTTGAGCCTAGTTACTCCGTGATTGGACAATGTTTGTCAAATAAAAACGAAATGCTACAGTACCCAAAAATAAAAAATTTTGCGAACTAACAAGGCCTAAATGCACGCAACATGAGTCAATACCTGATGCTCTTACTATAATAAAGGATCTTGAACTAACAAAGGTGACTATTGAAACGGATTGTCAAGAATTAGTGACTCTATGGAATTCTAGAGCTACTAATAGGTGTGTTGTTATTCCATTGCTAAATCAAATCCAGGAACTGAGTGGTCAATGCACATATTTTGCTTTTGTTCATATTAGGAGCGAAGCAAACATGGCTGCACATTATACATCTAAGTTTGCTTTTGCCTCAAATTATAAATGTATGTGGTTACATGATGTCCTAAATTTTTTTATCTCTATGTATTCAGCGGGACTCTGATGCTGAGAAATGAAGTAATACAGTATAAAGTTTCTTTGTTCTAGAAAAAAAAAGAGTTCCTGCATGTTTTCTGCTTGTGTACGTACGTATGGAATCGATCAGCGAGGAGCGGTGGGTGGGGCTATCGAGTTCAGACCGGGACCGGTGAACCCGTGCAGACGTAGCAGCTCACAGGAGGCCTGCAGATGTGTGTCGCGTTCGCGTATCTTTCGGCTGCCGTGCGAGTGCGAGTGCCGCCGAATCCGGCCGCAGTGCAGTGCCTGGACAAAAACGCCTCCACGGTACTGCTGGGCCCGGGATGCTTACGGTGTACCAGCACGAAATTGTGTACACGAACAGCACAGCTTTGTCCGTTGTACATTGCAAGAATCAATCAACCAGGGGAATGGTTGCCATGAAATAGAGCCGCAGAATGTAAGTACATTATTGTGGAAAACTGATCGTTCATTAAAAGTAAAACCAAACCAGACAGCAGGGTTTTGTCTTGATTCTTTTCTGTGCATAGAAGATTAGTACTCCCTCCGTCCCCAAATACTGCTATTTCTAGCAGATTTCAGACAGATTAGTGTGGCAAACAAAAGACTATTCTACCCTCAATTAATTTAGGTTTCACCATTTAATCATGCACGTTAAGCAATGGTTCTTTGGTTCCAATGAGCTGCATTTAATGCCAACTAAACAGACTCAAACAATGACCATGCGCCAAAGTACTACTCCCTAGAAAAAATTAAATGGGCTGGTGGACCACGGAAGTTCCGAGGAGAATTAAATGAGCTGATGGACTGAATATGCTAGTAGAAATAGCAGTATTTGTGGACAAAATTTTCTCGTAGAAATAGCAGTATTTAGGGACGGAGGGAGTAGTTCGAAGAGCAAAAGGGGAGGGAATAAGAGAAAAAAAAGGTACATCATCAAATGGAACATCATATGGCAAAAGGGACCAAACTGGAATAATTAATGGCAAAAGAAGAACAAAAAGATGGGGGGACAAAGGGGCTTGATTAAAGAAGCGTCAACTCCACTGCTCCACAGCCCACTTAACTTGATTGCAATTTGCAAGAGCCATTGCCATTGGTCCGGTAGTTATGTTACCCCGCTCCGCCGCTGCAGATGCCGGTGAGAAGCACCGGCAGCCGCGCCAGGGACGACGACGTCGTCGTCGAGGACGAGCCTTCCGACGCCCGCAGAAGCCGCCACCTCCCCCTCTCCTCCGCCGCAGCGGCGGCCGCGGGCTGCGGAGGCCGCACTCTGCCGTCCTCGAACAGCGCCGTGGCCGCCACGGCCGCGGCCGTCTCACGCCCTGAGGCGCCGCCGGTACCGGTGCCGTCGCAGAGGAAGTCCGCGCCCGCGAGCTGCCGTTCCATGTCGAGGAACTCGCCCAGCGACGTCGGCGGCCCGCCGCCGTCGCCGTGGTCCCGGCACAGCCGCCACCAGCTCCCGCCCAGGCTGCGCCCGCGCCCGCGCCGCCGCCGCCGACGACGACGGCGCAGCCACACGCCCACGCTCGTCGTTTCCTCCCTGTCCGGCGCAGCACGCTGCGCGCCCTCCGCAGTCTCGTCTCCCGCAGCCGGCGCCCTCGCTGCCCGCCGCTCGCCGAACGCCGACACGCCCATCAGCGTCCCCAGCGTCGTGCTCCGGTCCGGGAAGAAGGACCCCGTCGACTGCCCCCCACACAAAAGGCGAAACGCACCATGTCAAGCTAAGCTAGAATCGAGAAAACACAAGAGGAATGCGATTGTGCAGCCAAGAAGACCCAAGAACATGGACGAGGGTGACAGTTACCTCGGTGTCGAGGTCGGAGGAGGAGGGCGAGGAGTCGGCGGAGGGGGAGGTCGGGATCATGTCGGCGTCGAGGTCCATTATATCGCCGGCCCCGCCCGCTCCGGCAGAGCCGTACGTGGCCGGGGTGTGGGCAAGGCGAGGAGGTGTCGTGGTGGTGGCCACAGGTGGAGGCCGAAGAGGCGAAGTTAAAAGGGTTTATAGGCAGGCAGTTGCTGGCGGGGCAGTTGGTTGTGGTGCTCTGACGGCGATGTGGTCGACCCGACGACTCAAGGCTGATGCCTTTGTTCTCTCATCGGGGCATCTGCCGTGGTAAGCTCGTACAAACTCCTGTGACTCAACAGAGTGAGCGTGAGTTCAGGGACTGTGGGTGTGTCATGTGATCTTCAAGGCGTTGAACTTTCTCTCCTCGACATGCAGATTCTTTTCTTTTAGACGCGTATTTCATTAAACAAGGCAAACAAAAAGACTGCCGAAAGAATGGCAAACAGGTAAAGCATATAAAATTTACAAGTAATCCATAGATTACTAGTGAATACCCACAACATAAACGAAAACAAGAAATACGAGAGACCCTCCACCGCACTACCCAACAAACTGAACCTAATTCAATAGAACTAATCAACGCAATGGTAGCCAATAATGAAGTGAAGCCGCAGATAACAACAGCGGCAAAACATCCACTAGAAACTCCAGGTAGCAAATCATCCACCCAAGCAACGAAAACCATCGACATGGCCAAGAGTTCGTGGATGGGACCAACACGCTCACAGCAGCAAAGCAACTGCATGTGAGGGGGCCTAAGCAACACCGGCAATGAAGCATCTGCCTAACATCCTAAGCAACAAGACCATCGACGCGGCAAAGCATTCGCGGATGGGGCCAACACGCTCATAGCAGCAAAGCATCTGCATGAGAGGGGGCCTAAGCGACAACTACGGCTACACCACCACCAACTAGACATACCAAAATGAGGAGAAGCATGAAGCACAAATAGGTGCAAACACAACGACCACGTTGACCACATGAAGACAATCGATGGGTTGTGGGAGATTCTTCAACAACGCCTTCAAGAAGGAGGTGATGCCTAAGGCGCCATCGCCGCTGGCCTTAGAGGCTTCTAAGACCTTTCACCCAAAATTTGGCAATGGTGGCACATGAGCATGGCTTAGAGAACTACGCCCCCAGAAGGGTACGTGGCGCTAAGACGTCACCGTCATTCGCCTAGCCACCACCAGGCTGGGCTTTCGCCCAGAGCACCAAGCCTCGCCACCACCACTGGGTCGCACATACGTGGGTGCTGGACCCAGGCCGCAGACACCCACTTACACAGCACGCGGATGGATGGTGGGGGCACAACAGGAGGGCCTGGGCAGCGGGCAGCTGGCCGCACAGGCAGTTCTGACCTAACCAGGGTCACCCGCCGCCCCCATTGGGTGCCTGGACGCCGCCACCAAACGTCGAGGGAGGGGCGCCATATGGCAAATCCGGCCATGAGGGGCCTTGATCTAGGCTGCAAGACGTTGGACACCAGTGTCGACGTGGAGGTTGAGGAACTGCGCCGGACACACCACCGGTCGTTGGAACGACGCCGCGGACCAGAGGTAGGGGCATGGGGCCAAGGCGCCACCAGGCGGTAGATCCAGCCAGTCGGACGGCCGCCACCGCCGATATGTCGCATGTGTAGTGGGTGGGGGTGGAGAGGGGAGGAGTGGTGGAAAGGACCAGGGTGGTGCGAGCGGCCGCCGTTTTTAGGCGCCACCGCCGCACATCGCGGGGCGACGGCGGCGGCTGGGGGAAGGCTGGGGGGGAGGGGGGTTCAACGTCGGTGGCAGATGCCCCCATGTCACCTGTTGGGGGGCGCTAGGGGGGAGGGGGAAGCTGCCTTGCTGATCTGGAACAACAATATATGCACCCTTTTTGCCCCTTTTTGAATCACTTATGTCTTGTTTAGTTAGTGAGGAATCTTGTATTGTTCCAAACAAATCATATATAAATTGAATTTTGGTGAGTTCTCACTCGATATTCGACATCGAGCTTCTCGTGTACAGGCTACAGGGGGTGGTCCTAGCTTTATTTGGTCCTAGTACGTAGAACGAACCTTTTACGTTTCTGTCGACCTTCGCATTCGGTCCAGACATGTTTTGCGAGCCTTCATCGTGCCACTGGGACCCTAACAACGGCATCATGGTCCATGATGCAATGCAACTATATATGCAAGTGACAATAAGGTGGTGCACATAAGAGCTTCGAGAGTTGAGATGATGGCATCGGTCGGTTCTGTAAACACACGAATATTGTAGTCTGTAGAGCAATAGCCAAGAGGACCATTCACCCAAAGGCACCCTAGACCAAACAAGGGGTAAAAAACAAGCAAACTTTGGAATGCAGCCAGCAACCAATTCGGTAATTTATCTAGAACGGCTGAACCATCTTTAGCACATGTAGCTACGCTGAGCATCAAGATTCCCCTACTATACTACACGTCTACACCTACACTACAGTAGGTAGAAAAATCAAAAGAAATGAGCTAGGGAGCAGGACTACCCTAGCAAAATTCGCAACAATCGAGGACACCGGTGACTTGATATCAACTGCTAGTACACAAATGATTGACCATTGAAAGTGAAAGGGGTCATCTGATTCGTTGAGAAATGAGATTAGTTTGACGATCGATCAGTACTGTGGTACAAGTGCACACTGTGCACGGACAGAAAACTAGTTACATGATCATGAAACATGCCTTGGACTACTACATTAAGATTGTCGACGAAAGCTGGTCGGCAGTCTACCTTGGGGTATACTCACGGTAGTAGTTTATCGGTAGACGGTGCGCAAGCTACGAACTTGATGGTGACGCAAGACACAGACAAGGTTTTTATCCAGGTTCGGCCGCCGTGTGGGCGTAATACCTACGTCTTACGTCTGATTGTATTGGATTGTGTTGAGAGAATAATCGTGTCCTAGGGGGGTCCCTTGCCCCTCCTTATATAGTCCGGAGGGCAAGGTTACAGATCTGGAAACTAATCCTAGTCGGTTACAATTGTCGTAGATAGTTCGATATCAATTCCTATTCTAACCGACTAGAATCCTGCTTGATCTTCACGGCTTGTTCCCTTGCGCGAAACTCCAAGCTGTCGGATCAAGCTTCGAGCTTGTCTCGTAATGGGCCAAGTCTCCTGGCCCAAGTCTAGCCGTAAGGGTATAGGGGTTTATACCCCCACAGCTAGTCCCCGAGCACCATGTATTGTGAAGTAACACGCCATCTTGAGCTTCTTCGACCAATGAAATTTTGACATCTTCAATCAGCATGAAATTCACCCAGACAGTTGCGACGGTATTTTGACCAAATCTAAACATATTTGATCAACATTGACATCGAAGAAGCTAATTGGTCGAAGAATGCATGGTGCTCTTGAGAAAAAATATTTCCTTTCCGGTGAAGTGTGCCCACTTTACTTTTCTGAAAAGTATAGACCTCAAAAAAAAGCAAGCATATTCACCGCAAGGTGAAGTGTGCCCACTTAGTCCCCGAGCCTGGTAGTAGGTGACGTAGGCACGTGGTGCCAGGGTCTAAAAAGAAAATTCCCCAAAGTAGTTTTGAGACTGAGATGCATCGCTAGATGCATCGTACCGATGTAGTCCCCGAGCTTGCTGGAAGACGAAGTATGAACCTTGTAGCAAGGTCTAAAAAATTAAAATTACCCAGTCCCCGAGCATCTCATGCTCATTTATCATCGAATAAATTTATCAATTTGACGAGCTGGTCAACCAGTCCCCGGGTGTACAATGCTCGGAGATCGATACAGCCCGCTGATTCCCGAACTAATAGACTAGTTGGCGACCAGTCCCCGAGCATCAAGCGCTCGGTGGTCGGTGCAGTCCCAACAAATTTAACGACCAGTCCCCGAGCATCAAATGCTCGGTGGTCGGTGCATTCCTTGAAGTTCCGAGTTGATAGATTGGGCGACCAGTCCCCGAGCATCAAGTGCTCGGTGGTCGGTTCAGTCCTTGGATTGTTGACTCTCTACCATGTTTTGTCTGCTTGTTTTGAAAAATTTTACCACATAAAGGTTGACGTGACGAGACCTCCTGACGGGATGTCAGATGGCAGCATGAAAAATTGCGCCTGGCAACTGTACAGCCGCCCTTTGCGCGGTTTGAGAAAAGGAAACCATCAATTTGTACAAAAACTCCGCCGCATTAATTGTCGATAATCATTGAAAACCGAAGCGCCGTGTCCGCCGTATGGCCCGCCCACTTCCCAAGAATGCAGGAAGTGGGAGGGGTGGAGTTGCGGTTTATAAAACCCTAACATTAACCCCGCATTGCTTACCCTGCCATTGCCTTCAAGCTTTCCGCTCTCGCCTTCTTCAACCACCTGCACCCTCCTAGCTCGAAATCGCTCCCGCATCTCCAATGGCGAAGAGCGACTCCAAGAAGAGGGCTGAGCTGATGGCCAAGGAATGGAAGAAATCCCGCAGCACCGCAAAGTCCCTCGGTGACCTCGTCGATATGGGACTGCTGCACAGCCCGGAGCTCAGCGTCTGGAGCGCGCCTGAGGGGGAGAGCTACGCCGACCCCCGCGCCGGTGAGATCGTAGTGTTCGAGGATTTCCTTAAGAGGGGTTTTGGGGTGCCTGTTCATCCTTTTCTTCAAGGTCTTCTTTTGTATTATGAGATCGGGATTTGCAATCTACACCCGAACTCAATTCTTCTCATTTCCACTTTTATCCATCTGTGCGAGGCCTATGTTGGCATAGAGCCGCACTTCGATCTCTTTCGCTATCTTTTTTGTTTAAGAAAAAAGGGAGCGGTTGGAGGCTCCAAGGTTGCAGGTGGAGTATACCTCAACCTTTGCGACGGGATGAAGAACCGTTATCTGCACTGCCCATGGAACACTTCCCTAACCGAATGGTACAAGAAGTGGTTCTACATCAGGGAAGAACCGGGCAGCTCCACGTTCTGCGACGTGGGGTACATACCCGAGAAGAGGATAAGCTAGACCGACCGCCAAGAGTTCGACGGCCAAGTGGCGGACCTGATGAAGCTGATCGACTGGTCGCGCTTGGACGGGCTGGGCGTGGTCGGTAACTTTGTATGTCGTCGGGTGATGCCCTGCTAGAAGAGGGTGCATTCGGCATACGAGTATGCCGGGAGCCTGGACCCGACCAGGATGCGGCCTGAGGTCTTAGAGAAGGCAGAGGTGCAGCAGCTGTTGAACGAGCTGTTCAACTTCGCGGACGGGGGCTTCGTCCGTGGCAGTGATCGGGTGCAAGCCTTCAAGTTGGGGCGACCAGCACCTAAGGTATCTTACCAGTTATTTCTCCTTAGCATTTATTATTGTCAGATGCTGACTTGTCTTTGTTACTTTTGCAGATCGAAGATATTGACCGGTGCACAGTGTATGTGTCACTGGCGCCTGGGATGGAGAATCCCGCAGGGGAGGATCCGCCGGTGGAGGACGCTGCTCGGTGTGATTTGTACACCAGCAGTGAAGAGGAGCAAGCCCGTCCGGCCTCGACCACCGAGGAGAGAGTCGCGGGGAAAAGGCCGTTAGCTGCAGATCCTTCGCCTGCGCCGACGCTGCCGGCAGAGAGCAGCCAAGCGCCAAAGCGTCGTCGGCTCGTCCGGATCACCGACGACGACGAGGAGGAGGAGGAGGCCGCACCGTCGCTGGTCCGAAGGCCTCGTAGCCGCCCGGATAGTGCACCGACCACTACTGATCGGGTGGCCAGCGACCCTCCTGCGCCGCATGTTATGGAAACGGGGGCGCAGGTGCCGACCGGTAGGGCTAGGAGGTGGTTCACCGCGGCCCATCGTCGATCAGACCTGTGAGTGTTCAACTTACGTACTTTGACGATTGTTTTTGTTTTGGTTTTTTTTTGAAAATGTTGCTTTGTTCTTTAGCGCGGCGTCGGACGTCAACCCCGACCACGCCGCCGACCAGAGGGTGGCCGAGCCTACTTGTGCCGCTGAGGACGCCATGCCACAGACCACAGATCAGCGTGCGGCGACGGCTGCTGCTACAGGCGCCGAGGGAGAGTCTGCCCCGGCGAGTGTCGCGGCGAGCACTCCGCTGAGGGATGGGGAGGCAGCAAGGACCGCTCCCCCGAGTAGCGTCGCGGAAGGGGAAGACAGAGCCCCGACCCCTCCCCCTGCCGAAGAGAGGGTAGTCCCAACGCCGCCCCGGGCGGGGGCCTCTTCGTCCGCAGGCTCCCCGGGCCTGGTCCAGGGGCCGGTGATGCCTGCGACCACGACTGGTGGCGGTGCGGCGAACGAGGAAACCCAGGCGGCCTCCGACGACGAGGTGGAGGAGATAGAAGGTCGCCCCCGTCATGGCCGCCAGCATGTGTACGTGTGGCGCCAACGCGGGGACCACTTCATCGGGCACGAGGAGCTCGCGGAGACGGAGGAGGCCGACAGGGTAGAGCGCGCGGCCAAGCGTCTCGTGGATGAAGTCAAGGTAGGTGGTCTGTGCATTGTTCAGCAGGTATATGTAGCGCTCCTGTGCTCAACATATGTGTTTCCTTGCAGGGCGCGATGAAAACGGCGAAGTACCGGAAACGGTGCTTCGGCCAAATCGAGGGCATAATGGCCGAGAATAAGGCCTTATCCACGGAGGTGGACCGGCTGCGGTCCGAAGTTGGTGAGAAGGTGGCCGAGATGAGTGCTCAGGAGGAGCGTCGTCTCGAGCTTACTCGGCGCCTAGCCGATCAGTATCGGCAAAGGACAGGTCAGTTGCATTCTCCGAACAGCTGCATATAGCTGTGTGATTAGATCTGCTCACCAGGAATGTGTTATTGTAGACTTGGAGGAAGAGGTTGTTCGCCTCCGACAAGATAAAGAAGAGCTCAGCCAAGAGCTTGCCGGGGCGCTGGAGGCCGAGCGCCGAGCAGGAGAGGAGCTGAACCGGAGGGACCGGGAGCTGTCTGGTAATACGCGCCGCTCCCGTTGTTTGCCGCTTATCGCTCTTTTCGATATGTTGAAGCTAACATCTTGCTTGATTTGCAGTGCTCAGAGTGAACACCAAGAAGCACCTGGACGAGCTGGTCAAGGATCGGGACTCCTGGAAGGTTAATTGTTGTAGGATCTGGAAAGGAGTATCCCCGGTCCTGGACTTGATCAGCCCCTAGCTTCCGGAGAGCCAGCCCCGCGCGCCGAGACTGACACCAGTGGAAAAGGCGCAACGGGCGTGGGACTGGCTCCAACAGTTCGTGAAGGACGCCGGGGAGTTTGCTGGCGCGCATATCCTCAGCATG
Source organism: Sorghum bicolor (assembly GCF_000003195.3). NCBI lineage: Eukaryota > Viridiplantae > Streptophyta > Magnoliopsida > Poales > Poaceae > Sorghum > Sorghum bicolor. The sequence continues at coordinate 10,153,560 of NC_012879.2, read as the reverse complement.
GTGCGCGCCCACTACCCCCTGGTCGACTTGTCCAGGCTGGAGAAGGGGTACCCCAAAGAAGTCGGCCCGCAGGAGGCGGACGAGCTTAGGGCTGGACTGCTAGACTTGTCGTCGACGGTGATCGGCGACATCAATCTATGCGGGACGGCCACTCCCCCCGACCAGCCGGGTTCAGACAGGTCGGCCAGGGAGTTGTCGGGGGCGTCCATTGCCAGAGATGGGCGGTCGACGCCTGCGGTCTCGACCAGCCAGGCGCCGGTGGCCCCAACCCCTTCGTCCGGGTAGCAAGGCCAAGCGGGTGATCAGCCCGAGCAGTAGGCCAGTAGAGTAGTCTGTAGGAGTAGACTAGTGACTGCCCGTTAGGGTATTTATTGTAAACTTTGTATGTAAAGTTTGTAATAAAGTTTGCTTTTGTCATGACTGTTATTTTGAGCACTATGAAGTTATCTGAGTGACGTGTCACTGTGTTTGATTCATAGTCGTTAAGAGTTTCCGTCTCAGAGGACATTGTTGCTCTTTGTCGAAAGCTCTGCGTGTAAACAAAGTATAGCCAAAAAGAAAAAACTTTTATTATTGCCAACTATAAGAGACTTACAAGCAAAAGTTACTAGAACTTATGGATAAAATCGGCGCAATTTGTCTATGTGCCAAGAGTTAGGCACGCGTGTTCCATCTGGATATGCCAATCTGTAGGATGTGGGTCGTGTGACTTCAGCGACCACAAAGGGTCCTTCCCAGGGAGTGGATAGCTTGTGCATTCCTTCCTGGCTTGTTTTCCACCTGAGTACTAGATCGCCCACCACGAAAGAACGGTCCTTAACGTTCCTGTTGTGGTATCGTCTGATTGCCGCAAGATACTTTGCTGTTCGAAGGCACGAGTTTAGACGCTTTTCTTCCATGCAGTTGATTTCGAGTTCCCTGGTGTTGTCGGCTGTTAACTGGTCGAAGTTTTCAATCCTTGGAGATCCGAAGGTTATGTCAGATGGCAGTACTACCTCGGTGCCGTAAACCATGAAGTAGGGTGATACCCCGGTGTTCCGACTAGCCTGTGTTCGGAGGCCCCAGACCACGGCCGGTAACTCTTTCATCCATCGACCAGGTGCTCTGTCATTCTTGGTGTACAACCTTTTCTTTAGGGCGTCGATGATCATTCCGTTTGCACGTTCAACTTGGCCATTTGCCCGTGGGTGAGCTACTGACACGTATTTTATGACTATGCCTCTGTCATCGCAGAAGTCCCAAAATGTGGTGCCAGTGAACTGAGTACCCAGGTCGGTGATTATACTGTTTGGGATCCCGAATCTGTGTATGATTTGATTGAGGAACTCCATGGCCTTTTCGGAGGTTGCTTTGACCAGTGGCATGTATTCAATCCACTTTGAAAACTTGTCGATTAATACGAAGATGAACTTGAAGTTACCAGGGGCCGGTTTAAATGGCCCGATCATGTCGAGCCCCCAGCAAGCGAAAGGCCAGGACGACGGTATAGTTTGAATCTCATGAGCAGGTACGTGGGTCCGTTTAGCGAAGAACTGACATCCCTCACAGTGCCGGACCAGTTTTTCTGCGTCGTTGACCGCGGTTGGCCAATAAAAACCTGCTCGGAAAGCTTTCCCGACCAGCGTTCTGGAGGCAGCATGATTGCCGCAGGATCCGGCATGTATGTCATCTAGGAGCTTGATGCCATCATCTTGGGATATGCATTTGAGCAGCACTTCAGAACTTGCATTTTTTCGCATAAGTTTGCCGTCCACCAGTATGTAATTCTTTGATCGTCGAATGAGGCGCTCGTTCTCTGTTTTATCCTGAAAGCCTGTCCCGTCCGATATATACCGGATGAATGGGGTGCGCCAATCGCGGTTACTGGTTGTCGGAGTAACGTCGTCTATGAGCATTGCCTCAATAGGTTGCTTTTCGGGCGGATCTTTGCCCACACTTGGCTCATGGATGTCCTGGACGAAAACACCTCACGAGATCTGGGCCCGAGATGACCCCAATTTTGACAACGCATCTGCCGCCTGGTTCTTATACCGGACCACGTGGATGTACTCTATGCCATAGAAGTTGGTTTCCCATTTGCGAATTTCTTTGCAGTAGAGATCCATCTTCTCGTGGGTTGCGTCCCATTCCTTGTTGAGCTGGTTGATAACTAAAGCGGAGTCGCCATAGACATAAAGGCGTTTGACTCCCAACTCAACGGCTAATCGTATGGCGTGAAGGCATGCTTCGTACTCGGCGATGTTGTTTGATGCCGGAAAAAGGATCCTAAGGACGTATTGCAGTTTGTCCTTGTTAGGCGACACGAAAAGTACCCCAGCGCCGGCGCCGTTGATGTTTAAGGACCCGTCGAAGAACATCAACCAGTGGTCGGAGACGTCGGGAACAGGAGGCTCGTTGAGATCCGTCCATTCTGCGATGAAATCGACCAGGGCCTGAGACTTGACTGTGGTGCGGCTCTGGAACTCCAAGGAGAATGGGCATAATTCCATTGCCCATTTTACAATTCTGCCGTTGGCGTCTTTATTGCGCAGGATATCCCCAAGAGGGAAACTGGTGGTTACCAAGACTCGATGGCCGTCGAAATAGTGCTTTAGCTTTCTTGATGTTATTAGGATGGCGTATATGAGCTTCTGTATTTGCGGATATCTAGCCTTAGACTCATTTAGGACTTCGCTTATGAAGTAAACGGGTCTCTGAACCTTGTAGACGTGGCCTGGCTCGTCTCGCTCGACCACTATTGCCGTCGAAACAACCCTGTCAGTTGCAACAATGTAAAGTAGTAGGTCTTCATTGGGCTGAGGCGCTGTAAGGATAGGCGGTGAAGTGAGAAAGGTCTTAAGCTGGGTGAACGCAGCGTCAGCCTCTTCTGTCCAGGAGAATTTTTCTCACGCCTTCAGGAGTTTGAAGAAAGGGAGGCCTTTTTCTCCTAGTCTTGAGATGAAGCGGCTGAGAGCGGCCATACATCCGGTGAGCTTCTGAATATCCTTGACATTCTTAGGTGGTCGCATGTCAAGTACTGCTTTTACTTTTGAAGGGTTCGGCCGTATGCCGTCACGACTGACGACGTTGCCGAGTAGTAGACCGGAGGGGACCCCAAAGATGCACTTTTTGGGATTGAGTTTCCACTTATACTTGTTTAGTGCTTTGAAGGTTCGGTCTAAGTTGTCGATTAGGGTGCTGGCGTCCCTTGTTTTGACGACGACGTCGTCTACATAAGCCTCGACGAGGTCGTCACGGATCTCGTCGTGGAGGCATTGCTGGATGGCCCTTTGGTAAGTTGCCCCGGCGTTTTTGAGTCCGAAGGACATGGTCGTATAGCAATATGCACCGAAAGGAGTGATGAAAGATGTTTTGATCTGATCGTCTTCCTTTAGCGAGATCTGGTGATAACCAGAGTAGCAATCTAGAAAAGAAAGGAGTTCGCATCCGGCCGTTGAGTCGACCACCTCGTCGATGCGAGGGAGACCAAAAGGATCTTTAGGACAGTGTTTATTGACATCAGTGTAATCAACGCACATTCTCCATTCATTATTCTTTTTGCGTACAAGAACCGGATTGGCAAGCCAATCGGGATGGTACACTTCTTTTATGAATCCGGCTGCTAGAAGCCATGTTATTTCTGTCCTAATAGCCTCCTTTTTGTCACGAGCGAACCGTCGCAGCTTTTGCTTGATGGGTCTTGCGGTCTTCGAGACATTTAAGGAGTGCTCGATCAGGTTTCATGGGACGCCGGGCATGTCAGCAGGTTTCCATGCGAAAACGCTTACGTTGTCCCTTAGAAACCTGACGAGCGCGTCTTCCTATTTAGGGTCTAGGTTGGCCCCGATGAGGGCCGTCTTCTCGGGACTGCCTTCGACCAGCTGTACTTCCTTATGCTCCTTGGATTTTGAGTTCTTCCTGGCGGTCTCCTGCTCGGGTAGTCGAAGTTGGTCGGGAGGTAGCTGTGTAGCCTGGGTTACTGTCTCTGCCATGCGGATTGAGAGATCGATTGCTTCGGTGATCTTGAAGCTCTCCTCCTCGCAAGTGTATGCAGTGTAGACATTGCCCCTGACGGTTAGGACGCCTTTCTCCGTGGGCATTTTAAGGACCAGGTATGAGTAATGTGGGACTGCCATGAACTTTGTTAGCGATGGTCGGCCCAGTATAGCATGGTAAGTCCCATCAAAGTCAGCGACCACAAAGTTGACGAACTCTGTTCGGAAGTGGTCGGACGTGCCGAATTGGACAGGCAACGTTATCTGTCCGAGGGGCACTGAACTCTGGCCGGGCAGGACTCCCCAGAACTGAGCGTCGTAGGGTTTTAGCTGTGCCGGAGATAGCTTGAGAGCGGGCAGGCTGTTACGGAAAAAGGATGTCAATGGAGCTTCCTCCGTCCACGAGTACCCGCTCGAATCTGATGCTGTTGATGCAGGGGTCCAAGATTAGAGGGAAACGACCTGGCTCTGGGATAGCGGCCCACTGATCCTTCCTGCTGAAGGAGATCTCTCTGTGTGACCACGGGGGGAATTTGGGGTCTGCGATCAGGTCATCCGAGCTGTCTATGTTGAGGCAGGCTCTTTTTAGGAGCTTTCTTTCTCGCTTAGATTCGATGGAGACCTTGCCCCCGAAGATGGAGTGGACCACGTCGGTGGGACTGACATACTGGTGTCGTGGGTCCCTATCTTGGTCCTCGTCCTCGTCTTGTGGTCGCGTCCGTCTTGCTTCCCATTCTTCTTGGCAGAGTCGTCTTGGGCGGCCCGTCGTGTGTAAATGTTTTTGAGGACGCGACACTCTTCCATGGTATGGTTGGACTTTGGATGTAGTTGGCACGGTCCCTTCAACGTTTTGTTGTAGTCTTCTTGGTAGTCCCGCCGTCCGTTGGGGCGTTTGACCGTATTTACTTCATGGTCATGGTCGCGGGGGCGCTTTCCTCTGAAATCATCGCGGTTGTCGCGCCGCCTATCCCAACCTTCCCTGTGGTCACGGTTGTCGGGACGTCGGTGGTTCCTGTTGTCGAAACGACCGCGACTATCGTCTCGCCGGGGAGGCTGGTCGGGACCTCTCGCATCGTCCCGGATGAGTTTTTCTGCGTCGTCGGCGTCGGCGTAATTTTTAGCCGTGGCGAGGAGCTCGGCCATCGTTGTTGGCCTTTTACGCAACAGCTTGTTCCTCAGTGCTTCATGGAAGCGCAGCCCCTTGATGAAAGCAGATATGGCCTCGTCGTGGGAAATCTTCGGGATCTTAAGGCGCATATCTGAGAATCGTCGGATGTAATCGCGCAGAGGCTCGTTTTTCTTGTCCCTTATCCTTTCGAGGTCGTATTTGTTTCCAGGCTGCTCGCATGTGGCGATAAAATTGTCGATGAAGGCCTGGCGCAGCTCTTCCCAAGAGTCGAAGGAGTCCTCGGGCAGGCCAAGAAGCCACTGGTGACCAGCCTGGTCGAGGACTACTGGGAAGTAGTTGGCCATGACGTGCTCGTCTCCTGCTGCTGATCGGACGGCGATCTCGTAAAGAGTGATCCAGTTTTCCAGATTTTCCTTGCCGTTGTATTTTTTGAGTTTCTCGAGCTTGAAATTGCGGGGCCACACGACCTGGCGGAGATGTGAGGAGAACTGCCTCAGGCCGGGGGGCCGTGTGTTGCATCATATTCGATACGACGCAGGTTTTCGTGGACTGCTCTCTCCGTGGCGCGCCTGTTGATGCGGTCTCGGGCGTCTTTGGGAGGGATGTTGTATCGAAGATCCCTGTGCTGGTTTACTTCCTGACTACGCCCATGGTTCTGCTCGCGGCGACCGCCAGCATCCCGACCGCCGTCGTCACGCCGTGAATTTTTTCGATGATCGTCGGTGGAACGGTGCGGTGAGGTCCGGCTGCGGTGAGTCTGGTCGGAGGTGGCCTCCGTATAGGAGACGGCTTGGACTCTTTTGAGCAGAGTGGCTGTTTGTCCCATTGCGGCGATCAGATGTGCTCGAACGCTGGTTCGGATGCCCTGGCAATCGGGAGTGTCAGGGAGCCGATCTAAATTGGCCATGGCCACAGCCACGTTGGCGCTTGGCGTTTTGTAAACTGGCTGATCCCCGACCATGTCGAAAGCGTCGCTGAGATTATGCGGTGGGATTTGACGTTCCTCGTCCGCGCGTCGTCGGGCACGATCGGCGTTACGTTGCTCGCGGAGCTGCCTCTGCTCGTCTGTTTCTCCATCGACGACCGGCTCGTCAGCACTGACATTGAAAACGATGTCTCCTCGCCGTGGTGGGAAGACCGGGAAATGAGAGAAGCCCGGAGGATGTGAAGGCAAATCCAGGTCGTAGTCCTCGTCTTCGGAGTTTATGACCTCGGTGGGGACGGAACCAGTGCTCGAGTTTGTGCTGGAGGCCTGGCCGTCCCGTAGCTCTCGGATCGTCACCATGTTGACGTAATGACGAGTTGGTCGACCGTTCCGTTTTGGCAGCCAACCCGCCTTGTTGAAAAGGGATTGGACGTGCCGTGAGTAGAGGGAGGCCGAGTTGTTCGGACCGCATGGGTAATCCTCCTCCGGGTTAGCCTCAAGCTTGACGAATCGTCCAGAGGGAGTTGAGGTTATTGTCAGAGACGTTCTCAGCCGTTCGTGTGTAACGACACGAGTTGGCCGGTGGGAGTTGAAAAAATCCGTTAGAGCGGCTTGATCAGGATGGCGCGAGATCCCATCTACTAGTTGGGAAGCTTCGAGTAGCTTGGAATCAGCGCGATCAAGTGCTTGGAGAAGGTCCGAGCAGTCGACCTCCTTCCCCTTGTAGCGTGGGAGTGGTGGTCGGGCGCTCGGTGCCGTCATCCGAGTGGTCGGAGGCGACGTCATCCCAGATTGGATCTGGGTTTCTTCCGAAACCGTGGTCGTGAGACCACCGCCGCGCGTCGTCCACGTGATCTGGCCGACGGTGAACGTGAGGCCTTCAGGTACGGCCGCGGAAGCTGGAACTATGACCATCTTGTTCGTCGGAGAAGTTGTACGCACACCCCCTACCTGGCGCGCCACTGTCGACGAAAGCTGGTCGGCAGTCTACCTTGGGGTATACCCACGGTAGTAGTTTATCGGTAGACGGTGCGCAAGCTACGAACTTGATGGTGACGCAAGACACAGACAAGGTTTTTATCCAGGTTCGGCCGCCGTGTGGGCGTAATACCTACGTCTTGCGTCTGATTGTATTGGATTGTGTTGAGAGAATAATCGTGTCCTAGGGGGGTCCCTTGCCCCTCCTTATATAGTCCGGAGGGCAAGGTTACAGATCTGGAAACTAATCCTAGTCGGTTACAATTGTCATAGATAGTTCGATATCAATTCCTATTCTAACCGACTAGAATCCTGCTTGATCTTCACGACTTGTTCCCTTGCGCGAAACTCCAAGCTGTCGGATCAAGCTTTGAGCTTGTCTCGTAATGGGCCAAGTCTCCTGGCCCAAGTCTAGCCGTAAGGGTATAGGGGTTTATACCCCCACAAAGATTGTTTCTAACTCTTAGCTATTGGTATGGATTCTTCTTCTGTGAAAGCTTCTTAAATTTTCATGGATCCGAAGCTAGTATATTGCACCCAAGTTTTGTAGTTAGGGCATGTTTGCTCTGCCCTAAAAAAAATAAATTTGCCTAGAATTTTGAGTGCCTGGAGCTGAGATACTTGACGGGTTTAGGAAGTGTTTGAGCGGGCATGAACCAAACATGTCCTTAAACTTTGCCGAGTACAGAGTAAGTAATGGCCTCGGTGATATACAAAATGGAAAGGATGAAGAAAAATATGTCTCGAACATGTTGGGTGTTTGTGTTGGTTTCGTTGGGACTTGGGTGGCTCAACCATCATGGACCTGCCCAACCCTCTCAGGGCATGTACAGCGCGGCTGTAAAGCTCGTCTGTGTAATTTAATTTTTGCGAAAAACACCCTGACGTCCCTAATTGAATGAAGTGAGAGAGAAAGTCCGTCGTCTCGTGAGGCGACGCCCTCGGCTCGTGCTCCCAGACGTCGTCGCCGGCGAAGAGACGCGCTGTACGGGGATGCTGTCTCCAAGCCGAGCGCGCGGGATCCAGTTGTGGCATTCTCGATTTCCTTTTTCGCGCCAAAATCCCCCATGCCCATACCATATATTGCTGTCCTCTTAGAGCTCCGCCGTCATTCTTCACCGTCGAGATGGAGCCAACAGCGACCCCCTCATCCAGGAAGGACAAGGTTGTTGCTTTGGGTCGGATGGGCAAGGGTCCAGCGGCGTCTTCAGCGGTGACGATGGTGGCGCCAAGCAACTTCATTTACGGCAACGGCCGCGGATCCGGCTTAGCGGCGGCCCTCTTCCATGTTGCCGGCGGCCCATCCCCTTCCTCGTGATTGAGCGAGTTGCTGCTAGTGATTCTTATCAGTTTTTCAGATCTACTAGCAATAACACTGAACTCAAACGAACAATACTAGCAGTTGCACTGAATTTTTGCAATCAACCACATAATTTTTAGTGCAGATTTAGAATTTAGTCTTAGATCCAGGCTTCAGTTTCTTCCTGTGATCAGGTTTCTGTCAGCTTGCTTATGTTCTAATTTTGTGCTTTTAGTTCTAGCTCTTGTGAAGAATGATGTCAAGGAGACTGAAAACTAGTGTCGAGTATTGGTGATAGTCATATTCTGTTCTAGCTCTTGTCAAGAATTTTAGAGAATTTTGTGCTTTCCAGTTCTAGCTCTTGTCAAGAATTTCAGAGAAGTGATAGCCATATTCTGTTCCCTAGTATTGGTCTTAGTTTTCCAATTTTTGTTATCTGTCACCAGTATTATCCTCCAGAAGTTCGTTGCCTGATATCTTTTTCAGAATTTTGAAAGCCATCACACTCCTGGATGTATTGTTTTTTATTTCTTATTTTTGCTGCTCTTTTTCTATATTAGATCATTTTTTCCTGCTGCGTGCATGCTGCCACCGTAAAGCTGTTGTGGTTGTGTCCCAGATCCATAGCGAGGTGAATCTTAAATTGAAAGAGAACGCCAGGAGGCTCTCTGTTTGCTTATGAGGAAAATAAAATTCTTTACAATTATAGTATGAACATTTGTAATCTTTGACTGTGGCTATGAAATTATGTTGTATCAAATAGCAACACAATGATATTAGTAAAATGATGTTCATGATTGATCATGACTATATACAAGCATTAAACTACTTATAGACAGTCAAATAGACGACTCTGTCTGTGGATTGTATAAGTTGTCTGTTTGGTTGTCTGTGTTGTGGATTCCAAAAACTTACAGACAGATACATGTCTGTGGGTTGTACATGCCCTCATGCTTCTTATTGCTTCAAACCATAACTTATAATCACACGAGGCATGTTGAACCGTGTCGGCACAACACAAGTTTTTTTCCCCCTATTGTAAGCATGGCCCATGGCACCTTGGGCTGTCCTTATGCCGAGATACTAGCTAGGCACTGCGTGCACAGCCCCAATACCATCTCTTGAGCATTTGGAGAGTCTTTCAAGCCAAGGATTTGAGTTTTAACATTGATCCTAGACAAGAAGAGTAGGTGCTCTCGTGGTTCAAGCCCTGCATCCTCTTAATTAAAAAAGCGGAGGTGCAGTCTGCTCCTTCCCGTCAAGTTTTTTTTATCCTAGACAAGAAGAAGAAGTTGTCTATTGAAGCACACCCAAGTGTTGTGGAGTGCTCCAGTAAGTTTGTATCACCTCAACATATCTAGTAATAACCCTCAAGCTCAATGTTTGTGAATTGTTTCGGAAGAGAATAGGGTTGAAAGGGACTATGCCTTGTGATTTTCTCAATAACGAGGATATACGCATTCCTTTGTGGTTTGCTTGAACCTATGTCTTTGTGGTTTCCTCACCTTTATAGTACAAGTTTTTATATGCAGAGCTTCAACGTTCCCCTCCTAGAATAAATAAAAGAAATGAGCCACTCCCTCTATACCAGTAAAAATAATAAAAGTCTCGCTTTCCAAAGAGTTAAATATTTTGAGTTTAATCAAGTGTATAAAAATACTATAGATGTGATATTTTATTTTTATTCTTATTATGACGGAGGGAGTAGATGAGAACGCCGTGGGAAAATGTTCATTCCTTCATAGTACAGCAATCAAGATATGAAGTTGATTGAAGTGAAAGGAAGCGTGTGATTAGTTGAGAAACGAATGTTTAGTTCGGCAAACAGTGCCAGCGCCCAGCAGTACATGTTTCCAAAAAAGAACTACAAGTGCACCAACCATGAGCATTTGCTTCGAATTGACTGGGAACGAATCTTTGCTTCTACGAGGAATAGCGCTGTTTCTAGTGTGCTATAGCATGATGAGGGGGAGTGGGAGAGTGCAATTACCTCCCACCGTCTCAGAAAAATTCAATTCTTATTTTTGAGTAGTCAAATAATTTAAACTTTAATCAACTTTTTCAAAAAATACTAACGTTTATTATATATCACTGAATTAATTATAATATATATATATATTTATAATACAGATATAAATGTGAATACTATTTGGTCAAACTTATGCTAGTTTGACTGATATGAACCCATGGTTGATTTTTTTTTGAAGGGGGGGGGGGAGATGGAGTAAATTTGAGTAGAATTTGTTGCTTTCTTCCGAAAAAAAAAGGAAGAAAAAGTTGAAGTGGCTGCAAACACCCATCATTTACTGCATGTTCCGTGCTTAATTGGGATTTGTTTTCTGGTAAGCAAGATAAAACTTGCATCTCCCAGATCAACTCTTAACACCGTCATCCATGCATTGCTATGTTTCCACATAGAGACTGTTTTTTTGTGTGATTTTCATCAGTTCTGTTGAAAAGATACTAATATCTATGACAATGAAATAATACATTATAAAAATATATTTTACAATTAGATTCAATAAAATATTAATATATGTTGTAAATCATTACTACACAAATGATGTTGTGTGGCGGTGTCCTTTTATTAACCGAGTCGTTTTCAAATTCCAACTGCCTCAGTTAATGCTTGGGATTAACGGAAGCGGTCGTTTTCATTAGCCAAGGTGATTACAATTAACCGTCTCATAAAATCAGTTTACGAAGGTGGTTAAAAAAATAATCGCCTCCTAAAATCTACTAACGGTGGCCTTATAAGAGGTGCGCCTCAAAAAATCAGGCTATTTTCGAAGGCGGACCTCGATAAGTCTTGGCCGAGCCCACGCCGCTCAACGTGGCCATAGCCTGGGACTTCATAGTATATGACAAAAAGTTATAAACCCTAGCCCTCATTTCACTCCCACTCAAGTGCACCCACTGGCCCTCCATCAACACACGACGCCTGCCACTTCCCTCTCCCTCTCCACTGCCCACACCCCATCTCTTCTCTACCTCTAGCGACACGTGTCACCTCCATCTCCCTCACTACTGCCCACGTCATCTCACGTCTCTCCCTCTGATGGCGCGCGGCGCGGCGGCCCTAGGTGGCCGCCCCAACGCTCCCTCTCTCCTCTCTCTCTGGTGGCCCGACGCATCGGCTCTAGGAACGTGGTGGCACTAGTCCCAGCCGCCCTGGCGCACACTCTCTCCTTTCCCTCCGGTGACGCGCGGCACAGTGGCTCCAAGAGCGCAGCGGTGTTGGTCCCAGCTAGCCCGGCGCGCCTTATCCCCTCTCTCCCTCCAACAGCGTGTGGCGAGCAGATCTGGCGAGCAGGCAACCAGATTTGGTGAGCAGCGGCCGAATTCGCCGAGTGGGTGGCCTCCTCTAGCGAGCAGACGCGACGGCAGTGCAGATCTGGTGAGCGAAGCGGCGGTGCGGGATGGTCTCGACGGACACATGGATGGACTCACTGGGCTTCCACGGGTCTTCTTTTTTTATTTTATTTACCGAGGCTGGTATTTCAACCGTCTCAATAAAAATTGATTTACCATAATCTTTAAACTGAGGCGGTTGTGTGCATTGTTGACACTCAAATTTGGCTTGGACTCTTGTCTTGAATATTCATGGAGATGCTTTCAGCTGGTTCGTATAGGCTGTCCATCAGGCCGTGTCAAGCTATCGCAGGCATCCGCAGGAGTTAAGGTGCTGTCGTGCTGTGCATTGGTTTCCAGCGGTCAAAACAAACAGCAAAGAGATTCGATTCCATCTGCTACATGAGAAGCTAAATCATCTCACTTGTCCGGAGCAGGGAAGGTTATTTAATATTCCAAATACTTAGCAAAGAACGATACAGATGCACATCACGTGAATAGAAGAGAAAGGCAAGAGAAGCTAGAAGATTAAAGGAAATGAGAGACATGCTTGCACATGATCATCAGACTTGCATGTTGGGCTATTAGCGATACTCATGCATGGCCAATTAGCATATTTGCCTACTTCGATCTGATGAATTAAGCCAAGCATGAGATGGAGCAGCTGGGATGAAATATTTGCTTCCGCCTTAGGGAGATCAGCCCTGCATTCGCTTGAATGATAGTCTCAGGCTTGCCGATCGAACTAGCCCTAACTGGTATATGATCTAGGATCAATCCGGCGTCAACACCTGCCTCAGTTAATGTCTTGATTAAGTTTACAATAGTGAATATTTATGTTATCTTTATAAGTCCATTTAAATAAAAGTCTGGTTCCTTAAGAGATTTAGAGGATTTTTAGAACTGCTTCACTCCATGTTTTTTTTATAATTTTGCTCCATGTTTTTTAGCCAGCAAGCTTAGCTTCATACACTCTGCTCGAAGAAAGAAAATATGAAGTTGTGAGAGAACTTAAAGGTATATTTCACAAACTCTAGGTTTTCTATGAAGCTACTCCAAAATAAAATTTATAAAGCAGAGTTCATGAATCAATTCCAACCGTCCAAACACGCCCTTAATAATAAAATCTCATCACATTTGTACAGCCATCTTTACAGCGAACTACTGAGCACCTTTCCCTTTTCAATTTGCAATTGGACGAGTGGGCAATAGCATTCTATTTTTTAAAATTTTATCACCCACTATGATAAGCCCGGTAGGTTCCATGGCTCACTCACTCTTGTTGTTGGAGGCAGTAAAATTAATCCGGCGGTTACAGCGTGAGTCAGGCCGTCAAAAATTTTCAAGATTTTCTAACATATAGAATCTTTAGACGTATATAGAGCATTAAATATATATAAAAATAAAAAGTAATTGCATTGTTTGTCTGTAATTTACAAGATAAATTTTTTAAACATAGTTAATTCATGATTAGATAATAATTGTCAAATATAAACAAAAATACTATAATAGGCAAAGCCAAAAAAGTTCACAAACTAAATAAGGCCTTGTTTAGTTCAAAAAAATTTGCAAAACAGGCACTGTAGCACTTTCGTTTGTATTTGACAAATATTGTCCAATCATGCACTAACTAGGCTCAAAAGATTCGTCTCGTCAATTTCGACCAAACTATGTAATAAGTATTTATTTTCGTCTATATTTAATACTTCATGCACACATCTAAAGATTCGATGTAACGGAGAATCTGAAAAATTTTGCAAAATTTTTTGGGAAGTAAACAAGGCCTAAGGCCTCAATCATAGAGATCGGGGCCTGTTTCGTTCTTCCTAAAAGCCAAAAATTTTTCAAGCTCCGTCATATTGAATCTTGCGACACGAATATATATATATATATATATATATATATATATATATATATATATATATATATATATCGTTTTCCGTACTCCCAAGAGTAGTTATTTCTATCTTCAGTAAACCACATTACGTATGTGCTCATACTTGTTTATCGGTTTGAGTATGTTTATATACTCATATTAAGATATTCTAAATCATACCACACAAAAAAAATTCGAAGGAATCACATATTTTTTAATATATTACTAAAATACCACTATTGTATATATATATAATAAGTATAACCACATACTCTATGTATGCATATATACTTAATATACATATCACCTTAGATAGTATAGTATGATCATATACTTCATCTACATACATTTCGTTCAGTCATATACATCCTAAATATAAAGATATAGACATGAGAGTAACTACTCCTGAGAGTACGAAGTAATTTTCCTATATATATAATTTACCTATAATTTGTGAAACAAATTTTTAAAATCTTGTTAATTCATGATCGGACAATAATTATCAAATATTGTATTAAAAAAATTTCACGAAGGTGGCCTTGGTCGAATGAATAAACAAGGCAGGTGTCTGGTCAGTGATCAGGTCCATTTCACTGTTTGGCCGTATGCAGAAGTGGTGCTGTTGGACTGACCTGTCTGCCGTGAGCTCGTGAATCGGAATCGTGACCGTGGGGATGGATTGCGCCGGCACGGGTTCTGACACCGATTCTCTGACATCTTCAGCGTGCGTGCCGTTCTGCCATGTCTAGCATATGCAGGTCTTGTTTCGCACGGGCCAGAAAAGAGTTTCATAAAGCAAAACTGTTTTAAAAAATTATTTAGCAAAACAGGCAACTTTATACGATGAAAAAAGAAATAAGAGAGAGGTAGAATAAACTAATTTTTTTAGCTTTATCCCAACTTATATCTTTACGAAAGAAGAAAGAAAATAGCTTCATCTATCAAACTATTTTGAAAAATAGTGTTTGAAAAAAAACAACTCACAACAACTTCTAAATCTATTGTGAGCTATGTCAAACAGACCTATAGTTGCATGCTGCCAGTGCCGTAGTATGGGAGTAGTATACTTCAATCATGCTCTCCGGTTCCTAAAAACCGTCGTTGTTAGTATACGTACTAAAAGTTTGACTTGATTTATTAAAAATACATACAATATTTAAATTTCTAAATAAATTTATTAAAAACTAAATTTATAGATCTTTCTAATAATACTAATTATGTACTATAAATATTAATATTTGTAATATATATTTAATTAAAGTTGTTTCTTAAAAAGTAAAGGACAGATATTTAGAGAAAAGGAGAGCATAGGCAGACGCCCAGACGGGAGGACCGGAGGAGTATCATCATCGGGGTTCTTGGGTCGGGCCGTTCGGACCGAATTTTGGTCCGACAATTTTCCGGCCGAGGCTCGGGACTGTTTTCTGCTGAGCCGCATGATGCCGTGCATCTGAATTATTACGCTGGGTCTGTCTGGACTGTTCTTCAACTTTTAGCGTGTGGAGAGTTGATGCTGACATCTGACGCACAATCCACCTCACTCAACAGCCTAGCTCACGCATGCACATATACTTCGGCCTTGTTTAGTTCCTAAAAAATTTTACAAAATTTTTCAGATTCTCAATCACATTGAATCTTTAGACGCATGCATGCAGTATTAAATATAGATGAAAATAAAAACTAATTGCACAGTTTGGTCGGAATTGACGAGACGAATCTTTTGAGTCTAGTTAGTCAATGATTGGATAATATTTGTCAAATACAAATGAAAGTGCTACAGTATCAATTTTGCAAAAAAAATTTAGAACTAAACAAGGCCTTCAAATAAACTAAAAAAGTCATAACTCCAAAACAAAAAATTCAAATTAAATTTCGATTTCACTATCAGATTTCTTAAAATAAATCCTTCAAAACAAGATCCACATGAATATATTTAGACAAAAATTTATTGATGAGCATTTTTCTTATGAAGATAGACCATTTTTTTTATTGAGTAGAGACAATGTTCTAGATTTAAGGAACATTCCGTTTTCGTATGGAAAATATTCTTGGTTTAGAAAAACAGTATTTTTCAAACAGTAGACAATGTTCTAGGTTTAAAAAAATAATGTTCCGTCTTTATAAGAAGAATGTTCTCAGTTTAGATTCATAAAATTAGTACTGTAATATACGTAAAAATAAATCAAAAATAAATGCATAATACAAATAGAGATCAATGAAATCCAGAGCAAAGCATAAGAAAAAAATAAAAATACGTAGTAGAGAAAATTTAAAAGAATATCATATGGGTACTTTTCAAATATTCTAAAATATATTATAGGACATCACATGCGAACTAAGTGAACATCACTCAATACAATATAGAACATCACAAGAAACATAATAGAACAACACATGTATACTACATGAATATCACAGAATACATCATAGAATATTATTATATATTATGTGAACATCATATGTGTACTATACGAACATCACAAAAAATATCATAAAACATCACATCTATACCACGTGAATATAAAAAATATAATAGAACATCACATTTGTAACACATTAGTATCACATAAAATATCGTAGAACATGACATATATAGTACACAAACATCACAAAAAATATCACAGAACATGATATTATATCATGTGGATATCACAAAAAACATAGTAGAATATCACATCTATACTATATGAGCTAAATAGAAAAATTAAATATAAAACATAATTATAAGTAAGATAAATTCGCAAAAAAAGATATATAGAAAACCTAAAGATAAAAGAGAAAATAAAAAATAATGAAAGGTCACACCAAACAAAAAATAAGCAAAAAAATAAATTGAAAAAAGAAAATAATAAATAATAAGAAAATAATGGAAAAGAAAAGAAAAATAAGTTGAAGCTATAAAAAGGAATTAAAAAAAAGAAAAAGAAAATAAACGAAAAGAAAAACAAAATAAAGAAAAAAAGTATCAAGAAAATAGAAAAGAAACAAAAACAAAAGAAAATAAACAAGCAGGAGTGAAAAGTAAAGGAAAAAAGTACCAAGAAAATAGAAAAGAAACAAAACACAAAAGAAAATAAACAGGCAGGAGTGAAAAACAAAAGAAAAAGAAAAAAGGAAAGTAAAAGAAAAAGAAAAAGAAAAAAACATACGTACTTACCTGGAGAATCGTTGCGTGTGTATGTGAACCACGTCTGCGTGCTCACGTCCGTATGTGGGAATTAGGGGGAAAAGCACTGCGCGGAAGAATCATCGGATGAGCACTCGGACGGGAAGAATCCCGATCGATCATCATCGCCCCCCTCTTGCAGTCGTTAGTTGTAACCACGGAAAGCATTGAGTGCCCTTTGCTTCCCCTTCCTATCCACGTCTGGATCGATCGCATCGCATGATCCTCACCATCTTATTCTTCTCTTTTCCTTGTTCGGGGTAGGAGTGAAGAATTGGGACAAGCGCTTCCAAGATTACAGCCTCCACCAAAGAATGGGCCTTTACCTGCTGACCTATTGCCGAAGAGATTGATCAAAATGACTCATCTTAGGGCCTGTTTGGTACAGCTCACAGCAGCTTCATGAGCTGTTTTTTTTTTTTGCCAAACATTTGTTTTCAAAATAGCTTCATGGGAGAAGTTGTTTTTCCTCTCCTCTCACAAAGACATAAGTTGGGAAGAAGCTGAAAAAAATAACTTATTGTAGCTCTCCCCCTCATTTCTCTCTCTCAACTATGCATGAAATAGTTGATGAAGCTATTTTGCCAAACACTTTTTCCAAAACAGCTCGACTTCATCTAGAAAGTCACTTATGAAGCTATGTTCTAAAAAACAGCTTTACTATTAAAGTTGAGGTTTGTTTCAAATAAACCCTTATTCGGAGGACTTCTTTTAGCTCCTCCAGCTTCAACGGAGCTTGGGCCGAGGCCGATAAGACTTTTTTTTTCTTGTTTCACAGGCTCTCGATGTATTCAGAAGAAGAGAGAAACAATTTCACGCTATATTGCACAAAATTCAAAAGTTAGGATCCAATTCGGTAGGAAAACCCCTCCCAAATAAGGGCTGAACTTATACATCAACATGCTGAGGATACACAGATGATTGATAGAGATCACATAGTATCCATACGAGCATCATGTAACATAAAAGATAGGGTGCACAAAGAAAAGAAAATTTGATTAGGTCTCATAATATTCTAGTTCGTGCTAGAGCATAAATCGATAATTAGTTCTGTTATTTGCAAATAAAATGATGAAGTAGTTCAAGCTAAAAGAGAAGTGGTAAGATGTATTTTTGCAGACTTGCATTGCAGAATTTGGTCACAATCCAAGTGAATGAGCACGCATCCTTTATCAAATGAAAAGAAAAAAAAACATTGTGAGCAGATTCAGAAGAATAATATAAGGATTTTCGTTTTGCCCAAAATAAAATTCTGAATTCGCAATCTATTGCCATTGACAATGTACAGTATTAACAAATTTACAAGACTTCAAACTTCCAATAATGCACACAGATGAAGCCTCTGCACTAGATAGACCTTGGTACTATCCCTCTTCTCTATACCAAAAAATGACCGGATCTCGAAAAGACATTTTCAACACTGGCCAAAAAAGTAGTAGATATATATATCACAACTGCAGCTTACTTTTTTATACAGCTGGCTAATAGAATGAACTAAACCATGGGCAGAGCAGTCTCGGCACTCGTTACTCGACAATAATTTCCTTCGCCATCGCATCCTTGTTCACGACAAGTTTCCCATCTTCATCCCTGGTGAAAAGCTTCTCCATCAGTTCGTCCCAACTCGTTTTACCTGCAGATTTTGTTTCTGTGGTTGTCTCGCTATGAGTTTCAGAGGGTGGGCCAGTGCCACCATCCTCCTGAATGTCCTCTTCAGACAAGTCCGCGGCATGAGGAACATCCAGGGTCTTCGCTCGCTGGAGAGCATTCTTGTGTTCCTCCTCAAAACTTTGCAATCTCTCCATCTTTTGCTGCGGAGGTGGAGTCATTTCCTTCTTGCTGTCCATCATTAGCTGCGAAAAATATAGATCTGTAATCAATAACAAATATTCACTGCAAAAGTTAGCATACCATTGCTGCAAGTAACCACAAGTTCCAGCACATAGAAGCTCTGCTGAGTTTGCTGCTACAAAGATGTACTCGCTCAGTTCCAAATTATAAGATGTTTGGGCTTTTCTAGATACATTGCTTTAACTATGTATCTAGATATAGTGTAGATATCTAATGTATAGCAAAATCTATGTATCTAGAATAGCCAAAACATCTTATGTTTGGAATGGAGGGAGAACATTTCTGAACATTTTGTTCGCAAGTAGCTCACCCTTTTATTTTCCAGGTTAATTCATATTGGTAAAAGGTAGACATCTTCCAAAAGCAGTGTACTACAAAAAAAAATGATGACACAAAGTGTACTTCCTTTTTTTAAACGCAAAAGTGTACATCCTAATTTACAACAGCTTTTAAGAAGAATAATGCACACAAAAGAGAAATAGCAGAAGCAAAAAGGATAACATGTAAAGCAAAGTCTAAACAAGTATGCTATTCATAGATGCTTGGAAAAAATACAGTTGTGGCACAGTTTTCCTTGGTTTTCCATACGGCAAAACCATATAAGCTAGTCATGCAAACATGGTTCGACAATTTCTTGTTGATGCTCCGCTATTTAGGAGTTAGTATCTTGTCATACTGTTTCCATATATTGGATATTTGTAGTATATATATGGTCGGGGTTCTTCCTTTTCATTTTCTAACAATTTCTTGTAAGTACAATGGTATATCAACCATAAATATAATATGGCCTAGATGTAGCAATTGGATAAGTGTGTAATCAACAAGATACCACAGACAATTAAAAAAGGGAAATCTGCAACATGTATAATGAGTATATACCTCTAAAGCCTTTTGTGATTCCCGTTCAATCCAAGCAATGGCATGATCAGAAGTGGTACTGCATGATAACACAACATGCTCAAATCGTCCTTCCACTGGAATTGCAGTTCTGACCTCAGGTGGGAATCTTCCACATCTGCAGATGAGTAGCATTGTAGTCATTATTAAAAATATCAAAACATACTTTTTGTGTACAACAATGAAGTTATATAAAATAAAACATCTCACTTTGTATTATGCAGATAGTGCTGTATGAATATACATCAAACCTAGGCACTGACATGGATCACACTCAATGACAATAGACCCTAATAAGATATATTATCTGATAATCTCCAGATAACACGTCAATTTTGAAACAACTAATCTGTACTAGGCTCCTGAACTCTATGTTATTTATTCTTAATATTCGTAATTCATTTCATCTTGTAATGGACCAGCAGAAATGTAAGGAAGTTGAGGAAAACAAGGTAATTATTATACTTGCTCTAATGTCTGGGGCCGTCTTAACCCCCGCAGGTCTTTTTTTTTAGGAAAACAAGGTAGCCTTCATCTGTTCAAACAATATAGAAGAATACATGATGGGAGCTTCCATACTCTCATGCACGAGCAGACTGAAGCTTTGCTGCTTTCTGCTAAAAAAAAAAGGACTAACAATCCTTGCTATAAATCATGAAAAAGGGCTGTAGTATGTATTATAAGCAACAGGCAGGAGTTTCCTTATACTAGAAGAGTAGGTTTGTTGTTTATACTATTTATGACATCAAAAACAGAAACGAGCAATTAGCAAGCAGGGGAAGCTACTCTTTGCAATGATATGATACATTACCTGCAAAATTTCCTCTCAACGATATGATACATTCGCCCAGGAGCATACAATCTTCTTGGATCTTTAAATTTTCTCTTGTCTTGTTTAAATGTATCTCTCAAGCAGATGAGGAATAGCAAGCAGGGCAAGCTGTTCAAAGCATAAAGGCCTGGTGAAAAACTCAATCATACATGCAGTTGTTCTGTTTTTCCTAAACAAGAGCAGAAAGACATAAGAATCTGGAGAAAGTGATCTAGTTACCAGAAGATAGACCCAAAAATGTACTCTAGTGGTGTTGGCGTTCTTGGCAAAAAGTCATCCTGGAAGAGACACCAAAATGTAAGCCAAAGACTTCAGATGAGACTAAGATTTCATTAGTGCCAGAGATGAAAATTAAACTGACAACATAGGATTGGCTGGATTCATAAAGGTTCATTTATTATTCAGAATAAACAAGACAGCAACAGAGCAACAACCAACATTGGCATTTTAAGAGTTGCAGAACACACAAATACTCCTTATCAACTCAACTTGCTGCATGCCTGCATGAAACAAATTCATTGTGTTTTGGGGCAATGCGAAAGCAGGGTATATTTACTGGTACAGGCTCTGCTCTCAAATTGAACATTGTGTTTCATGATCGACAGATATGACTTAAACCTCCTGTAAACAACCTTTCTTTAGCACGTGAAAACTAAATGATTCCTGCCGTTCTGTCTAATCAAACTAATCCACCTTTTAAAGACATTCCGAATGAGGCAACAAGCAAAGCACATTTGATCAAATCGATCATCCCCTTTCCCCCTCTCCTCCCCACAAACCATCCCAACAGGGAAAATTGTTCATGAAAGGTAGCAAATCAACATCCGGAGAACTCCATGGCAACATCCTAATACAGCACGGTGCGACCACCTTAATATAGAAGAAGGTCAAACGCGTCCCCCGTAAGGCCGTACCTGGAGCACGACGGAGTTGATGACGTCAGCGTACTTGACGGCGAGGTTGAGCGACATACACCTGGCGGGCGCGAGCGCGTAGCACTTGACTCGGCTCCTGGGTATGTTGTCGAACTCCTTGCGGTTGTTGACCACCAGCACGGTCATGAGCGCGGCGATGCCGGAGCCGAGCGAGTGGCCCGTGAGCACGAGCTTGTACTCGGGCCCGTAGCGGCGCAGCAGGTACCGCAGCGTCTCCGTCTCCCGCTCCAGGATGAACTTGGCGGCCTTGAGCAGGCCGTGGTGCACGTAGCCGCCGTCGAACATCTGCATCCCGAGCTTGTTGTCCATGAGCACCTGCGGAACGAAACGAATTGTGATGCGGCGGCAAACCCGTCAAATCTCGCCTGCTCATGGACCGACGGCCAATCGCGCGATTGCTCGCGAGGTGCACGATGTCAGGCAGACAGGCACAGGCTAACCTTGTAGTCGGCGTTGCGCACGAGGTTGAGGCCGCGCACGGCGAGGATGATCTCCTTGTGCGCCTCGTCGACGTAGACAAGGTAGGGCGGGCACGCGTTGCCGACGTCCGCGTAGGTGGCCCGCTTGACGATGCCACTGGGGTCGATGTCGAAGTAGCCGCGCTCCGGTGGCGCGAACTTGGGGTTGGAGAGGTCCTCGTCGTAGTTTGCCAGCACGGCGCGGCAGAGGCGCGGGATGGGCTCGAACTCGTCGGGGGACGCCGGCGGCCACGTCTCGCTGTCGTAGGCGCCGATGTAGGTGAGCCGCTTCCACGCCCAGCGCGTGCAGCCCAGGCACACCACCCACTCGAGCCCACAACTCACCGACATGGCCACACCGCCCGCCGCCCCGACCCCAGCCGCACCCGGGCGCGCTCGCTCCCCTGCCTGCCTCGAGACCTCGGGGTCTGGCTGGTGCGGTGGCGGCGGCGGCTAAGGTCGTCGTCTCCTCCTGGCCTCCTCTTCTCTGCGGTCTGCCGGTCGCCTCCTCGGCCGCATCAAACGAACTCCGGCGGCTGCTGGGCGCTGCGGGTTTGCGAAAAACTTGGGTTTGGTCGTCTTCTCGCGAGTTGTCTATTATTTTTCGGCCTTTGTTTGTTCCGGAACCCACGAGCCCGGCGAGCTGGAGTGGGTGGCCCGGTGGGGGCGGACTGCTCCCTGTGCCTCTTCTGCTTCGCTGGCTGTGCGGCGGCGCCCACCTGCGCGCCACACTGGGTGGGGATTGGGCTCTTCGCTTTCCTTCGCGTTCGCGGTTTCGGACCGACGCGGTCATGAGACGAGCCTGCGCTAGCCGCTAGCCGCAGGCGCGGGCGGCGTGGATCGCCTGCGGGATCGGCACACTGGTTTTCGGACCGACGCGGTCACGACGAGATTTGCCACCGCGTAAAAAAGCCGCCGAGCTTCCTGCACCCATCTCATCGGTCAACGAATGCATCCAGGAAATTTCCTGCTGTACCGTTCTGTTCCATGCCCTTGTGTGGTTCACGAAAAGAAAAATTATAGATGTTTACATCTAATATATGAATACATATTTGAAATATTAAAAGTAAACTAATTAAAGATAAATTATATAGCTCCTTCGAAAATTGCGAAATGAATTTATTAGTTCTAATTAATCAATCGATAGCACATATTGCTACTGTAACAATTATGACTAATCATGGACTAATTAGCCTTAAAAGATTCGTCTCGTGATTTATAACCAAACTATACAATTAGTTTTTATTTTTATCTGCATTTAATACTCTATGTATGTATCGAAATATTCGATAGGATAGATAAAAAATTTTTGGGTAGAATACTAAGTTTAGTTCGCCCCAAAAACCAAAAACTTTTCAAGATTTCCCGTTACATTAAATCTTACGGCACATTTACAGAGCATTAAATATAGATAAAAACAAAAACTAATTGCATAGTTTGCATGTAAATCGCGAGACAAATCTTTTAAGTCTAGTTACTACATGATTGGATAATGTATATCAAATAAAAACAGAAATGCTATAGTATCAAGATCCAAAAAGTTTTTTTATCATGTTTGGTACAGCTCAGCTCCATAAGTAAAGCTATTTTCTTCTCTTCTCACAAAAATATGAGTCGGGATGAAACCGAAAAAAATAGTTTATCCTAGTTCTATCTTCCATTTCTGTCTTTCATCTATACATGAAGCTGCTGGTGAAAATATTTTACCAAACAATTTTTTCAAAGCAACTAGATTTTACTTAAAAAGTTACTCATAAAGCTCTTTTATAAAAAGAATATGACACAGACCTAAACACCCCTACCGTAAAGCCGCGGCGGGCCTCTGCCTGTGCAGGGCAGGGTATTTCTTTCATCTTAGTTTCCAAAAAAAATTCAAAATTTTCTAGATTTTTTGTCTTATCCAATCTTGCGACACATAAATCGAGTATTAAATATACATAAAAATAATAATTAATTATATTGTTTGTCTGTAGTTTGCGAGACGAATCTTTTAAACCTAATTAGTTTATAATTAAATAATATTTATCAAATAGAAATGAAAGTATTATAGTGTTCATTTTGCAAAAAAAAATTGGAACTAAACAAAGCCCAAATGAGAAAAAAGGAATTACACAATAGAAAAATGTGCGAATTCGTTTCTGAGACACGGATATAACGGAAATCCCTGCCCTGTTTGAACTACTACGTGATCAGGTCTACAGCCCCGACAAAGCTAGATAATGGCGCCAAGAGGGCTTAGAGCTCAGGCGTGAGATGGAGGCCACAAACTAACATGGACAGAAAGAGCACAGTAATACCGGAGCTCTCTGTAGTAACGGCGTATGCCGTACGCTTCTCTTCCCCTGTTCATCCCCAAATCCCTAGATCTCCCGCTCTTTGTTTGTGGATCTGCTCGGAGCCGATCACTGCTCGTTGATCCTTTCCTCCGCCGACCGATCCTCCGTGTTCGCGCCTTTTCGCCGGTGGGATCCACGGCTCTGCTGTTGGAACTCGGCGGCGACACCTGCCCCCTCGCCACGCCTGCTGCTGCCACGAAGCCTTCGATTCGCTCCCCGTCTTCGTTCACAGCTCCATCGATTCTCCATGCCTTTTTACCAGCAATACCACTTCCATTTCACCTTTCTCGCCCCTTTCATCCGTCTCCTTTTTCCTCTCCTAGCCATGCATGACGGAGACCCCAAGGATACGGTCCCCTCTCCGATGGAGCATGTTCCCCCGGATCCTGGCCTGACCCATGTTGGAGGTTTCCCCATCATGGCCACCATACCTCCACCTCCCACCACAGTTTCTACCTCCACGGTTACTGCTTCCCTTCCCGCAGCTACTGCTGGTGTGTCTCTTTCTGGGCTTGTGCCTCTGGCCTCGGGTCGCTTACCCCAGACAGAGACACGTTCCCATCCGGAGGACCCTCATCTCATCCGAGCGCTTCAAGACCTGCAGCTGTCCGTGGCTCACGCATCTCCAGGCTCTAGTCATCTCAATGATGTGTCTGAAGCCACCCCTTTCAACCTGATGATGCTGATTGCTGATCCTCTCAGATTGGCGGCCCATATCAGCCAGGACACAGTCTGGAGAGATCTCAGCAATGCCTGGAGGCAGCGAGTCAGAGGTATCAACGAGGTAATACCAAATCTGTTCCTAGTCAGTTTTGATACTCCTGGTGATATGATGGCAGTGTTAAGAAATCAACCCTGGACTGTGCGTGGTCATAATGTGCTCCTAGAAATATATGATGAAAATAAGAATCCTGATGACTACAGATTTCAGTTTATGCATGTTACTGCCAGACTTTATGGTTTGCCTAGAGAGCTTAGATCTGAGGAAAGAATTAGAAACATTATTCAGCAGATTGGCATGCCTTCAGATTTTCACAGACTTAGCTCTCAGAGTTTTGCATCCGACCCCTGCTATGTTCCTGTCAAAATCAAGATAAATGTGAACAAACCTGCTGTGGACAAAATTGCTGTCTCTTTTAAAGATCTAAACCTGCAGTTGTTTGTCTGGGTCCATTATGAGAAAATCAAAAGAATTTGCATTTTCTGTGCTGCCTATTTCCATATTGCCGAACACTGTCCTCTCAGACTCAGGAGTATGACCAATCTGGAACCAGAAGAAGGCACTTTCTCCAACTCCTTTGGAGCATTTGGCAATTGGATGACTCAGTCCATCCACATCCCTATGCATCTAGTGCAGAATCAGATTCAAAGATTCAGTCAGTTAGCAGCTCCAGCATCTCCCACTTTAAATCAGCTGAGACAGGCATTTGCAGCAAGGATAGGTTTTACCTCTTCAAGTCACAGTCTTAATGCTGCCAATCAAAGGGGGACAAGTCAGAGGAAGCATTGGCTCTCCATTACCTTTTCCTCGCAGATCTGAAGATCAAGAAGGTCAATTCGCTGCTCATGAAGCGATGACAGTTGATAAGATCCAGCCTGAGGTCAGGAATGAGATTGAAATGAAGGAAGTACTGGATACCCGAACAGCACATACAACAGTCCAGACTCAAGGGCACATGACTGAAACACAATAGCTTGCTAGAAGGGTCATGGCCTTTGGCACAGGACAGCATCAGCAAACCTCAACGGCTCCAGCTCAGGAATCAGAGCAATCCGCTCATATCAACACTTCTAATGCTCAGATTCAGCTCAGCTCAACAGTTCCAAATCAAGCTCCTCCTTCCACTAATCCTCAGATGCTCCAGCTTACTCAGTATAACATAAGGCAAACTCAAGTTCAACTCCAAGTCACCTCTCCGGTTGATTCAATGATAATTGTTACTCAGGCAGGGAATCAGGAAGATGCTCAGAACATTACTCAAGCGCAGCCCATTAATCAAAACCTCTTTACGCAGGCTCAGGCCGGCCCTGTTACTACAGTCCAACTCACTAAAAGGCTTGACTCAGCACAGCCAGGGAACCTGCAAGGTCATTTCATTGGGGCTAACCCCACTCAGACGCCTAGGGGTTCGCTTGACCCTTCGGGACTCCCTAGCGCTCATGACAGGGGCAAAAAGGTCTTTGAGGCTTCCCCTTCCTATATATCCTTGGCCTCAGCTCCAGCGGTGTCTAATGCTACCTTCAGCACTTCTGCTCTCCTGAACACTAATTTCCTTCTATCCCAACTCAGAGCTCAAGCAATTCTTGGCACTCTATCTCAAGATGCGGGTTCTACAGTTCCCTTCAATACTGATGCCCTTTGGGAAATTTATGCTATGCAACAAGGTATCCACCCTCATAATATTGTTCCGCCTCTGGATCCCAGTCAACTCATTTCCTCCACTCACACTAACTCGCCGGCCACCCCCTCTGTGTCGCCGGGATTCTCCCACCCAACCTCCCCTCATCCTCCGCTGCCGCCGCCTGGTTTCACTCCTGTTGACCACCCTACTCCTCCTCACTCTCCCCGCTTGGGCATCAATGCAAGCCCTGGATGGAGCTCCACTCTGCGAGTAGGGCCAGATCTGCCCACTCAGCGTCTTGGATCTCGAGGCAGGTTCGAAGGCCGGCACTCTAGGGGATCAGCGCGTAGATCCCCTGCTCCGCACTCGCCAGGACACTCTGTCACCGGCTCCTGGGAACCTCCGCTTCTCCAGAGGCCTCTGCTCCCCTTTGAAGATGAGCCTCCTTGGCAACGCAGAAGGGCCAACTCTGGAGCCAGAATCGACATCAGGGCCAACTCTACTCCGCAGGAGACTAACACATTCCCCCATCCAAGGAGCAGGGACCAGCATCAGGGGAGAGGGGTCACTGCCTCCACGGATCCAAGAGGTCAGTCTCAGTTCATTGGCCTTGATGAAACCCCCCACGGCTACTCCTTCAGTAGTACCTCCTCCCATGCGATGGGATTCATTCAAGGCACAGAAAACCAGGAGAACAATGCACGAGAGCACCTGCATCCTCATTCCAGGCCAGCAACAACTCCCCTGCGAGCTACAGAGGCAGACTCAGGCAACTCCAAAAGAACAGGCAGATCCAGATCTCGCACTCCTCCACGAGACGGAGCTCGTACTAGGTCTAGTAGGTGGGACAGAAGGGAACCCCCAGTCTCTAGAGATCTCAGCTCCAGTCCTGGGTGGTTGGTTGTAGCTGGGCAACAAGATAGAGGTCAACGATTTCAGCAACAATCCTCTCCGAACCTATATTGCACTTCTGGTAGCATCGATTGTGGCAACCCTCTGGGACAGATGCGGCCAACAGATCAGATCACGTCTGCTCTAGAATATCAGCAAGCTAATCTGTTGTGGAGGCCGATCACAACAGACTTCAGTGTTCGTCAAAGCATGGCGTCGATTCATCCTGTTACTATTATGCAGCCTCACTTCGGCGGGCTTACTATGCGTGCTGATATACACAATCTGCGTCAAGAGTCCCAAACCAGTCTTCCTCCTCAGGATCCAGGCAGCTCTAGCAATCAAGATCAGCCTATTGGGAGCAGCCCTCATCCTCAACACAACCAAGGTACTTCTTCTCCAGCTATGGCGCCGGCTGAAAGGGCGCCATGAGTCTTCTGGCGTGGAACTGCCGAGGTTCAGGCGGGAACCTCCGCAGTTCAACCATGGTGCACCTTTCCTGCCTACTTCAATCAACTAAAGCACAGGTATGCTTTATATCAGAGACTCGTAATTCTAGTATTTCCAAAAATTTTATATTAAATCGTTTCAATCTTAATGATGTTTTTATTGTTCCCTCTCAAGGCCAATCTGGAGGCCTCTGGCTTCTTTGGAATGATGAAGTTGATATAACTGTCGTCGATCATTCGCAGCACTTCATCTTTGCTTTGTGTATAAATAAAACTTTGTCCAAGAACTTTGGTTTAGTCTGTATCTATGGTGACCCCCGTCACCAAACTACTGCTACTATCTGGGAGCAAGTTATCAACTTTGTTAATTTGAATAGTGCTCTTCCTATGTTCTGTATGGGGGATCTGAACGAACTTATGAATGTTAATGAAAAGCTAGGTCCGATGTGTGCTGATGCAAATCGTATAAATGATTTTTGTGCGTATGTTAAGCAATGTGGTTTTCTTGATCTGTGATATAGTGGCCCGGCTTATACATGGACTAACAAACATTTTTCTTCGATCCTACCTATGAAAGACTTGATCGTTGCTTAGGTAATGCAGATTGGTGTATGGCATTTCCCAATACTACTATCTACCGTCTCCCCATGATGTACAGCGACCATGCCCCTATCCTTGCGGTTCTTAACTCCACGACCAGGAAAACTCGCAAACCTTTCAGATTTGATAACTGGTGGCTAATGGATGAACAGTATCAAGAAGTTGCTCAACGAAGTTGGTCCAGATCTTCATCACGCACCTTCACACAAAAAACAAAATTTCTCGCTGCCGATCTTAGAAAATGGAGGAAAGCCAAACCCAGGAACTGTGACACCCTTGCCACTATTGAAGCCCAACTTCTCGATGATCAATCCAAGCTGCCTCATCAACAGGATTACAACCTCCAGAAACAACTGATTGAGAAGCATCAAGATATCATAGCCAAGGAAGAGGCTTATCACATCCAGCGAGCCAAAAAGAATTGGGCAACCCAAGGAGATAGAAACACCTCCTTCTTTTTTAGGGCCATCACCAAAAGACACAGGAAAAATAGAATTACCTATCTTATTAACCCGGATGGTTCTCACTCCACCACCCCCGATGATATTGCTAGTACTCTCAAAAACTATTTTCAATTGATTTTCACTTCTCAATCTAACAATGTTGCTACTAATAATCCTCACTCTTATTCCAACCTCTTAGTCCCAGGTAACTTACAGCAACAAGAAGGTATGATGGACGAGGACCACTTGGATTTTACCCACTCTATGCCTAATTCCAGGGAAATCCATGCAATCATCAAGGAAATGAAAAGTAACTCAACTCCGGGTCCTGACGGTCTTAACACAGCTTTCTACAAATCTGCTTGGCCTTGGATCAAAGAAGACGTCCTCAAGGTAATAAATGACTTCTACTCATCCAAAACCATGCAACCTGACATTAACCAAACTTATATTACCTTGATCCCCAAGAAAAGCCAGCCCACTGTTGACACCGTTTTTGGACACGTATCCAAGGATCGGTAAAGCATAGATCGGTAGATAGGGCAACAATAACTAGTCTGCAGGGGAGTTGCCGATGAGGACGGTTGCCGATGAAGAGACAGCTGAAGGTGACTAAGTCTAGAAGTGATGACATGTTCGTTGTTGGGTATTTTAAACGCGAACAGAAAAATCCGCAAGCGCACGGATACCGATGTAGCTTTCACCCGGGAGTATTCCAGAGTATCGATTTTCCACAGGGAACATGAGTGTACTAATTAAGAATCAAGATCGCCCAAGGATAACTATATAAGTATTTTTTTTGGTGGGAAGAGAGGAAGTTTCCTGAGAGTTCTCTAGTTGATCTAAGAATCAAGATTTAATTCAAGATTATCTATATCGGGACATCAGAGCACTAACCACAGAAAGAGATGAGAAGGGGGCTAGGAAGGTCTGACTACGGTCCTACAAACACCGATCCGAACGAGGTGGAATACGTCGACCGTTAGGGCTGTCACTACCCTAAGGCTACCACAACAATCCGCAGAATTGGGTGCAATTCCAGGTAATTGCAAGACTAAACACCACGTCTAATCTATTAATTACTACTCTAATGTTGCAAAGATTAGAGCACTTGATGCAAGCGGGAATCCAATAAATAACTTGAATGTAAATAAAAGTAATTAAAGAACTCAGGATTATGAATTGAAGAACCTGGAGAACGATGAAGAACGAACCAGTTGCTGCAAAAGTACAATGTTGAGGAAGATCCGACAGATCCGGCTCCTCCTCCTCCGCTCTCCTCTTCTCTCTCCCTATTTTCTAGATTACAACTAGAACTAACTAGAACTAGAACTAGAGGAACTAGAACTAGAACTAGATGAACTAGAACTAGATCTAGATGAACTAGAGGTAGAACTAGAAGAACTAGAGGGATCCTCTCTACTTGGATGAAGACTTGAAACCCTAACTTTAATTCTGTAGAAGAGGTATGATCTCCAGGGGCCAGGGGGCCTTGCTTATATAGTCCCTTCAAGTGAATCTGGGCCGTCGGATCAAACCGACATTGATCGCACGGTTTTCCTTGATCCTTTAGGTCGGTGGAGCATAATCCACGAAACGTGTCCTGATTGGGCACTGTAGCTGGGCGGGCGCCCTGCCTCCGAGCCCGATTTCCTTCCCGTTCGTTCCCGTGGCTTCTGGAGTCTTCTAGATGATAGAAAATTGCGCGACACGTTAATATCTCTATGTAAACCCGACGTGTGGGCCTTTCTTCCATATTTCCTGATAACCCCCTGCAGAAATACACAAACACCAAAACTCGTGGAATTCTGTCAGATAAAACCCTAAGTCTAGGTGTTGGTTGCATTTAGATCCTTTTCCATGATTAGTTGATGGTTAAATGTGAGCATTAAGGACCGTCAACAAGCTCCCCCAAGCTTAACCTTTGCTCGTCCCTGAGCAAAGCTAAAATCAGCAAGAAAACAGGGGTTACTTTTATGCCTCTTACTACAGGGTTTTTAAGGTCTTAAGTGATTGAAAAACAGAACGATCAAGTCAAGCACTATGTCTCAAGTTCTTCTGTCTAACCTTTGTTCTGGAGTATTTTTGTAAGTTCCCAAAATAAAACTGAGGCTTTTGCCTTTTTCTCGAAGGATATATAAGTAGAGCTTTAAAAGTTTTAGCATACTTACTTTGTATTTTGCTATGTCAATGCTCGGAGTAAGGGAGAGGAATGTCATACTCCTAGATCAAGACCTTTGACCTTTCTGAAAAGTTTGTCATCTCTTACTGGCATATTGCTTATTAGAGGGACCATGGGCTATCATTTTTTTTTCTTTCTTTTTTTTCAGTCTCTCTCTTTTTTTTTCTTCTCTTTTTTTTAAGTGGGCACTAAGTACCCCTAATTCTACTATCGGACACGTGTCCATTTTTTTTCACTCAGGTGGGTATCTTTGTACCCCTAATTCTACTTCGGACACTTGTCCATTTTTACCTCTCGTCTCACTCTCTTTTTTTTTTCGAATCAAATTTTTGCATAGTCCCATGCCTCTAACGCAATAATACTTCGGAAGAGTGAATCTTTTATATTTTTAGAACAAAAAGATCTTGATCTTGGGAGCATGATAATTCTCTCAACCAAAACTACAAGAATTAACAATGGCTTGAACAAAGCAAGTGCCCACAGTTTTAATATTTATATCTTATAAGACTCTAGGTATTATGATCTCATATATTTTTTTTTATGAATTTTTAGATTTTCAAAAGATAAAATCTCCAGAACTCTAGCAAAACTTGGAACAAGTTAAATAGTAGCTCAGACCTTCTCATATCATGTTTGTCAATTACCTAGACTTGAATCAAACTTTTTTTTATTTTTATTTAAAACTTAGAATTACACAAAACTATTGTATATTACTCAAAAGAAACACTTTGTTTGGTTTCATGGTTATGCATTATTTATTTATTTATTTATTTCCGAATACTAGAAAATAAAACCAAAGGAAGAAAAGTAATACTTATCTAGATACACGTGGGGGTGCCTCCCCCAAGCTGGATGTTGACATAGTCGTTCACTCTTGTGGTCTGCATGTTCGGTCTCACTCTTCTTAAGCTTCAAAATCCTGCACAACCCAAATAGACAACAAAACTCGTGGAACATGTTAAGGGTTAGGTAATTGTCTAGAGCTTATGAGAGCTTAATATGAGAATTCTATGAACTCAATCACATCAAGTTCCTCTACTAGGTTGTTTTGTGGCTCAAGATAGATTTTCAAGCGTTGACCATTTACCTTAAAAGTGTTACCTATGTCATCTTGGATGGTAATGGCTCCATGAGTTGAAGTGTCAATAACCTTGTATGGTCCATCCCACTTACTTCATAGCTTACCATGCCCAAAGAGCTTAACTCTTGAATTGAATAGTAGAACCTTATCTCCAGGCTTAAACTCCTTGCGCTTGATTCTCTTATCATGCCATCGTTTTGTTCTCTCTTTATAGATCCTTGAATTGTGGTAGGCTTTCTCTCTCCATTCTTCTAGCTCCGATAGTTGCATCAGACGATTCTCGCTAGCGAGGTGGAGATCCATGTTCCATTTCTTGAGTGCCCAATGAGCCTTAAACTCTACTTCCACAGGCAAATGACAAGTTTTTCCATATACATGTTGATAAGGTGACATGCCTATGGGTGTTTTGAATGTAGTTCTATATGCCCAAAGTGCATCAGGAAGTTTGTCCTTCCACCCCTTACCCATCTCATCTACGGTCTTTTGTAAAATATTTTTGATTTATTTGTTAGATGTTTCGGCTTGACCGCTAGTCTGAGGATGGTATGGTGTTGCGACGTTGTGTCGAACTCCATGATCGGCTAGGTACTTCCGGAAGATTTTGTCGATGAAGTGGGAACCTCCATCGCTTATGACTATTCGGGGTATACCAAAGCGAGGAAAGATTACTTCATGGAACATTCTCTTGGCATGTTTTGAATCAGCTGATCGACAAGGTAAGGCTTCTACCCATTTGGACACGTAATCCACAGCTACTAAGATATACTCGCAATTCCCGGACATAGGGAATGGCCCCATGAAATCAATGCCCCATACATCGAAAAGTTCTACTTGAAGATTATTTGTGAGAGGCATTTCATTTTGTGAGTTGATATTCCCATGTTTTTGACACCGGTGGCATCTCCTGACAAAGTCCTTTGTATCTTCATACATCGTTGGCCAGAAAAAACCACTTTGCCAAATTTTAGCATGTGTCCGAAATGCTCCATAGTGTCCTCCATATGGCGAGGCATGGCATCTTTCCATAATTTGAGTAGCCTCAGCCATAGGAACACACCTTCTCAAGAGTCCATCAGCGCAGACTCGGAAAAGATATGGCTCATCCCAAAGGTGGAAACGACTATCGTGAAGCAACTTCCTTTTGTTTGCACCAGGTGGGACATAGCCTTTTACTATAAAGTTTACGATGTTTGCGTACCATGGATCTGCATGTGTTATCTTAAGTAGGGTGTCATCCCTTAGGTAGTCATTTATGGGAAGTTCATCATGTGTTTCCTTATACTGAAGCCTAGACAAGTGGTCGGCTACGGAATTCTCAACTCCCTTCCTATCTCGGATTTCTAGGTCAAAGTCTTGGAGTAGAAGAATCCATCGAATTAGACGAGGCTTAGCATCTTTCTTAGTGAGGAGGTACTTGAGAGCAGCATGGTCTGAATAGATGATTATCTTTGCCCCCACTAAGTAAGATCTAAACTTGTCTATAGCAAAGACAACAGCTAAAAGCTCTTTTTCAGTTGTAGTGTAATTGAGCTGTGGTCCAGACAAGGTTTTGCTAGCGTAGGATATGGCATAATGCATTTTATCCTTGGTTTGTCCTAAAACGGCACCAACCGCAAAATCGCTAGCATCACACATGATCTCAAAAGGAAGATTCCAATCAGGTGGTTGGATAATCGGGGCTGAGATGAGTGCTTTCTTAAGAGTTTGAAAAGATTCATGACACTCATCACTAAAGATGAAAGGTGCATCCTTAGCTAGGAGACTAGTTAGGGGTCTAGCAATTTGAGAGAAATTCTTGATAAAGCGTCTATAGAACCCTGCATGTCCCAAAAAGCTACAGATTCCTTTCACATTCGTGGGAGGTGGAAGTTTTTCAATAACTTCAATCTTTGCTTTGTCCACCTCTATACCACGTTCGGACACTTTATGTCCTAGCACTATTCCTTCCTGAACCATAAAATGGCATTTCTCCCAGTTTAGGATTAAGTGCTTTTCTTCACATCGCTGCAAGACTCTATCTAAATTCTCCAAACAATGATCGAAGGTTTTGCCATAGACAGTAAAATCATCCATGAAAACCTCCATGATCTTCTCAATCATGTCCGAGAAAATAGACATCATGCACCGTTGGAAAGAAGCTGGAGCATTGCACAATCCGAACGACATTCGTCGGTATGCATAAGTTCCATATGGGCATGTAAAGGTAGTCTTTTCTTGGTCATCTGGGTGGATTGGGATTTGGTGGTATCCAGAATAACCATCAAGGAAACAAAAGAAATAGTGGATTGCAAGCCGTTCCAACATTTCATCAATGAAGGGTAACGGAAAGTGATCTTTCTTTGTAGCCTTATTGAGTTTTCGATAGTCAATACACATACGCCACCCAGTGACAATTCTTTGAGGGATGAGTTCATTCTTCTCATTCCTAACGACCGTCATTCCTCCTTTCTTTGGCACTACTTGGACAGGGCTAACCCACTCACTATGTGGCACAGGATAAATAATCCCAGCACGATAGAGTTTGAGGACCTCTTTCTTAACAACCTCTCGCATAGCATTGTTAAGTCTCCGTTGTGGTTCCCTTGAAGGTGTAGAATTGGGATCAATAGGGATACGATGAGTGCAGAGAATGGGACTAATGCCCGTGAGATCCTCGAGAGAGTAGCCAAAAGCTGATCTATGTCTTTCAAGAACAGTGACAAGTTGTTGTGTTTCATAATCGGAAAGCTCGTCACTGATAATTACTGGAGTTTTTGAGTTGTTGTGCAAGAAGACATATCTAAGGCCAGAAGGAAGAGGTTTTAATTCTATCGAAGGAGGTGAAGGTAGTTCATTTTTGTCTAGCTCAACGGGTTCTACCAACTCTTCTTCTTCTTGAACAAAGTGTTCATGATTAAAGAATGGTTGGGTCATCTCCTCTTGAGTCACCATTAAGACCTCCTCAATTGGATCTGGGTCAAGTTTGGGTTCCACTATTGTGTTAATTGATCTAGCAAGAGGAACAACAATAGTGGAATTCCCAACCTTGAAGTCTAAATGACCTCGTTGTGGTTGTTCCTGTAGAAGTTTCATGATTGGTCTGCCAATCAAGAGAGGAATCTCTGGTATGTCAAAAATGTGAAAGTCTAGACATATTCCAGAGTCCTTGATTCTAACAGAAACTGCCCTTAATACCCCATGGCTTTCTAGAATTAATCCAGATGGACTTTGTAAAAGTTTTTGAGATGGGGTTATGGACTCGTTGGGATAAAGAGTGTCAGCTAACTCCTTGGAAATAACATTTATCCCAACATATGGATTGTAGTGGACCTTCCTAACGGACCGTCTAATTTGGCACAGAAGAATGGTTGAAGGAGTGATGATCCGAGCTACCTCAGGAGACAGCTCTGCTTCTGTTAGCCATTCATAACTTAGAATAGCCGAAAGGCTTTTGATGTGTTCTATGTCAACAGATTCTTCTCTTAGAACAGATTGAGTGGTCCTTGCTAGAGGTCGTGTTTGGATAGGAAAATTCGAGGTGTTTCCATAATCTTCAAAAAGATCTTCCTCAAATTCAAAGGGATGCTCTAAAGGTGGTGGTTCATCATCCTTTAGTTGGTTTTGCATTCCCTTATCAGGAGGTTTCTCTACAACCAAATTAATAGGTGGGTCAGGTGGAATTTCTAACTCGGTTGCAAGTTCCTCATCTTTTGGTTTAGGATTAGGCTCGACTTCTTTTTCTTCTTCAGGAAACTCATCATAAATGCCTGTGTAAGGGGTATTTTCAAGGATTCTCTCTAGGATAGCTCTCCCCTCATCTGTGAGCTTGTGTGTGAATGAGCCTCCTGAAGCAATGTCGAGGTGAAGAGCAGCCTCCTTGCTTAGACCACGATAAAAGTGGTAGTACAGTACATGGTCAGGCAGGGAAAGGTCTGGACCGGAATTGGTAAGGCTTGTGAACCTAGCCCAAGCTGCTCCTAAAGTTTCCTTCTCTCCTTGTTTGAATGTAAGAATTTCGATTCTAAGGTCAGCGATTCGAAAAAGTGGGAAGAAAGCGAGACAAAAGTTGCCCCGAAGTTCATCCCAACTTCCATTAACGCCTCCTACAGAATGAGCATACCACTTTTTTGCTCTTCCCAAAAGGGAGAACGGAAATAATTTCCATTTAAGGGTGTCTTGTGTCATGCCGGAAATAGATCGGCAAGAGCACAACTGCTCGAATTCTCTAAGGTGGGTGTATGGATCTTCATCTACTTGCCCAAAGAAGGGTTGCTCCTGAATCATGGCTATTAGATCAGGGCCGAGGTCATAGCCATCTGTAAGAATTGGATGTGATGATGGTGGTGGCTCTAATAACTCGCCCTTTGGAGCAAAGAATTTATAGATAGGAGTGAAATCCATGTGGTATGGTGAAAATGGTAAGGTGAGTGTGGTAAAAGGGAAAGAAAAAGGATACACGGACGACTTGGTTCGAAACTAGCACAGCTACCGTTCCCCGGCAACGGCGCCAGAAAGCTTGTTGGGTATTTTAAACGCAAACAGAAAAATCCGCAAGCGCACGGATACCGATGTAGCTTTCACCCGGGAGTATTCCAGAGTATCGATTTTCCACAGAGAACGTGACTGTACTAATTAAGAATCAAGATCGCCCAAGGATAACTATATAAGTATTTTTTTTGGTGGGAAGAGAGGAAGTTTCCTGAGAGTTCTCTAGTTGATCTAAGAATCAAGATTTAATTCAAGATTATCTATATCGGGACATCAGAGCACTAACCACAGAAAGAGATGAGAAGGGGGCTAGGAAGGTCTGACTACGGTCCTACAAACACCGATCCGAACGAGGTGGAATACGTCGACCGTTAGGGCTGTCACTACCCTAAGGCTACCACAACAATCCGCAGGATTGGGTGCAATTCCAGGTAATTGCAAGACTAAACACCACGTCTAATCTATTAATTACTACTCTAATGTTGCAAAGATTAGAGCACTTGATGCAAGTGGGAATCCAATAAATAACTTGAATGTAAATAAAAGTAATTAAAGAACTCAGGATTATGAATTGAAGAACCTGGAGAACGATGAAGAACGAACCAGTTGCTGCAAAAGTACAATGTTGAGGAAGATCCGACAGATCCGGCTCCTCCTCCCCCGCTCTCCTCTTCTCTCTCCCTATTTTCTAGATTACAACTAGAACTAACTAGAACTAGAACTAGAGGAACTAGAACTAGAACTAGATGAACTAGAACTAGATCTAGATGAACTAGAGGTAGAACTAGAAGAACTAGAGGGATCCTCTCTACTTGGATGAAGACTTGAAACCCTAACTTTGATTCTGTAGAAGAGGTATGATCTCGAGGGGCCAGGGGGCCTTGCTTATATAGTCCCTTCAAGTGAATCTGGGCCGTCGGATCAAACCGACATTGATCGCACGGTTTTCCTTGATCCTTTAGGTCGGTGGAGCATAATCCGCGAAACGTGTCCTGATTGGGCACTGTAGCTGGGCGGGCGCCCAGGAGAGTTGGGCGGGCGCCCTGCCTCCGAGCCCGATTTCCTTCTCGTTCGTTCCCATGGCTTCTGGAGTCTTCTAGATGATAGAAAATTGCGCGACACGTTAATATCTCTATGTAAACCCGACGTGTGGGCCTTTCTTCCATATTTCCTGATAACCCCCTGCAGAAATACACAAACACCAAAACTCGTGGAATTCTGTCAGATAAAACCCTAAGTCTAGGTGTTGGTTGCATTTAGATCCTTTTCCATGATTAGTTGATGGTTAAATGTGAGCATTAAGGACCGTCAACATTCGTGCCGATGATCAGCGTTAGTCTTTGCCGATGGCTATGATGAGAAGTCTGCCGATGACTTGGAAGGGGAACGTGAAGGTTGCCGATTGATCTATGGTGGTGTTCCGGTTTGTCATGGGAGGATAGTTTTATGTTTTCCATAGGCGCTTAAATTCGTTTTGTATACGGATTCTGTTTAATTCGGAATTCAAATCCTAGTCGTGTCTGATTGTAGCTCTTTGAGCAGGGTATAAATGTAGACCCTAGGGCCTCGTAATGAGAATCAATCAAACACAAGTTTTTACTCATATTCTAGCATCTACTTTTTCGACGACTTCGTCATGTTTTCCTTTTTCATTACGAGTTATTAGGAGTTCGTCGACTTAAGCTCGGTGTATTCTCGAGTTCCGCGTGAATACCTCTTGGCCGTGACATCCGGGCGCATCGCTGTTGTCGGGACCAAAGTATTCGAGTTATCACCTTTGCCGATAGTAAGGTCAAATCGGCTAGCACGCCTTAACGTTTGAATCGGGTATTAGCCCTTTGTGTTTGCAGATCAACTTTTGCACCAACACATCTTTTGGCATGCCCGGTGGGACCTAAAATCAAGATCAAGATCAACATGTCGACTATCGAGTTCGACTTGGAGAACGTCATCCCTGTGACGGAAGCCAATCTCAAAGATGAGCAGAAGCAAGCTATTGCGAAAGCCATGGAGGATTACAAGCAGCAATGTTTGAAATCCTTTAGCATAAACAGGAGTGGCGAGGTGATCCAGAAGGAAGCACTGCTGACGCCTCGGCAGGTTACTTTTGAAGCCAATCGTGGTAAACTTCAAGACATGGTTGATAGTGCTGTTAACCGTGCCTTGATCAATCAAGCTGGTGTGCTGTCCAATACGGTTTTCAATGCCGTGGCTAGAACTTTCAAAGAAGGACAATTGCCACCAAATTATGTTGGTCCTTCTCATCATCAGCCGGGGTCACCAGTTGTCATAGCTCCATCGGTTGCAGCAGCCGCTGCGGGCACGGAAACTACTCTTCCTCCAAGCACGTTAGGAGTCACTAACGCGCAATCTACGCCGATGACAACCAATCCATCAACTTCAGATGAGCAGATCAAGTTTACCACAGATCTATTGGCATCGGCAATGTCGGGGTTCGTTCCTCCCAACTGGTGGGGTCATGGTATGCCCCCAGATATGATGTTGAAGACACCTAGAACATCTCAGACGGCTGACACGAGAGGCAAGACTCCTATGGCATCGGCACCTCCAAATATGCCGATGAACCAGAGTCCCCAGTATACTACAACTACTACTGCAAGACCTTACACTGGGAATTCTTAAGCTCCAACGTTCCAGATGCCTAACGCATCGGTAGATTCAATGCCGACGCAGTAGAGGTTTATGACACAACCAGGGTTCGGCAATTCAATGATGATGCCCAATCCTCAGCCATCGGCAGGGTTCATGCCGATGAATGCTAACACTGGATGGACAGGGTAGTTAGTCTTTCCACAAATGCCTCAACAGAATCATCAGGCTTCAGGGTTTCAGCAAGGCCAGATCTACCCTAGGTTCCAGAATCAAGGGTTGCCCAACCAGCCGATGAATCTTGGTCAACAATTTGGTGGTCAGACAATCAACCCCATGTTCCATGCGGATCGTGCGCCTCAGCGACACGTGGAAGTGTATCAGTAGGCACCAGATCCACAACTACCCCATCGGCAAGATGCCGATGCTTATTGGGTCGATAAGATTGCTAAAGTAATGAGGGACCAATTTGGGATAAAACGCAAAGTCAACACTTACTCTTATCGGACACCATATCCTCCTGCATACGACCTGATTCCACTTCCAAATCGGTACAAGGTACCAGATTTCACTAAGTGTTCTGGATAGGATGATACATCGACCATGGAGCATGTCAACAGGTTCATCATTCAGTCTGGCGAGGCTGCTAACAGAGATGAATTAAGGGTTCGATTATTCTTGTCATCCTTGTCTGGATCGGCTTTCACCTGGTTTATTTCATTGCCTCCTAACTCAGTAATTACTTGGGCCGATCTAGAGAAGCAATTCCATAAGTACTTCTTTTCTGGAGTCCATGAGAAGAAAATCACCGATTTGGTCAAATTGAAGCAACGCAATGATGAATCGGTTGAAAGTTTTGTGCAGAGACTGCGGGAGGTCAAGAACAAATGCTATAGTCTGGTTTTGGACGATCGGCAGCTGGCCGATTTAGCTTTCCAAGGTTTGTTGCCGCATGTTATATCCAAGTATGCCTCTCAAGAGTTCGATAGCTTAAGTCATTTGGTGTAGAGAATTTCTGATCAGGATATCAGGCCTTTTGAGCCCAAGAGAGCATGGAACAAAAAGGTGTCATTTGTTGATGAAGCAACAAGCTCGGATTCTAATGAGGAGCCAGTCATCGGCTTGGCAGAATGGGTAAAGAATAAGAAGCCAATGTCTTGCCCTTTTGGGCATAAAGAGCCAGAGAAGTTCACATTTGATATCACTAAAGCCGATAGGATATTTGACTTTCTACTTCAGGAAGGGCAAATCAAGTTGTCACCCAATCATGTGATCCCATCGGCTGAAGAGTTGAAGAAGATGAAATATTGCAAGTGGCACAATGCAACTTCTCACAGCACCAATGAGTGCAAAGTTTTTAGACAACAGCTGCAATCGGCTATAGAATCTGGGAGAATCAAATTTGATAGTTCCAAAGCCCAGAAGCCGATGAAGATCGATCAACATCCTTTCCCGACAAATATGTTGGATGCTAAGGGAAAAACCAAGGTCTTGACATCGGAAGCAGCTGAGAGGAGTGCATCGGTAGATCTCCAGCATCAAATTACTGCTGCCGATGCCAAAGGAAAAGGCTTAATCCAAGAGGGAACTAACTCAGGAAGGCCTCCCCGATCCGGTATTGTGATAACTCATAGAAGGCCTCGGGAAACTTGGCAGCAGCGTGAGGATCGGTATCGGTGCCAGCAAGAGGACTATCGTTGGGACGAAGAAAGACGTCGTCAAGAGTGGAATCGGCACAAGGATCACTGGAACTGCCCGTTCTTTATCCATTGCTGGGAGGAGAACATCAAGTTGCCCACTGTTAGAGATTGCCCTGAATGCAATGGTTATGATCGGTATGACAGATCCGATCGACGCTATCACGATGATGATCGGCGATTTAATGGGCCGATTAGGGGGAGAACGCCTGTTCATGATCGGCTGGGGGGCAGACTCAGTGTGCATGATAGGCTTGGTGATCGTGTTGAATATTTTCCTAGGAATCAGGAAGAGCTTGAGGAGATGGCTAATGCACGAGTTTCCGATGAATTCATATTTTGCAGGGACGCTAATACTTATCGAATGGAGTCAAGGGAACGTCGTCGTCCATCGGCAAGGCAGTCACCACTTCCCCCATGGTGTCCAGAGGGGTTGACAAAGACACAAAAAAAGGAGACTACAGCGCAAAAGACGAGAGGAGCTAAGCAAGGGTGAAAACTCTGGACAGTCTGGTCAGCAGCAGCCGGATCCAAAGGGAAAGGGACCATCGGCAGACGTCAACATGGTATTCATGTTGCCGATGGAGTTCCTTGCGCCATCCAGTGATGACGAGGAGTTGGAGTTTTTCGACCAGATAGCTCAGTTGGCTCTGGATCCGATGACAGCTATATTTGAAAAGTCTGCCAACAATGAAAGGCAGCATCTTAAAGCCCTGTTTGTCAAAGGAAGAGTTGATGGTCAGCCGATGACCAAGATTTTAATTGATGGTGGAGCTGCTATCAACATCATGTCATATGCAGTCTATCGGAAGCTTGGAAAAGGAGATCAAGATCTAACCAAGACCGATATGATGCTAAAAGACTTTGAAGGAAATATATCTCCGGTTAAGGGGGCAATCTGCGTCGAGTTGACCATCGGCAGCAAAACCTTGCCGACAACTTTCTTTGTGATCAGTGGAAATGGTGCCTATAATTTGCCGCTAGGAAGAGATTGGATTCATGCCAATTGTTGCATCCCGTCTACAATGCACCAATGTTTGGTTCAGTGGGTAGGTGACAAGATTGAGATTGTCCCGGGAGATTCTTCTTATGTCATTGCATCGGTAGAGGCGGATACCTATGAGAGGACTAGGTGCATCTCGGGAGAGATTTGGGAGAAAGATTTCCTCAAAGTTGCCGATTATGAAATTCCACCGATCCAAGCAGTCGGTTCTGATGAGGAGTTTTAATGGATAGGTTCGCCGATGATGGAAAATTAGGCCAGGGATTCACATCGGCCGATGATTTAGTAGAAGTAGATATAGGTAGTGGTGATAAACCTAGACCTACTTTTATTAGTGCTAAGTTAAATTCTGAATGTAAGCAGCAGTTAACCGATTTGTTAAAGGAATATAAAGATTGCTTTGCTTGGGATTATACTGAGATGCCTGGTTTAGACTGATCAATTGTTGAACATCGGTTACCCATCAAGTCTGGATTTCGGCCACATCAGCAGCCAGCTCGCCGATGTAATCCTAATATCCTTCCTGATATCAAGGCCGAGATAACCAAACTTATCGAAGCTAAATTTATTCGGCAATGTCGGTATGCCGAGTGGATTTCCAATGTTGTTCCAGTTTACAAGAAAAATGGGAAGCTTCGGGTTTGTATCGACTTCAAGAATCTCAATAAAGCTACACCGATGGATGGCTACCCAATGCCAGTTGCCGATCTGCTAGTTGATGCTGCGGCTGGACATCGGATTATCAGCTTTATGGATGGCAATGCAGGATACAATCAGATATTCATGGCTGAAGAAGATATTCCAAAGACTGCATTCAGATGTCCTGGTCATGTTGGGTTGTTCGAGTGGATAGTCATGACCTTTGGCTTGAAAAATGCTGGTGCTACTTATCAGAGGGCCATGAATTTTATATTTCATGAGTTCATCGGCAAGCTGGTGGAAATTTATATTGATGATGTAGTGGTTAAGTCTGGAGATTTCACAAAACATCTTGCCGATTTGCGAAAGGTGTTGGAATGCACAAGGAAGCATGGTTTGAAGATGAACCCTAACAAGTGTGCATTTGGTGTATCGGCAGGACAATTCCTTGGTTTCATGGTGCATCAAAAGGAGATTGAAATTAGCAGGAGATCCATCGATGCTATTAACAAAATAGTTGCTCCTACCAACAAAACTGAGCTCCAGTCCTTGATCGGCAAGGTAAATTTTATCAGAAGGTTTATTTCCAACTTGTGTGGTAAAATTCGTGCTTTCAGTCCCTTGCTTAAGTTGAAAGCCGATCAAGAGTTCGTATGGGGGAAAGAGAAACAGTTGGCTTTAGATGAAATCAAGAATTATTTGGTAAATCCTCCAGTTCTGATTCCACCTCAGCAAGGAAAGCCCTTCAGGTTATATTTGTCTACCGATGGGATGGTCATCGGTTCGGCTTTAATTCAAGAATTTGAAGGGAAAGAACATGTGATTTACTATTTAAGCAGGAGATTGGTTGACGCTGAGACCAGGTATTCGGCCATTGAAAAGTTGTGTTTATGCTTATATTTCTCATGTACTAAATTGAGGCACTATTTATTATCGGCCGAATACACTGTTATATGCAAAGATGATGTGGTTAGGTATATGCTATCTATGCCGATCATGAGTGGCAGAATCGGTAAATGGATTTTGGCACTGTCGGAATTCGATTTGCGTTACGAATCGGCTAAGGCGGTTAAAGGACAGGTTATGGCCGATTTTGTAACTCAACATTGCGGTGCAGTGGAAACTTTGGAAATCGTGCCTTGGACGCTCTTCTTTGATGGATCCACGTGTGACCGGGGGCAGGAATTGGCATAGTGTTAATTTCCCCTCGAGGAAGGAAATATGAGTTTTCCTTGCCGATTGTTGCCACGTCAACGAATAATCAAGCTGAGTATCAAGCTTCAATTAAGGGGTTGGAGTTGTTAAAAGAGGTTCATGCTGACGCTGTCGAAATCTTCGGAGATTCTATGTTGGTTAGATATCAAATAGCTGGAAGTTATGAATGCCGAAGTGAGGTCTTGATAACGTATTACGAAAGGAGTATGCAACTGTTAAAGGAATTCAAGGATTTCCGATTAGAACATGTTCCTCGATTGCACAATGAAGAGGCCAATCGGTTGGCTCAGCATGCCTCGGGATACCAGCCCATGTTAAATACGATATCGGCAATTGGTGCCGATGATTGGAGAAAAGAAATCGCTAATTATTTAAAGGATCCATCAAAGAAAGTTGAGAGACGTGTTCGGTTTCAAGCCACCAAGTATGTG
This sequence comes from Sorghum bicolor, assembly GCF_000003195.3. Classification (NCBI taxonomy): domain Eukaryota; kingdom Viridiplantae; phylum Streptophyta; class Magnoliopsida; order Poales; family Poaceae; genus Sorghum; species Sorghum bicolor. The sequence goes on along the minus strand of NC_012879.2, from coordinate 10,109,502 downwards.
CTCCTCGAAGATGAATTATATTATCGAACAATTGATGGAATTCTTCTCAAATGCTTAGGTGATGATGAGGCTAGAAGTTTATTGGGGGAAATCCATGAAGGAGTGTGTGGAGCACACCAGTCGGCATTTAAGATGAAGTGGATGATCAGAAGAAATGGGTATTATTGGCCGACTATACTTGAGGATTGTTTTAAGTATTTCAAAGGGTGTCAAGGATGTCAGAAGTTTGGCAATGTTCAAAGGGCACCCGCATCGGCCATGAATCCCATTATTAAACCTTGGCCGTTCCGAGGATGGGCTATTGATCTAATCGGCCAAATTTACCCGCCATCAAGCAAGGGACATAAATTCATCTTGGTTGCCACCGATTATTTCACTAAGTGGGTTGAAGCTATTCCTTTGAAGAAAGTTACATCGGCCAATATGGTTGATTTTGTGAAAGAGCATATTATTTACCGATTTGGAGTTCCTCAAACAATTACTACCGATCAGGGTACTATGTTTACATCAGGGGAGTTTGATGAGTTTGCAATCGGTATGGGAATTAGATTATTAAATTCTTCTCCTTATTACGCTCAAGCTAATGGGCAGGCCGAGGCATCTAACAAAGGAATTATCAAGCTTATTAAACGGAAGATTGAAGAAAATCCTAGGAGGTGGCATACGATGTTGAATGAAGCTTTATGGTCATATCGGATGGCTTGTCATGGGTCGACCAAAGTTTCACCTTATCAGTTGGTGTATGGACATGATGCAGTGTTACCTTGGGAAATTAAGACTGGGTCTAGGTGACTATCTTTTCAAGATCAATTGGGTGCCGATGATTATACTACTCTGATGACAGACGAGTTGGATGACCTAGTAGGGCATCGGCTAAGGGCGTTGATAAGTATAGAAGAGAATAAGAAGAGAGTTGCCAGATGGTATGATAAGAAGGTAAAGGCTAAGGAGTTTGCCGATGGGGACTTAGTATGGAAACTAATCTTACCGATCGGGACTAAAAGTTCAAAATTTGGGAAGTGGTCTCCCAATTGGGAGGGTCCCTATCGGATAAATCGATCTGCTCCTGGCAATGCTTATATCTTAGAAACTCTCGAAGGAGTTGAATTTCCCAGGGCAATAAATGGCAAATATCTAAAAAAATATTACCCGAGCATATGGGTCGATGCATGAAAGTTTAAGTGCCGATAACATTCCTATCGGCTGGATTAAACTATATCTGGGGCCGGACTTACTATTTTAAAATGGTGCCGATAACAGTCCTATCGGGTAGACCAAAATAATCAGGAGTGTTCAAAAGAAAAGAGCAGGGCACGCTGCCGATGGAGAATTCATACATTCAGCAGAGCTTGGATCGTCGATATAGCACGCAGGCGGATTTGGTTGGCCTCGTCTATCTCTTTGATGTCTTCATCGGCAGAACCTTCCACCGGTTTCAGCTTCTTCTTCATTTGCAGTGCTTTACGAGCCTGAGTATTCCGTTCTTGTTCAAGGGTCTTGATCATATCAGGCAGCTGGCTTTCCTCCTATTGGGCTTGAGATAGAGCTTCTTCTACCTGTTTGAGTTCTGCCAACAGGGCTTCTCTCTTTGCCAATAGATCAGAGATCTTGTGCTTCAGTACATCTCCTGAGGATTTCAGAACGCCGATGCTCTTATGCTTCTCATCGGCAAGGAGTTTCACTTTCATCATCTCCTCTGAGAGTTGAGCGTGAGCAGCTCTATCGGCAAGACGCTGAGCAGCCTTTTGATACTGCAGCTGACGACTCTCTAAATGTGCAGCCTGAAAAAGGATCTCCTCGGCATCGGCGGAGATTTGACCTCTGAGAGCCTTGAACAAGACTTTGGCTGGGTCAGAGTCATCGACTAATTGTGCTGTATCTTGATGGAGAAGGGCTGACAGCTTCGCCAGCTTCGCTTTGATCTCTGCCGATGAGATTCCAATTGCTCGAGAAGAACTGGCTTCTTCGCCTTCGTCCTTAGAAATCTCGATGGCGAAGGAGAACAGACTGTCGGGAGAATCCTGTTCCTGAAAGATAAGACAGAATAAGTTATTTTATGATCAAGTACTGATAACAATAAAAATAAGGATCGGATAACTTACTTGCTACAGAGCTATCTCTCGCCTCTGGCTAGATGATGCCGATGGAACCACAGGATGATCGGCTGAAATTGCCGATGAAACTATGTCAGCTGAAAGATTGACAGAAGTGGTTAATAAAGTGGAAAAATAGATTCATCGACAATAAATGGAAAGTATATTACCTTGAGGGGGTGCAGTACTTGTCTGGATCGAAGAGATTACCGATGCTATGATTAGGCTTGCTGGATCGGTGGTATGCTCGCGTACATCAGCCGGTATTTCTTCTGGCTGAGGTACCTCTGGCTGGAGCTCTTCCACTTGGGGTTCTTCTTGTGACTGAGGAGGAGATGGAATCTGCTGTGTCTGAGTTTCTGGAGGAGAAGGGGATGATTCTACTGGGATCGGAAATACTGGGGGAGGAGAAGGCGTTGCTGTTTTCTGGCGCTTCGTTTGTGATCTGGTACTCTTGGAGCCTCTTTTCTTCGGTTGACTGGACTGGGGGGCATCGGCAGTCGTGCTTCTAGTCTTTGCCGATGTATCGGTGTGCTGATACAACAATAAGAAGTTTATGAGTACAAGTGTGATAGGTATAAGAATGAAATCGGTATTAATAAAAGAATTTGAAAATTTACCTTGAAGGCTTGTGCTAAGGTAGAGGCAGCTACCGATGGGGATGTCCTCGTTCGCCTCGTTGTAACTTTCTTGAGACGCACCCCCCGATGCATTATAGCAGCCAGGGTTGGAGCGTTGTTGCCGATCAAAGAGATTGGGCCCGATGGAAGAAGCTCAATCGGCTTACCACTCCTGCTGACCAATGGGGGTGTGTCATCGACCTGCATATAACGAGGAAGTAGGATGCCGATGGAAAGTGAAAATGAAAGGATTGAAGCATCGGTATTAAAGTACTTACAGTGTTATCAGGAACTTTGTACTGGGGGTCGATCATGCCGCGGTATGTGAGAGCCGATTTGCAGAACAAATGCTCTTTCCATTCTTCCCACCATTGTTTGTATGCCTGAGTAATGAAGAGAGCCGGGATCCAATCTGATAGATCGGCATCTGTATCAACATTTAGTGGCAGTTGAGCTATTCTGGTCCACTCGAGAAGACTAGTGATGGTTTCCCTGGGTTTTATCACATCGGCATAACAAAGTGCAATCGGCAGCTGACCGAAAGCTAGTTGACGGGCTAGTGCCGATGGGTTGTAGAATTCATAGGTCTGGTTGGAGGCTTTCCCACTGCCAAAGAAGTTTACTGGTATAGCTCTTGGAGTGATAATTGCCATCATCACATCATGATCTTTATTGAGAGCATCGTCGAAGGGGTGAAAGGTCAGAGGAAATCTGGTGTCTAGATCTTCATAAGGCATCCATGCTCGCTGTTCTTTGGTCAGACCCTCATAAAGAGTCTGAAAGAATCGGCTGACTTGATCTCCATTGCCTCCAGTACCAGGCAAGACTATGACGGCTTCACCATAGTTTAGGGGGGATGGGTTGCCGATTCTTCTTCATCTAATTCATGATCCTCTGCTATATCCCTGGGGAAACGCTGTGCAAAGAGGTCGAATTCCAGGCGTTTGTGCATATGGAGGCTAAGCCACATGTTGATGAACCACCAAGGACCCTCTAAGTTGCCGATGGATTGACCAAGCAGTAGTTTCTGGGCTACCTGATGGAGGAGGTGATAAGCAGAGCCGAGCAGGTATCGGCCGAGGGGAAATCGGCCACCATTAGCTAATCTCTCTGCTGCCGATAGGTAGACAGAGGTTGGTCCTGCCGATCGACCGCAGAATACAAATTTGTCCAGCCACATGTTCAGGAAGGTGGTCTGTTCCTTTACGTTGACATGCCCTGTTCTACGGTACTTCTAAATGTACCCAGGCCAACCGCCGATAGAGCGAGTTTCCACCTTAGCGCTAGGTTTGGAGTCAAATATGTGACTACTATCGGCAGTGGATACATCTAAACTGGTGAGCATAAGCACATCGGCAAGAGTGGGAGAAGCAGGGCCATGGCCAAACATAAAAGCATTGAGTGTGTCTGACCAAAAGTATGAGGCAGCTATCAATAAAGACTCATTTCTCTCCATATCGGCAAGAGACAATTTGATGCACTGATCTAGTTTCCGTTCACCCCATTGGACCTCATTTGAGTTACTGACTCTCAGGAACCAATCCTTCCATCCCTTGGTAGGACTGGGCTAGAAACGGAAAGCATCCTTCCATAGATCTAAAGAAAAATTCTCGGCTCTAAAAGAGATTCTGTTTGTCTCCGCATTTATAAGATCGGTGGGGTCCAAGTTTCCTAGTGGACCAAGGCATTGAAGATGGGGTTGATCGGTAGGAATAACAATTTTGTTGGCCAAATCCTAGAAATTTTTGGAGCGAAAAGAAGAGCAAAAAGAAAAAAGGATTCGGTAAGATAGACTGCGGATGAACAGGGATACAATGAAAGTACAGGAAAAAGGGCAGTACGCTGACCTCAGGAACGACGAAGTTGATGGCCATCTCCTAGCAGGGGAGAAGATTGAGAACTTGGGAGTTGTTGGAGGAAGTTCTTGTTGAGAGTTCTTGGAGCTCTCGAACAGCGCCACCGCCAGAAAAGCAGAGTTGGAGCTGTAGAATGATGCGATGGAGAAGGAGTACCCGAGAAGGAAGTATTTATAGGACAAAATGGGCAAGGGCAAATTTGACTTATCTCTTCGCCGTATCCGTAAAATCCGAGGATACTCAGGTGGGTATGGTAACTGTTCACACGGTAATCAAGGGATTGTGCAGGTGATTTGACAGGAAGCGGTCATGATCTGGAGATATTTCACTGTGCGGGATTTCTTGGTCGGTCCATCGGCAGTTCCCTCTAACGGTAATATTGCCGATGGGCGCATAAAGTGGAGAGATCCGGTTCGGAAGGTTGAGGAATTCGAGGAACCTGCAGGAGAATCGGGCCAAGGTTGTTCAGATTTAAACGGTCGGTTACCAAATTGGGAGAATTAATTGCGGAAAGGCATCATTACTGTAGAGAATTTTGGAGCATTAATGATTTCATACTCCGAAATTAGGGGGCATGTGTTGACACCGTTTTTGGACACGTATCCAGGGATCGGTAAAGCATAGATCGGCAGATGGGGCAACAGTAACTAGTCTGTAGGGGAGTTTCCGATGAGGACGGTTGCCGATGAAGAGACAGCTGAAGGTGACTAAGTCCAGAAGTGATGACATGTTCGTGCCGATGATCAGCGTTAGTCTTTGCCGATGGCTATGATGAGAAGTCTGCCGATGACTTGGAAGGGGAACGTGAAGGTTGCCGATTGATCTATGGTGGTGTTCCGGTTTGTCACGGGAGGATAGTTTTATGTTTTCCAAAGGCGTTTAAATTCGTTTTGTGTACGGATTCTGTTTAATTCGGAATTCGAATCCTAGTCGTGTCTGATTGTAGCTCTTTGAGCAGGGTATAAATGTAGACCCTAGGGCCTTGTAATGAGAATCAATCAATCAATCAAACACAAGTTTTTACTCATATTCCAGCATCTACTTTTTCGACGACGTCGTCATATTTTCCTTTTTCATTACGAGTTCTTAGGAGTTCGTCGACTTAAGCTCGGCGTATTCTCGAGTTCCGCGTGAATACCTCTTGGCCGTGACATCCGGGCGCATCGCTGTTGTCGGGACCAAAGTATTCGAGTTATCACCTTTGCCGATAGTAAGGTCAAATCGGCTGGCACGCCTTAATGTTTGAATCGGGTATTAGCCCTTTGTGTTTGCAGATCAACTTTTGCACCAACACCCACCATCCCTCAAGATTTCAGACCTATTAGCCTTTGTAATGTTATTTATAAGATCATTTCTAAGTCTCTGGCTAATAGAATTAATCCTCACCTTCCCAACTTTATTCACCAAGGTCAATCTGCCTTTGTTACTGGCCGTAATATTTCTGCTAATATTATTATCACCCAAGAAATTATCCATTCTTTCAACCTTAAATCTTGGAAGAGTCATGCTTTTATCCTTAAAATTGATCTTGCTAAAGCTTTTGATAGACTGGAATGGAACTTCATATGTCAAGCTCTCAGACGCAAGAACTTTAATGATGATTTCATTTTCCTTATCCATGCGTGCATTTCCTCTCCTAGTTTTTCTATTGTTATCAATGATGAGCCTACCTCCAGGTTCTCCTCTCAGAGAGGACTAAGACAAGGTTGCCCTCTCTCCCCCTCCCTATTTGTTTTAGCCATTAATGAATTATCTATAAGATTGCAGGAGGCCTTAAGTTCGTCTAGACTTCAAGGTATTACCCTTGGACCTGGTTGTCCACAGATCCACTCTCTTCTTTTTGCAGATGACTTAATTCTTTGTGGCAAGGCCACTATTCAAGAAGCTCAAGCCATGAAAGACATTCTCAATGACTTTTGCAACAGATCAGGTCAGTTACCAAATCTCAATAAATCTTCTATTCTTTTCAGCAAAAACGTTCCTACTAATATCAAACACCAGATCAAATCTATCTTTCCTCTTCCTGATCTTCAACCCCATACTATGCATCTTGGTCACCCTCTCATTTTCAGTCACAAGGACAAGAACAAAGCTTATGAATTCATTTATAATAAATTTTTGGCCAAATTTGGCACTCTCAAGGCTAACACTCTCAACCATGCAGGGAGACTCCAATACATCAAATCTGTTCTTTCCTCAATTCCAGTCTATTACATGTCTATTGTCCTGTTCTCAAACTCTTTTGTCGAAAAAATAAATTCTATTATAAAAAGATTCTGGTGGGCAGGGGTACAGGAGGAGAATATCATAAGTCCCATTGCTTACAGATCTTGGCAGGACATTTGTCAACCTAAAGATCAAGGAGGTCTTGGAATTAGGGATCTTCACAATATAAACAAAAGTCTCATCATACAATCAGCGTGGAACATTGCTAACAATAAAAATTCCTTTCTCTCGCAGATCTTAAAGGCTAAATACTTTCACAACACCTCCTTCTAGAAAGCTAACACAAGGGGGACTAGATCCATCTTTTGGTCATCTGTTTTGCAGGTTAAAGACGAACTCTCTGACAATTGCATAATCCAGATCCATGGTGGCAACTCTTCCATTTGGTCAGAACCGTGGACCCCCTCTGGAATCGCATCCATGATCACCTCAACATCCCGATCACTACCAATCCGCTCCCGGCCAAGGTTTCGGACCTTTGGATTCAAGGTACTCATGAATGAAACCACCAACTTCTTGCTAATACCTTTTCAGCCGAGTTTACCAATTCTATCTCCGCCACCCAAATTATTCCAAATGACTCTGAAGACATTTTAAGATGGCATCCTGCTACTAATGATCAATGCACTTCCAAGAATATTTATACTTACTTGTCTACCCATAATATTGCTTCCTTGCCGTCTACTGGCTCTCGTAGTATTCTCCCCAATGCTAATCAAATCCTTCAAAAAATTTGGAAATGCAAAACCATTCCTCCAATTATTAAAACCTTTACTTGGAGACTCATTAGGAGGGCTTTGGCTACTGCGGAAAGGGCTGGTAGATACACTATTCATATTGATCAATGCTGCTCCTACTGTGGATCTATTGAAAATGACTTCCATCTTTTTTTTCCAATGCAATTTAGCCAAACAGGTCTGGAGAATGTCCAATCCATCTATCAACACCGAAGGGTTCCAACCAGAAGAAGATGGAATTCAGTCCACGCTTCCTCTTATTATTCCTAATACTGCTGATAATGAAATGTTAACCCAAACCACTCTTCTTCTTTGGTACATTTGGAAAGCCAGGAACGACAACAGATTCAATGACAAATCATGGACTGCATGGAGTGTCCATCAAGCGGCAAAAATCCCATGCTTATGTGCATCTTCAAGCCCACTCTCAGATTCAGGTATATGGTAACCACCCCGGTAATACTTCCAATGCAGGATCCCAAGTGCAACAGATTCAAAACCCAAAGGATCTCCAAGGTATTATATGCTATGTGGATGCCTCCACTGAGCCTGATTCTATAAGTCATAATATTCGTCCAGCTGGTCTTGGCATAGTTATTGTTAATACACAGATGCAGCCGGCTTCGAAGATACATATTAAAGCTATCTTAAAAGACACGTCCTCGGTCATTATGGCTGAAGCAGCAGCGATTTCCCTGGCTGCCAAAGTTCTCAATGCACTGCAGGTTCATGAAGCCTACATCCTCTCAGACAATATTGTACTTCTACAGTATCTCGGTGAACAGGACCGTATCCATCCCCCTGATTGGAGAATGAAGACTTACATACAACATTTTGATGAAGCTTTACAAACTTCTTCTTTTTCTATCTCCAAGATTGACAGGAACAACAATGATGAAGCAGATTTTCTAGCTAGACAGGCTCTTTTGTATAATTTAGATCTCTCTCTCAGGCTCTTCAAGCTGAATGTTCTTCCCAGATCCATGGTGACCAGTGCCCTGTTTTACAGGCGCTGAACTTTGTTTCCCTTCCTTCTGTAACGTTAATCACAACATCTTGCTGTTAATAAATGCATTCTGTTTCTTGTCAAAAAAAATGTTTTGGTCTTAAACAATGGGCCCAAGCAGTTGAGTGGTTCACAGCAAGCGCAACAGGAGCTAATCACCCTTACCACTTGCCAGAGACGAGTCTTGGTTTGACCCGGGTTCAGGGCTGTTGCATCCGGCTTGCATGTTTCATAGCTCAGTTTCTAATACATTAATATTTTAGAAACAGTGTAGAAAAGTTTTATTCTTATAAAATTTTCTCTACTTCCATAAAACTCTTGGTATCTCTCTCTCTTTATTAATATGATGTCATATTAACATATTTAATGTCCATAAAACTCTAAAAAACTCCATTAAAACTAGCCTACTGTGTACCATTATCCTCATTATATACTCCGTAGTGCTATTATTATTGTTTTGGAGGACAATGCGTCTGATCACGTAAGCTTAACACAAATTAAAAATGTCTCGCCCATTAGCCGGTTCGTTTGAGTTTATAATAAAATGTCTCATCCATGTTATCGAATCTGTCGGTCATTTAATAGTGTTCTTTTTCACAACAAATTAACAAACAATACTTTCACTCATAGCTTTTCAGCCAAGCGAACAGGACCTATGAAGTTGTGTGAGCTGGCAACATGCATTCCTCTGCATGGCCAGACACACATTTGTCAAACTTTGGCTTGAATTGGTGGGTTCTCATTATAAATATCCATACAACCCGCGGCATGACGACCCCACATGAAGCCCATAGTTTTTTGGTCTAGCACAACCACAGTCGTGCCCAGTAGCATGCAGGCCTAGGCTACCACGGTCCAAGTTATTAGAACCGGACCGGAGATCGAACCAGCGAGGCCGTTGGTTCACTGGTCCAACTGTTTCAAACCGGTTGAACCGCCGGTTCAATTATTTTGGACCGGACAAATCGAACCGGTGACAAATACTTCGAACCGGTATATATATATAAATAATTATACATATGCTATAATTAATAATTGGTAGATGATAAATAACATAAATTTCAATGCACAACTAGAAGGTTCATAAATATGTATATATAGAATGACATGTTCATAATTTAAAACATAGAGTGCCTGATGACAATAACATAACTTTCATCTTCATACATAATTCATACTTACATCATAGAAATATAGAAAATATAAAACCACAAGCTCACAGTCACAGAGTTACTGGAACACAACCTCACAAAAAATAAGCTTATTGAATATGTCATTATCAGTGTATTCGGCATTGACACTAATAGGCAGCCGAATATATCACATTAATAAAAACCAAAGTAATGCAATTACTAACCATTAGCAGTGGAATTACCAGCCATTAGTTTAAGATTGAGAATTGAGACTAGCTCACCATTAGCAACCAATGTCTCGTGTCTGGCTCTGAACTCTAGATGCAGAAGCTTGAAGAAGAATCGGAGCAGCAGCACACAACAGTATGGATCTCGATCCGTCGGCCACTCCTTAGCCTTGCCTGCTGCTGCAGGAATCGCCCGCTGCTGCTGCTTGCTTGCTGCTCGCCACGTCCACTCCTTGCTCGCTGCCGATGAACGCAACTGCTGCTTGCCCGCTGCTCGCTCGCAGCGCGGCAGCCTTTTGCGCGCACGCTGCCCAGGAGAGGGTAGCCGCACGCCGCCGCGCAGGGGAGGGAAGCCGAACGCCGCTGCCTAGGGAAGAGGACAGGGGAGCCGCCGCCGCCGCAAGATGCCGAGCGCGAATAGAAGACGAAGTGAAAATTTTTCCCTCTCTCAGACGGCAAACAACCAGAAGGACTCATTTTCACTCATTTACATCAATACCCCTAAGTAGATAAGGATGTAACAAGTTCATAGAGGGGCAATTTTGGAAACTTTCAAAAACCCACCGGTTCGCATGGAACCGGCCGGTTCACCGGTTTGACAAAAAACCGGCCGGTTCGACCGGTTTATAGCGGTTCGATTACACAGACGGTCTTTTAACTGAACCGGACCGGTATAGCCTCTGGTTCGGTCTTTTACCGGTCGGACCGCCGGTCCGGTCCTAATAACTGTGGCCACGGTCCAAAGTAGAAGGCCTTACCCTAGGCATGACGTACCAACCCGACATAGCCTCCCCTACAATGGCAGGCTCGGTAGCAGCCTCCTGCTAAAAGTCGCATCACTCCTAACCCTAACTCCCCCTTCCCACCCTTATGTGCAGGCGCAGCCCCTTCCCCGTACCCACAATGCCCATAGAGAGTCATGGACTCGCTTGTCGCTTCCCACGTGCTCGTGGTAGCTCTGCTCGTGTGTTAGCATTTTCACAAACATTTTCCCCAAGGAGTTAGCCTCTCAAACTTGCCACGACACTTGATCCAAACACGTATGCAAAGTTAGATCACTCAAGTGGCACTAGATGATCGATATGCAAACAAGTTTGCCCCTCTTGATAGTACGGCCATCTATCCTAAATCCGATCATAAACTTCTCTATACACCTATGACCGGTGAAATAGAAATGCCCCTAAGTTATACCTTTGCCTTACGCTTTCCATTCCATCTCCTCCAATATTGATGCAACACATGCACTAACCAATCACCAAATGATATGATCCACTTCATATCATCATGTGACCATATTGGTTCATCGATCTTGACCTTACTTGCTCTTCACCGTTGTCTCGGTCCATTGACGCCAAGTCTTGCTCAAGCTTCACCGTCACACGCGGTCCCTCGCTTCAAAGCCTCCTGACTTGCCCTTCACTCTTGCAACCGGTCCATCAAGCCAAGCCTCATCTTGATCTTCTCCACCTTGGTCACATGACTCCATGTCATGTCTCATATGCAATGAGCTCCTCCATCATCGCATAATCACCTGTGAACTAATCTCCTGTGTATCTCACATAAACACTATTAGTCCACCTAAGTAGTCACTCAATTACCAAAACCAAACAAGGACCTTTCAACGGGGCGCTACTGAAGGGTCGAGATGGCGGACTAGAGGGGGCGTGAATAGTCCTTTCTAAAATTTATTACGTCGGCTAACCAAAACAAATGCGGAAATAAAACTATCGGTCTAGCCAAGACTACACCCCTTTATCTAAGTTCTCTAGCACCTTGTAAAAGATTCTAAACAAGCAAACAAGGTTCTACCTTAGCAAGAGCTCACCTAATCAATTCTAGGAGCAAGGTCACACATACCTATGCAACTAGTACTTTGCAAACCGGGGGAGCTTCTACACAAACTAGTAAGGCAAAGCGCACAAAGCCTAAGCTCACTAGCAAGCTCAATAACAAGGCAACCAATGCCAAATTAGAGAGCACAAATTACTTAGCTACACAAACTAAGCAATGTGACTAACAAGGTTACACAAACCAAATTAGTCACGCAAGGGAACTACTTCTAGCTACACAAGCAAGAAGGTAACTAGCAAGCTACACAAGCTAACTAATTACAAGAGCAACTACACAAGCACAAGTATATGAATGTAAGAACAAGCTTGTGTTAGGGACTTGCAAACCAACGGGAAGAACAAAGTTGACACGATGATTTTCTCTCGAGGTTCACTTGGTTGCCACCAAGCTACGTCCCCGTTGAGACAAGCTCCAAGGTTGCCGCCGGTCCTCTTGCTAGTGGTGACCCGCAAGTCACACTCTCCCACGTGGAGTGCTTACCACAAGCTCTAGCACTTGACCCGGTCGGACCACTTGTCGCTCTTCACGTCTCGCTCAACTAGAGTTGCTCTTCGCGATCCCCGCGGGGTGAGCACCGTACCCCTCACAATCTCTTCTCCGGAGCACCGCACAATCTCCTTGCGTGCTTCGATGGAGTCACAAGCCACCAAGCCGTCTAGGAGGTGGCAACCTCCAAGAGTAACAAGCACCACCAGCTTGCAACACGAACACCTAGTGCCACTCGATGCAATCTCTCAATGCAACGCACTAGAATCACTCACTCGCTATTGATTCGCACTCTTGCAAGCACAAGTGAGTTAGATGGTTTTCTAGCACTTCCCAAGCATGGACACTAAGTCCCAAGGGTGCTCAGCACCAGCCAAGGCCGGCCACCACTTCTATTTATAGCCCCAAGGGCTAAACTAGCCGTTGCCCCTTCACTGGGCAAAAGTCGTGAGCACCGAACTCACTATAGGTAGCACTGGACGCTGGAACAGTGCGTCCGATGCTCTGGAAACAGCCATGTGTCACTAGCCGTTTGAACTCGACCGTTACCGCCAACGGCTAGCACACGCACGCGCGTCTAGAACAGTAGCACCGGACGCATACGCAGAGAGCAACGCAAACTTGCAGCAGCACCGGACTCTCAGCGTCCTGTGCCATGGGACTCGTCCTGTGCGCACCGGACTCTCAGCGTCCTATGCCACCGGACTCGTCCTATGCACACTAGACTCTCAGCGTCCTGTGCCTGCAGTTCAACTTGTTAGGTTGCTAACTTCTAGCTCCAAACTCCGAATTCGATGATCTTGGGCATTTTGGAAAGCTTACTTAGAGTGCTATCAAATCTATATGAATACTCAATCCAAATCAAAATGGATCAAAGCAGTATTCCAATCTAAAGGCCATCCTAATGTCCGGAGAACACCGAAAGACTACTCTTTCTTCTCCAAGTTGATCAAAATCAACTCCAACACCTTCTCCTTTGCAAATGTACCAACACCACCAAGTGTACACCACCATGTGCAAGTGTGTTAGCATTTTCACAAATATTTTCCCGAAGGAGTTAGCCTCTCAACTTGCCACACCACTCGATCCTAACACGTATGCAAAGTTAGATCACTCAAGTGGCACTAGATGACCGATATGCAAACAAGTTTGCCCCTCTTGATAGTACGGTCATCTATCCTAAATTCGGTCATAAACTTCTCTACACACCTATGACGGGTGAAATGGAAATGCCCTAGGTTATACCTTTGCCTTGCGCATTCCATTCCATCTCCTCCAATGTTGATGCAACACATGCACCAACCAATCACCAAATGATATGATCCACTTCATATCATCACGTGACTGTATTGGTTCATCGATCTTGACCTCACTTGCTCTTCACCGTTGCCTCGGTCCATCGGCGCCAAGTCTTGCTCAAGCTTCACCGTCACACGTGGTCCCTCGCTTCAAAGCCTCCGACTTGCCCTTCACTCTTGCAACCAGTCCATCAAGCCAAGCCTTATCTTGATCTTCTCCACCTTGGTCACATGACTCCATATCATGTCTTATATGCAATGAGCTCCTCCATCATCACATTATCACCTGTGGATTAATCTCCTGTGTATCTCAGATAAACACTATTAGTCCACCTAAGTTGTCACTCAATTACCAAAACCAAATAAGGACCTTTCAATCTCCCCCTTTTCGGTAATTGATGACAACTCTACAAAGATATGGAATTTAAGCTTTTTCAAGTTAGCACTTCACACAAGTGTAAATTGCTAACTTGGTTTGGATTTTATGCTACTTATCCAACATTTAAACTCTATATCAAAATTTGGATAAGCACCATAAAACCCTACTAAGTGCTAAGGTGTATAGAATAAACCTTTGTAGTTCGATACCAAATTCGATATCATTTGAAGCATTCAATGTACACCATCCTTAGCACCATGAGTAGCTAGACAACAAAAACACTAGAAACCCTGTGAGATCAACATTAAAAGCAAGGGTCTAGTTTTTACTTGAAGAACACAAGTCTAGCTACCAACCTATGCATGCTAGTTATCATATCATCAATCAAGTTCTATAACTAGCATACACCACACAAGCATGCATATTGAATTTAAACACTTATGCAATGCAAGCAAGCACATGAATATGCACAAATAAAATGCAAACAAACAAGGTTCGCAAGCTTGCTCCCCCTACTTGTGTGCTTCTCTTTTGTCCAAGAATTTTGATCCATCATCTTTTCTTTTAATGTTGCTCCCTTGTCCATGTCCATCTTTGATCTCTCCCCCTTGAAACATATCTTTTGTTGTCCAACTTATCCCATGATCATATCTTTGTTCCAACTTCTCCCCCTTTGTCATCAATTTCCATAAAAGGTATGTGATACCAATTAAATCACTTGATACCAATTGTAAAAATGTGAATCTCATTGTGACAAAGGATTGCATTGGGATAGATGGTTGACGCTTGAATCTTGCATTTTTTATGGACATCACCATGTGTTGGAATGACATTACTTGAATTGCTCTTGAGATACCACATAGGATCTTTGACCTTGATACCATTTGGTGGGGCACTCCCCCTATGTCATAGTATGAGTCATTCACTTGTCAATCTTGTTGGTGAGGGAACTTGCTTCGCTTGATGATCACTTAAAGTTGAGGATCACTTGTGGAACCACCTTCTTGTATGATAGATACCATTTGTATAAATGTGATATCATTTGAAGTGTCTTGTCCGATACCATATGGGATTCTTCTACCAATTAAGGTCTTCTAGTGTGGAACCACTTGTTTGCTATCTTGAACATTTGCTATCTTGAGTACCAATTGTAGTATACCAATTGAAGAAACTAGTGGACAGTTCAAACAGCAAGCGGGTGAATATTTTTGCAAGAAGCTTGAAGCAGTTGCGACCAGTTGCAACCAGTTAAAATCAGTGCACAGCTCAACTGCAAGCAAATGAGTGTGGTTGCAAGTAACTGGAGGCAGTCGCAACCAGTCAAATCCAGTGTGCAGCCCAACAGCAAGCAGGAGAAAGAGAGCTGAAAGCAGTTGCAGCTAGTTGGAACCAGTTGAAAATATTTACAGCTGTTGTGCGCTGTCTGTCTCATGCGTGAGAAGGAAAAAGCAGTGACCTTGTTTGCATACGTTGCATGTGGTGGAGCTATTGCCATAATAAATGAGAGAGAGAAAGAGAAAGGTGATTTGCATGCATGCATGCAAATGTGAACACGCTTTGAGAAAAGGAGGCAGCCATTGACCTTTGCTATTCATAGAGTGGTCCATTCAAGTACAAGGAGGTACTTAATTACTTTGTGTGCAGCTCGTCCCATTTAAAATGGAGAGTGGCATGCGTGCATGCACATGGACTGCAGAAGTTTGCAGCTCTTTGGTATTCGGTCATTTATTTGATGGGGCCCAGTGCTGAGAAAATACAGAGAGCCACTCAATGCCTGTGTTGCTGCCCGTTGTGGCAATTGGTACTGTAGTTGCCCATTGGGAGAGCTGGTTGGCCAAGTAATAGGCCGAGCGCTCCACTTCCTCTCTCTCGGTCTCTCTCGTGAACACAGAACATAACGCTTCACTTCTTTCTTTCCAGAGCACAGAGAACTCGAGCTCCCCTCTCCCATCTCTCCCCAAGTGCTAATCCTACGAGAGATTTTTGAGAGGCCTGCGTGATTGATCCAGTGAGCTCGTGAGCATCTGCTCCCTCTCCTCTCCCTCTCATAGCTTGGTGCTCATCTGAGAGAGGATTGAGGGAAACCCTAGGTGCATTTGAAACTGCATATTCTTGTGGCACTAGGTGATTATTGTGTTTGTGGATTTCTTATTACTCTTGGTGATTGCCGTCACCTAGACGGTTGTGGATTTGTTGATTGGTGAGGGGATTTGGTGATTGTGTCCGCCCCCAATCAAGGTGATATTTGTTAGGGGTTCTTGGGCTTATTCCCCGGCGGAGTGCCAAAAGCCACTTTAGTAAATTGCTCGTGTCATTGAGCTACCTCACTTGTGGGTAGGTTCTTGCGGTGCCCATTTGTTGGGCTAGGTTTGTGAAACACCTATTAGCTGCCGAACCACCAAGTGTTGGTCGACACAACGGGGACTAGCGTGCCGGCAAGCACGTGAACCTTGGGAGAAAAATATTGGTGTCAATATTGTGATTGGTATTCTCCCGGTGAATATATTGATATACATTGTGATTGGTTCATGCTCTACACATCGGTATAATTATCACTCTTCTCTTTACTTTCTTGCAAACTAGTTGTAACTAGTAGTACCTAGTTTTAGCTAGTTGTAACTAGTTGTAGAGAGTAGTGACTTAGCCATTGCTTGTGCCTAGTGATCATGGCAACTATAATTTTTATATAGGTGGCTTGCATCTCTTGTAGAGCTAGAGCAAAATTGCTTTACGCCGTTTGTTACATTAATCCTTTGCTCTAGTGCTTTGTAGATTTTTTAAATAGGCTATTCACCTCTGAAAGAACATCTAGGCCCCTAGTGATTTCGGTGATTAATGACATTATTGATTACTATGACTAACGTGTGTTTTGCAGAGGCAAAGTCATAGGTAAGGTCATGATATATAGGTACTCGATGGACAGGGACGTACATGCCTACTTAATAGTGGAAATCGTTTCGGTTTTCAAAGGATGGATGGACATCGTCAAGACTAGACTAGGTCTAAGTGCCATATGGTGAAGAAGGGCACTTAGAGTAGTTTAGGACTTTGTTTTCCTTTGACCGTACTATTAAGAGGGGCTTTGATCTAGTAGCTTGACTTAGACAAGGCTTTAGGTTTAGGTGTGGTGCACACTTGGTAAACCAAGCACTAGGCAGCTCACAGATAGTCCTTAGATCGAGAGGAACCAACTTCGTTTTGGAGTTCGCGTTTCGACGAAGTTTGGGTGCCCAAAGGGGCACCGGACGCTGCACCGGACGCTCTGTGAGTGCGTCCGGTGAGGTCCTTAGCCGTTAGAACGGTGCCGTGCTTAGGGTTAGGCACCGGACACTAGCACCGGACGCACCGGGTAGCGTCCGGTCCCTTACCCAGGGAGCTTGCAAAGTTCCCCTGAGCACCGGACGCTAGCACCGGACGCACCGGGTAGCGTCCGGTCCCATGCGCAGGGAGCATGTAAATTTTCCCTGAGCACCGGACGGTGCACCGGACGCTGGGTTTTAGCGTCCGGTGACATGTCAGAATGAAGTGCAGGTAGCCATTATGAAGCACCGGACGCTCGGTGCAGTGCGTCCGGTGCAACATAATGTGCGTTCGGTGACCCCGTTTTCAGTGGAAAACGGTTGGCTGTCCTTTGGACTTCGTGGATAGTATTTATACTCCTCCACCTCGTCCATGAGATCCTTCTTGCCCATTTGAACATCAGAGAAACTTGTTGTGGAGCAAGAGAGTTGCAAAGAGCTTAGAGAGGATTGAGTTTTGAGTGAATTCTTGAGAGAATCCTCCTCTAGTGAGTTCCAAGAGTCAAGTGTGCATCCACCACTCTCTAGTGCCTTGTTTGGGTCAAGTGAGAGTTCTTTGCTTGTTACTCTTGGTGATCGCCATCACCTAGACGGTTCGGTGGTGATTGGAGGCACGAAGATCACTCGGAGTTCTTGTGGGTGGCTAGTGTCAAGCTTGTGAGCGGTTTTGGGCGATTCACCGCGACGGAGTGTCGAAGAATCAGCCCGTAGAGAGCACTTGGTCCTTGCGCGGACCAAGGGGGAGCAAGACCCTTGCGCGGGTGCTCCAACGAGGACTAGTGGAGAGTGGCGACTCTCCGATACCTCGGCAAAACATCGCCGAGCATTTTCTTCCACTACTCCTTTACTTTCTAGCATTTACTTTGTGTTTTTACATTCTTAGAATTGCCATGCTAGAATAGGATTGGAACTAGGTTGCAAAACTTTTATCCGGTAGCTCTCTAAGTCACACTAGGCACAAGGGGTTGAATTGGAGCTTATAGGTTGCTTAAATTTTTAGAGAAGCCCAATTCACCCCCCCTCTTGGGCATCTTGATCCTTTCAATTGGTATCAAAGCCTAGTGCTCACTTTTTAGGCTTCACCGCCTAGAGAAAGATGTCTAACGGGGATGGACCGCCACCCATGTTCGATGGGGATGACTTCCCGTATTGGAAAATACGGATGGAGTCATACCTTGAGGCATGCGATGTAAAGTGCCTAAAAGCCGCGACCGAAGGGTTTGCCCCTCCGGAAAGAGCCACCGCTCTTACTCCACAAGAGCAAGAAAACGAGAAGTGGAATGCAAAGGCCAAAAACCACATCTTTAGAGGTCTTTGCAAAGAGGTGTTCAACCGTGTTCGGAGCCACAAAACCGCCAATGAACTTTGGAAGGAACTTTGTGCGCTCCATGAGGGAACTAAGAGTGAACGCGAGGAACGCTATCACCTAGTGATGAACAAGCTTAATACATTTGAAATGCTTCCTAAAGAAAATGCTAATGAAATGTATTCTCGCTTGAATGTCATTGTAGAGGAGCTAAATGGACTTGGGCTTACACAAATGAGTACGGCGGATGTAGCAAGGAAGATACTATGTGTGCTCCCTATTGAGAAATATGGGCACATAGTAACCGTGCTTCATCAAGGCGATCTTTCCACCGCTACACCAACCACCATATTGGGGAAGATCAATGCTCATGAGATGTACATGCACATGAACCCTCAAGATGGCTCCTCATCGGCCAAGAAAGAAAAGAAGGACTTGGCTCTCAAAGCTTCTCACAAGGGCAAAGCCAAGAAGATTGAAGTTGAGTCATCAACTTCAAGTGATGATGATGCATCTATTGCCCTCTTGGTGAGAAGAACCACCAAGATGTTGAAGAAGCTCAACAAGAATGGAGTCAACTTTGACTCCAAGAAGAAGAAGTTCTTCACAAGTAGCAAGAGGAAGCCCATCTCCGAGATGGATTGCTACAATTGTGGTGAGCTTGGTCATCTTGCTCATCAATGTCCAAAGCCCAAGAAGGACAAGTACAAGAAGAAGAACAAAGAGCAAGATGACTCAAGTGATGATGAGAAAAATGACAAGAAGCAATACAAGAAGAAAGGTGGCAAGAAGAAGGAGCACTACAAGAAGAAAAATGGCAAGGCTTATATTGTTGGTGATTGGCTCACCGACATTGAAAGCTCAAGTGGTGACTCCTCCGGCAATGAAAGTGATGATGAGAAGGTTGCCGCTATCGCCATCGATGCTCCATCACCATCATCTTCACCACCATCTACATCCTCTACACACCTATGCCTTATGGCCAAAGGTGACCGGAAGGTACAAAGTGAGGATGAGAGTAGTGAAAGTGATAGCGAAAATGAATCACCCTCTTATGATGAACTTGTAAAATTGCTAAACAAATACACAAAAGTCATAAGAAAGACTAGAAGTGAAAATGAAAAGCTTGAACTTGAAAATGATACACTTCTAGCAAAGCTTAACTCTAGTGATGAGCTTAGAGAACAAAATGAGATCATGACCACTAAGCTCAAGGAGCTCAAACTCTCTCTAAAAGAGCTCAAAGAAAAACATGATAAACTTGAGAGTGTTCATGATGAGCTTATCACTAGATATAGAGCAATGAAAGAAGAACTAACAACTCTAAAAGCAAACTATGACAACCTTGAGATTGCTTATGAACTTGCAATTGATGAAACACATGTTGCTACTAACAATGTTGCTAAGCTTGATGTAGCCACATCTTGTGATGACTTACTTGTGGAGAGCACAAGCAAATGTGTTGATTGCAAGGGCAAGAAAGTGGAAGTGGCCGAGAGTTATGAGGACACTATCAAGCTCAAGAATGAAATTGTCATGCTCAAGAAAGAGTTGCAAGAACAAGTCAAGCACAAGACCAATGTGATTGAGTCAATTGATCAAGACAAGAAGCTTGCATATGAGAACAAGTTGCTCAAGGAAGAAAATCAATATCTCAAGCTTGGTTTGATGTATGACAAGCAAGAAGAAGATGAGACATTCATCTTGGATGAGTTAGCTAGCAACAATGACCCAATCATCAAGAAGCTAACTCAAGAGAACAACAAGCTCAAGAAAGAGAAGGAACATCTAACCATGGGGTTAGCAAAGTTCACAAAGGGGAAGGACCTTCAAAGTGAGCTTTTCATGAACACCGTCATGAAGATGGACAAGAGTGGGATTGGCTATAAGGCTCATCAAACAAAGCTCATCAAGTCTCTAGCCACTCATGATCATGCAAGCAAGCCAAAGCCAAAAAGATGTTTTGAGTGTGGTCAAGAAGGACACTTTGCTCATGAGTGTAAGGCACCACTACCACCACCCTTGCCCAAGCATGCAAGACCATTTGCCTTCAATGCTCATTACATTGTAAGGAAAGACAAGTGTGGCAAGGTCAAGGTTAGCTTCATGGGGCCACCAAACAAGCAAATGCCAAAGAAGATTTGGGTGCCAAAGCAACTAGTAGAG
Organism: Sorghum bicolor; assembly: GCF_000003195.3. NCBI lineage: Eukaryota > Viridiplantae > Streptophyta > Magnoliopsida > Poales > Poaceae > Sorghum > Sorghum bicolor. The sequence goes on along the minus strand of NC_012879.2, from coordinate 10,088,819 downwards.
AAGGTCAAGGGCCCTAAGCAAATGTGGGTCCCTAAATCTCAAGCTTGATCTCTTGTGTGTAGGTGAACTACAAGACCGGTGGATCACATTGGGTAATTGATAGTGGTTGCACTCAACATATGACCGGAGATCCCCGGATGTTCACCTCTCTTGATGAAGATGTTGACAACCAAGAGAAGATCACATTTGGTGACAATTCAAAAGGGAAAGTCAAGGGACTAGGAAAGGTTGCTATATCAAATGACAACTCCATCACCAATGTGCTCTATGTGCAATCTTTGAGTTTCAATTTGCTCTCGGTTGGACAATTATGTGACCTTGGATTTGAATGCATATTCAAGAAGAAGGAAGTAATTGTGACCAAGGAAGATGACAATGAAGTGATATTCAAAGGCTTCCGGCACAACAACTTATATGTGGTTGACTTCTCATCCAATGAAGTTAATGTCAAGACTTGCTTATTCACCAAGACTTCTCTTGGGTGGTTGTGGCATAGAAGGTTAGCACATGTTGGAATGGGCACACTCAAGAAGTTGATGAAGAAAGAATTGATTAGAGGCTTGAAGGATGTGACATTTGAAAAGGACAAGCTTTGTAGTGCATGTCAAGCGGGCAAACAAGTTGCAAACACTCATCCAACCAAAGCCTATCTCTCTACTTCAAGAGTGCTTGAGCTACTTCACATGGATTTGTTTGGACCAACCACATACGCTAGTCTTGGAGGCAACAAATATTGTTTGGTCATAGTTGATGATTTCTCCCGGTACACTTGGACATTCTTCTTGCAAGACAAGGCCGAAGTTGCATCAATATTCAAGAAGTTTGCAAAGAATGCCCAAAATCAATTTGATGTGAAGATCAAGAAAATTAGAAGTGACAATGGCAAAGAGTTTGACAACACCAACATTGAAGAATATTGTGATGAAGTGGGAATCAAGCATGAGTTCTCCTCAACATACACACCACAACAAAATGGGGTTGTAGAAAGAAAGAACCGGACATTGATCACCTTGGCAAGAACAATGCTAGATGAGTATAACACTTCGGAGAAGATGTGGGCTGAGGCAATCAATACGGCATGCTATGCTTCAAACCGGCTCTTTCCACACAAGTTCCTAGAGAAGACACCATATGAGTTGCTCAATGGGAAGAAGCCCGATGTCTCATTCTTTAGAGTGTTTGGGTGCAAGTGCTACATCTACAAGAAGCGCCAACACTTGGGAAAGTTCCAAAGAAGATGTGACATTGGCTACTTGGTTGGCTATTCATCAAAGTCCAAAGCATATAGGGTCTTTAACCATGCCACAAACATGGTTGAAGAAACATTTGATGTTGAATTTGATGAAACTAATGGCTCCCAAGGAGCAAGTGATAATCTTGATGATGTAGGTGGTGAACCATTGAGGGATGCCATGAAGAACATGCCGGTGGGAGACATCAAGCCTAAAGAAGACGATGATGATATGCAAGTCATTGAGCCACCATCCACCTCACAAGATCCACAAGATGAAGACAAGGATGTGAGAGATGCTCATGAAGACACCCAAGTCACTCATGAGCAAGCCGTGGCACAAGCACAAGATGTTGATGCTCCCCAACCAACCCCTCAAGTGGCACCAAGAAGAACATCACATCTTCTCCAAGATCACTCTCAAGATCTCATCATCGGGAGTCCATCACGTGGTGTAACTACTCGTTCTAGACATGCTTTATTTATTGAACATCACACTTTTGTGTCTCTTGAAGATGAACCAAATACTATAGAGGAAGCTCTTCGTGATGCGGATTGGATCATGGCCATGCAAGAGGAGTTGAACAACTTCTCTCACAACCAAGTATGGACACTTGAAGAGCGACCCAAAGATGCAAGAGTGATTGGAACAAAGTGGGTCTTCCGGAACAAGAAGGATGATCAAGGCAAAGTGGTGCGCAACAAGGCAAGACTTGTGGCAAAAGGCTTTTCACAAGTGGAAGGTCTTGACTTCGGTGAAACTTTTGCACCGGTGGCAAGACTTGAAGCAATCCGTATCCTACTTGCATATGCATCTAGTCATGATATCAAGTTATTTCAAATGGATGTGAAAAGTGCCTTTCTAAATGGTTATATTAATGAGCTTGTCTATGTTGAGCAACCCCCCGGTTTTGAAGACTCTAGGTACCCCAAGCATGTCTACCGGTTGTCCAAGGCTCTCTATGGTCTCAAGCAAGCTCCTAGAGCTTGGTATGAGAGGCTTAGGGACTTCCTCATTGAGAAGGGCTTCAAGATTGGGAAAGTTGACACAACACTCTTCACCAAGAAAATGAATGGGGAAATCTTCATTTGCCAAGTTTATGTTGATGATATTATTTTTGGCTCTACTAATGAAGATTTTTGCAAGGAATTTGGTGATTTGATGTCCAAGGAGTTTGAGATGTCCATGATTGGCGAGCTATCCTTCTTCCTTGGATTTCAAGTCAAGCAAATGAAGGAAGGGGTTTTCATCTCTCAAGAGAAGTACACTCAAGATCTTCTCAAGAGGTTCAAGATGATGGATTGCAAGCCAATCAAGACTCCCATGGCATCAAATGGGCATCTCGACTTGGATGAGGGAGGTAACCCTATTGACAAGACTCTCTATCGCTCAATGATAGGAAGTCTACTCTACCTCACCGCATCTAGGCCCGATTTAATGTTTAGTGTGTGTATGTGTGCAAGATATTAAGCAATGCCTATGGAATCTCACTTGATTGCGGTCAAGAGAATTCTTAGGTATCTAAAATACACACCTTGCCTAGGCTTGTGGTATCCCAAAGGTGCAAGATTCCAACTTGTAGGCTATTCCGATTCGGATTATGCTGGGTGCCGGATTGATAGAAAAAGCACATCCGGAGGGTGCCACTTCCTAGGTAGATCTCTTGTCTCTTGGATATCAAAGAAACAAAATAGTGTTGCCTTGTCAACGGCCGAGGCGGAATACATAGCCGCCGGTGCTTGTTGTGCACAAATACTCTACATGAAACAAACTTTGCTAGACTATGGAGTAGTACTAGACAAAGTACCTTTGTTGTGTGACAACAAAAGTGCCGTAAAACTTGCAAACAACCCGGTTCAACACACCCGCACAAAACATATTGACATCCGCCACCACTTCCTTAGGGATCACGTTGCTAAAGGTGACATATCCCTAGAGAATGTGGGAACGGAAAATCAATTGGCGGATATCTTCACAAAACCCCTAGATGAAGCTAGGTTTTGTTTGTTGAGAAATGAACTTAATGTGCTTGACCTATCCAACTTCACTAAAAGATAAAAGTTGTGTGTTGAATCTTGTAAATAACTTTTGCTTTGCTATCATGCATACTAAAACTAAAAATATAACTTGCATGTAGGGCTTGTCTAACATGGTTAAGATAACCCCCTTGTGTGTGTGAAAAAGCATAACCTTGGATCAAACTTGACAAGCATTAGTTTTCTTTTAAGTATTGCATTACAACTCATATCATGTGCATGCTTGTTAGTTGATCGTTTCTTTTCGATTATTCGTTGAGCATTCGCTGTGTTCGTCTATAGATAGGGGGAGCATTCAAAGCTCATTATGATTCAAACCCCTAGCTTTATGGCCATACGATGCTCCTTGGTGATTTTCTCGAACTACCTTCATAAAAACTACTAAGCCTATGGCTAAATATTTGTGAAAAATTGAGGGTTTGAGCGATGTCACTCATACCAGTTACATTTTGTGTTTATTTGTGTATTTTTGGAAATGGAACTTGGTTGGGTAAAAGTCGGGCGTAGTGCTTCGTTGAAAAAGTGCTCAGAGGAGCACCGGACGATGCACCGGACGCTGCCTTTGAGCGTCCGGTGCGGTGAGTGTGCCAGATTGCACGCACCGGACGTAGGAACAGTATTCCTGCAGCGTCCGGTGTGATGCGTCCGGTGCTCACCAGGCGTAACTCGAAGCACCGGACGCTAAAGCCAGCGTCCGGTGCCCATCATCCGGTGCAAAACCAAAATGCAAACCTCTCTGCGCATGAGTCCGGTGGTCACCGGACGCGTTCGGTGCCACATAAAGTGCGTCCGGTGACCCCGCGGCGGGCGCATAAAGCCCGCGCCCAGGGGGTTCGAGCGGCCGATCTTTCCTTCCTCCGCCAACATCGCCCGAGCCGCCCGTGCCCTAACTCCGTAGAAACAGCCGCCGCCGTTGATCCTCGGCTGATTCGCGGCGCCCTCGGCCTCTCCTCGCGTCAGATCTGCTTTGAGGCCATCTCCACTTCCCTCTCCTCGCGAGAGCTCTCTTCTCTGCGAAGTGCTAGGGTTTGGAGTAAGTCTTTTTGATCAGTGCCCCCAAGGTGATCGAGTTCATGTATCTTTGGATAAGAAAGTTGTTTTGATCTCGATTTTGTTCATCTAATCCTTGTAGCACCTTAAGGAGAGGATTCGTGGTCTCCAGCGGTCTTCGATCGACAAATCTCTTTCGGAACCGTCTCGTCCGTGAATCGTAAGCCATTCGCGTCCGTATCTTATCTCTTCTTGGAATCTATAGGATCATCTCATCTCTAGTCGATATGATTTCTTATATATCCTATCTTGTCGATTCTCTGCAGCGCGCTAATCTCCATTGTCAGTCGGTTGTCTGTCGGACACTTGTTTGGCAATGGCTCGTACCAAGAACGTCAGTGGTCCGACAGCTGGCTCAGGAGGTTCCCCAGGAGGCGATGGTGGAGGTGATCCTCCTCGTCGCCTATCAGCGGCAGAGAAAGGCAAGGGAAAGAAGCTGGCCACCAAGAAGCGCAAGGCCAGTGACAGAGATGTAGAGGTCGCAGAGGCAGTGGCAGCAGCAGCAGAGGCCATAGAGAGAGGTGGTCGAGCAGGTGCCTTAAGGATTGGGGATGATCTTACGCCACGTCAGAGGCGTGCAGTGCTTGAGGTAGAGGCATTTCATGGATCCCCTCCAGGCACCGTGACGATTGGAGGACAGAGGGTCAGGCTCGTGGTTAGGGATCCGGCTCAAGAGGGTCCGGACACTGAGACAGAGACCCAGGCAGAGGGTCCAGCAGAGGGACAGGAGCAGGAGTAGCCACTGCGGAGGTCGACTCGAGCTCGTACTCAGGCCACTCCCCGGACTGGTACGCAGGGTCAGTCCACCTCCACAGCTCGTGCCACTCCGGCTAGAGGCACTCCAGCTTCCCGCCAGAGGCCAGTCAGGATCCACCGGGATCTCACCCTTGTGTCAGCCAGAGAGATCCAGCAGCTGCGGTTCGTTCCGTTTCCGACTTGGTTTCCAACTGCCAGGGATCCCAGAGCCGGTGCCCGCTTCTACACCGTCGTCCAGGAGGACATCCACGAGGCACTGGTTCGCTCTCAGTCTCAGTTCAGGGAACACAGGGTGATTGACCTAGAGATTCTCGGGAACGTGGTTGGGGCAGATATTCGACAGTATTTCACTTACCTCCACGGACTCCCAGAGCTGCTAGCGCTCCCCGGTACTTATTGTGAGCAGTGGGTCAGAGAGTTCTATGCGTCAGTGTGGATTTCTCCAGATCACAGCTATATCCACTACGCACTGGCAGGGACCGACTACAGAGTGACCGCACAGTTGGCTAGACAGGTGCTTGGACTGCGAGCCTCTCCCACCAGGATTCACCAGCTGTGCTACGGGAACGTGGATCCCCCTCGTCGTCCTCACGGTGGCGAGATACCACCGGTTGACTTCGTGGCTCCATGCTTCCGTGCACCTTTTGGGGAGGGCTCCAGCAGGACAGTGGGAGACTTGACACGCCCAGCCAGGATCCTTGACTTTGTGTTGAGGAAGACCCTTCTCCCCAGGACAGGCTACAGAGACGGTTTCACTCGCATCCAGCAGTGGTTAGTCGCTCACCTCATCTCCCAGACAGAGTTTGACTTGTGGGATCTGATTGTCTCAGAGATAGAGGACACCATCTCCGAGAGCTTCAGGGGCCGGCGTCAGTTGCCCTACGCACATTGGATCACCCTGCTTATACTTCGTGCTAGGCCACTGCCCCTGCCAGCTCACTTGCAGAGGGAGTTGACAGAGTCAGACACCGTCTTCCCCCACTACGACCCCCGGCAGATGTTGAGAGCGCACCACGACCTTCGCGGTGCCCCTCCTCCTCGTGCTCCACGTGGACCGGTGCCCCCGTCTTCTCCTAGGGGCACCCGCAGTACAGCAGCTGTTGCAGAGACAGAGGAGCAGCAGGACATAGCCATTGGGGCTTTCGCCGATGCAGAGGCTGAGGGAGAGTTTGACTTCGCCTCAGACAGCTCAGATGACGACTATCAGCCGCCAGTGACAGATCTCCCTCCCAGAGCACACGACCACGAGGCAGGCGGTTCTTCGAGTGCTTCAGACCTCGCCCTGCTTGCTATACTAGAGGGGATGAGGGCAGATCAGCGCCGTGCAGCTTAGGAGCAGGCGAGGCGAGACACGGATCAGGCTGCCATCAATGCAGCCATGCAGGCCAGACAGGATGAGCTCCAGCGTCAGCTTCTTACCTTTCAGGAGCAGCAGCTTGCTTTCCAGGCCCAACAGACAGCGATGATGGCCGCTCTCATGGCCGCCTCCGGGATACAGCTACCGCAGATTTAGCTCCTAGGCACGTCGTCCGTCAGGCCTCCTACTCCTGCACCCCAGACTCAGAGCCCGTCACAGCAGCCGCTCCAGCTACCCGCTCAGAGTCAGCCGTTTTCGATGCCTCAGCACCAGGTCTCTCAGGGTGCTATCTCTTCAGGCTTTGAGCAGGTACCGCAGTTTACCCCTCTCCGCTCAGGTTTCACCCCTCAGTCAGCTTCAGCGTCACAACTTGTGTGGGACTCGCAGACAGATCCGCACCTCAGCTTCACCTACAGTGCTCTGACTGGTGACCCTACGCCTCCTCCTCTGCAGGCTCCTGCAGTCTTTACGGCGCCAGTTACCACTACAGAGCTTCTGTCGTCGTCAGTAGCGTCGTCCGAGCAGCTTGCACCGTCTACTACCGTACCAGAGACGACAGCTACAGCGACCGAGTCTGTGCCAGCTTCGTCAGCCGGACTCGAGCAGCCAGCACAGCCTGTGACAGCTCCAGAGCAGACCCGGACCGCTTCACCAGCACCTGCAGCTTCAGAGGGTCACTCCACCTCCTCCGCCTCGACGGCCGATACTTCAGATGATGCAGCTCGTTTCGTGGCCGCGCCGAGGGACTCTTCTGCTCCGCCTCCTTCGCCGTCTTCTTAGGTTTTTGGCGCTTGATGCCAAAGGGGGAGAGAGTGCGTATGAGAGAGTTTGGGAGTTAGGGGGAGCTAGAGAGGGTGTTTAGGATAGGAGTTTTATTCTTTTGAGATACTTTCTTTGTGTGCTATCATCATGCATCACGTTTACTTTTATGCATTGCACTTGTGTGAGGTACTATGGTTATGAGACATGATTTGTGCTTAATGTGATATCTTAGTGTCATGTGTTTTGGCTCATATTACTTTTTGCTTCCGCGTTTTACTCCGTTGTTCTTATGAGCCTAGTGTTTATATCCTGTCGTATACCACTCACATATTTGGATGCAGGGTATTGGACTTGGTTGATATAAGCATTACTAATCCTTTTATTCTTATTGTAATATGCTTATTGAAACCAAGTCACTTTGAAAACCTCAACTCTTTTCATACTCGAGGTTGTCATCAATCACCAAAAAGTGGGAGATTGAAAGAGCATCTAGGCCCCTAGTGATTTCGGTGATTAATGACATTATTGATTACTATGACTAACGTGTGTTTTGCAGAGGCAAAGTCATAGGTAAGGTCATGGTATATAGGTACTCGATGGACAGGGACGTACATGCCTACTTAATAGTGGAAATCGTTTCGGTTTTCAAAGGATGGATGGACATCGTCAAGACTAGACTAGGTCTAAGTGCCATATGGTGAAGAAGGGCACTTAGAGTAGTTTAGGACTTTGTTTTCCTTTGACCGTACTATTAAGAGGGGCTTTGATCTAGTAGCTTGACTTAGACAAGGCTTTAGGTTTAGGTGTGGTACACACTTGGTAAACCTAGCACTAGGCAGCTCAGAGATAGTCCTTAGATCGAGAGGAACCAACTTCGTTTTGGAGCGTTCGCGTTTCGACGAAGTTTGGGTGCCCAAAGGGGCACCGGACGCTGCACCGGACGCTCTGTGAGTGCGTCCGGTGAGGTCCTTAGCCGTTAGAACGGTGCCGTGCTTAGGGTTAGGCACCGGACACTAGCACCGGACGCACCGGGTAGCGTCCGGTCCCTTACCCAGGGAGCTTGCAAAGTTCCCCTAAGCACCGGACGCTAGCACCGGACGCACCGGGTAGCGTCCGGTCCCATGCGCAGGGAGCATGTAAATTTTCCCTGAGCACCGGACGGTGCACCGGACGCTGGGTTTTAGCGTCCGGTGACATGTCAGAATGAAGTGCAGGTAGCCGTTATGAAGCACCGGACGCTCGGTGCAGTGCGTCCGGTGCAACATAATGTGCGTCCGGTGACCCCGTTTTCAGTGGAAAACGGTTGGCTGTCCTTTGGACTTCGTGGATAGTATTTATACTCCTCCACCTCGTCCATGAGATCCTTCTTGCCCATTTGAACATCAGAGAAACTTGTTGTGGAGCAAGAGAGTTGCAAAGAGCTTAGAGAGGATTGAGTTTTGAGTGAATTCTTGAGAGAATCCTCCTCTAGTGAGTTCCAAGAGTCAAGTGTGCATCCACCACTCTCTAGTGCCTTGTTTGGGTCAAGTGAGAGTTCTTTGCTTGTTACTCTTGGTGATCGCCATCACCTAGACGGTTCGGTGGTGATTGGAGGCACGAAGATCACCCAGAGTTCTTGTGGGTGGCTCGTGTCAAGCTTGTGAGCGGTTTTGGGCAATTCACCGCGACGGAGTGTCGAAGAATCAGCCCGTAGAGAGCACTTGGTCCTTGCGCGGACCAAGGGGGAGCAAGACCCTTGCGCGGGTGCTCCAACGAGGACTAGTGGAGAGTGGCGACTCTCCGATACCTCGGCAAAACATCGCCGAGCATTTTCTTCCACTACTCCTTTACTTTCTAGCATTTACTTTGTGTTTTTACATTCTTAGAATTGCCATGCTAGAATAGGATTGGAACTAGGTTGCAAAACTTTTATCCGGTAGCTCTCTAAGTCACACTTGGCACAAGGGGTTGAATTGAAGCTTATAGGTTGCTTAAATTTTTAGAGAAGCCCAATTCACCCCCCCCCCTCTTGGGCATCTTGATCCTTTCAACCTCCTTTCTAGCCATATTAGGACCTTTCAAGTGGTATCAGAGCCGTGGTCACCATTTAATCAAGGCTTAACAACCTTTGGTGTCAAAAGATGGCTCAAATTGTGTTCAACCATGTGGGGGGCAAACCACCATTCTTTAATGGTACATGCTATGATTATTGGAAGAGAAAAATGAAGATGTATTTGGGTTCAATCAATGATCAAGTGTGGGATGTGACCGAGAGTGATTTTGTGATTCTTGATCCCACCAATCTCACCAACCAAGATAAAGCAAACAAGCAATGCAACACTATGGCTCTCAACACTATATATAATGCAATTGATTCAAAAGTGTTTGAGCAAATCAAGGATTGTGATAGAGCAAGTGAAGTGTGGAAGAGATTGGAGGAAACATATGAGGGCACACCGGCGGTCAAGAGTGCAAAATTGTATATTATCAAAGATAAATTGACAAGCTTCAAGATGAAGGATGATGAGAGCATTCCGGAGATGTTCCATAGATTGCAAGTAATTGTGAATGATTTGAAGGCCTTGGGTGAGAAGATACGTGATGATGATGTATCCCATCGGTTCTTGATGTGCTTGCCTCCAAGATTTGAGACACTAAGATTAATCATTATAAGAGGAGGATTGAAAGAACTTACCCCTAACCAAGTACTAGGTGATGTCATGACACAAGAGACATACCGTGTGGAAAGGGAAGGGGTTGACCAAGATGAGAAGAAGGATGAAGACAAGAAAAAGAAAAGTGTGGCATTCAAGGCTAGTTCATCCAAGAGCAAGGGCAAAGCAAAGAAAGAAGAATCAAGTGAAGATGAGGAAGTTAGTGACATTGATGATGAAGCACTAGCTCTCTTTGTGCGCAAGTTTGGCAAATTTATGAAGAAAAAGGGCTATGGTGCAAGAAAAAGAAGAGATCAAAATAAGAACAAAGAATATGTGAGAAGATGCTACAAATGCAAGAGCAAGGATCACATTGTAGCAAATTGTCCATATAATAGTGATAATGATGAGAATGAGAAGAAGGAAAAGAAAGAAAAGAAAGAGAAGAAAATGGTATTCCAAAAGAAGAAGAAGGGTGGCGGCTATGTGGTGACTTGGGATAGTGATGCTTCTTCGGATAATGATGATTCTAGTGATGATGATGATAAGAAATCCAAGAAGAAGGCACTTGCAAGCATCGCCATCAACAACAAGACTTCTCTCTTCAACACCCCATCGACATGCCTCATGGCTAAACCCACTAAGGTACAATATGATGAAAGTGATGATAATTGTGAAAGTGATGATTGTAGGAGTGATGATGATAGTGATGATGAGTCAAAGGAGGAACTCATGGACATGTTGGAAAATGCCCACACATGTCTTGAGATGAAGAGAAAGGAGTGCAAAGAGTTGCGGAAAGAGCTTAAAGCTCTTAATCAATCCTTTGATGAGCTCCAAGCGTCTCATGAGAGTCTAAAGGAAGACCATGAGGAGCTTGACAATGCTCACTATAAGCTTGAAAAGGCTCACTCCTTACTCCTCGAGCAAGCTAAGAAGGAGGAAGTTATTGTGACTTGTGACAAGGGCTCTACTTGTGATTTAATTAATGAATCTTTATTTGAGCCTATTATTATTACCTCCACTAACTCTTCTTGCAGCACTTCCACTTCTACCTCATCTACTAGTGATGGTTTCACTTGTGATGCCACATTAATTAATGAAAATGAGACCCTCAAGAAGGAGGTCAATGAGCTTACTCGCGCCTTAGGCAATGCCTATGGTGGTGAGGCCCGCTTGCTAAAGTGCTTGGGTAGCCAAAGATTTTCTCTCAACAAAGAGGGATTAGGCTATACCCCCAAGAAAGGCAAGACGGCCTTTGCTACTCATAAAGCTAGCTTTGTGAAGGGCAATAGTCGGTTTTGCACTAGATGCAAGCAAGTTGGGCACATAGAGCAATATTGCAAGAACAAGAACAAAACAAATAATGTATCCTCAATTAAATTTGATTCTTGTTATATGCTTACCATAAGTGTTAATGGGGTGCAAGCTAAGTTCATTGGTGCACCAATTGTGGGCTCAAAGAAGAAAGCTATTTGGGTACCGAAGAGCTTAGTCACTAACCTTCAAGGACCCAAGAAAGTTTGGGTACCTAAGAAGAATTAATTTTCTTTTGTAGGTGAATTATAAAGCCGGAGGAAGGTATTGGGTTCTTGACAGTGGGTGCACTCAACACATGACCGGCGATTCAAGAATGTTCAATTCAATCAACACAAATGATAATGATGGAATTCATAGTATAACATTTGGTGATAATGGCAAAGGCAAGGTCAAAGGGCTTGGTAAGATTGCAATATCCAATGATTTGAGTATTTCCAATGTGCTACTAGTAGAGAGCTTGAACTTCAATCTATTGTCAGTAGCTCAACTTTGTGATCTTGGTTTCAAGTGCATATTTGGTGTGGATGATGTAGAGATCATAAGTGTAGATGGGTCTAACTTAATATTCAAAGGATTTAGATATGAGAATCTATACTTGGTTGATTTCAATGCTAGTGAAACTCAATTATCAACATGTTTGCTCACAAAATCAAGCATGGGTTGGTTATGGCATAGAAGGCTTGGTCATGTTGGAATGAAACAATTGAACAAGTTGATAAAGCATGATCTAGTTAGAGGCTTGAAAGATGTCACATTTGAGAAAGATAAGCTATGTAGTGCATGTCAAGCCGGAAAGCAAGTTGGTAACACACATCCTAAGAAGAGCATCATGAGCACATCTAAGGCATTTGAGTTATTGCACATGGATTTATTTGGGCCAACGACATACACTAGCATTGGTGGAAATAAATATGGCTTTGTGATAGTGGATGATTTTACAAGATATACTTGGGTATCCTTTCTTGTTGATAAGAGTGATGTTTTTGCAACTTTCAAATCATTTGTCAAGAGAGTTCACAATGAGTTTGAAACAACCATCAAGAGAGTGAGAAGTGACAATGGTAGTGAATTTAAGAATACAAGAATTGATGAGTTATGTGATGAGTTTGGAATTAAGCATCAATTCTCGGCTAAATATACTCCACAATCAAATGGCCTTGTTGAGAGGAAGAATAGAACTTTAATTGATATGGCAAGGTATATGCTTAGTGAATACAATGTTAGTCATTCTTTTTGGGCTGAAGCTATCAACACGGCTTGCTACTATAGCAACCGCCTATATTGCCATCCTATGTTGGAGAAGACACCATATGAGATCTTGAATGGTAGAAAACCCAATATTGCATACTTTTGAGTTTTTGGTTGCAAATGCTATATATTGAAGAAAGGCACTAGATTGAGCAAATTTGAAAAGAAATGTGATGAAGGCTTCTTGCTTGGTTACTCCACTACTAGTAAGGCTTATAGAGTTTGGAATTTGGCTAATGGTACTCTTGAGGAAGTTCATGATGTTGAATTTGATGAAACAAATGGTTCCCAAGATGAAGATGAGAATCTAGATGATGTGAGAGGTACTCAATTGGTCAATGCCATGAAGAATATGGATGTTGGTGATATAAGGCCTAGAGAGATGATTGATGTTGAAGATGACAAAAATCAAGTGCTCTCTAACTCTAATGTGCAAGCTAGTGGTTCTCATGATATATCTCAAGCTAGTACAAGTGGTGCTCAAGTGAAAGATCAACAAGTGGCTAGTTCATCATATCAATCAAATAACCAACCAAGTGCAAGCAATCAAGTTCAAATACTCCAACCAACCAATATTGCAAGAGATCATCCATTGGATCATATCATTGGTGATATATCAAGAGGTGTGCAAACTAGATCAAGATTGGCATCATTTTGTGAACATTTCTCATTTGTGTCATCCATTGAACCAAAGAAGATAGAAGAAGCTTTGATAGATGTTGATTGGGTAAATGCTATGCATGAAGAGCTAAACAATTTTACTAGAAATCAAGTATGGGAGTTAGTAGAGAGGCCTAAGGATCATAATGTGATTGGAACTAAATGGGTCTTTCGAAACAAACAAGATCAAGATGGGATAGTAATAAGGAACAAAGCAAGATTGGTAGCACAAGGATACACACAAATTGAAGGTCTTGACTTTGGTGAAACATATGCCCCGGTTGCTAGATTGGAAGCTATTAGGATCTTGTTAGCCTATGCTTGTGCCCACAACATAAAGTTATATCAAATGGATGTGAAGAGTGCATTCTTGAATGGGTACATAAATGAGTTGGTTTATGTTGAGCAACCTCCCGGTTTTGAAAATGACAAGAAGCCCAACCATGTTTACAAGTTGAAGAAAGCATTGTATGGTTTGAAACAAGCACCTAGAGCATGGTATGAGAGGTTAAGGGATTTCTTACTCTCCAAAGGGTTTATTATGGGTAAGGTTGACACCACTCTCTTCACTAAAAAGATAGGCAAGGACTTATTTGTGTTGCAAATCTATGTTGATGACATTATATTTGGCTCAACCAATCAAGAATTTTGTAAAGAATTTGGAAATATGATGGCAAATGAGTTTGAGATGTCCATGATTGGAGAGCTTAGTTACTTCCTTGGTCTTCAAATTAAGCAAATGAAGAATGGTACATTTGTGAGTCAAGGCAAGTACATCAAAGATATGCTCAAAAAGTTTGGCATGGATGATGCTAAAGCTATTAGTACACCTATGGGAACTAATGGAAACTTAGATAGTGATGCTAGTGGCAACATGGTGGATCAAAAGTTGTATCGGTCTATGATTGGAAGCCTACTCTATGTGACTGCATCAAGGCCGGATGTGATGTTTAGTGTATGCATGTGTGCTAGATTTCAAGCATCACCAAGAGAAAGTTATTTGAAAGCAACCAAAAGAATATTGAGGTACTTGAAACATACACAAAATGTTGGATTGTGGTATCCCAAAGGAGCTAATTTTGAGTTGATTGGTTATTCTGACTCTGATTATGCGGGATGTAAAGTTGAGAGAAAGAGCACATCAGGCACATGTCAATTATTGGGAAGGTCACTTGTATCTTGTCATCAAAGAAGCAAAATAGTGTAGCACTTTCAACCGCCAAAGCAGAGTATATTTCAGCTGGTAGTTGTTGTGCTCAATTACTTTGGATGAAGGCTACTTTGAATGATTTTGGAATCAAGTTCAAACAAGTGCCATTGCTATGTGATAATGAGAGTGCAGTGAAGCTCACTAACAACCCAGTTCAACATTCAAGAACAAAGCATATAGATGTCCGTCATCATTTCATAAGAGATCATCAACAAAAATGGGACATTTGTATTGAGAGTGTGGGCACCGAAGATCAACTTGCCGATATATTCACCAAGCCACTTGATGAGAAGAGGTTTTGCAAGCTAAGGAATGAATTGAACATATTGGATTTCTCAAATATGTGTTGATGCACCCCCACTTATATGACATGCCTCTCCTTCGAGCAAAGTAAGGTAAAATTGATTGACATGTTATACATCCTTTGCTAAGGACTTGTTTAGTGCATCTAGTCATTCCTCACATGTCCTAGGCTCATTCATGAAAATAAAATGAATTTGATGCTTGTATGGTACCACTATTGCTTCTATGTTTGAAATAATCTAGTGGTAGCATATGACATGTTTTGTGGGCTTGCAATCCTAGTGTTTGATCTAGAAAATGAGCTATAAGTGTTTAACTCAACATTGTCAAGATAACCCTTGAAACTTAGGCAAGTAATCTAGATTGAACCAAATTTGGGAAAATGATCCTCACATAACATGGTTTCACACAACCTATCTAAAATTTGAGCTCACCTTTTGTGGTCATTGATGACAAAGGGGGAGAAGTAAATTCACAAAGATAGGTTTTGCTAAAATAAGGGGGTCAAATTATTTTGAAGCATACAAGTAGGGAGAGCAAGCTCATAAACTTGTATGTTGCATTTGGATGTGCAATACATATGCTTGCTTGCATAGCACATTTTTTTTCGATACATGCTTGTGTGGTGTATGCTAGTTGTAAAATTGACTGATGAAATGAATAACTAGCATGTATAGGATGATAGTTAGATGTTCCTTGTATGTTTTGTTTTTACAAGTGATACTAGAGCCTTGTTTATAATGTTAATCTCATGAGGTATCTAGTGTTTATGTTTGCAAGAGATATCTAACTAACCATGGTGCTAAGGATGGTGTTCAAATGGCAACTCCGATTGGTATCACGCTTCAAAGGTCCATTATTTACACCTTAGCATCATTTGGTAGCCATTGTCTCATATGTTTCCTATCTAAGCATATGTGCAAGCTTTCAAATCCAAACTCTTAGCACATATGTAGGGGGAGCCAATGCTACCAATTCGGGTTTATGAAACTTGTCCATATACTTTACACATGGTAAAATGCTTGGGCAAGCAACATGAATCTAAAAAGTTTCTATTGAATATCTTTGTGAAAAGGTTGTCATCAATTACCAAAAAGGGGGAGATTGAAAGCCCTAGTTTGGTTTTGGATAATTGATGAAACCTATGTGTACTAACCTTTGTCATGAGTGAAATATAAAGATAGGTTGGTACACACCAAGTGATGGAGCTAAATGATGGTCATGGTGATGGAGGTGACCAAAAGATGATATTCAAGTGCTCCAACTTGGAAAAAAAGAAAGAGAAAAACAAAATGGGCTCAAGGCAAAGGTATTTTTAATAGGACCATTTTGTTTTGCCACTCAAGACACCTAGTGGGTGTGAGTGGATTTAGGATAGATAACCGTACTATAAAGAGAGAAATCTTTAATTGCAATGGTTATCTAGTGCCACTGATTATGTTTCTCATTTGCATTTACCTAGCGCTTAGTGACGTGGTGAGCTGCTGAGAAAGCCTATAAAAATATTTGTGAAAATCTAATTTAAATGTCCAATTTATTTTGAAATATTTTGGTAAAATTAGCTACTTCAAAAGATGCTAAAAATTCAAAGAAGATGAAATGTTGTCCAGACGTCAAGAAACAGCAAGCTGCTGAAAAGTTTTTGTAAGTAGCTGAAACAAGTTGGAAGCAATTGCAATCAGTTAAAACTAGTGGACAGTTCAAACAGCAAGCGGGTGAATATTTTTACAAGAAGCTGGAAGCAGTTGCGACCAGTTGCAACCAGTTAAAATCAGTGCACAGCTCAACAGCAAACAAATGAGTGTGGTTGCAAGTAACTGGAGGCAGTCGCAACCAGTCAAATCCAGTGTGCAGCCCAACAGCAAGCAGGAGAAAGAGAGCTGAAAGCAGTTGCAGCTAGTTGGAACCAGTTGAAAATATTTACAGCTGTTGTGCGCTGTCTGTCTCATGCGTGAGAAGGAAAAGGCAGTGACCTTGTTTGCATACGTTGCATGTGGTGGAGCTTTTGCCATAATAAATGAGAGAGAGAAAGAGAAAGGTGATTTGCATGCATGCATGCAAATGTGAACACGCTTTGAGAAAAGGAGGCAGCCATTGACCTTTGCTATTCATAGAGTGGTCCATTCAAGTACAAGGAGGTACTTAATTACTTTGTGTGCAGCTCGTCCCATTTAAAATGGAGAGTGGCATGTGTACATGCACATGGACTGCAGAAGTTTGCAGCTCTTTGGTACTCAGTCATTTATTTGATGGGGTCCAGTGCTGAGAAAATACAGAGAACCACTCAATGCCTGTGTTGCTGCCCGTTGTGGCAATTGGTACTGTAGTTGCCCGTTGGGAGAGCTGGTTGGCCAAGTAATTTAGGCCGAGCGCTCCACTTCCTCTCTCTCGGTCTCTCTCGTGAACACAGAACATAACGCTTCACTTCTTTCTTTCCAGAGCACAGAGAACTCGAGCTCCCCTCTCCCATCTCTCCCCAAGTGCTAATCCTACGAGAGATTTTTGAGAGGCCTGCGTGATTGATCCAGTGAGCTCGTGAGCATCTGCTCCCTCTCCTCTCCCTCTCATAGCTTGGTGCTCATCTGAGAGAGGATTGAGGGAAACTCTAGGTGCATTTGAAACTGTATATTCTTGTGGCACTAGGTGATTATTGTGTTTGTGGATTTCTTATTACTCTTGGTGATTGCCGTCACCTAGACGGTTGTGGATTTGTTGATTGGTGAGGGAATTTGGTGATTGTGTCCGCCCCCAATCAAGGTGATATTTGTTAGGGGTTCTTGGGTTTATTCCCCGGCGGAGTGCCAAAAGCCACTTTAGTAAATTGCTCGTGTCATTGAGCTACCTCACTTGTGGGTAGGTTCTTGCGGTGCCCATTTGCTGGGCTAGGTTTGTGAAACACCTATTAGCTGCCGAACCACCAAGTGTTGGTCGACACAACGGGGACTAGCGTGCCGGCAAGCACGTGAACCTCGGGAGAAAAATATTGGTGTCAATATTGTGATTGGTATTCTCCCGGTGAATATATTGATATACATTGTGATTGGTTCATCCTCTACACATCGGTATAATTATCACTCTTCTCTTTACTTTCTTGCAAACTAGTTGTAACTAGTAGTACCTAGTTTTAGCTAGTTGTAACTAGTTGTAGAGAGTAGTGACTTAGCCATTGCTTGTGCCTAGTGATCATGGCAACTATAATTTTTATATAGGTGACTTGCATCTCTTGTAGAGCTAGAGCAAAATTGCTTTACGCCGTTTGTTATATTAATCCTTTGCTCTAGTGCTTTGTAGATTTTTTTAAATAGGCTATTCACCCCCCCCCTCTAGCCATATTAGGACCTTTCACGCTGCCCGCGAGGGGGCTCCTCACTACCACACAATCACGCCTAGAAGCGTCACCACCTACTAGGGAATCGACCTCGACCTTAGTGACTTCCTCAGGAGCAAGCATGCAGGCCTTAGGGACACCGACCTCGAGCTCTGCCTTGCTCCCTGCTCCACTCACCCCGATGGATCCAGCATCAAGTGCCCTGTGCTGCCTCCCTGTTGGTGAACGAGATGAACGATTCGGTTAATTCTACAATCCTAACTGTAATGTGCTACAAGACGACTAGGACAAACCAAAATAGATTGAGAATCTGGAGATTAATCATGTAATGCCATCAATTCCATGGTCATGAATAGGGAAACAAGAGTATTAGGGGAGAGGGGGGGATTTAATTGAAACCCTAGGTGGAAAGAAGATAGATACTGGGAATCAGAGAGGAGCTGGGTGGTGTTGTGGTTGCTTGAGTAAGCCAAGTCAGTCTCCTTTGCCTGCATCGACTGCATCCTCGACGTTGTGCCATCGCTGTGAACAATGGCTGCCAGAGCACGTGGCGGGTCGTCACGCTCAGAGACGCAGGGGCAGCCGGTGGCACCGTCGTAGCATCGGAGACTGCGGCGCATCACGTTGGAGCCTCCAGCTTCCGGCGCCTCCGACATCGAGCTTAGGGAACCTCAGCCACGGCGACGGAGAGCGGGTTTGAGTGAGGAAGATGATGGGAAGGTGAGCGAATGGCGAAAGAGGGAGGGACAAAAACCTCGAGTGTTCCGAATAAGTAGCGCGACCTGCGGGGTAACGTGAGCAAAACGAAGAAACGGTTAATTCACCGAGCGATCTACAACAAACCAAACACATGTCCATGGGCCTCAGCAATGCAAGGCAACTCCATATGTAGTAAACCAAATAAAAACCAGCCTAGGCCAAAGTAAGCAGGACAGCCAACCAAACGGCTTGTTGGGTGGTTTGGACCAAGCCGCTGATGCCCTAGCTTGGATTTGGGGCTAAGCTACAGCAGACCAACAAAACAAACATGCCTATATATATATATATATATATATATATACACACACACACAAGTGCTATTCTACAACCTAGGTGTAGAATACTATTCTACACCGAATTGTTATACTGAGCAAAATTCAGTATCTCTCAGTATTTGTGTTTCAGTATTGTTCAGTATTTTATGGTCCTCAGTGTTGAATGGGACGATATTGAAGGTTCTCCAGTATTGCTCAGTATTTTTTCTACTCAGTTTATTCTACACCTAGAGTGTAGAATAGCGCTACCGTGTGTGTGTATATATATATATATATATATATATATATATATATATATATATATCGGTTTGAGTATGTTTATATACTTATATTAAGATACTCTAGATCTTACCACGCGAAAATTTTTCAAAAAAAATTATATTTTAAATATATTACTAAAATGCCACTACTATATTATATACAATAAGTATAACCATATACTCTATGTATGTATGCATACTTATCATACATATCACTCTAGATGGTCTAGTATGATCATATACTTTGTCTATATACATTTCGTCCGGTCATATACACCTTAAATCTAGAGATATAGAGATGAGAGTAATGCATACTTATCATACATATCACTCTAGATGGTCTAGTATGATCATATACTTTGTCTATATACATTTCGTCCGGTCATATACACCTTAAATCTAGAGATATAGAGATGAGAGTAATTACACGCGCGTGTAAAAGAAACGCGTTATATATATATATATATATGTGTTTTATTTTATACTCCCGGGAGTAACTACTCCACCGAGAGTATACTCACCATCAAGGAGTTTAACGGGCTCGAAACGTGACCCGCTAGGCTCTTGCAGTGGCTAGAATATAGGATCGGATCCAAGAGTTAGTTGATTAAGTATTTGAAATGAAAAAATAATTTATTAATCAATGCCGGCATTGGTTCAATTGTCGTGTAGTTTATATATCTACCGGAATGAAACGGAGTATTAATACATACTCAAATACAGACCTAGCTAGTATGCATATATACGCCGAGGTTTAGATAGAACAAGTGTCTATTTAAACCACATGATCCGAGTATACGTGCATACATTCACGTATAGAGACATACATACGTCGGAGTATGTGTGCATATATTTCAAAGAAGTATGCATACGTATATTTTTTCGTCGAGTATGCATGCCGTGAAAGTATGTACATATACTCTGTGGTGTGTATTACTAATTTTTATGTGACATTTCTAATTTTTTCTGAACGGAGACTACATATGAGTATGTATAGACTTTGGAGTACTGAGTACACGCATATATATATTATAGTTTGACTACATATTTTAGAGTTCAGTTAATATGTATATGAATTTATAAAAGCAAGTACGTATCTATGACAAGAGTATGTATGCGTACTATCTCGAGGAGTATTTACATATACTCAAGTACATGTACATAGTTTTCTCGACACCAGAGTATGTGTATATACTATTTTGTATGAGTATACTCTGTACTTTGCAAGCAGGAATTATGAACCATATATCTCAGTACTCTGCAAGCAGGTATGTACATATACTCGCTACAGTTTCATAAGAGTATGTGTACATACTATGTGCATACATGATGACAACAAACAAAATGTGTGCGAAGTGCTCTTTTGTCTGTTGTGTTACGCCATAGAGGTCGGTCTTGCTGTTGGTTGTAGAAGTAGCATTCCATTCATGTCCAGTGGCTCCATAAAATTCAGAAGGTCGTGCAAACTGTGAACCAAATAGAAATTGAGAAGGAATGAGCTAAAAACCAGATCGATAGACCATGATCATGACCACGCGATGCAATTAGAGATAGGATTCAAATATACACACAAACAACCTTGCAAAATACGGAGTAGAAAACTTGCAGGACAGCCGTGAAGAACACGTTGAAATGCAGATGCCAGATGGAGAAAAAAATTTCCCTGAATCCACGAGCTTCAACATGGATACAATATATCCAACATGGATCCACCACCATCCCCTGCAAATCAACAACTAAACTAACAGATCAGAATCCCTTGCGAATCAATAACCAACATACCTGGATCAGCAGGCTATAGGCATTGAGGACACCGCGGGATGGCCAGATGGGAAGCGGCATGACACCAGGGGCTACCGCCCACAGGCCACAGATCACCATGCTCGTGGGTCGGACGCGTAGATGGGGGAGCGACATCGCACCGCTGCGGATCGGCGAAGGAGCAGGGCAGGGCTGCCGTGCCCGCAGGTCAGGCCGCGTGCCAACAGGGCCATCCATGGTGGTGGGAGCCCGACGTCGCCGCCATCGGAGGGGGAGGGGCACGGACGTGAGCACTGCCAGCACAGACGTCAAAGCTGCTGACTGCGCGCAACGTTAGGCTGCCGGCCATGGAGAGGGTGACCGCACGCCGCCGCCGCCGCCGCCAGGCACACCTACCGCACGGGCCGGCGTCCGTCTCTTCGATGCTGGTAGACGTCACCAATAAATGAGCTGTATTGGTGAGATGAGATCCAACAGCAATAGCTAGGACTAATTTAAATAAAGAACGGGAAATTAGGATCGTTTGTTTTTTAACGGGTTTGTTTTTGTTATATACGCCATGCCCGATATCCATTTGGGCATGTGACTGTATTCCTACTCGAGTAGAGAACCTGCTTACAGTATGTGGTTAAAAGGAGGGAGTAACTACTTGTAGGGAGTAGAAAAAATTTACCATATATATATATATATATATATATATGGAAAATTCCTTTGTACACGTGTATATATATATATATATATATATATATATATATATATATATATATATATATATATATATATATATATATATATATATATATATATATATATATATATATATATATATATATTAATAAAAAGACAAAATTTCAGTCTGGTTTTTTTTTTCTGCCCGCTCCTACCTGTCCATCTTCGATCCGAAATCGAATAGATCACGACCTAGGAACGGGTCGGTCGTGAACGGGTCGCACCCGCCCACGCGACCCCATCGACACCTCTAGAACGGGCGCCGCAGATCAAGAAGAAGCCGTGGCCCGAGGTTGGTTCTGTTTGGAAAAAGCTGAAAGATTCTTGAATGAGGTGTAGCCTGTGGCCTGTGGGCGCTGGCCGAATTCCTCCTTGGTGCTTGAGCTCCAACAATAGCTTTGAGCTCCCTGTGGCTGGCTGCAGGACGGCAGCAGCAGAGCACTACTGTACACAACACACGATGAGAGAGAGATGTGGAAGGGTAGAGGCGGGGCGGTGTGCAGCTTGTGCTCGCTTGCTGAAGTTACTTTTCCGTGGAGCTGCTGTCACTCGAGTGCAGCTGCGTTCCACTTCCCCCACTGGGCGCTCGCTCATGCCGGTTTTTAGGCCTCGTTTACTTCTAAAAAATTTATGTAAAATAGAAAAATTATCACTTTCATTGGTAGTCTAACTATGATCAAAAGATTTGTCTCGTAAATTACAGATAAATTGTGTAATTAGTTATTTCTTTTATCTATATTTAGTGCTCTATGCATGTGCTGCAGGATTCGATGTGATGTGGAATGTGGAAATTTTACAAAATATTTTGGGAACTAAGCAAGACGTTAATTGTATAAGAATGTTTGAGTGTTATATGTTTATTTATGTTTTACGCTCTCAGGTCTTGTTTAGTCAAAAAAGTTCTAGATTCTACGTCATATCAAAACTTTAGACATATGCATTAAACACTAAATATAGATAAAAAGATATAACTAAGTGTATAATTTACCTGTAATTTGCGAAACAAATCTTTTAAGCCTAATTAGTCTATAGTTAGACAGTAATTACCAAATAAAAACGAAAGTGCTACAATAGCAAAACTTAAAATTTTTTGCCAAATAAACAAGACACTGCAAAACTGAAATGTTGTTCTTCATTTTATGATGAATGTGATACTCATAATATAGATTAAGTCCGTACCGTATTAAAAATCATTTTTTTCATAGTCTTTTTCTTCTGTTATAAAACAAAAGTTTAAGACCCACTAAAAGAAGCTCATAGAATTCTATAGACATATATGTATATATTATATGTAAAATTTGATATATTTTTTCTCCCGTTGCAACGCACGGGCATGTTTTGCTAATATATATATATATATATATATATATATATATACACAAACACGTCCACACGGGGGGGTTTTTGTTCGGGTAGGACCGTAGGAGACAACGACCCTAGGTCAACGGTTAAACTAGAACTCCATCCAACCTTTTTTTTTTTATCTCTACTCGCTTGGGCCTATAGTTTTCGAGGTAATCGCATGCGCACGGGATTAATGACAGCTACCCTCTTTTTCTTGTGAATCAATTACTGACAGCTACCTGGTGGTCAAGCGTACGCGTGCAAAAATGTGGAAGCCGATAGCGACATGCTTTCCCAACAACTCTAGCCTAACCTTGCATTGCATTGCATGACTCGCTTCCACCTGCTATCCTTTATCCATTGTCACATTTCTTAGTGGCATGCCACACTGCACAACTGACACCTTGTTTAATTCCACTCAGACTTTACATTTAGACACATATATATTATATAAATAAAGATAAAAAAACTAATTTAGCAAATTACAAGTATTTTTGAGACGAAATTTGTTTTTTATTAGTGTCTGAATACCACATGCGACGTCTCCATGTAACACCCGATATGACACCCTAAAACTTTACAACGTGAACCTAAACAAGCGAAAAGAAAAGTTTTTGGTACTATAGCATTTTTGTAACTAGAGTAATTAGTGCCTAATCATAGACTAATTAGACTTAAAAGAATTACCTCACAAAATACATACAAACTATGCAAATAATTATTTTAATCTATATTTAATGCTTCATATATGTGTCTAAAATTTGATATGATAGGACGAAAAATTTTTAAGTGGAAACTAGAGAGGGCCTGACATTCTTACGCCCACATACACACACGTGTAATTCTGCATTTCTGCTGTCCATGTTTACGTTTAAAAAGTTTTTAGTTAACACTGTAGTACTTTTATTTATATTTGATAATTATTATCTACCTGTGGACTAACTTCGTCTGTATTTGATAATTATTGTTCAACTATGAACTAACTAGGTTCAAAAAATTTGTCTCGCAAGGTAAATTACATATAAATTGTGTAATTAGTTTTCTTATTTCTCTCTATATTAATTCTTCATATATGTGTCCAAAAAATAATGTGATGTAGAATCTTATACTCCCTCCGTCCACGAAAGAATCAATTCCTTGGATCCGTGCCAGTCAAACTTTATAGAAAATAGTAACAACATCTATATAAAATGCACATTATATGAAAATATATTCTATGATGAATCTAATAATACTAATTTGATATTATAAATCTTAGTATTTTTTTCTAGAAATTTGGTTAAAGTTTAAAAAGTTTGACTTAGGACAACTCTAGAAATTGACTTTTTCGTGGACGGAGGGAGTAAATTTTTAGAATTTTGAAGGCATCCAATGAGGAATATTTCCTCGTACATTCATTAAGGGCTGGCACTCGACTTAGGCCTTGTTTAGTTCACCCTGAAAACCAAAAAGTTTTCAAGATTCTCCATCATATCGAATCTTGTGGCACATGCATGAAACATTAAATATAGACGAAAACAAAAAATAATTATACAGTTTAGCTGTAAATCACGAGATGAATCTTTTGATCCTAGTTAGTTTATGATTAGATAATATTTATCACAAACAAACAAAATTGCTACAATACCCAAAAACTTTTCACTTTTCGGAACTAAACAAGACCTTATTTGGGGCATGCATGTCGGTCGTGGAGATTGGCCAAGAGAGCAAAAGCATCAAGCAAAGTACGTACTACGTCAAAAGCGGGGAGAACTTTCGTGATGTCGTCATGTGGAGTGGAGAGCCGCTGTCGAGGAGCTGTGCGAGGGCCCACGGTTTCCTTCGAAGCCAAGGCCAGAGACTTCGTCGCTCAACTGGCGCCCTTTTTGGCACGAGCGCATCACTGGGCAAGGCATGTTGGAAACCTGTCGTCGTTTCCATGCTCGTGTGGTGCGTGCTCCATAGCTGCCAGCCTTGCCGCCGGCTTTTATCTGGGCTGCCACGCTCGGAGATAAAAAGAAGAAGTCTACTTTACCTCTCTCGATTTTCGCAAAAGTCTATTTTTCATTCTTGAATTTTAAAACCGGGTAAAATACATCTCTCAATTTTTTGAAACCATACATATTACGTTCCTAACATGATTATGAGTGGTTTTGAAGACAGTTTTATCTTTTTCATTTTTATTTATTTTGGCTGAATATTTGTAAAATTATAGTAAATCACATAAAATTCATAAAATAGTAAATCTGATTTTGTTAGACTCCAGATAAGTAGATCTACATAGTGAACATATAATATAGTATGCTTTAGTATAAAATTTTTATTGTAGCTTTAGAACTGTTTTTCTATAATTAATTAGAATAATTCATAGCTATAGTTTGTATAGTCCAATTGTGGTGAATTTTTTATGTTAGACTAATTATTATATGTTTAAACTATGGTAAAAAATTCATACTCATTAGATCATGTATAACTTAGTTATAGATTTATTATAATTTAACAAGCATAAACCTAAATAAATCTATAACTAAGTAATACACGATTCAATGAGTATAAAATTTTTACTATAACTCAAACATAGAATAATTAGCTCACCGTATAAATTTCATCACAATTAGACCATAGAAAATGTAGCTATAATTAGTCTAATTAATTACAAAAAAAACATAGATCTAAAGATGCATCAAAAATTGTACTAGAACATACTATATTATATATTCAATGTGTAGATCTACTGATCTAAAGTCTAACAAAATTGAGTTTTCTATTTTATGATTTTTATGTGATTTACTGTGATTTTTCAAAAAAATTTAGACAAAATAAATAAAAAGAAAAAGGTAAAACCGCTTTCAAAACCAGGTCAAGGATGTAATGTGTACGGTTTAAAAGTTGAGGGATGTATTTTATCCGATTTTAGAGTTCAAGGATGAAAATCAGACTTTCGCGAAAGTTTTTTTTTTTTTAGATTACACAGTACAACGCAGACACTCAACACGCACGCACACTCATCCCTATGAACACACGTACGCAAACCCTACCCCTATGAGCACCTTCGAAGCACTGAGCCAGCAAATCTTGAAGTTTACGAAGTCACCACAGGCGCCTCGCTGTCGACGGGCACGTCGCCTACCACTTAATGCATAGCGCCGGAAAATTCTGGAATAAATCCAGAATAAAGTGCCGCACCCAGGATTTGAACCCTGGGTGGGAGCCCCCCAACCAATGGCCTTTGCCATTGCGCCGTTGAGGGACCTAAAGTAGACTTTTTCCGAGATAAAAAGGCCTACACGGAAGTGAGTAGTAACTCAGAATTTACTGGGCTTTCACGTATTGGGCCTTCTTTGATGGGCTGGAAACACAAATGCCGGTTTCGAGCTGCGCGTCCTGGTTCTTCTATCACAAGTTCGGCCTTGTTTAGTTCTCCAGAAATTTTATAAAAATTTTCAGATTCTTCGTGACATCGAATCTTGCAGCACATATATAAAATATTAAATATAGATAAAAAATAATTAATTATACAATTTATCTATAATTTGTAAGATAA
Organism: Sorghum bicolor; assembly: GCF_000003195.3. Classification (NCBI taxonomy): domain Eukaryota; kingdom Viridiplantae; phylum Streptophyta; class Magnoliopsida; order Poales; family Poaceae; genus Sorghum; species Sorghum bicolor. The sequence continues at coordinate 10,062,273 of NC_012879.2, read as the reverse complement.
ATTTTTAAATCTAAGAGCAACTCCAACATATATGCTATCCATGTTATCTAGGCTATTTTTATATTTTTAAAGCAAAATTTAAAGTCCAACAAGTGTGCTATGTGGTTTGCTAAAATAGCAAGTTTGTTATCCCTAAACTTTCGCTTGTCATATATAACATGTCGTCCTCACTAGCTATACTATACAAAGGTTGTTATGAAACTCTATGCTTTGAGTGAGTTTTTTATTTTATACAATGGCTAAATTTTGTAGTTTAGAATATAATTTTACTTAGTCTCTTGAAGATGCTCTAATTAGTCCATAATTAAACAATATTTGTCAAACAGAAACGAAAAACAAGAATGTTTATTTTGTAATTTTTTTTAACTAAGGCCTTGTTTAGTTCGCAAAAATTTTCAAGATTCCCCGTCACATCGAATCTTTGGTCGCATGCATAGAGCATTAAATATAGACGAAAATAAAAACTAATTGCACAGTTTATCTGTAATTTGTGATATGAATTTTTTGAGCCTAGTTACTCTATAATTGGATAATGTTTGTCAAATAAAAACGAAAGTGCTGCAGTAGCCAAAAACCCTAATTTTTGCCAGCCCTGTTTAGATTTGAAATTTTTTGGTCAAAGTGGTAAAAATTTTTGTGGTCAGAACACGCGAAAATTTTTCCATGTTTAGTTTGGCAAATTTTTTTCTGACACAACTTTGGCTACATGTATTTACAGTTGTCATTGATGGGCTTCCATAGGAATGCGTGCACAGTTGCAGCTTAAAATTTTTGCCCCAAATTTTTTTGGCCTCGTTTAGTTTTCAGGCTCCAATTCCATAAGGCTTTGTTTGGATGTTGTCGTATTCACTTCAATCCATGTGTGTTGGTGTGGATTGGGATGGAATTTAGTTCAAGTTCCACTCCAATCCACTCAACACATGTGGATTGATGTGAATCCAACAACATCCAAACAAAGCCTAAATTTTTTCTCTTTGGGCAAAAAAATTTCAAATCTAAACAGGCCCTAAACAAGGCCTAAACAAAACCTTTATGAAAAAAAGAAAGAAGTTATCAGTGGACCCACCCCGGCCGGCGTAGGAAACCGGGAAACCACGCAGCGAAAAAGAACCCAATCCCCTGGCCCCACCCACACCAAAGCCGTCCTCGCCTACTCCTCCCCTCTCAATTCGACGAGGAGGCGACTCGTCGAGTCGCCGGTCGTCGCAACCGCCGGCCAAAACCAATCTCGGCGCTTCCTTCCCGGAGGAACCCCTCCGGAAGTCAGCCGATCCCGGATCACCCAACACACCGCACTTGGTTTCTCCCGCACCGGCGCGCAAACCCTCATGCGACTAGGGTTGTAGCGATCTCGTCTCGCTACCGAGCGGGCCGGCTGCGGAACGGGCCACCCACGCCACGCACTCCTCTGCTTCGATAGACTTCACCCGCCGCTGAAACTGCGCTTTGCGCTGTCGCCACTAGAAAGCCCTCGCCAGTCCTTTGCCTCCTCACTCCGTCAGGGTCGGGCCCGTCGCCCGCAGGTGCGTGGATCTCTTTTCCTTTTTTCAAAAATACTTTGATTGGTTTAGGCATCGCAGAATGATTGATCTGTAGCTACTTGTGGATCCATAAAATTTCTTCACGGTAGTGCATAAATGCATTGTTGATGAGTTGGCAATCTGAGGTGGTAGTTAGCTAATCCCATACTACCGGTCCTTTCGAAATCTAATTGAAGGAGCACTTGCAGTAACTAGTTGGCAGATTGGTGTGTGTTCATGGCTTAATGCAAACCATTTTTGTGTGCTTTGATTGCTGTTGCGTATTTTATTTTTGTCACGTACGTAGGAGTGCACAACGTTTCACACAAGGAACTAGTTCCAGTTCAAATTTACTAACTTCAGTTTTATTCAAACTTGTTTTACTGTCAAGTGCTGCAGAAAAAAAAAACATTTCAACATCAAAATACATGTATTTGTTAGTATTTTCAAGTCGAGTCCTATAGTAAAGTTCAAAACCCGTTATATTTTGGCGGCAGTCAAAGGGAATGTGCCAGACATTTCACACTTCACCAGTAGAAGTGTATCTGCCAAGCACGCTTGGTTAGCTTATCAAATACTCCCTCCGGTACCATAAAGAAAGTCGTTTAGGACAACGACACGTCTCCAAAGCCTAACTTTAGCTCCTTGTTTTTTTGAATAACATTGACTCCTTGTTTTTTATGAAAATAAATATTTATCAAAAAGTGGTATATGTATATTTTTATGAAAGTATTTTTCGAGACAAATCTATTTATATGTTTTTCACATTTTCAAACTCAGTAACTTAAAAGTTATTCATGTTTATATTCCCAATGTTTGACCCAAACCTTGTCCAAAACGACTTTCTTTATGGGTATGGAGGGAGTAGCTGCTTATCACGGTGTTTCTTTTTAATGTCGGTTGCATTTGTGTTAATTGCAGTGTGGTCTTGGTTCTTGTGCTCCATATTAAGGCTTCAAAGCTTAGGTGTTATGAATGCCTGGCATTGCTGGCTAGTAGCTATCTCATTTCATAATGCCACCCTGCTTACTGTGACTAGCTCCCTTTTTCTCATAAACACAGGAGAGCTGCATATTATTTCATCAATAGGAGAAAGAAAGATGTTAGGGTGTAGGCCATAACTGTCTAACTATTAGAAAACATGTGTTAGTGCTACAGATCAAAAGAGTGATAGGCTCCTTTAGCTTGTATTATCCGAGTTTAGCTTATGACGTGGGGATAATTTTGTCCCTATATCAATGTGGTAGCTGTTGCATTGTGCAAATTCTTTGTTTGGAGTGTCTTTGGTTTGTTCCTGTGTTCTAATAATAAGAGAACATAACGTAGGTAACATAGAGGCATGGAAAGGTTATTGTAATAAGGCTGACTTTTTGTTTCTATGCTTTGCTGGTGCCTGATACTATGATTTTTTTAAAAATTACTGAGCTCTTTTAGGTGATGCCGTACTTTATAAACTGTAAATTGGAAGCTTAGGATCATCTCACTAAATTGTTTATGTGCGGAAAGTCAGAGACATGTTTATCAGAAACATATGATGATAATTGATAAGTGTGGAAGAATAAGGAAACAACTAACGATGTATCCTGATCATATAAGGTCCAAGGTTGGGCCTTTCTTTAAACTGCAAAATGATTAGATGCTAACTTTTTGATATAATGTTAACTCTTGACCATACCAAATAAGTGAAAACTGGAAGGAAAGCTTAAGGCTGCGATTATCTTTGTTCTGTGCATGTGTGCTTGCTTGGTATAATGTGTTCATCTGAACAATCAAGATGCTGAAATTGTTTGTTTTCTGTTGTGCAGGGTTTTGTTCCTAACTTTTTAGCCTCTATTTTTGTCTTGAATGGCTACATCTCTGGATGTTCCACTGGATGATTTGATTAAGAGCAGAAATGGGAGGGGAAGGGGAAGGGGCAGGGGACAAGGAGGCCGAGGCAGAGGTGATGGCCAAAGATTGGCTCGTGGTTCATGGCGTGGGCGTGGTACTGGCACCTTCCGTGGAAGGGGACTAGGGGTGCCTTCGCGAAGGCCACTTGGTGTTAATACTCGGTCCTCATCATTTGCTATTGCCAAGGCAAGCACAAAACTATAACTGTTTTTCTGTTACCTTCAAGAATCCAAATTGTAGTAGGTACCTGACAAGAAGTGGCTATAAACTTATTAAACTGGGACAGCCCAACCATTCCATTGAGACCATATCTGTGACCATTTAACTGTGGAGCTTCGAAGAGGATCCAATGGCTTTCTCATTTCGAATTACCAGGGACATGTCCCTTTTCTGCCGAGTATGTTGGGTGGTGAGGCATATGTTGGTTTATGCTGGCTAACGCTTCAAAGTTCAAACTGAAAACATTGTCTCTACTCGTTGTCAGCATGCTGTGGATAAGGCCTTTGATGTATACACAAATAGCACCATTGTGTGCAATGGTATAGGGTTTTATGATTTTGCTGATGCTAGTTGCTTCATCAAGTACCATGGATTCATGAGTTTTGTGATTTTATGCTAATACTTGGTTATCACAACATGGACATGCATGATATGGAATATCACAGTCATTCAATAAAGCAAAGGATTTTGTGTGGAGACATGATCTCTTTGAGGATAGCATGGTGGCAGCTGGGCTTTCTGGGATAGAATCTGGTACAAAGCTGTACATTTCAAACTTGCACTATGGAGTGACAAGGGAAGATATACAGGTAGCTGGATGTTCATCTTTGTAATACAACATCTGACAGTTCCATTCATATTTGGGATTCCTGAAGCTGATCTTTGTCTATCCACAATATTGCCTCAGGAGCTTTTTTCAGAAATGGGTCATTTGAAGCACTGTGCTGTTCATTACGACAGTTACAGACACCCAACTGTGAGTCTCACTAAACCTTGGTTGTTTTTTTTTCTATAACGCAATGGAGTGTTTTGTAATTAAATTAAAAAGTGTGTAAAGTTAGCAAACCTACAAAATCAAGAAGTTGTATATCACAAAACTGTATTTAGCATATCGAAGAATTACAAAACTACGTATTTATGAAATAGTACCACAAAACTACAGACTCAGGTGTGCAATATATCATATAAATACGCCTGAGGTCACACATCCTAGACAATTGAGCTCTTATATGATTGCTGGCATTGGTCATATTTTTATGTTTGTGGGGGTGTCTATAATCCATATGGTAGTTTGAGAGTAGGCTGACTGGCCTGTCTCTTTATTTCTTTTATCTCTTAATGAAATGACACTCAGCTCTCCTGCGTTGTTTGAGAAAAAATGTATCACATAAATACATACTTTTGCTGGGTGGTGGAATTTTTAGTCGTGCCATACCTTACACATCAAACATGTAGTTCTATGATGCAATTTTTTAATATGAAGCTCTTGAAACTGACACTTTGAATCTTTACTTCTATATTCAAATTTAAATATGTAGTTTTATGATAATTTTGACCCATGTTTCAAAAATTACTAGGCACAAGGCAGGCAGCCTCTGACTAGCGCCTAGACATATCTTTGGTGTTGTACTTTTGGCATATTGACATAGGAAAATAGAGAAAAAAAGCAAGATGCTGTATATTAACTGACTGAAGTGGAGAAAATAGGAAACACAGATGATAATTTTGACAATTTATCTGGAGTTTTAAATATTCATGCTTGGTTATTTTCTCATATTGTGTTGCAAACACAAGCCTCTTTGCCTTAATATGTGTACTGGAATGCTACTTGAATGTTTAGGGTTTGGATATTAGTTTGATTGATTGTAATGAAGTTTGGTGGGATGGATATGTGGTACTTATAACCTACTTAAATTTAGTCTGATGCACCATACTAGTCATTCAAAATGCTCCATTGGTTCCTTTGTTTGTCCAGAGTTCCTGCAAGTTTTTCCTTTTATAAATTTTAGCTGTTTTTATTTGTTTACTTTATGATTGTGCCTTCTTTTTTCTGGCATATTGCCAGGAGTGAGGACATGCATCCCTCTCTGCCTCCATCCACCTGCGGATAAAGTAAAACTACTCCTGTGCATTGAAGAAAAGTAATGTATTTTTAAAGAATATCAAATTGGAACATGCATTTGTAATGTTAGTAAGGACACCAGTAATTCTCAGTTTATTTAATTTCACCTCTATCTGCCCAAAACGTACAAAGTATTCAGATGTTTCTGTTATATATATCTTACTCCCTCTAACCCCAAATTTAAGTGCATTAGGATATTGACACTGTCTACAAAATGGGACTTGGACTGGTGATATCTGTTATTTCAAATATAAAGTTATATATTTTGAAGCTTAGAATATCCCTATGATTGATTGCAGTTGAAATTCTTTGAGATAAATCTGAAGTGATGTTTTGCTGATTTAATGAACAAACATTAATCGTTAATATTCTTTTCTGGATATATTAGAAACTGCATCAAGTGATTCAAACCCACCACTAGTAACGATACGGCTTTTGATAAAGACTCGATTCAACTGCTTATGTTTTCCATCCATACCAGATGAACGAAGTACACCTGCCTTTCTAATAAGAACCCTTGATCTCTCCAATAAAACACCCTCTAATCCCAAATTTAAGTGCATTAGGATATTGACACTGTCTACAAAATGGGACTTGGGCTAGTGATATCTGTTATTTCAAATAGAAATTTATATATTTTGAAGCTTAGAATATCCCTGTGTTTGATATCCCTGTGATGGATCACAGTTGAATGTCTTTGAGATAAATCTGAAGTGATGTTTTGCTGATTTGATGAAAAAACATTAATCGTAAATATTCTTTTCTGGATACAGTAGAAACTGCATCAAGTGATTCAAACCGACCACTAGAACAATACAGCTTTTGATAAAGACTCGAGGCAACTGCTTATGTTTTACATACCAGATGAACGCAGTACACCTGCCTTTCTAATAAGAACCCTTGATCTCTCCAATAAAACATTCTTCTGAACAGTATATTTCATACAAGAAAATATTTATGATCCTTGTTTGTATTTGAGCACAGAATATTGTACCTTGAGGTTCCATTGATCCAGTAGCATAAGAGAATTATAACCCACATAAGAGCTCCATAAGTAAATATCTGTGCGTGTAGATGTAAATGCTGTGGATCTGTGAATGGAAAATTCACTAAATCTGCAGAAGAAACTGAAATATTCAAGTCAATTAGTAAAAGCGTTATCCATGGTGAATCTAGTAACATAAACCTCATGTTAACCTATATGATCTATTGATTGCCAAAACTAAAAAAGGTTTGACACAGTCGCTAAAAATCTGGGTTGATTGGGCCGCAGTTCAGCGATTGAGAGAAGTGGTTCATGGCTGTCTAAAAAACGAGGGTTGAAGACCGAGTGACTCCAACTAATCTTGATTGGTGGATGAGATATTGCATTCCAATAAACTTGAGGAAAGGGAGAAATATTTAAATGGACTGCTATGTGCTGGCCCATACAGCCTGCCATCATAACCCTAAGCCTCAGTCTCTTGCCAACACACAACACACAGCCTTGCCCCCTTTGGCCTCGTCTTCTCTTTCGTCTCTCAAACAAACTAGCACTGCCAGTCTCAAATCGGTCACCTCTGACCATTCACCATGACTAGCAAATTCAATTGCCCTGGCCTCCTCTTCCCTTCTGTGCTATCTGTTTTGTTGGAGACCTGCTAATTTGTTGTCTATCTGCTGAAACATAACCCACACTGATGGTCCTATCTGATGCTCATGGAGAATAGCCCTCTGCCTCCAGCTCCAGCATCTTGATCACAGCAACCTCCGTTCCCCCTTCTCTTCTCTCACATGTTCGTCAATACAGATCATATTTGTCTTGTGATATATTCTTGACTCAATGGGACAATGGGACAGCGACCCTGTTCGGCCCTGGTCCTTGAATGGGGACAATTTCCCAGGTTCATGGAATGTGGCTTCAACCAATCGGCCTTTATCCCTGTGACTATGATTTGAAATCTGGAAAACCCAAATGCCATATTTCAGATTGGAAGTTGTGAACTTTAGATTGTCAAACGATAATTATGATATATTGGCATTGTGATTGTGATTGCTTAACAGAAAGTGCTATCTGTACTAAATTTACTCTCTTGTTTGTTCATGGATATTGTCGAACAGGGTTCGGCTGAGGTGATATTCACCAGGAGAAGTGAAGCTCTTGCAGCACTGAAGAGATATAATAATGTGCGCCTTGATGGGAAGGCAATGAAGATTGAAGTAATAGGAGCTGATTTGGGTCTATCATCTGCTGCCGCACCCCGAATTAGTGTTGTTCCTGGTGCAAGCGGAAGAGGGCAGAGAGAAGTTGTTATGATGTATGGCTCTTCTTTGGCACTGCCTTCACTGTTGGATTTATCAGCCATGTAGCAACTTTCTTCATTTTATTCCTGACATGTGTTTCTTTTCAGGCCTGGTGGAAGTGGGTTTGGACTAGGTGCATCTGGCCCATCTAGTTCGCTTCCTGGGTATGTTCTCATGGCTAATATTTTCTAGGCTAATCACTACACAAATAGAACAGCTTTCCTCCTATAACTTGTAAAAATGTTACGGAAATAGCCATTCAAACTAGTAATCATTGTGCTATGTCCAGGTGGAAGCGTGGAGGTTTTGTTCAAAGAGGAGGACAAGGGCGTGGTGGTTTTGCTCAAAGAGGGCGAGGGCAAGTGCGTGGCCGCGGACGCGGCCGTGGCCGTAGTAGCTTTGGTCAGGTCCGTGGACGTGGCTATGTGCGCAAGGGTAATGTGGAGAAATCAGCCGAACAATTGGACAAGGACCTTGACAACTACCACCACTCTGGTGCAATGAATGTCGACTAAGGTAGCGAATCCATCATCCAGTCCAACCTGGAAGTTGGAACTATGTTGAAGCTAAGCTTGTTTTCTGTCTGTTGGTTTTCTGTCAAATGAGCAAACTTCTGTTCTGCTCTCGTTGCATCAGTTAGATTAGATTCGTACTGCAATTTCTTGTTTGGAGTTAGTCCTGTGATCAGAATTTGCTGTTAAACTGATTGATGAATTATGTTTTCAACCGTTGAATGGTTTTCTGTTAAATTGTAAGAATTTTCAATAGGCAGTACCCAAAATGTTCGGTGATGCCGTTTCAAAAAAAATGTTGGGTGAGGACCACAGGTTGGAGGTTCTATTTATGCTTGGTTCTTACCCTAATCCTAATTGACCAGATCAATATTTGGCCCTTTCCAACATTTTTTGGCCCCATTTGGTTGGAGGCCACTGTTTGGCTTTATTATGCCTAAGAAATTTGTTCCGCTTGTGCATTCCAAAGTAATTAGTTTAACGTTGGTTAGCAAAGTAATTAATTCCCTTATTTTTTGTAAAAAAATAATGAATTCCCTGCCAAATCAGTCTGAAACGAAGGTGCTGATTTCCGCGCCCAAATTTGGTCTTGAAGTTGGGATGAGTAATTGTTTGAAGCAGTGTATTTATTTCTTACAGTCCAGGAGCAATGTTGGATACGTTTGATTCTAAAAAATGTTTGTGACATGGAGTTTGATTCTAAAAAAATGTGTGACATGGAGTTGGACGTGTTCGTGATAGTCTCACACCTTTGGCACCAGTCAACCTTTTATTTAACTTCGATCAGACATATACTAATATTTATGATACATAAGTAGCATTAGGTTAACAGTTAAATATATTTTCATATACAAATGTTATTTGATACAAATATTGATAGTTTTTTCTGCAAATGTAATAAAAAAAAAGAGATGTGTAGTTCTTTTAATACGGAGGGACTGAGGGAGTAGTGTTTAGTTCAATGCTAGATTTGGTCAGGCTCCCTATCTACGCACATGGGATGAACCGGTTCTACATCTTCTATCCCTAAAAAATGTAATTCTCGCTCTCTAAGAAGTTAATCAATCTTAAATTTGATCAAATGAAAGTATTATAACAAGAACTACTAGATTAATTAAAGAGTATATTTTTTATAATAAATCTATTTAGAAATATAAAAGTAGTTGTCAAACTTAAGATCGATTGAGTTCTCAAAAAGCGAAACTTACATTCTTTTTGGAGAGGGAATACAACATACCAAAGGTGCACAATAGCTCATGTGCCAACACTAGAAAACATTAAACTCTAATCGATTAATAGGAAACGGCCATGGTTGCTCCTTCCTCAATTACAAAATGTAAATTGTCGTAGTTTTATTCTAAGTCATGTTTCGCTAACTTTGACTAAGATTATTAAAAAAATGCAGTAACATATACAACATCAAATAATTTTAGGGAAACGAAGGAATTTCAATCATACATGAATTTCACAAGAATAGATTCATTTTCGCATTAAAAACACATGACATGGAAAATTTCATAGATTCCAAAGGGGCCTTATTAAATCTACCATAAAAGTTTGTCTTGACAGTGTACCTGTTTGGCAATATAGTACATATTAGTAATGTATCTTGTACAAACTTTGTCGAAGTTTACATAAATTTGACTTAAAGATAAATAAAACTATTTTGGAACGAAAACAGATGTAGTAGTAGATTGAATTCACAACTCGATCACGAATTCAGAAACAACAGTACCCTCATAATAAATTTATTTATACCAGACCCACATCGTAACCTGCAAATCTACCTATATCCATATATGACTATACAGCTGCAGCAGGCAGAGCTGCTTAATCCGCTGGTGGTGCGCTAGCAGTGGAGATGGCGATGAAAGACTCGATGACGTCCCTGGCCAAGATGACGACGTCCCTGACGTTGGGCGGGAGATCGAGGAGCCAGTTGATGTTCATCCCGGTCCCGGCGTTGATGCCGTCGCCCCTGCTGCTGCTCCTGTGGATCTCCTCCGCGTACTCCTGCAGCTGCACCCTGAGCGCCACCAGCTCGTCGGCGTTCAGGGACTCGAACTCCCGGAGCTGCTGCACCATCAGGTAAGGGTCCGGGACCCAGCAGAGCTCCGCGACGACGGGCGGCGCAGGATTCATCAGAGTGGTGGTGGTGGTGGTGTGACGCCCGGCGTCAGCGTTGGAGCCCTCCGCACCCGCCGCCAGAGCCCGGCTGCTGGCACCATCCTCCCGGCGATGGTGATGGTGGTGGTGGTGAGGAGAAGGGTTTCCTGCGGACGGCGGCGGCGGCGGCGGAGTAACCTGACCCTGACAGCAGCGGCCGCCGTCGCCGTGTGGGCAGCAGGTGGTGGTCACCTGGCGCAGCATCTTCCAATCAGCTCGGCACGTGCCACACTGCCACTGCCACATCTCCGTCGTGGTGGTGGTGGGCTGCATGTTTGCACAAACTTCTTGTGCTGCCGAGGCCAAACACCAACGAGTCAGAGAGTTCACGAACACTCCCTGTTTCCCTCTCCTTCTGCAAGCACTCCCAGCTTGGACGAAGTGATATCCGGCGAGCTCGATCGACGCAAATGCAATGCAAGTGGCTCTGTGTGGGTGTGGAGGAAGATGTATTTATAGATAACAGCGCCTGCGCAGGGTGTGATTCACCCAGTCGGCAAACGAAAAGCCTGTACACACAGCGTCGTTTGGCAGCAACCCTTGGCACCTGTTCAGCTGTTCAGTTACTTCAGTTGGAAGGTTGCTTTGCTTACGACGTGAATTCCACGCAGGGTTTAGAGAGGTTCATTCAGTACGCAGCCTGATCGTGTGTCACTTAATAAGGAGAAAGACGCCAATTTGATTTTTTTTTTCTCTCTCTACTAGTAAAGGTTTGACAAACATCGTCATCCTGGCGTCACATCCGTGACATGTCTTGCTTTATGTTCGGGGTCAGTTCCAAAGATTCCTCATTACACGACTACACGAGAGGGGTTCAATGGGTCATGGGTGTGGCCTTGATCGGACACAGCTGCCAAGAGGAACCTGTGGAAGGCACGAGACGAATCCAATACCTCTATTTTTGCTTGAAACATTTTTCCTAGTTGATGATCTCCAACTATCTATCGGTGGTGCTTCTTTCCCTCACGCGCTTTGCATACCTTGCCGGATACTTAACGCACGAATCAGCCCTCGGTGATTGCTGGAAAGTGCATCGTCCTGCTTTGTTTCAAGAAAGTAACTACTCCCCTCTGTTACAGATTATTGGGAAATGAACGAAGGAAAATAACTAAACTGGGCATTGACCTCTTCTACACAGCCGTACCTTTTGACATCCTATCCTACGACTACTCGACCACACCCACAACTTATATGTTCCAAACAGAAAAGCAATCTCCCATTAAATTTACTACTGTCAGAACTTAAAACTAATTACTTGCTACATATAAGACCATCTATGCCGATTCCTGCAGCTCAAACGTAAATGACGACTTTAACTCATACTGATTAGTAACACAAAATAATAAATACATAATGCAATGACAATATCTCACCACGATAACTTAATTAGTTAGAGTAGATTACTTGGTTCTTGCGCTCAAGAACCTCATCAGAAACTCAGTCCACGATTGCGCGAGACAATAACAGCAACCTATGACGATTCCTCATGGGATGAATCCTCCTCCTCACTCGTGACGTCAGACTGATCGTCCGGCTCACTGCCATCAGACGCAATAGCAGGTGGTTTCGCAGACATCTTGCTCAGAGCAGCAGTCTTGCTTGCTCTCTGAGAACGTGCAGCAGCAGCAGTCATACTGGGAGTGGCTGGAACCCTGCTTACCGATGTTGCAGGCACGCTAACTTCTCCCTCTTCTTCGTCACTTTCATCGCTAGAGGATGGTGGTGCCTGTTTCGTTCTTCTCCTGGGGGGAGCTGGAGGCCGGACTGACCGTGGTGCTGGTGTAGGAGGCACTGCTTGATTGGTGGTGTCCAACTTGAAGCCATCATCCAATCCGAGTTTCTCTGAGAAACAATAACAGTAAAGTGCGATAAGAACCATTAGAAATGAAAACTTACGAAAATGCAGAGATGCATTGACATGATATAGGTTCTTGTTTTTCATTAGACGTACTGAATATGACATCTGCGTCATCTTGTGACAGTTCTTCGTCTGGACAGGCATCAAGCGATCTAAGCCGTGCAGCCATTTGAGCTAGCTCCTTCACGAGCTCCTTGTCGGAAGCCACTGAAACAGCCAAATGATTAACCAAGCCTCTCATGCACTTGATGGCTTTCTGTTCTGATTGCCGGAATCTTAGAAGCGGCACAACCTTGCACAGAGCCAAAGCATATGCTTTCCCAGCTGCGGTCTTCTTATCTGGGCAACTGGCTACCTAGAGCATTTCCACCATATGATGTCAGTTTTTTCCCCTAGAACCTCTATAATAAAATTCTAACAAAAAAAATGTGAGGATGTTTGTTCAGTGTCCTGCAATATTAGAAAAAAAATGCATATGTATTTTCTAGATTATTCATGATACCTCTAGTGCTATACGGATAGCAAGTCCTTCCTCGCTGATGTCAAAATTGTTTGACACATTAGCAGAAACTGAAGGACTTTCAGGACTTTTCGAAGCTTGGTCCATACTTTCTGTCGAAAATAATTGGGTTTGCACCATTTGCACCATAAAACGAGAAGCTTGAACTGCAAGTTTCCGTCTCTTTGAAATAGCAACAGGGCTACCCCCAGCATTACCATATAAACCAGGCCACATGGCTTTCATGACAGGTACAAATGCGTTGGAGATACAACTCTGTGAAAAGAAAGGCAGTCAGTAAATTTGATCTGGGATTATTCAGTCAGTCAATAAATTTGATCTGGGAAAAAGTTACATAACATAATTTCAGCCAGTGTATGGTAAGCTTTATTGGCTTACCTTGTGTTTCTCTGAAAGTGCTGGATAGTGCTGAAAGAAGACAGACAGACATTGTTTCAATCTGAAACAGAAAAAAAAAAGCGCATGTGAGAATAAACGGAAAACAAATGCCTTTAAATAACAGAGGACAAATGAGCAATTGACCTTTCAAGTTCTTTAGCTTCCTCTGAGAAATACAATCTAATGAGTTGAGCGAGGATAACAGTATGCAAATCAGCAGGTATACTTGCAAAATTCCCACTGAGGAGAAGAATCTTTGCAAAACCTTCACCAAGAATGGTTGGGACATTATCATGATTATCACCCTCTAGATCGAATTCCCAGTCATCTTTATGAAATCCAGAAAATAAAATATCAAGAACTCCAATGTTTAGATCATCAGCATTCATATCAGACAGGTCAACTTGAGTGAACTGAGACTTTTCATAGCTAGAATCTGGCGATTCAATTCCAATGGCTCGATCTATTTGTTGTGGCCCATGCCAAGTTACAAGATCAATCAAGGCCTTGCATGCTATGGCACTAACCAAGTCAGGCCCATTGATGAAAGATAAGCGTAGCTGCTTCACCAACTCTGTATTAGGTCTATTCTCTAACAGTCCAAGGAGACAAAGGCATCTTAAAGCAGCTCTTTGTACATCAACATGATTTTGTTTTGCCTACATGAACTTTATAATTCAGCTCAATTTAATAGCCAAAAGAGCAAATGTAGTGTATGCAGGAGCTGAAGAACATTAGCATATAGTACCTCTGTCCCAGAAAGAATGCAGTTCTAGGTTCGGTTAAACAAACTTAAGTTTGAGTTTATGGAAAACAGTGTCAACATTTAAAACTCCAAATAGGTATATTATGAAAATATATTCCATTAAAAATCCAATGATACTTAATTAGTAAGACAAGCATTAATACCTTTTTATGCAAATTTTGTCAAACTGAGTTTGAACACTATTCTAGAATCACATCCTTTTTGGGACAGATTGAATATAATATAAAGCACCATACAGTAGAACTGTAGGACAACTGGACTTACTGCAGGAAGCAACAAAGAGTGAAGCAGTTCTGAAGGCTCAATTGCTGTGGCCTGGAGATTCCGTAGGGTTGAAGTATTCTGAAGCAGAAGACCTGTCACGGCGAGACAGTGCATCCACTGCATGAAGTCAGCTGTTCTCTCCCTGCAAGGTCTAACCATCTCTTCAACAACAGTGGAAACCACCATCTCGAATTCACCAACAGAAGAATGCACTTTTTTGGCCAACTCTGCCACTGCTTTTGCCCAGTCTTTGTCTCCTCCAAGACTCACACCATCTCCAATTGCAATCTGGTTCCCATCATCATCAACTTCATGTTCAAGAGGCCTGACAAGAAGCTCATGCAGAAAAGAACTTGCAATCTTTCGGTTCGTAGTATCAGAGAAATCAAGCATTTCACCAAGTAGCAATAGTTGCCTTGATGTGAAGTGATAATTTGGTCCTGAAATGGGCAGGTAAGCAATGGAAATAGTACATACACAGAAAGAATGATAACTACTCTTGCTTACCGGCAGAAAGGTGTGCCTTTACCAAATCAACATAATCAGTAATTGTGCTAGGAAGGACACTGTCTAGAAGATCATTTTTATCAGTAGCCTCAGAAGCATATACTGCTGCTTCCGCACCTGTAGTTGCTGCAGCTTCTGAGCCTTTGACCTGCAGAATAACCATTGACTTAATAAATAAAGTATTGATATAACTTTAAAGAATGGTATTGCCATCCAGGAACAAGCCAATATCAGCAGGTAGAACTAGCAAACAAAATTTCCATAATTTCAATATATTCTATTAAAAATTAGCAGAACACATGTATTTCCATGCTTGCTCCAGATTAGATCCAAGAATCCTATCACAAGGTGGATAACGATAAGAAAGGCATGATCAGCATGGCTGCGAAGGTCAGAAGGAGGGGGAGGGGTGTCTAGATAGATTGAGAGGAAGACCAAGGGTGAAAATAGGATGGATAACACCTGATTATCCGTTGGTTCGACAGGTTTACATATTAAATGGATAATCCGTATCTATATACGGACATTCAACCCGTATTCGAATCCGGACACACAAAAGTCAGATATCTGATACAGATGTGGGATGGGTATCAATATCTGACTCAACCTGAAAGAATAACAACTACTCATATTCATAGTTCCGCTAGGCGGCGCCTAGGCGCGATTAGGCGCCGGGCGAGGGGTAACCGCCTCGCCTAGGGGGGTAGGCGGCATCTAGGCACCGGGCGGCGCCAAGGCAGTCGCAGAGCTGGGCGAGCCACAAAATTTCGCCCCCGCAGGCTGATGGCGCGGCGCGGAGGCGGACAACGCGGCCTTTCGCACGCGCGCGGATGGCTTCGGCCGTGGGAAATCACGCGAAATCCCCGCCGCCTCCTCCGTCCTCCTGCTCCACCGCCGGCTGCTACCCCGCCCCAAGGTCAGTCCCCTCCCCTGCTCATCTTCTCTCCCCCCGCCGGCAACTCCTCCCCTGCTCATCTCCCCTCCACCGCCGTCAGCTCCTCCTCCCCTGCTCCACTTCCTCTCCCCTCCCCTGTTCCTCCCAGCGCCTAGGGAAACGCCTAGAACGCCTAGGCGCGATTACTCCTGCCTAGGCGCTAGGCGGAGGGTCACCGCCTAGAATCCGCCTAGCGCCTAGCTGAACTTTGCTCATATTTGTATCCGTACATATCCATCCGCATACAATCTGGTTTCATCCCTAGGAAGAACCCTAAGGGAAGTAATCATTCAGTGCAAAATCATGTTCTCATATATAATAGGGGCCTAACAATAGCACCCTAGAGGTAATGCACTTCCTAAAGAAACTAATCAACTCGTAATTTGCAGTTCCTGCACCTAATCAGCTGCTATTGTTGAGAAATAGCAATAGTTACAAATATTACAATATCTCAGGTAATCTTGACCCTAGTCACCGCGGAACAGGAAGGATGCAGCGTTCCACGTTCCGGGAACGAGCGTTCGGGACGGGAACGCGGGAACGAAATCGTTCCCAGTGTAAAAATTGCATCTAAAACGTCGTTCCTGTTCCCGGTTCGTCGTTCCTTGATCCGTCGTTTCGGGAACTCCGGTGACTAAGATCTTGACATGATATGAATGATGCTTGGAAAGGATTGTTTCTTCTCACTAAGTCACTTAAAAAACAAATAACTTCTTGCCAACACTAAGAATCCCAGAGCTAGTTACTGCTATCACACTTTGGCATGCAAAATTATAGCAAAAGTGAAGGTCAAATTTTCAGCAAAAGGAAAGTTATACTTCGAGTGTATCCATGTTGAACAGTTGACAACAATACTATGTTAAGAATTAGTTTCTTCCAAAAGTACTATAGAAAATGTAGCATAACAAGCTAAAATGGTCTGGTGGTCACCTGAGCTTCAGCTTGCAAATGCTTGCACATGATTCTCCAGTAAAGGCCAACCTCAGCATCCATGAGTTGAATATTGGAATCTTGTTCTGCTGAAAAATATTATAAGGATGCTGATATCAACCAGCAGAAAGAGGAGGAATGGGCAGAGACAACTTGATTCTTCCGTATTTTCAAAGAAAGGAGTTTTAAAAAACATAGCGATCGCATGGGGTTGTCTTTCAGGTTTATTAATTTCATTGGAGTTAGTTACGTTGTCCTTTGTCAGAGATTCATATTCAATGAACATAAACTGATCAACAAAATCTGGAGAAAGGTCAGTTGGAAAGTAGGAGATAGACTAGGATAAAAAACATTTTTCACCATTTGCAGTGAAGTACTGCCTAATACTGTGCCCATCATGCACTCGCAAAGCACCATCTTTTAGAAGCACTGCCATTACAGATTCTCCAACTGATTCATATGTCTCAACATCAAGAAATCTGAGAAGGGAAATCACATCTCCTCCACAGTACTTCACAAGCCACTCATCCTTGAGCATCTTCAGGCACTCGTTGTTTACTGAAGCAGACCTATCAGATAGGCCCCTGTGAAGGACAGTAGTCCTTTGCTTGATGCTGAAACCAAAACAAAAAAAAACTATAAATTCACTGATGCAGTGTTGTGCATTTCATGCATACACATTGGTCTGTTCTACTTCCAATGTATGTGATTACTCACGTAAGACTCTGGAGGGGAAATTTAGCTGAAAGCACAGAATATGCTGCTCGTCTAACTGATTCACTAATGTCACGCATTGATTCAACAACACTCTCTAGAGTATTATTTGATGGTGGAAGAGAAAAAATTATTGCCTTCCGAACCTCCTTCAAAAATGGAACAAGGCCACAATTAGATACAACGAGACGAACATATTGATTACTAGTAACAGGAAAGCTATTAAGAACGATCTCACATACAGCATTCTGCTCGTTGTCTAGGGTCTCGAGGAATAGATCAACAATGCCACCATCCTCCCCATCAACCGCAAAACGGGACAATGCTCGCACAGCATATGTGCGAATTGCAGCGATTTTATCTTGAACCCGGACCTTCATGCCATCAATTACTTCATCCCAAATCTCATCGCTCACCTCAGCATCATCAGGCAACCGCATTATAATCTGCAAGCAGAATTGCACGTGCAATCTGAGTGGAAGGGCTCAACAATATGTGAATGAAGGACTTGCCAAGGTAAACACTTCTTGGTAACTAGAACAAAAGATTACTGATGGTGGCTGAATAAACCAAAGAAGTTGTTCAAGGGCAACATCCAGACTCGTGCTTTACTGAAGCATTTTTGCACAAGAGAGCTGAACCTAAGCTCAATTGAAGAAGTTAACACAACAAAATTTTAACATCTATAAACAGCTTTATAGCGTACTGAGGGAAACTAGTTTTTCACTAAAAATAAGTACTCCCATCTCGAGGGAGAAATAAAAACCGTAAATGGGAGGCAAAGTGTCGAGTAATTTCCCTTAGCTCACCTCGGAGATGATTTGGCATGCGCGGAATCTGGCGGGCCGGTGCGCGGCCTTGGACGCGGTGACGAGGAAGCGAAGGAACTCCTCGAGGAACCCGTTCCCACCGCCGTCGGCCGAAGAAGATGCAGAAGCGGACGCGAAGGCAGCGACGAAGCGAGCGACGCGGTCGGATCCGGCGGATCGGCGGGCGAGGGCGAAGAGCGGCGTGAGAGCGTCGCAGAAGGCTTCGAGGAAGAGGCGGCCGCCGCCGCCTCCTCCTCCTGAGGAGGAGCGGAGCGCCGCGAGCTCCCGCAGCTTCCGCGGGTGCACGGCGTGGGACGCGCGGCACTCGTCCAGCACCCGCGCCACCTCGCGCGCGATACGGTGGTCGGGATCCCCGGCGCCGGTGACGGCCGCGGCGGGCGCCATGGGATGCCGGGGGAGGGGGTCCGGGGGCAGGAGGCGGAGTGGGGTTTGGGCGTTGGAATTTGGAAAGGGGAGAATTTTGAATCGTGGAGAGGGAAGCGGGGTGGAAAACATTTGGAGCGGAGGTGTGCGACGCCGTCACACTGCGAAGTGGGACCGGTGGACGCGGTCACGCGATGGTCGCTGTGGGCTGGTAAAGTGGTTTCCTTTATGGGCTCGTGCTGGGCCAGATGGGGCTCGACTAGCCACTTGGACAACTAGAGGAGTAGAGGACTCGCCTCTGTTTCAGACCCTGTAAATATTTCTGCAACAAACAAGCGAGCATAATATTATTTCTCAAAAAAAAGAAAAAAAAAACAGACGAGCTTAAGGGTTGACGAAATTAGATGTCATGGGTAGAACCAACAACTTTGATTAAGAGGGACCAGACAAACTTGATGACACTGTGATAAACATATACATAAGTGTATGTCTCTTCGGAACTGAACAAGGCTTTAGTTCAAAAAAATTTGCAAAATGGATACCGTAGTACTTTCGTTTGTATTCGACAAATATTGTCCAATCATAGACTCATTAGGCTTAAAATATTCGTCTCGCAAATTATAGGTAAACTGTATAATTAGTTATTTCTTTTATCTATATTTAATGCTGAAAGGTCCTTGTTTGGTTTTGGTAATTGAGTGACAACTTAGGTGGACTAATAGTGTTTATGTGAGATACACAGGAGATTAGTCCACAGGTGATGATGTGATGATGGAGGAGCTCATTGCATATGAGACATGACATGGAGTCATGTGACCAAGGTGGAGAAGATTAAGATGAGGCTTGGCTTGATGGACCGGTTGCAAGAGTGAATGGCAAGTCGGAGGCTTTGAAGCGAGGGACCGCGTGTGACGGTGAAGCTTGAGCAAGACTTGGCGCCGATGGACCGAGGCAACGGTGAAGAGCAAGTGAGGTCAAGATCGATGAACCAATACGGTCACGTGATGATATGAAGTGGATCATATCATTTGGTGATTGGTTGGTGCATGTGTTGCATCAACATTGGAGAAGATGAAATGGAAAGCGCAAGGCAAAGGTATAACCTAGGGCATTTCCATTTTACCGGTCATAGGTGTGTAGAGAAGTTTATGACCGGATTTAGGATAGATGGCCGTACTATCAAGAGGGGCAAACTTGTTTGCATATCGGTCATCTAGTGCCACTTGAGCGATCTAACTTTGCATACATGTTAGGATCGAGTGGCGTAGCAAGTTGAGAGGCTAACTCCCATGGAAAAATGTTTGAAAAAATGCTAACACACGTGCACAAGTGTGGAGACACTTTGGTGTTGGCACATGGAAGCAAGGGTAGAAGTTGAGAAACTTTTCGCGCAGGCTTTCAGGCCGGACGCGTCCGGTATGAGGTCGGACGCGTCCGAGTTGAGGCACCGGACGCGGAAACAGTTTTCGCGTAGAGTCCGGTGTGTCTCGCCCGGTGAGTACGTCTCTCGGTGAAACTCTCTGAGTTTGCGTCCGGTGCACACCGGACGGAGTTGGCGTCCGGTGCAAACTCCTCTTGCAGAGCTCTCTGGGTGTGAGTCCGGTGCACACCGGACCGTCCGGTGTGTGCGTCCGGTGTGGCGACCGGTGTTGGCTCAAGTTTGCGACGCTCTCTGAGTTTACGTCCGGTGCACACCGGACGCGTCCGGTGTGAACTAGGACGCGTCCGGTATTTCAAAAGCTAGAGTCCGGTGCCCTGTCAGTGTCAGAGGCAACGGCTAGTTTTCTAACGGTCAAGAGCACCGGACGCTGGTCTGGTCAATATTGGACGCGTCCGATGTGAACTAGGACGCGTCCGGTGTGGTCGACTTTTGCGCAGTGAAGGGTAACGGCTAGTTTAGCCCTTGGGGCTATAAATAGAAGTTGTGGCCAGCCTTGGCAAGTGCTGAGCACCCTTGGGACTTAGTGTCCATGCTTGGGGAGTGCTAGGAAAGCCTCTAACTCACATATGCTTGATAGTGATCATCCGATTGTGTGAGTGAGCGATTCTAGTGCGTTGCATTGAGAGATTGCATCGAGTGGCACTAGGTGTTCGTGTTGCAAGCCGGTGGTGCTTGTTACTCTTGGAGGTTGCCACCTCCTAGACGGCTTGGTGGCTTGTGACTCCGTCGAAGCACGCAAGGAGATTGTGCGGTGCTCCGGAGAAGAGATTGTGAGGGGTACGGTGCTCACCCCGCGGGGATCGCGAAGAGCAACTCTATTGGATTGTGTGTGTCATTGAGCTACCTCACTTGTGGGTAGGTTCTTGCGGTGTCCTAGTGGGGACGAGGTTCGTGTAACACCTCTTAGCCGCCGAACCACCAAGTGTTGGTCGACACAACGGGGACGTAGCTTGGTGGCAACCAAGTGAACCTCGGGAGAAAATCATCGTGTCAACATTGTTCTTCCCGTTGGTTTGCAAGTCCCTAACACAAGCTTGTTCTTACATTCATATACTTGTGCTTGTGTAGTTGCTCTTGTAATTAGTTAGCTTGTGTAGCTTGCTAGTTACCTTCTTGCTTGTGTAGCTAGAAGTAGTTCCCTTGCGTGACTAATTTGGTTTGTGTAACCTTGTTAGTCACATTGCTTAGTTTGTGTAGCTAAGTAAGTTGCGCTCTCTAATTTTGCATTAGTTGCCTTGTTATTGAGCTTGCTAGTGAGCTTAGGCTTTGTGCGCTTTGCCTCACTAGTTTGTGTAGGAGCTCCCCCGGTTTGCAAAGTACTAGTTGCATAGATTTGTGTGACCTTGCTCCTAGAATTGATTAGGTGAGCTCTTGCTAAGGTAGCACCTTGCTTGCTTGTTTAGGATCTTTTCAAGGTGCTAGAGAACTTAGATAGAGGGGTGTAGTCTTGGCTAGGCCGATAGTTTTAATTCCGCATTTGTTTCGGTTAGCCGGCGCGATAAGTTTTAGAAAGGACTATTCACCCCCCCCTCTAGTCTGCCATCTCGACCCTTCAAGTGGTATCAAAGCTAGGTCTCTCATTTGTGGTCTTTACCGACCCGAGAGGATGGCGTCTAGTGGGATAGATGATTGTGAGACAAACATTTTTGATGGTACAAACTTTGCACTTTGGAAAAATCACATGCTTGATCATTTTCGTGCAAAGGGACCTAAGTTTTGGTGGATTGTTACTAATGGTCTCACACACAACTTGGACCATAAGAATCTCACCAAAGCTCAAAAGGTTCTCTTTGAACTAGATTGTGAAGCTTATGATTATCTAATAGAATCTTTGAGCTTTGAGTTGTTTGATAGGATAAACTCCAAAGGAACCGCTTATGAAACGTGGGAGTCTATCAAACACACCTTCGGTGATTCCTCCACATGGGATGATGGCAAGTTCAAAAAGGAGGAACCAAAGGTGGAGATACATGAGGTTGTTGAGCATGACCACAACATGGTGTTTGTGGAGGATTGCTCCACCTCATGGTCAAGTGATGGTGATGATGGTGCTACCACAAGATCACTTGATAAGGATGATGATGATGCCACAAGTGATGCAAATGATGATGCTACCTCATGCACACTTGATGATGAAGATGATGGCTATGAGAGTGATGCTTCCACAAGCTCATCTACTACATCACCACATTGCTTCATGTCACATGGTGACACTAAGGTATCTATTAGTGATGTGATTATTGATTGTGATGGTCCAAATTTTGAGCTTGTATGCAAACTCTCAAAAGCTTTAAGAAATGAGTTAGCGAAAACAAATAAATTGAAAAATGAAAACTCATTTCTAAAGACCACATGTGAACAACAAAAGCATCTACTTTATGTTACTACTTGTTCACATGAGGAGCTAAAATTGGTTCATGAGGAACTTTGTGTTACTCATGATAACTTGGTAAAAGATCATGCTTTTCTCGCTAAGAAGATTTCTAATGAAGAAATTAAAACTAGTGAGAGCTCATCACTTGGGTCAAATGATCAATCACATATTATTACTAACCCTTGTGATGTAGGCAAGAAGCATGTATCCACCTCTTATGATGACTTATTATCTATGCCATGTTCTTCACAATTAGACACTTGTTCTACTTCTATGTCTTGTGAGACTAACATTTTGAAGGAGAACAATAAGCTCAAAAATGAAGTGAAGTATTTGAGCAACAAGCTAGAGAGGTGCTACTACTCAAAAGTCACCTTTGAGCACATATTGAAGACTCAAAGAAACTATGGTGACAAATGTGGCCTTGGCTTCAAGAAGAAGATGACAAAGGGCGAAAGAAAGCAAGAAAAGAGGATGAAGAAGCTACTTCAAAAGAAGCTTTCTCACACCATGTGCTATCGGTGCTATGAAGCGGGACACCTTGCAAATGGTTGCCCAAACATTGAGAAGCTTAAGAAGATGAAGGAAGAAGAGAGGCTAAAACATGTCAAATGCTTCAAGTGCCGCACTTGGGGTCATCTCACCTCAATGTGCCCAACCAAGCAATTGGTGAAGCATCAAGCAAAGCCTCAACAAAAGCCACAAGTTGAGCAAGAAAAGAAGCCCCAAGCTCAAGTCAAGATCTACCATGTAGATGGTGGTGACATGGGGATGATGAAGAAAAAGACAAGAAGGGGATGTAGACAATCAAGATCATCAAAAGACCTCTCCCACATCAAATGCTTTGAGTGCAAGAATGATGGACACTTTGCCTCGAAGTGTCCTACCAAGCTTGAGAAGAAGGCTCAAGTAACTCTCAAGAGGCGAGGCAATGAGAAGCAACATATGAGCAAGGAAGAAAAGGCTCAATCAAAGAGAAGTTGCTACTTGTGCCGGGAAAGGGGACACATGGCTTATTCATGTCCCCTAGGTAATAATTCTAAGCCTATTTCAATTGATGACAATACTATGCTTAGAAAGGATGGTAATGGTACCTCTATGGTTGCTATTGCAAAACATCCCGCTACTCATACTAAGGCTATGCCTAAGTATGTTGCACCTAACTTGAGAGGACCCAAACTAGTTTGGGTACCATCAAAAAGTGGATGAATGTGTGTAGGTACCATCAGCATTGGAGGCTTGATTCAATTGATCTTATATTATTCATCATATGATTGAGTCAAGTATTGAAGCTTAGTGCTTATCTTATCCCAATGCCAAGTCAAAACAAGTGAAGTCCAAATGTGCTACAATATACAAGTGTCATATTCAAGCTGTGGTATTTTATTGGATTATTTGATGGTTTGGAAATACATGAGTTGAAGCTTGTAAATTAGATGATCATAAGCTAACCAAGGTATATCTTTGTTGATCACATTCATTTGGGTGCATATGAGTTGATTGAATTGGATAATATGCAATGTTGCTTGCTATAAGATGATTGAATGGATTAAATGCTTAGTAATCAAGTTTGGATTGATTTGAGTTGGATAAGTTCGTGAGATAACATTTAGTAAGTGGATTGAATGGATATATGTCTTGTGAAAGTATTCAATCAAGTTGATTTCAAGTTTGATTCAATTTGAACAAGCATAGCTCAATTGCTTGAAATCTGTCCAATATTGAAAATCTGAGCTAGCTGAGATCAGGTCTGAGTTTGAGTGACCAAATCTATTTGGAATGGCTTGAAATTTGGTATGCATGCTGTACACTTATGATAAAAAGTGCTGTAGAAATTTCATGAAGATTGGATAAGGGATACTTCGGTTTTAGAGTGGATCTTATCAGCTATAGTGCAGCAGATTTCAGCATGTAGCAGTGGTGGAAGAATTGAAATCTGGTAGCAATCTAGATGTCAAATGAAGCTAAAATTTTTACAGATGCTAGATGCCTTAGTGAATCACATCTTCACCAAATTTCGTGGAATTTGGATCTGTACATTGTGAGATATGGATATTTCTTTAAAGGGTACAGAATCTGTCAGAGAAGTGACAAATATTGGATTGATCTAGAGTCACTTAAATTGAAAGGTCCTCAAGTTGGAAACATGATCATAAGTGTTTGAGGCACCTAAGTTTGGTTTTGAATTGATCTAGAATCATGACAAGTAATGAGTACAAGGTCATTTGATTGTGGAATGTACTTGGTGTACACATTTAGTACTCAAATTGAAGATCAAGATCAAACTCAAGATGAAAATGAAGTTTAAGTTCTAGTGACTATTGGAGATCATTTAGTTGAAAGGAAAGGACTTAAACAAGTAGAAAGAAAAGGACTTAAAGAAGGATTCATGGTTATTCATCATATTAAGTTCATCACTTGAATCAATCAATCAAAGCCAATTCAAATAAGTGTCAAAAATGGTTCTTTGGAGAGAGGTCACTTCTCCCTATGTGAGGGGCGTGCCGCCCGAGGAGTGGGTAAACTAAGTATGGTGCTTGGAAGGCTAACATGGAAGTGGTGATCTAAAGGACATTTGAGATGCTTAGTTGAAGCAATCAAAAGGATTGATCAAGAAAGCAAGCAACACCCAAAAGAGAACTAGCACGATGTTCAAGTGATATTCTTAGTAGTTCTCTCATGCAAGCAATGGTCAAAAGAAGAAGCAAGCCAACCACAATAAGATAGTGCACTTGATCAATAAGTGGTTCTCCATTCATATGGGTGAAGATTTGATCTATCAATTGGCACTTATAATTGGTCTTCACCAAGCTTATTAATTGGACTTCACATTGCTATTGGAGAAATGAATTGGAACCTATGTGACTATCCTCTTCTCCAACATAGCAAAGGTATCATTGTAATGTGCATGATCATTTCATCCCTTCCTAGTATGTGGTTAGTGCATATAGTACATGCTTAATAGAATCATGCATGACAAATGAAAAGTTTTAAATTCATAACCTACCACTATTGCTTGAATGATTAGTTGATCTAGTGGTACGTATATGAGTTTATTCATGAGCTAGTGAACCCAAGTACTTGATCTACTTTGGATTGTTAACAAGTGACAAGTACAACATTGGCAAGATAACCCTTTAATGAGAGGTGTGAAGAAGCTTGTCATTGGTTCAAACCGGACTTGGAAGCTTAGGCAAATCAACATAGTTCAAGTCAACAATTAGAAGCTCATGATTAGAGTACAAGAACAAGACAACAATGCAAGTGGATATCTAGACTTAAAAGTTTCTTCAATTGGTATCCAACAAATGGTACTCATGATGATGATAGCAAATGTTCAAGATAGCAATCAAGTGGTTCCATACTAGAAGACCTTAATTGGTAGAAGAATCTCATATGGTATCGGACAAGATATTTCAAATGATATCACATTTATACATATGGTATCTATCATACAAGAAGGTGGTTCCACAAGTGATCCTCAACTTTAAGTGATCATCAAGCAAAGAAAGTTCCCTCACCAACAAGATTGACAAGTGAATGACCCATGCTATGACATAGGGGGAGTGCCCCACCAAAAGGTATCAAGGTCAAAGATCCTATGTGGTATCTCAAGAGCAATACAAATGATGTCATTCCAACACATATGGTTATGTCCATCAAAAATACAAGCATCTATCCCAATGTAATCCTTTGTCACAATGAGATTCACACTTTTTCAATTGGTATGAAGTGCTTTAATTGGTATCACATACCTTTTATGGAAATTGATGACAGAGGGGGAGAAGTTGGAACAAAGATATGATCATGGGATAATTTGGACAAAGATATGTTTCAAAGGGGAGAGATCAAAGATGGACATGGACAAGGGAGCAACATTAAAAGAAAAGATGATGGATCAAAATTCTTGGACAAAAGAGAAGCACACAAGTAGGGGGAGCAAGCTCATGAACATTGATTGTTTGCATTTGATATGTGCATACTCATGTGCTTGCTTGCATTGCATAAGTTTTAAATTCAATATGCATGCTTGTGTGGTGTATGCTAGTTATAGAACTTGATTGATGATATGATAACTAGCATGTATAGGTTGGTAGCTAGACTTGTGTTCTTCAAGTAAAGACTAGACCCTTGCTTTTAATGTTGATCTCACGGGGTTTCTAGTGTCTTTATTGTCTAGCTACTCATGGTGCTAAGGATGGTGTACATTGAATGCTTCAAATAGTATCGATTTTGGTATCAAGCTACAAAGGTTTACTCTATACACCTTAGCACTTAGTAGGGTCTTATGGTGCTTATCCAAATCTTGACATAGAGCTTAAATGTTGGATAAGTAGCATAAAATCCAAAACAAGTTAGCAATTTACACTTGTGTGAAGTGCTAGCTTGAAAAAGCTTAATTTCCATATCTTTGTAGAGTTGTCATCAATTACCAAAAAGGGGGAGATTGAAAGGTCCTTGTTTGGTTTTGGTAATTGAGTGACAACTTAGGTGGACTAATAGTGTTTATGTGAGATACACAGGAGATTAGTCCACAGGTGATGATGTGATGATGGAGGAGCTCATTGCATATGAGACATGACATGGAGTCATGTGACCAAGGTGGAGAAGATTAAGATGAGGCTTGGCTTGATGGACCGGTTGCAAGAGTGAAGGGCAAGTCGGAGGCTTTGAAGCGAGAGACCGCGTGTGACGGTGAAGCTTGAGCAAGACTTGGCGCCGATGGACCGAGGCAACGGTGAAGAGCAAGTGAGGTCAAGATCGATGAACCAATACGGTCACGTGATGATATGAAGTGGATCATATCATTTGGTGATTGGTTGGTGCATGTGTTGCATCAACATTGGAGAAGATGAAATGGAAAGCGCAAGGCAAAGGTATAACCTAGGGCATTTCCATTTTACCGGTCATAGGTGTGTAGAGAAGTTTATGACCGGATTTAGGATAGATGGCCGTACTATCAAGAGGGGCAAACTTGTTTGCATATCGGTCATCTAGTGCCACTTGAGCGATCTAACTTTGCATACATGTTAGGATCGAGTGGCGTGGCAAGTTGAGAGGCTAACTCCCATGGAAAAATGTTTGAAAAAATGCTAACACACGTGCACAAGTGTGGAGACACTTTGGTGTTGGCACATGGAAGCAAGGGTAGAAGTTGAGAAACTTTTCGCGCAGGCTTTCAGGCCGGACGCGTCCGGTATGAGGTCGGACGCGTCCGAGTTGAGGTACCGGACGCGGAAACAGTTTTCGCGTAGAGTCCGGTGTGTCTCGCCCGGTGAGTACGTCTCTCGGTGAAACTCTCTGAGTTTGCGTCCGGTGTGAACTAGGACGCGTCCGAGTTGGCGTCCGGTGCAAACTCCTCTTGCAGAGCTCTCTGGGTGTGAGTCCGGTGCACACCGGACCGTCCGGTGTGTGCGTCCGGTGTGGCTACCGGTGTTGGCTCAAGTTTGCGACGCTCTCTGAGTTTACGTCCGGTGCACACCGGACGCGTCCGGTGTGAACTAGGACGCGTCCGGTATTTCAAAAGCTAGAGTCCGGTGCCCTGTCAGTGTCAGAGGCAACGGCTAGTTTTCTAACGGTCAAGAGCACCGGACGCTGGTCTGGTCAATACCGGACGCGTCCGGTGTGAACTAGGACGCGTCCGGTGTGGTCGACTTTTGCGCAGTGAAGGGTAACGGCTAGTTTAGCCCTTGGGGCTATAATTAGAAGTTGTGGCCGGCCTTGGCAAGTGCTGAGCACCCTTGGGACTTAGTGTCCATGCTTGGGGAGTGCTAGGAAAGCCTCTAACTCACATATGCTTGATAGTGATCATCCGATTGTGTGAGTGAGCGATTCTAGTGCGTTGCATTGAGAGATTGCATCGAGTGGCACTAGGTGTTCGTGTTGCAAGCCAGTGGTGCTTGTTACTCTTAGAGGTTGCCACCTCCTAGACGGCTTGGTGGCTTGTGACTCCGTCGAAGCACGCAAGGAGATTGTGCGGTGCTCCGGAGAAGAGATTGTGAGGGGTACGGTGCTCACCCCGCGGGGATCGCGAAGAGCAACTCTATTGGATTGTGTGTGTCATTGAGCTACCTCACTTGTGGGTAGGTTCTTGCGGTGTCCTAGTGGGGACGAGGTTCGTGTAACACCTCTTAGCCGCCGAACCACCAAGTGTTGGTCGACACAACGGGGACGTAGCTTGGTGGCAACCAAGTGAACCTCGGGAGAAAATCATCGTGTCAACATTGTTCTTCCCGTTGGTTTGCAAGTCCCTAACACAAGCTTGTTCTTACATTCATATACTTGTGCTTGTGTAGTTGCTCTTGTAATTAGTTAGCTTGTGTAGCTTGCTAGTTACCTTCTTGCTTGTGTAGCTAGAAGTAGTTCCCTTGCGTGACTAATTTGGTTTGTGTAACCTTGTTAGTCACATTGCTTAGTTTGTGTAGCTAAGTAAGTTGCGCTCTCTAATTTGCCATTAGTTGCCTTGTTATTGAGCTTGCTAGTGAGCTTAGGCTTTGTGCGCTTTGCCTCACTAGCTTGTGTAGGAGCTCCTCCGGTTTGCAAAGTACTAGTTGCATAGGTTTGTGTGACCTTGCTCCTAGAATTGATTAGGTGAGCTCTTGCTAAGGTAGCACCTTGCTTGCTTGTTTAGGATCTTTTCAAGGTGCTAGAGAACTTAGATAGAGAGGTGTAGTCTTGGCTAGGCCGATAGTTTTAATTCCGTATTTGTTTCGGTTAGCCGGCGCGATAAGTTTTAGAAAGGACTATTCACCCCCCTCTAGTCTGCCATCTCGACCCTTCAAATGCTCCATGCATGTGTTGTAAGAGTCGATGTGACAGAGAATCTAAAAAAATTTACAAAGATTTTTAGGACTAAGGCCTTGTTTAGTTCCCACCAAAGTCCAAAAAAGTTTTCAAGATTCCACGTCACATCAATCTTGCGGCACATACATGCAGTGGCGGGCCCAATAGGTAGTCCAAGTAGGCACAGGACTACTCTAGATTTTGGCCCAATATTTTTTTAGTACTCCTTTCAGCCCACAGAAACTTGGCCCATTCTCGGTTTCTCCCTTCTCAGTCTCAGCGTCATCCCGCATCCTGCGTCCCGCATGCGCATCTGAGTCCCGCATCCCCCGGGTCGCCGCCCCCGTAGGCCCGTACCGCCGAGTGCCCGAGTCGGCGAGTCGCGGAGGCGGAGATGGCGAGCCGCGGTGCCCCAGCCCCCGTGCCGCACTGGCGCACTGCCGCTGCTGCCTGCCGGCCTGCCGCCCAGGCGCCTCACGCGCGGACGCGCGACGCAGGCAGCCAGGCACGCCGCACGCGGGCACGCGGCCCACACCGGCACCGAGCCACTGCGCGTGACGCGCGACGCAGGCAGCCAGGCACGCCGCACGCGGGCACACGGCCCACACCGGCACCGAACCACTGCGCGTGACGCCGCTCGCCGCACGCCGGCCAGCCCCGCGCCCCTGCGCTCCCTTGACCCTGCCAGGACCCTGCAGCAGACCAGCAGTTCAGTTCTTGGTGAGTTAATTTTTTTTCTCCCAGATCTGTGAGACTGATTTTGTTTGACTTAGAGCCAATAATTGAATGAATTTGTTGATATATTTTTAGGAAGTTGAGGTATGAAGAAATCAAATATAGCAGTTCTTTTCCAGAAACATGACAAGAAGAAAAATGCAACTCAGACTGCTCCACCAATTCGAGTTATTGATGAAGAATTGTCTATTCCAATTGTAGAAGATCCTCTAATTGCGGGTGGGAAGATTTCTTAGAAAAGGTTAAATCATTTTGCATCAAATTCTCTATTGATATTCCTACAATGGATAGCAAATATGAGCCTCATGGAAGATCCCATCGTTTTTATCCTCTACAAACAATTGATGATCATTATAGAAGAGAAGTGTATATTGGTATTATTGATAGAATTCATCAAGAGCTTGAGAATCGGTTTGATGAGGTTAGTAGGGAGTTGCTTATCTGTATGGCAGCATTGAATCCTTCCAATTCATTTACCTCATTTGATGCTAAGAAAATCCTTAAGCTTGCAACTTATTATCCCAAAGATTTTTCAAGTTCGGATTTGAGGATACTTGAAATTCAACTTGGCACATATATTGAAGATGTGAAAATGGATGACAGATTTCAAGGACTGACCACCCTCGGTGAGCTCTCTACCAAGCTTGTTGGCACTAATAAACATGAATATTATGGTTTGGTGCACTTAGTCCTTAAATTGGTATTGATCTTACCGGTGGCGACAGCAAGTGTTGAAAGAGTTTTCTCTGCCTTGTGTTTAGTGAAGAATAAGGTGAGAAATAGTATGAGTGATAGGCTATTGAACGATTGTTTGATTACCTTTATTGAGCGTGATATATTCTCTTCTCTAAGCGAGGATGACATAATTCATGCTTTCATGGCAATGAGAAAGCGCAAATTAAAGTAGCCATTTATATTTATGTAAGACCTTATCTTATATGTAATCTATTTGTGCAAGTTTCAGACTAATTTATGTAAGCTTTGAACATTAAATCGTATTGTCGCAATTTGCTTATTTTATAGTAATTTTACCAAATTTTTTCTTGAATTTTGTCGTGTTGCGCATGAAAAAAATTTTTAGGACTACCTTGGTTTCAATTCCTGGGTCCGCCACTGCATACATGAAACACTAAATATAGACGAAAACAAAAATTAATTACACAGTTCGCTTGTAAATCGTGAGAAGAATCTTTTGACCCTAGTTAGTCTAAGATTGGATAATATTTGACACAAACAAACGAAAGTGCTACGGTAACGAAATCAAAAAAAAATTTACACGTAAACAAGGTCTACCGAACTGACAGTGTGCACTGGCACAGCGTAGCTCCATTTTGGCGACGAAAGTGCTCGTTTATCCATTTTTTGCGACGAAAGTGTTCGTAAACAAGGTCTACCGAACTGACAGTGTACGGTAACGAAAGTGCTCGTTTATCCATTTTGGCGACCATCTACCGAACTGACAGTGTGCACTGGCACAGCGTAGCTCCACGAGCTCACGGCACCGCGACTGCTGCCAAGTCCGTCAGCATCACATCGACGGATCACAGTGGCACACGGCAGACACAACTCACACGGGTCTGGATCCTGCTGTTTTAATCCCAATCCCGCGTAGACCAGCCGTGGACGACACTCGTGCTCCGAACTGGCATGGTCGTTCGTCTCGTCTGCTCCGATGCTGACTGCCATGCCAAATGCCGCCGCTGCTGCTGAGTGCTGAGTATGGAATTCAGAATTCCTTCTGGCCTGCTTACCGATCCATCGAGGATTTGCCACGGTGGAGCAGTTGGGCACACGTGGGTCAGGCGCGGGTCTCACTCTCTGACCGCGTGGCACGGGTGGTTACAGTTCGAGTCCACCTGAAAAAGCCTAGCTGTATCTAAGGCAGCACGGCCAGCACCTAGACCCGGTCAATTTCGCGAGGGCTGACTGGTCACGAGCTGTGTCTTCCATGGTGAAATATATACGGTGCTGGATCGCAATCCAATCCGTCACAATCAACGGGTCCATATTATGAATCTGATCATCACCGCTAGGTTGATCTTCTGCTTCTTCTTGGGCCAGGTTAGTTCATCGTTGATCCCGCCACGTCAGATCAGATGCGCCTTGGCTTGAGGCCTTGTTTTCAAGATTCCCCGTCACATCGAATCTTCGGCACATGCATGAACCATTAAATTTAGACGAAATCAAAAATTAATTGCACAGTTTACCTGTAAATCACGAGACGAATCTTTTGATACTAGTTAGTCCATAATTGGATAATATTTACCACAAACAAACGAAAGTGCTACAGTAGCGAAATCCAAAAAGATTTCGCATTTAAACAAGGCCCGAGTTGTGTGCCTAGATTTCATCATTATAATGTGCTCTAGATCTTTTTTTTACGACAAAAAAATCATAAGCAAGTTATAGATATGGAATGGAAGATATCAATGACATGCTCAGAGGAAGCTGCTGCCAACATTATGAGTATACAAGTCTCACAAAAAAAACAAAGATATATACTCCCCTCATCCCTCCCCCCTCTCGAGGAGGGGGACATCATGTACGGATGGTCCGCATGTGCGCCTCCGTGGATGACCAATCCATACATGACACAATGGGAGAACAACCCCCCCACCCATCCAAAAAAAATGTAGGATCAGACTTGCATACCAATAATGCAGCTGGGAAAATTAACAAAATGCTACTGAGAATGCTACTGAGATCAACACACAGTGCATTCACCAAGAGTACCAACCATGCAGTAGTACTCCATGTAAGGTTCTGGAGCATATGGAGTGGACGAAAATGAGTAAATGAGAGGGTGCCTGGAAGTTCTCATGTGAGATTTTTTTTTACTATTTAACAAGTACGGCAGCCATTTTTCTAACATCAAATGGATGGATATGCTAGTAAATGGGTTCCACATAGGACATTGTACCCTATCGAGCTATCTAGGATTGTATTTTTTATGGGACGAAATTTGAATGTCAGGATTGCATTCCTTTTGAAACAAAGGGAGTAAACATCAATATAAATAGGGCTAGCTAAGTGTTT
The DNA here is from genome assembly GCF_000003195.3 of Sorghum bicolor. Lineage (NCBI taxonomy): Eukaryota > Viridiplantae > Streptophyta > Magnoliopsida > Poales > Poaceae > Sorghum > Sorghum bicolor. The sequence goes on along the minus strand of NC_012879.2, from coordinate 10,029,347 downwards.
AATTAAATTAAATTGACTAGATATTAAGCAGGTTCAATATGGATAGGTCTACAAAATGATTCATACAGTTACCGACTGGACTAACATTGAGCAAAACTTATTGTGCATCATCACCTCATGAGCAAAAGAGGTGAGTGGAAGGCATTGGCTAGTGGTTCTATTTAGCGATTCCGTGCCCTCGACTAGATATTTCGTGTTGAGTAAGGTGAGGGTAGACTTATCCTAAACAAAGAACTGACCTGAGTAATCTTAAGGTACGTTTTGCTCATCTAGGTAACCTTGCCTTGCCTGATAAGGCTAAACTTGTCAGCATGAGAGAGTAGTTTTGGCTCACTTAAAATTGGCAAGAAAAATCCTTAAAAGCTCCATGTTCGCTTGAGCTATGCTTTTTTCTCATAATAAATCAGTGAATAGTATTTTTAGCTATGGTTTTTTAGTATATAAACCGAAAGTCAATCAGGTGTTGCCTTCGTCAAAGGTCTCCTGAATGAGTGCTGCTAGCACCTGAATTCCAACCTCCACCTTAGGTAATCAACCGCCACTTTACGTAAGTCAAATAGGCTCTTCTGACCTGATGAGCATCTCGTTGCTTGTCACGTGTAAGGTGAGGGCAGAACCAAGCTCAAGATGGCAATGGGGAATTTCCCGTCGGGGATTGACCCACCATCCCCGTCCCCGCGGGGGAGAAATTTCCCCGTCCCCGTCCCCGCGAAGGCCATTGGGGAACATTTTTCTCCCATCCCCGTTCCCCGCGGGGAATTGGTCCCCGATGGGGATCCCCGTACCCGACACTAAACAAGATAAAGGCAATAGAACAATAAGCATGACTAAGACATGATTATCAATTGTGATCTAAAGTTCATACACACATCATAATCATAGCATACAACTAGTCACATTCTTAGTTTCTCAATCATAGTCCCTCTGCATCCATATTCTATATATTTGTATTTATTAATTAACGGGGCGGGTATGCGGGTTTCGGGTACGGGGACATAGAGAACAACCCCGAACCCGCCAGACCCGATGGGGAGGGAATTTTCCCCATTAGTCTCCCCGTGGGGAGTAAATCTCTCCCATCCCCGATCCCCAGTAGAGGAATTCCCCGCGGGGAATCGGGTTTCGGGTCCCCATTGCCATCTTGAAACCAAGCATTGCCCTAAAAAAATCTTAGGATAGGCATGTTTGGTTGTTTTGCTCATCCAGGTAACATCGTCTTATCTGATAAGGCTAAACATGTCAACATGAGAGAGTACATTTGGTTCACTTAATAAGTTGGCAAGAAAAAACTTTTGATAATTTAGAAACCGAGAGAGCAAGCGAAGCTGCCAAACGTTATGTTTTTTTGCCTAGCCACACGTTATGTTTCTTGCCTAGCCACGCAGAACATAAAGAATAACAAGGCAACCAAAGACGCCGAATCTACCTATCCAAACTTCTCCGTAGGGCTTTGTTTAGTTCACCCCAAAAACAAAAAATGTTTCAAGATTTTCTGTCACATCGAATCTTTCGGCACATACATGAAACATTAAATATAGACGAAAATAAAAACTAATTGTACAGTTTAACTGTAAATCGCGAGACGAATCTTTTAATCGTAGTTAATCCATGATTGGACAATATTTATCAGAAACGAACGAAAGTGCTACATTAACGAAATCCAAAATCTTTTCCCAGTCTCTTAGCGCACGGTGGGTGCTCGATATGAAGCCAAAGAAGCTCCAACGACATGGACACGATAGACGCGCGCACGCTGACATGTCGAGCAACCAACAAACTTTGTGGCCGTTATGTTGGAGACGGCCGGTATGTGCGGCCGGCCGAGCTGGCGATAGGATATATATGATCACAGACGGAAACGGGTGTCGCAGTATTCAACTAATAGCTAGGAGCAGTATGAATAGTGTGACCATGCATACGCGGCAAGCAGCCTCCATCTTATCCTATGCGCAGTAGGGTACTACTACTGCTGCTGCTGCTGCTGTATGTACCGAACCCGATGGAGGTGAGACGTGTGAACATCGTTAGTGACGCGAGAACGGATGGCGACGGCACACGCCATCAGAAAAACCGGTGGGCGATATATAAACTGTATAGAGCACAGCAATCCCGATACTAGATAACCCCCGGAGCAGGAAACACAAAACAGCAGGCGAATCGGATGATGATGATGATGATGATGATGCAGCACAACAGATACACACAGAGCTAGCGCGCACGTCACACACACACGTGGATCACACGGCGCCCTGAGGATGAGGCACCGGGCTCGTCCGTCCATTTTACGGCGATGCTTTATTCATGCGACTCGACTCGATTCGACTCCAGGAGCACCAACAAATAAACTTGCCTGGCTCCAAATGATTCCTCTGTTGTGCTAAATATTTAAATAAAATAAAATACCTAGAGGAAGGAAGCGTCCAACATGTGTTTGTTTTCTCCACACAAACACAAGCGTCCGACGACGACGATTTCGCTCTCCCGCCCCGATGGGCGATGGGCGATGGGCATGGGTCAGCGTCGTCAGCCTGCAAGTTGCGCGTGCTCTGCTCGCCGTCCCGCGGGGGGCGAAGCGAGTGACTCGGCGTGGCGTGACGACGAGACGAGCCGTCGTGATCTCACCTCCCTCCCCTGCACGGCTACGAACAAGAGTCCAACAAGCGCGCGCCCACAGGACAGGACAGAGGAGCGCGTCTGGCTGCCTGTTTGGCGACGCCAGACGCCACGCCACGCCACGCGACGGCCCCCCGCGCCGCAGTTCTTCACGAAAAAAAAAAAGAAAGAAGAAGCCGTCTGCGTCGGCCCCCTCCTTGTTCATCATTCCCTTTCCTTTTTCCAGCTTTCACGCTGATCCTTATACTTCACAGTGCTCAGCTCATTCACTGGCGAAGATATATATACTATAGAATTCTCAGTGAAGCACGTATTGACGTATATCAATGTGTCAGTTTTAACGTGCTCCCCGACGATAGGAACGTATCGAAATATCTTGCTAGAATGATCAGACAATCAGAGATTCCATAGTATGTGTGCCTCCATTGAGCACGTCGATGGTTTCGTAGCTGCACAAGCTGCTGTGGGTGCTGCGCTTTGCACATTGTGTCCGTTTACAATTCATCAGTAACTTAGAATAAATCAAAAATGAAAAATGAAAATTCAGTGCACGAACTGTCTGAGCACAGCGTCCTTGCAACAAAGAGCAATTAAAGTCAAATTGGTGAATGTGAATCTTCGTTTTACTATCGTTCGTTTCATCTTCGTGTATACTAGTATCACAGTGAATCTTGTTAAACTTCGTGAGATTTACAAGTTGTGAAATCCCAACTACTACCCCCACCACCACCCAAGAACAATGTACAAGCCGCGTCCTCGTGCCAGTTCGCCGACGACGTCGGCGGCCCCGCGCGCGCGTCCGTGCGTGCGCGGGCGAAAAACGCGCGAGGCCGCCGACACGCGCAGCCAACCCGACGGACGTCCTACAGCGCGGAGGCGAGGTGCGTCGTGGCCTCCGCCGCGACGGTGTCGGCGAACCGCTGGAGCGCCTCGCGCATCCAGAGGTGCGGGCACCGCGCGATGGCCTCGGCGGCGGAGACCCACTCCCTGCGCCTGGCGGCCATCTCGGGCCACCGGTCGAGCTCCCTGGTGACGCGGAGCGGGAGCACGAAGCCCTCGTAGGTGGCGTCGTAGCTGCGGCTGCGGTAGCACCAGCGGCCCAGCGCCGGGCCGGTCTCGCCGACGACGCCGGCCTCCTCGGCGGCCTCGCGCCGCGCCGCCTCGTCCATGGACTCGTCCAGCTCCCACCCGCCCTTGGGGATCAGCACGCCCCCCGCGGGGCCTTTCTTCTGCGAGCTGATCACCAGCACCTCCACCTCGCCGCCGCCGTCGTTGCGCACGCGGTAGGGCACGCAGCCCACCACGACGCGGCCGCCCGTGCTCGCGCTGTACCGCTGCAGCTCCCGACCTTGACGAGCAACCATCACCGCCGCCATGGATGCGATCCTCCGATTCCTGCTGTCTCTCTCGATCGGACGAACAAACAAATTGCTTTTGCTTTGCTTTCTTGGATGCTTTGATTGGTTTATAAGGGCGAATTCTCCGCTTCCGATCCTCCGTGTGCGTGGGAGGAGGGGAGGTTGGATTTGTCAGATAGAAATAGAGATGCGGTTGCGCTAAATTTGGATTGGATCTTGGCGCTGGCTGCCAGTGTGTGCCAGGAGGAGAGGAGAGGAGAGGAGAGGAGAGGAGGTGGAGGTGCAGCAGGAGCCGGAATTGGATTGGAGCAGATGGAAGGCGGGTTCTTGGGTATTAATAGGAAAAGCCGGGCGTGCGTGGTTGGGCCGCGGTTGCTGCTGCTGCTGCTGCTGGTCGCTGTCGTTGCCCGTCAGTGTCGTTGCCGAGTGGGGGGGGGGGGGGGGAGGGGAGGATGAGTGGGCACGGCAGGCACGGGCACCACGCGACAACAGGTAAGGGAAGGGGGGCCAAAATTTTAAAAGATTGGGCACGACGCGGCACCAGCGCGCTCTGCCTCGGCGTCTGGACAGGGTGCATGGACTGCCTCTGCTGCGTCTGCAAAAAATGATTGTACTTTCAGTGTGTCTGCCTTGTCTTCTGTGGTGGCGATGCTTGCTAGAGTACATGAGTACCAAAAAAACAAAAAAAAAACTTTTCAAGATTCTCTGTCACATCGAATCTTACAACATATGCATAAAGTATTAAATATAGACAAAAACAAAAATTAATTACACAGTTTGTCTGTAAATCACGAGATGAATCTTTTGAGCCTGGTTAGTACATAATTGGACAATATTTGTCAAATAAAAACGAAAATACTACAGTACCAAAATTCGAAATCTTTTCGGAACTAAACAAGCCCCTGGTTTTCTGTGGCGATGCTTGCTTGGACAGGTGAGGTTCAACGTTGTTGATCGACGGCTTCTAGGTGCTTAATTACTAGTACTACTTGATTCTGGCCTTTCTGGGGGTGCTTATGTTTGATCTGTGACACTGACACCTCATTTTTCCTGTTCACTTGAGGAAGTGGGACTGGAGACTAGAGGAACTTAGAAAACAGAATGCCTGACTGAGACTAGAGAAAAATTTCTAGTGCCTCTGGGATTGATGTGTTTATTTCTAGATGCATTTTACAAGCACTGGACCATTCTATCGATAATGACTGTTTTACTGAAGATTTGTGCTTGACCCAATATGTGTAATTTTATAAGATTTGCATATTTGCGTTGAATCTTTTTTCCATAGTATGTTGTTTTCTTCATTTATCAGTACCTTTTAGTCACAAATGTGCTCCGCTCTTCGCTGGCTTTTTTGTGGTGATGTTGGCCTGTGCACGCAAAATGGTTGAATGTTGAACTATATAAACCCAAATTTAGTTCTAGATTCATTTTGATCCACGGAAGTTTCTTTTGTCCCGGAGTTCAAGGATACAACAAGATGACCTAATACTTGACTCTCATTTTTTTTTTGCAAATTCATTGGAACGTTTCCAAGTTCTTTCTAGGTTTTATTGCCTTGGGTGTGAAAGCCTTGGACAATTCTAGTAAAAGGATGTATTGCTTCTACATGATTTTCAATGGACAAATTATTGAAACCAATATTGCTTCTAGATATTTTCATCTACCTCCATAGTCTGGTATGAGATCCACATATTCTAGTCATGTTTGAGTTGAATTTCAGTATGAAGTACTAAGTCTTGCTTTCTAGATTTATAATTAGGCCTTGTTTAGTTGGCAAAAATTTGGGGTTTTGGCTACTGTAGCACTTTCGTTTTTATTTGACAACCATTGTCCAATCATAGAGTAACTAGGTTCAAAAGATTCATCTCATAAATTATAGGTAAACTGTGCAATTAGTTTTTCTTTTTGTCTATAGTTAAAGCTCCATGCATGCGACCAAAGATTCAATGTGATGAGAAATCTTGAAAATTTTTGCGAACTAAACAAGACCTTATTTTATTTTTTCTCTTACACAAAAGGAAATCATTTCCGTTCGTTACATAAGTGACCATAATAAATGGTTTGCACAAAAAGACTGACGTCCTGGCAAAAAGTGTTACTCAGTGACGTGTTTGCCCCTAGTCTGTCCTGGAGCTGTGCATCTCTTCCTCACACGCGTTCTGCCGTATTTAGGCCTTGTTTAGTTCCGAAAAATTTTGCAAAATCGACACTGTAGCACTTTCGTTTGTATTTGACAAATATTGTCCAATTATAGACTAACTAGGCTCAAAAGATTCGTTTCGTCGATTTCGACCAAACTGTGCAATTAGTTTTTATTTTCGTCTATATTTAATACTTCATGCATGTGTTTAAAGATTCGATGTGACGGGGAATGTGAAAAATTTTGCAAAATTTTCTAGGATCTAAACAAGGCCTTATAGCTCTCACGCGCTGTTCTGCCACATTCAACCGAACGGAAATGCAAAGCTCACGAGCAGTGGAAAAAAACTCACGCGCAGCGGGCACCTCTACTCTGTGACCACAAGCCTGAATGCACTAGCCATGTACCTTTGTTATTTCTTGTATGAAATGCACTCGTAGCCTTATTTAATAAGGGTAGACAGGGAAAATACTCTCTAACTAATGACTCCTTGGTAAGTACAATTTTGCCCTAAATGTCAACTAACATGGGTATGAAGGGAGTACTACCTTAATTTGAATATTATCACCACGATTTACAAGGTTTTGAGGGGTACTCTTTTGGCATATACTCCCTTGGTCCCAAATTATAAATCACTCTGACCTTTTTATTTTATCCATTTTGCTATGTATTTGGACATGTTATTTATCAAATGCACAGCAAAAAAAATGTACTATGATTTATAATTTGGAACGGAGGAAGTAGGATATTAGGTTGGGCGAATTTGATTTTTTTTTTCTGTGTAAGAAAATTCAGCAAGGAATGAAGTTGAGGAATACTCATAGGGGACTATTAAATTGAATCCATAATTGCCCACGAAACAATGTTCTTGGGAAGCATATTAGGGGAAAAAGAAAATTCCGACACGCTGTGGATGTAATACGCTGTTATATATATCGTTGTGAAGTGGATATGATTGGATGTACATGATTTATTTACAGACTATTCTCTCCGTCCCATTGAAAATATTGTTTTGATTGTCAAACTTCTTGTTTGACCTTATCATCTTATTCAAAATTTTTTATAAATATTTTTTTGTTTTACTATGACTTGTTTTGTCAATAAAATACGTTAATAATAATTGTTTTATTTTAATATTTATATAAAAGAATAAATAAGATAAACAGTTAAATAAGAAATCTAAAAGTAAAAAACGATACTTTGGCCTTGTTTAGTTTACCCTGAAATTCAAAAACTTTTTCAAGATTTCTCGTCACATCAAATCTTGTGGCACATGTATGAAGCACTAAATATAGAAGAAAACAAAAACTAATTGCACAGTTTATCTGTAATTTACGAGAGATATCTTTTGAGCTTAGTTAATTTATAATTGAACAACATTTATCACAAACAAACGAAAATACTATACTACCAAATTCCGAATTTTTTTTCGGAACTAAACAAGGCCTTTGCATGGAGCCATCGTCCTCCGAGCGTTGTGTTCCCAAATCCCAACCTGAAATCAGCTGCCCTTTGAGGCGTTTGGGTCCAATAGACCACGTCCACGCAAGCAGCCTGCCTGTGAGGACAAGCGTCAGATAAAGCGCGTAGGCGAGGGCATCTCGGCCTTCGCAGCTGCTTCACCCCCCGCCCCCCGGCGCTGCCGCTTTTTTTTCTTTCTCCAGTCGCCGGGACGGCGCTCGCGTCGGCTTGCGCGGGCTCACGCGCCTCTCCTCCGCCTCCGCGGCTCGACGAGGCTCCATCCAGTCCGACGACGCGCTGCGCACTCTTTTTCTCCGCTCCGTCTCCCCGCTCGTCCAAAATAACGCACTAGTTTATGACGACACACAAGGGTCCATGGAACTCTTTAGTCCATGGATCCATCATTTTCCTCCATTGTGTTCCATGTGGATCAGAAATTAATTCTTAGTTTTTTTTTCCCGTTAACCGCCCACTTTGTTCCTGCTTGTAGGTCACAAGCATCATCCTCCCTGTCTGGAGTAGTACGTAGTTTATCGTTGAGAAGCAGAACCGTACCGTACCGGTCTGTGTCATCATCGATCGTGCATGCTATGCCTGCTTGTACCAACTGCACTGCCACGTCTCTACGTATATTTTTTAGAAGACCTTTTCACGGAAATCCTTTTTGTAAGAGCTTTTTCTCACGGAAAAGGTGAAGGGACAGTCCAAGTGTGCGCACGCACTGCTGCTGGGCACAACAAAACTGCGCGGGCTGCTCAACTGCTCATCCTGCCGGCGGCCGCCACTAAAATGCATGGTTCTTCTCGATGTGCCCGGGCTCGGCCACATTTTTGTTTATATTTGACAAATATTATCTAATTATAGACTAACTAAGTTCAAAAAATTAGTTTTTATTTTCGTTTATATTTAATACTCCATACATGCATCTAAAGATTTGATGTGATGAAAAATCTAAAAAAATTTGTAAAATTTTTTGAGAACAAAAAAAAAAAAAAACGAGCGCAAGTTGATGCCCCATGGCGCGCGGGTCATGCAATCCCCCACGGAATCCCATGGCATCCCCAGCCAAATGGTTCCCTACTAGAGCTCGATCGCCCCGCGCGTGCCGGGCGGTGCCGCAGTTTTCGCCATGTCGGCCGGCGGTCCTTTGGATCGGCCGGCGGGCGGCGCTGACCCTCCGGCCTGACACACACAAGTCACCACCGACCCGCCGTGCCGAGCGGGGACTATACTGCACGCCAGTCTCGGCTGCCACACAAATTACGTTTGGGATTGGGATTGGGATTCTTCGTCGTCGACCGACCTCGTCACCTGCTAGCTAGCCCGTGCCACGGGTGGACACAAATAACCGGTAGAACAAGTCGTCGCCTGGCCTGACGTGCGTGGTGCGTGGTGCATGGCAGCAGCCAGCATGGGATACGATGGATTGGATTGGATGGGATGGCACGGTCGCCCATGCACATCGTCGTCGTCCAACCCAGCGGCGCCGACCGACCACGGTTTCGTGCTCCTGCCTGTGTGTGTGTGTGTGTATCCATTCCTGGCAAGGGCTGTCACCAGCCGTACAACGGACTGGTTAGGCTTTGACGATTGCACGATCTAGATGGAAATCGGGGGAGTGCCCCCTTTGCTGCCCGCCTGTACCTATATTACTAGCTTTGGACTACTGTGTACTCCATCCATCTCAAATTATAAGTTATTTTAAAAATTTTAGAGAATCAAAGTACCTTAAATTTAACCAAATTTATATAATAAAGTAATAAGTATTATGATATCGATTAAGTATTATTAGATTCTTTCTTAATTATATTTTTATAATATGCTTACTTTATGTTATAAATCAAAGTATTTTTCTCTCTAATTTTGGTTAAACTTGAAAATATTTTGACTCTCCAATATTCTTAGAATGACTTATAATTTGGAATGGAAGGAGTATAAAATAATATAATTGATTTACTGTAGACTTTCTTCTGCACGTACGGTATAGTGGCGATAGGTACTTAATCTGTGTGGTACCTATATATACTAACGTAGATTGAAGAAAACAGAGGCAACAGTGTGGTGCACGTACGTAGATGGCCGGTGCGAGTATATAGGGTATGTGTTGGGTACCGTAATAAGGGATACCCAAATCAGAGTAACAAAAAACGCGAAGGAACATACTAATTACAATCATCAGGGCCTCGGACGCAAGTTCCGACTCGCCCGACCCCTCAGGGCCTCGGACGCAAGTTCCGACTCGCCCGACCCCATCAGGGCCTCGGACGCAAGTTCCGACTCGCCCGACCCCATCGGGGCCTCGGACGCCGGACCCCACTCCACCTGGTCAACAAGACTTCCCCCGACGTGACGGATGCGACGGCCCCCATGACGCGGCAGGGCAAGGCGACGACTGTTTCAACCACCCCAATCAATGTGGCCTTACCTCTGTCATTTTACATCCTGTTCACTGTAGCACATTACCGAACAGTAGAAAAGGAATGGGTGAAGTAAAGCAGCACCACTGTTTGTGGTCATTTCCCACTGTTGACAGGATATGCAACAGTGACCGGTGATCCGACCCCCGCGACCCTACAGGGTTCGGTAACCCTCTACAGGAGCAGCCATGCCGTCGACCATCCCACAAGGACGAGATGGACAGGCCTTAACAGGGTCGGGACTGTGTTTTCACCCCTCAATAAAAGAAATCTACTCATGTAAATACCTGGCCTCCCCTTGAGACTATAAAAGGGGAGCCAGGGTTCACAACTGAGGGGACGCGGGACCAGAACACGCACACAACACTCTATCACAGAGCAGCGGTCCGCACTCTGTCCACACCAAGCCGAGACCTGGGACTTAGCCCTCTCTCGCAACCAGCTTGTACCCCCTACTGCAAGCACCTTTGGGTGCAAGGTTATACAGAATCCACCACCACACTGGACGTAGGGCATTCTTAGCCCGAACCAGTATAAACCCTCTGTGTCTCACTTGCATCACCATCCAAGCTTGGTCAGTCACGCAGATTTATACTTGTTAGTGCCTAGACCGCGAGTCTAGACGCCGACAGTTGGCGCGCCAGGTAGGGGCCTTCTGCGTGACATCCACCTGCCCCTGCTGAGGAGATTTGGATGGCAGACGGTTTTCGCCCGCTCCGCCGCGGCACCATCATGATATTTGGGAGTCTGGAGTTCATGTCCCTCGGTTCCGGCTACGACATGATTCTCCTCCCGCCACGTGACAACGTCGAACCTAGCCCCGAGCCGATCCCACCACAGTCAGTGCGTGGGAGGCGGTCGGGGCACCATGCGGGGGGCTCACGGAGGGGGCGTCAGAGATCAAGGATCTTCGACCCCACCGCTGAGGCCAGGGTCCGTCCGGTCCTCCCCCCGCATATTCCTCATCAGGTCGCCCGCTCCTCCAGCCCGACAGGCGCTAGAGGAAGGGCTCGCGGGGCGTCAAGCTCCGCTCCCAGGACCAACAGAGGGTTATCGCGGCCACCCGTCCCACCCCGTTCGAAGGGGAAGGCACAGCACGCGCCCGTCCCCCGCAAGGGGAACAAAGGGGCCTCGACGTCCCGTCCTCCTCCACCTGCGGATGAAGTAGCAGCAGCGGCACCTCCCGAGTTACCTTTTGGGCTCAGGAATGCCGCCGCTACCTACGCCTCTTCCGTAAGCACTTCATTAAGTGCGTACGCGGAACTTCCCGGGCACCACTTAAGGTCTACACTGGACCTCGTCTCCACACCGCCCGTCTCATCCTACCCAGAGGACCTCGCCTCGGGCAACGACGAGTGGGCTGGCGCTGATTTCTCCGGGTATGGCGACCCGGAGACTTTCATGCGTTTCCTGGAGGCCAGCAACTATTGTCTCGGCTACTCCGACTCCGATGACGAAAGCTACGATCCGTCACGAGAATGCTTCAACTTAGAAGTCGGAGGCACGCTGCACGGCGCCCACGGGGACGCAGGGCCCTCTAGGCAGGAGGACGCAACTCCACCTCCCAATCCAACTCCCGGAACCAATCCCGGAGCCCGTGGGGTAGCATCTGCCCCCACTGGGGGACACCATCCTGACCTCGCACAGCTCGATGAGCTGGAGGCCAGGCTCGAAGAAGAGCGCACGCACCTCCGCCAACTCCGCGAGGCCCTGGTCCGAGAACCGTCCGCCCGCGGAGACGGGGGTGAAGCCAGACGTCGCGCCCGAGACGTCAACCGTCGCATTGTTGCGGACCAAGGGGAAGACGCCCCAGTCTTCAGCACGGCCAGCCAGAATGTGATGGCAGCCGCGCTCCTCCTCAGGGCAATGCCCGAGCCTTCGACTCCTGAGGGAAAAAGAGTGCGCCAGGGGCTACGTGGCCTTCTGGAACAAGCTGTGGTACAGAACGCGGAAAGTTCTGCTTCACAATCCCATAGTACGAGACATCGAGGGGAACGCCCCCTCCTAACAAGGCACCAACGGTACAGGGTCCGCCGCCCCCTGACCCACAAAGGGGCGACAAGGCCCCGTCGGTGCACGAGCGCGTCGGAGCAGGCGCGGACGTGCGGGCCACCCTCGAGGCCAGGCGACGTGACAGGGACGAAGCCGAGTCCCGACGGTACCGACCCCGCCGAGGTGGGAGGTACGACCCCGATCACGATCGCAGCACGTCACCAGAGCCTCCGGGTCCCCGCGTCTTCAGCGAGGCCATACGCAGGGCCAAGTTCCCGGCGCGATTCCGACAGCCCGCCAACCTCACCAAGTACTCAGGGGAAACAAACCCCGAACTCTGGCTGGTGGATTACCGCCTGGCATGCCAGCTAGGTGGAGCGGATGACGACCTGCTTATCATCCGCAACCTCCCGCTCCACCTGGCCGATACGGCCAGGGCGTGGCTCGAGCACCTCCCTGAGCGCATGATCCATGACTGGGCCGACCTGGTCAGGATCTTTGTCGGGAACTTCCAGGGCACATACGTGTGCCCTGGGAACTCCTGGGACCACAGGAGCTGCCGGCAGAAGCCTGACGAGTCCCTCTGAGACTTCATCAGGCGATTCTCCAAACAATGCACCGAGCTTCCCAACATCACGGACTCCGACGTGATCGGAGCCTTCATTTCCGGTACCACCTGCAAGGAGTTGGTAAATGAGCTCGGACGAAAGACCCCCACGAGCACTAGCCAGCTGCTCGACATCGCCACCAACTTTGCCTCAGGCGAGGAGGCAGTTGGCGCCATCTTCTCCGACGGTGCAGCTAAAGGGAAGCAGAAGGCCGAGGCCACCGAGGCCTCGGGCTCGCGCGACCCAAAGAAGAAGAAGAAGGGTCGCAAGGGGAAGCAGGGACAGTCGGACGACAACCTTGTCGCTGCGGCAGATCGCAAGAACCCCAAGCGGGCTCCTGCTGGCCCCGGTCTCTTCGACGAAATGTTGAAGAAACCATGCCCCTATCACAGAGGACCAACCAAGCACACCCTCGAGGAGTGCACCGTCCTCCGTCGGTACTATACCGACATCATCGCCAAAGAGAGTGCCGAAGAGCCTCCAAAGGACGACGACCCCGAGGGGGAGGTTTTCCCCAAGATCAAGAACTGCCTTCTGATCTTTGGGGGACGAGCAGCTCGCCTCACTGCGAGTCAGAGGAAGCGCGAACTCCGAGAAGTCTGCGCAGTCAGCACGGCAGCGCCATCGTACCTCAAATGGTCCGAAAGCGCGATCACGTTCGATAGACAGGACCACCCGGATCGGATCCCCAATCCCGGGAGCTATCCCCTGATCGTCGACCCCATCATCGCCGAGACCCATCTCACTAAGGTGCTAATGGACGGAGGCAGCGGCCTCAACATCCTCTACGCCGAAACTCTGGCCCTCATGGGGATCAGCAAGTCCCGGCTGAGGAACGACACCGCACCATTCCACGGAGTAGTGCCGGGGCATCGTGCCCACCCCCTCGGGCAGATCGACCTGTCCGTCTGCTTCGGGACCCCTGACAATTTCAGACGAGAGTTCCTCACTTTCGATGTGGTCGGGTTCCCAGAGACCTACCACGCGATCCTGGGACGACCGTGCTATGCCAAGTTCATGGCCGTCCCCAACTACACCTACCTCAAGCTCAAGATGCCAGGGCAAAGGGCATCATTACCATCAGCACGACCAGCCAGCACGCCTACCAGTGCGACGTCGAGTGCATCGAGCAGGCCGAGGCTCTGGTGGAATCTCTGGCCATCCTTACTGGCCTCGGTGACTGCGACCAGGACATCCCCGACCCCAAACGTCACGCCAGGAGCTTCGAGCCGGCGGAGGAGACCAAGCTAGTCTTCCTCGACCCCGGAACCTCTGAAGGCAAGGCGTTGAGGATCAGCTCCAGCCTCGACCCCAAATAGGAAGTGGTGCTCGTCGACTTTCTCCGCGCAAACGCCGACATATTTGCGTGGGGTCCCTCGGACATGCCTGGCATACCGAGGGAGGTCGCCGAGCACTCCTTGGACATCCAAGCCGGCTCCAAACCCGTGAAGCAACGACTGCGCCGATTCGACGAGGAAAAGCGCCGGGCCATCGGAGAAGAGATCCACAAGCTGCTGGCGGCTGGATTCATCAAGGAGGTATTCCATCCCGAGTGGTTAGCCAACCCTGTGCTAGTTAAAAAGAAAAATGGGAAGTGGAGGATGTGTGTAGACTACACTAGTTTAAATAAAGCATGTCCAAAGAATCCCTTTCCATTGCCTCGTATCGACCAGATAGTTGACTCCACCGCGGGATGTGAAATTTTATCCTTTCTTGATGCTTACTCCGGCTACCACCAAATCAAGATGAAAGAGTCCGACCAGCTCGCGACTTCGTTCATCACCCCTTTCGGGATGTATTGCTACGTAACCATGCCTTTTGGCCTCAAGAACGCTGGGGCTACATACCAACGATGTATGAACCAGGTTTTTGGGAACCTTATAGGCAAAACGGTAGAGGCATACGTAGACGACATTGTCGACAAGTCCAGGAAAGCGAGCGGCCTGGTTGCCGACCTGGAAGAAACATTCCGATGCCTCAGGGCAAAAGGGATTAGACTCAACCCCGAAAAGTGTGTATTCGGGGTCCCCCGAGGCATGCTCCTTGGGTTTATCGTGTCTGAGCGAGGGATCGAGGCCAACCCAGAAAAGGTCTCGGCCATCACGAATATGGGCCCCGTCCATAACCTAAAGGGAGTACAGAGGGTAATGGGATGTCTTGCCTCCCTAAGCCGTTTCATTTCTCGCCTCGGAGAAAAAGGGATGCCTCTGTATAGGTTACTTAGGAAATCTGAGCACTTTTCCTGGACCCCCGAGGCCCAGGGAGCCCTTGACAAGCTCAAGGCTCTGCTCACCAAACCTCCCATCCTGGTGCCCCCCGCCGAGGGGGAACCACTTCTTCTTTACGTCGCAGCCACTGATCAGGTGGCCAGCGCAGCTATCGTGGTCGAAAGGAAGGAAGAAGGGCATGCCCTGCCGGTCCAAAGGCCGGTATACTTCGTCAGTGAAGTACTCTCCGACACAAAGACCCGATACCCCCAGATTCAAAAATTACTTTACGCTGTAGTATTGGCTCGGCGCAAGCTCCGACATTACTTTGAATCTCACCCGATCTCGGTGGTCTCATCTTTCCCTCTGGGAGAAGTAATTCAGAACCGAGAGGCCAACGGGAGGATTGCCAAATGGGCCATAGAGCTCATGGGCGATGGGATCGCTTATGAGCCTCGCAAGGCCATAAAGTCCCAGGTCCTGGCAGACTTTGTGGCAGAATGGACCGGGACTCAGCTCCCACCCCCACAAATCCAGCACGAATGCTGGACCATGAACTTCGACGGGTCTCTGATGAAAACTGGGGCCGGCGCAGGCCTTGTCTTCATCTCACCCCTCGGGGTAAGGATGCGGTACGCAATCCGGCTCCACTTCCCCGCTTCAAACAATGCAGCAGAGTATGAGGCCCTTGTGAACGGTCTTCACATTGCGATCGAACTTGGGATCAAGCGGCTCGACATCCGAGGCGATTCCAGACTCGTCATCGATCAAGTCATGAAAGAATCTAGCTGCCATGACCCCAAGATGGACGCATACTGCAAGGCGGTTCGACGTCTGGAAGAGAAATTCGACGGCCTCGAACTTAACCACGTGTTAAGAAAGTATAATGAAGCCGCCGACGCGCTCGCCAAGATGGCATCCGAGCGGGCCACCATCCCCCAGGATGTTTTCGTCAGCGACATCTACAAACCTTCCGTCGACTACAAGGACGACGGGGGGTCGGATGAGCCCCAAAACAAACAGAGTGCCGACCCCAAAGACGCTGTCGCCCAAGAACAGGAGGCCATGGACATCGAGCCAGAGCTACCTGCGACTGACGACTCGCCTGATTGGCGCTACCCTTTGCTTCAACGCCTGGTCGATGGCACTCTGCCCCTGGACCAGGCTGAAGCGAGACGCGTGGCTCGTCATGCCAAGACCTTCGTCCTCCTCGACGGGGAAATGTACAAACGCAGCCCCTCGGGCATCCTTATGCGTTGCATCCCACGTCAGGAAGGAGTCAAGCTCCTACAGGACATACACTCGGGGGCTTGTGGCCATCACGCCGCACCTCGGACGCTGGTAGGAAATGCCTTCCGACAGGGTTTCTACTGGCGCACCGCTGTAGCCGACGCCACAGAGATCGTCAGGTCCTGCAAGGGATGCCAGTTCTACGCTCGGCAGACACATCTCCCCGCTCAGGCCCTACAAACGATCCCCATAACCTGGCCTTTCGCTGTCTGGGGCCTTGACTTGGTCGGGCCTCTACAGAAAGCGCCTGGGGGCTTCACCCACCTGCTTGTCGCAATCGACAAGTTCTCTAAGTGGATCAAAGTCGGAACCATTACAAGGATCAAGGCCGAGCAAGCCGTGTTATTCTTCACAGACATCATCCATCGATTTGGAGTACCGAACTCCATAATCACCGACAACGGCACACAGTTCACCGGACGAAAGTTCTTGCAGTTCTGCGACAGGCACCACATACGTGTGGACTGGGCGGCAGTGGCTCACCCCAAGACCAACGGTCAAGTGGAGCGTGCCAATGGCATGATCCTCCAGGGTTTGAAGCCCAGGATTTTCAACCGACTGAACAAGTTTGGAAAAAGGTGGCTCAAGGAGCTACCAGCCGTGCTCTGGAGCCTGAGAACCTCCCGAAGCCGAGCCACAGGCTTCACCCCGTTCTTCATGATCTACGGGTCGGAAGCTGTCCTTCCCACTGACATGGAGTACGGGTCCCCAAGGATACAAGCCTACGACGAAAATAGCGGCAAGACGTTCCAAGAAGACGCGCTGGACCAGCTCGATGAAGCTAGGGACGTAGCCCTTTTACACTCTGCCAAATACCAGCAGGCCCTCCGCCGATACCACGCACGACGAATCCGAGGCCGAGCCTTTCAAGTCGGCGACTTGGTGCTGAGGCTCAGACAGAGCAACAAGGGTCGTCACAAGCTCACGCCCCCCTGGGAAGGACCTTTCGTCATCGCCGAGGTTCTCCGACCAGGCACCTACAAGCTCACCAATGAAGCAGGGGAGGTCTTCAAAAACGCATGGAACATAGAACAGCTACGTCGCTTTTTCCCTTAGAACTTTGTAAAAATTTCTTTTGCCTTCAAGGAATAAATCAAAGTTTAAGTTATCAGAGAGCCTCGGACCTGCCAAGCAGAGTCCGAACCTCCCTCGGGGGCTACATGGGGGGAACCCCCTATGTCGACTCCGAATCCTTTTCTTTTTTTGCACAAGTTAAAAGAACCCCGACCCAAGGTCTTCCCCCTCCTTCCTAAAAAGACTCAAGAAACCAAGAATCCGTCCCCTAAATCTTAAGGCATGAGCTCGAGGAAGGATCTGCGCTCACGAGCAAAGACCACCTCAACTCACCTTAGATTCGGAAACGAATTCGGGCTTCCGGGAGTTACTAAGGAAAGAGGAAATGCACTTAGGATTGGGGACTCCGACTCGCGCGATAACTCCATGTAGCTCACCCGACCCCGCGCTGCCGAGGTCGGATCGGTATAAAGAGAAAGGAAATAAGATACTTAAGGAAAATGCTCAAAAAGAGCAGTTATATTTACATTCGACATTAAACATTGTATAATACAAGGCCTACTGGCCCCAACACCCACAAAAAGGAAAACTAAGAATTCTACGGCCTACTCAGGTCCTTGACCCCCGAGGGGGGAAGCTCCGCTTCATCATCAAAAAAGGCGGCCAAGGCGTCTCCAGGAACAGTCGCAGCGTCATCGAGCCTCTGCACCTCCTCCTGGGCTTCTGCTTCGTCGTCAGGGAGGACGTAGCCCTCACAAACCGCCGGCAAATCAATGCCGGCGTAGTGAGAGCTCACCACTGCCAAGGCCTTCTTTACCCCGGTATGGAGCGCCTCCCTCATCTTCTCCCCAGCCCGGGAGTAAAGGGCCTCGACCCGACTGCGCAACGACGACCCCGACACCGATACCCCGAGCCCCTCACACGCCGAGGTGACCACGGCTTCAAGAGCCGAGCGGTCCGAAGCCTCAGCGTCGAGGGACTTTTTCAGGGCCTCGGCAGTAGAGATCGCCTCGACCACCTTCACCTCCAATTCTGATCAAAAAACAGAGCAAGAAACGAAAAGTCAGGAAAAGCTAACTCAAAAGTACAAGGGCGTCTAAGGAAAAGGGCGCAAGTCCTACCCTCTGAAAGCCCTAGTTTGGTTTTGGATAATTGATGAAACCCTTATGCTAACCTCTATACTAAGTGTGTGTAGACTTAATGAGGTTGGTACATGCCAAGTGTTGGAGCAAGTGATGATCATGGTGATGATGGTGACGACCACAAGATGATCAAGTGCTCAACTTTGAAAAGAAGAAAGAGAAAAACAAAACCCTATGGAGATCAAGGCAAAGGTATTGCTTAGGGTTTTGGTTTTGGTGATCAAGACACCATAGAGGGTGTGATCACATTTAGGATAGATAGCCGTACTATAAAGAGGGGAATTCTTTGGCTAAGCGGTTATCAAGTGCCACTAGGTGTCATTGTTCATGTGCATGCATTTAGAACCTAGTAAGCTAACTTAACTCCTTCGAAGAAGATGGTTGTGAAAATGCTAACACACGTGCACAAGTTGGTTTACACTTTGTGGTGTTGGCACACTTTGAGAAGGAGGTGGAGTTTGAAAGGTAGAGAGAGGATGGGTTCCTCTTTCCCTCCCGCCGAGCTTGCGAGGCGGGATTCAGCGCTTTTCGAGAAAATGAAGTGCATATTTTCTATTGCGCCGGTGGGAAATTTGGAGAAGTCACGGGAGTGTTTCTCGCTGAGAAAACACTCACCGGACGCTGGCTTCTGGAGCACCGGACGCTGCGTCTGAGCGTCCGGTGCAGACAGTGCCTGGCCCAGCTAGGGTAAGGCACCGGACGATAGGCACCGGACGCTGGCTTGAGCGTCCGGTGGTTAGCGTCCGGTGTGCGGGCATTTTGCGACCCTCTCTGCGCATGGGTCCGGTGAGCACCGGATGCTGAGGGTGCGTCCGGTGGCTCGCGTCCGGTGAACATGCAAGTTTGCGGAGCTCTCTGCGCATGAGTCCGGTGTGCACCGGACCGTCCGGTGCTCACTTGCTCAGCGTCCGGTGCACTGCAGGTGACCGTTACATTCTGACACGAGCGTGACACGTGGCTGACGTTGGAGCACCGGACGCTGGTGTTGAGCGTCCGGTGCCCCTTTAAGAGCGTCCGGTGACCCCGCAGTTTGCCCAGTGAAAGAGCCAACGGCTCTATTTGTTTGAGGGGCTATATATTCGTGTTTGGCTGGCTTGGGGCTCACTCTCTTGGCATTCTAGCATACATAACATCCTTGTGAGCCTAAGCAAACACCTCCCACTCATCTCCTTCATAGATTATACATCTTTGTGAGTTTGGGAGTGATTCCAAGTGCATTTGCTTGAGTGATTGCATCTAGTGGCACTTGGGGATTGTTCTAGCTGCGGTTTTCTTGTTACTCTTGGTGGTTGCCGCCACCTAGACGGCTTGGAGCAGCGGAGGAGGATTGGCACGAGTTGGTGATTGTTCGTGGCCATCTCCCGGTGATTGTGAGGGGTCTTGTACCTTCCCCGGCGGAGAGCCGAAAGGTAACTCTAGTGGATTGCTCGTGTCATTAAGTTACCTCACTTGTGGGTTGGTTCTTGTGGTGTCCTAGTGAGGACGAGGTTCGTGCTACACCTCTTACCCACCGAACCACCAAGTGTTGGTCGACACAACGGGGACGTAGCGTGCCGGCAAGCACGTGAACCTCGGGAGAAAAATCGGCGTTTCAATTGTGTTTGATTGGCATTCTCCCGGTGCTTGATTGTTTATATTGGTGATTGGTTCATCCCCTACTCGGTGGTATAATTATCTCATCCACTCTTTTACATTCCCGCAAACTAGAGTAGCGTACTTACTTGTATAGAAACTTTAGGTAGCTTTCTAGTGTAAGTAGTGACATAGCTCTTGCGTGCCTAGTGATTATATCAACTAGAATTGTTGGATCGGTGGCTTGCAAACACCCCATTAGAGCTAGAGCAAAAAGCTTTGCTTTGTTATTTACTAACCTCTTGCTCTAGTGAGTTTGTAGAATTTTTAAATAGGCTATTCACCCCCCCTCTAGCCATATTAGGACCTTTCAAGTGGTATCAGAGCCGTGGTCACCGTTTGTGAAGGCTTAACAACCTCGGTGCTCAAATTATGGCTCAAATAGTGTTCAACCATGTTGGGGGCAAACCACCGTTCTTTGATGGCACAAGCTCTTTTGACTATTGGAAGAGAAAGATGAAAATGTATCTTGGATCAATAAATGATAGAGTGTGGGAAGTCACCGAAAATGACTTTGTGATTCTTGATCCGGCTAACCCCACCGACAATGAGAGAGCAAACAAGCAATGCAATACTATGGCTCTCAACACAATATACAATGGCATTGATTCAAAGGTATTTGAACAAGTCAAAGATCTTGAGAAGGCTAGTGAAGTGTGGACAAGGCTTGAAGAAACATATGAGGGCACTACAACGGTAAAAAGTGCCAAGTTGTATATGCTCAAGGACAAGCTTTCAAACTTTAAGATGAAGGATGATGAGTCCATACCGGAGATGTTCTATAGGCTCCAAGTCATCATAAATGATCTCAAGGGCCTTGGTGAGAAAGTGAAGGATGAGGACTTCATTCACAAGTTCTTGATGTGCTTGCCCAAGAGGTTCAAGACATTGAGAACAATCATCTTTAGAGGTGGATTGACCGGTGTATCTCCAAATGAGGTACTTGGAGATGTCATGACCGAAGATCAATACAATGACAATGATGATGATGAGGTCATGAAGAAGGATGATGATGACAAGAAGAAGAAGAGTGTAGCATTCAAAGCTAGCTCTTCATCCAAGAGCAAGAACAAGGGCAAGGCCAAGAAGGAAGAATCAAGTGATGAGGAGTATGTCCATACAAGAAAGAGAAGGGACAACTCCAAGAACAAGGAATATGTGAGGCTATGCTACAAGTGCAAGAGTCCCGATCATATTGTGGCGGATTGTCCATACAATAGTGATCATGATGAGCATGAGAAGAAGAACAAGAAGGAGAAGAAAGAAAAGAAAGAAAAGAAGATGGTCTTCAAGAAGAAGAAGAAGGGTGGATCCTATGTTGTGACATGGGATAGTGATGCTTCTTCGGATGATGATTCTAGTGATGATGACAAGGCATCCAAGAAGAAGGCGCTTGCAAGCATTGCTATCAACAACAAGCCATCACTCTTCGACACTCCTTCATGCTTCATGGCCAAGGGCCACAAGGTACAATATGATGAGAGTGAAAGTGAAAGTGAACATGAACATGATAGTGATAGTGATGATGAAAATGAATTCACTAATGAACAACTCATGGACATGTTAGAACAAGCCGATTCTCTCATTCAATCTAAAAACAAGAAGTGCAAAGAATTGGCCAAGAAGTTAAAAGCTCTTGAGCAATCCTTTGATGAGCTCAATGCTAATCATGAGAGGCTAGTGGAAGCCCATGAGAAGCTTGGCAAGGCTCACACCAAGCTTGAGAAAGCTCACTCCTTGTTGTTAGAAGAGAACAAGGAAAAGGTTGTTGTATCATGTGATGTGGGCACAACATGTGACTTAATTAAAGAATCACCCAACTCACCTATTGTTGTTGCCACTAACTCTTCATGTAGGTCTTCATCCACCACCATCAACTCTACCTCTACTTCTAGTGTTAGTGTCACTTGTGATACCTCACTAAAGGTTGAGAATGAGACTCTCAAGAGAGAGGTGGATGAGCTCACTCACGCCCTAGGCAAAGCCTATGGTGGTGAGGCCCGCTTGCTAAAGTGCTTGGGTAGCCAAAGGTTTTCTCTCAACAAAGAGGGATTAGGCTATACCCCGAAGAAGGGTAAGAAAGCCTTTGCAACTCACAAGCCTAGCTTTGTGAAAAGCAATGGTCGATATTGCAACAAATGCAAGCAAGTTGGGCACCTAGAGCTTAATTGCAACAAAATGAACAAGAACAAGAAAATTGCTAATGTACCTTACATTCCTTTTGATTCTTGTTATGTGCTTACCAAGGGTGAGAAGGGTGTGCATGCTAAGTTTATTGGTACACCAATTGTGGGTCCAAAGAAGAAGGCCATTTGGGTACCAAAAAGCTTAGTCACTAACCTCCAAGGACCCAAACAAGTATGGGTACCTAAGAAACATTGATTTGTTTTGTAGGTAAACTATAAAGCCGGAGGAAGGCATTGGGTGCTTGATAGTGGGTGCACACAACATATGACCGGTGATTCAAGAATGTTCAATTCAATCAATGCAAATGATGACAATGGTGTTGATAGTATCACATTTGGTGACAATGGCAAAGGCAAGGTCAAAGGGCTTGGTAAAATTGCTATATCCAATGACTTGAGCATTTCCAATGTGCTACTAGTAGAGAGCTTGAACTTCAACTTGCTATCCGTAGCTCAACTTTGTGATCTTGGTTTCAAATGCATATTTGGAGTTGATGATGTAGAGATCATAAGTGTAGATGGCTCCAACTTGATATTCAAAGGCTTTAGATATGAGAATCTATACTTAGTTGATTTCAATGCTAGTGAAGCTCAATTATCAACATGCTTGCTCACTAAATCTAGCATGGGTTGGTTATGGCATAGAAGGCTTGGTCATGTTGGAATGAAACAATTAAACAAATTAGTCAAGCATGATCTTGTTAGAGGTTTGAAAGATGTCACATTTGAGAAAGACAAGCTTTGTAGTGCATGTCAAGCCGGAAAACAAGTAGGCAACACTCATCCAAAGAAGAGCATCATGAGCACATGCAAGGCATTTGAGTTGTTGCACATGGATCTATTTGGACCAACCACATACACAAGCATTGGTGGAAATAAATATGGATTTGTGATAGTGGATGATTTCACAAGATATACATGGGTATTCTTTCTTAGTGACAAGAGTGATGCTTTTGCAACCTTCAAATCATTTGTCAAGAGAATACACAATGAGTTTGAAACAACCATCAAGAAAGTAAGAAGTGACAATGGGAGTGAATTCAAGAATACTAGAGTTGATGAGCTTTGTGATGAATTTGGCATTAGGCATCAATTCTCGGCCAAGTACACTCCACAATCAAATGGTCTTGTTGAGAGGAAGAATAGAACCTTAATTGACATGGCAAGATCAATGTTGAGTGAATACAATGTTAGTCATTCTTTTTGGGCCGAAGCAATCAACACGGCTTGCTACTATAGCAACCGACTTTATTGTCACCCAATGATGGAGAAGACTCCATATGAGCTCTTGAATGGAAGAAAGCCCAACATTGCATACTTTCGGGTTTTTGGTTGCAAATGCTACATATTGAAGAAAGGCACTAGATTGAGTAAATTTGAAAAGAAATGTGATGAAGGATTCTTACTTGGTTACTCCACTACTAGCAAAGCTTATAGAGTTTGGAATTTGGCTAGTGGTACTCTTGAGGAGGTGCATGATGTTGAGTTTGATGAAACCAATGGATCTCAAGAGGAAGAAGAAAATCTAGATGATGTGAGAGGCACTCAATTGGCCGATGCAATGAAGAATATGGACATTGGTGATTTAAGGCCTAGAGAGGTGATTGATGTTGAAGATGACAAAGATCAAGTGCTTCCTACCTCTAATGTGCAAGCTAGTGATTCTCATGATCAAAATCAAGCTAGTACAAGTGGTACTCAAGTGCAAGATCAACAAGCTAGTACATCATCTCATGATCAACCAAGTGCAAACAATCAAGTGCAAATACTTCAACCAACAAATATTGCAAGAGATCATCCATTGGACCATATCATTGGTGATATTCAAAGAGGAGTGCAAACTAGATCAAGACTGGCATCATTTTGTGAGCATTTCTCCTTTGTGTCTCACATTGAGCCAAAGAAGATTGATGAAGCATTGAGAGATGTTGATTGGGTCAATGCTATGCATGAAGAGCTTAACAATTTCAAGAGAAATCAAGTATGGGAATTAGTTGAGAGGCCTAGTGATCATAATGTCATTGGTACTAGATGGGTCTTTCGCAACAAACAAGATCAAGATGGGATAGTTGTAAGGAACAAAGCAAGATTGGTAGCACAAGGCTATACTCAAGTTGAAGGTCTTGACTTTGGTGAAACATATGCCCCGGTTGCAAGATTGGAAGCAATTAGGATCTTGTTGGCCTATGCTTGTGCACATAATATCAAGTTATATCAAATGGATGTGAAAAGTGCATTTCTCAATGGCTATATCAATGAAGAAGTTTATGTTGAGCAACCTCCCGGTTTTGAAGATGACAAGAAACCCAACCATGTTTACAAGCTAAGAAAGGCATTGTATGGTTTGAAGCAAGCACCAAGAGCATGGTATGAGAGATTGAGAGATTTCTTACTCTCTAAAGGTTTCAAGATGGGCAAGGTTGACACCACTCTCTTCACCAAGAAGATTGGCAAGGACTTGTTTGTGTTGCAAATATATGTTGATGATATCATATTTGGATCAACCAACCAAGAATTTTGTGAGGAGTTTGGCAAAATGATGGCTAATGAGTTTGAGATGTCAATGATTGGAGAGCTTAGTTACTTCCTTGGTCTTCAAATCAAGCAATTGAAGAATGGCACATTTGTGAGTCAAGGCAAGTACATAAAAGACATGCTCAAGAAGTTTGGTATGGATGATGCAAAATCAATTAGCACTCCAATGGGAACAAATGGAAGCCTAGAAAATGATACAAGTGGAAATATGGTGGATCAAAAGTTGTATCGGTCTATGATTGGAAGCCTACTCTATGTGACCGCATCAAGACCGGATGTCATGTTTAGTGTATGCATGTGTGCAAGATTCCAAGCCTCACCAAGAGAAAGCCATTTGAAAGCAACAAAGAGAATATTGAGGTACTTGAAACATACACAAAATGTTGGTTTGTGGTATCCCAAAGGTGCAAAGTTTGAACTTGTTGGATATTCCGATTCGGACTATGCGGGATGCAAAGTTGAAAGAAGAAGCACATCGGGCACATGTCAACTATTGGGAAGATCACTTGTCTCATGGTCATCCAAGAAGCAAAATAGTGTTGCACTATCAACCGCCGAAGCGGAGTACATTGCGGCCGGTAGTTGTTGTGCACAAATTCTATGGATGAAGGCAACATTGAAAGATTTTGGAATCAATTTCAAAGAAGTGCCATTGCTATGTGACAATGAAAGTGCCGTGAAGCTCACCAACAATCCGGTTCAACACTCAAGAACAAAGCATATAGATGTCCGCCATCATTTCATAAGAGATCACCAACAAAAAGGGGACATTTGCATTGAGAGTATAGGCACCGATGATCAACTTGCCGATATATTCACCAAGCCACTTGATGAGAAGAGGTTTTGCAAGCTAAGGAATGAATTGAACATACTTGACTTCTCAAATATGTGTTGATGCACCCCATTATATGACATGCCTCTCCTTCGAGCAAAGCAAGGTAAAATTGTTTGACATGTCATTCATCCTATGCTAAGGACTTGCTTAGTGCATCTAGTCATTCCTTACATGTCTTAGGATCATTCATGAAAATCAAATAAATTTGATGCTTGTATGGTACCACTATTGCTTCTATGCTTGACATGATCTAGTGGTAGCATATGACATGTTTGTGGGCTTGCAATCCTAGTGTTTGATCTAGAATATGAGCTATAAGTGTTTAACTCAACATGGTACAAGATAACCCTTATTTGGAGGTGTGAAGAAGCTTGTCCTTGGATCAAACCGAGTTAAATATCTTAGGCAAGTAATATAGATTGAACCAATTTAGGAAAATAATCTCACTTCACATGGTTTCACACTAACCTATCTAAAATTTGAGCTCACCTTTTGTGGTCTTTGATGACAAAGGGGGAGAGAATTTCCCAAAGATTTAAGATAGGGGAGTAACATGATAAAAGAAGGGGATTAATTAAAATTTTGAAGCACACAAGTAGGGGGAGCAAGCTCATAAACTTGTATGTTGCATTTGTATGTGCATCACATATGGTTGCTTGCATTTGTATTAGCTTTAGAAGCTTTCTCTCCAATGCCTTGCTTGTGTGGTGTATGCTAGTTATAGGTTTGATTGATGAAATGAAGAACTAGCATGCATAGGTAGTGTAACTAGACTTTTAGTTGTTTCACAAGTGGTACTAGAACCTCTAGAACCTTGTTTATAATGTTGATCTCACGGAGTGTTCTAGTTTTTGTGAATGTCTAGTTACTAATGGTGCTAAGGATGGTATATATTGGCAACTCCGATTGGTATCACGCTTCAAAGGTCCATTCTTTACACCTTAGCATCATTTGGTAGAAATTGACTCCTATTTTTCCTATTCAAGCATATGTGCAAGCTTTCAAATCCAAACTCTTAGCACATATGTAGGGGGAGCAATTGCTACCAATTTGGGTTTATGAAACTTGTCCATAACCTTTGCACATGGTAAAATGCTTGGGCAAGCAACATGAATCCAAGAAAATTTTATTGAAAATCTTTGTAAAAAGGGTTGTCATCAATTACCAAAAAGGGGGAGATTGAAAGCCCTAGTTTGGTTTTGGATAATTGATGAAACCCTTATGCTAACCTCTATACTAAGTGTGTGTAGACTTAATGAGGTTGGTACATGCCAAGTGTTGGAGCAAGTGATGATCATGGTGATGATGGTGACGACCACAAGATGATCAAGTGCTCAACTTTGAAAAGAAGAAAGAGAAAAACAAAACCCTATGGAGATCAAGGCAAAGGTATTGCTTAGGGTTTTGGTTTTGGTGATCAAGACACCATAGAGGGTGTGATCACATTTAGGATAGATAGCCGTACTATAAAGAGGGGAATTCTTTGGCTAAGCGGTTATCAAGTGCCACTAGGTGTCATTGTTCATGTGCATGCATTTAGAACCTAGTAAGCTAACTTAACTCCTTCGAAGAAGATGGTTGTGAAAATGCTAACACACGTGCACAAGTTGGTTTACACTTTGTGGTGTTGGCACACTTTGAGAAGGA
The DNA here is from genome assembly GCF_000003195.3 of Sorghum bicolor. NCBI lineage: Eukaryota > Viridiplantae > Streptophyta > Magnoliopsida > Poales > Poaceae > Sorghum > Sorghum bicolor. The sequence continues at coordinate 10,002,270 of NC_012879.2, read as the reverse complement.
GGTGGAGTTTGAAAGGTAGAGAGAGGATGGGTTCCTCTTTCCCTCCCGCCGAGCTTGCGAGGCGGGATTCAGCGCTTTTCGAGAAAATGAAGTGCATATTTTCTATTGCGCCGGTGGGAAATTTGGAGAAGTCACGGGAGTGTTTCTCGCTGAGAAAACACTCACCGGACGCTGGCTTCTGGAGCACCGGACGCTGCGTCTGAGCGTCCGGTGCAGACAGTGCCTGGCCCAGCTAGGGTAAGGCACCGGACGATAGGCACCGGACGCTGGCTTGAGCGTCCGGTGGTTAGCGTCCGGTGTGCGGGCATTTTGCGACCCTCTCTGCGCATGGGTCCGGTGAGCACCGGATGCTGAGGGTGCGTCCGGTGGCTCGCGTCCGGTGAACATGCAAGTTTGCGGAGCTCTCTGCGCATGAGTCCGGTGTGCACCGGACCGTCCGGTGCTCACTTGCTCAGCGTCCGGTGCACTGCAGGTGACCGTTACATTCTGACACGAGCGTGACACGTGGCTGACGTTGGAGCACCGGACGCTGGTGTTGAGCGTCCGGTGCCCCTTTAAGAGCGTCCGGTGACCCCGCAGTTTGCCCAGTGAAAGAGCCAACGGCTCTATTTGTTTGAGGGGCTATATATTCGTGTTTGGCTGGCTTGGGGCTCACTCTCTTGGCATTCTAGCATACATAACATCCTTGTGAGCCTAAGCAAACACCTCCCACTCATCTCCTTCATAGATTATACATCTTTGTGAGTTTGGGAGTGATTCCAAGTGCATTTGCTTGAGTGATTGCATCTAGTGGCACTTGGGGATTGTTCTAGCTGCGGTTTTCTTGTTACTCTTGGTGGTTGCCGCCACCTAGACGGCTTGGAGCAGCGGAGGAGGATTGGCACGAGTTGGTGATTGTTCGTGGCCATCTCCCGGTGATTGTGAGGGGTCTTGTACCTTCCCCGGCGGAGAGCCGAAAGGTAACTCTAGTGGATTGCTCGTGTCATTAAGTTACCTCACTTGTGGGTTGGTTCTTGTGGTGTCCTAGTGAGGACGAGGTTCGTGCTACACCTCTTACCCACCGAACCACCAAGTGTTGGTCGACACAACGGGGACGTAGCGTGCCGGCAAGCACGTGAACCTCGGGAGAAAAATCGGCGTTTCAATTGTGTTTGATTGGCATTCTCCCGGTGCTTGATTGTTTATATTGGTGATTGGTTCATCCCCTACTCGGTGGTATAATTATCTCATCCACTCTTTTACATTCCCGCAAACTAGAGTAGCGTACTTACTTGTATAGAAACTTTAGGTAGCTTTCTAGTGTAAGTAGTGACATAGCTCTTGCGTGCCTAGTGATTATATCAACTAGAATTGTTGGATCGGTGGCTTGCAAACACCCCATTAGAGCTAGAGCAAAAAGCTTCGCTTTGTTATTTACTAACCTCTTGCTCTAGTGAGTTTGTAGAATTTTTAAATAGGCTATTCACCCCCCCTCTAGCCATATTAGGACCTTTCACCCTCGGCACGCCTCTCGTGCTCCGCCGAGCTCTGATGCCAGCGGGCCACCTCGCTCAGAGCCCCGGACAGGTCGGTCTGAGCTTGGTTCAAGGCAAGGTCTTTTTCGGCGAGCAAAGCTTCAAGCCGAGCGACCTCACCCTTGTACCCCTCAGCTGCCGCTTTCTGCGCCTCGGACTCTTGTGTGAGGGCCCCGATCCTCTCCTCTAGGGGGGGCGACCTTGTCTCGGGCCTCCCGAGCCTCGGTGGCCAGTGCTGAGCACTTCTGCCGAAGGTCGGCAGAAATCTCGCACTCCTTCGCGAGCTCCCCCTCGGCCGCCTCCCTGGCAGCCCTCTCCTTCTCAAAGGACGCCCAAGCATCCTTCTCCCGACGGAGAAATACCAATTTCTCCTGGGAGGTGGCCTTGAGCGCCTGCAAGATCAGAAGTCCCACGGAGGGTTAGTAACGCAAAGGTAAGCACAAAACTACTTTATAACACGGGTAGAAATCTCACCTGAGCCAAATTAAACATGTCACGACCCACGAGCTGGGTAGCTCGGTTAAGGGCCTCGACACCGGCACGCCCACACGCGTCCAGACCCTGCCAGAGGTAATTCTCTGACGGGTCATCCAGGACAAATCTGGCTCCCCCCTCGGCATCGCCGAGGTTGGGCCAGATTACGGGGCTCTTGCCCCATCCGGCTTCCTCCTCCCTTCACGCCGAGGGGGCCTCGGGCGCCACGCTGGACACCACGATGGCTCGCCCCTCCTCAGCGCACGCAGGACGGGCCGCGCCTCCGAGGTCAGCATCCTCCGGTCCTTGGGGTTGTGGCGCCCCCGTATCTTGCCCCGAGTGGCGCCCTGCCTCCTCGTAGCCTGGAGGCGGTGGAGACACGGGCCTAGTCGACCCGGGAGTCGACTGAGCCCCCCTCTTTACGGCCTTCAGGGGGGCCAGCGCCACTGAGGGCGCCTTCTGCTTGCGGCTGGGGGAACCACTTCAAGTTAGAAGAAAGAGAAAAACAAAAAATCAGCTGAGGAATCATAAATCTCATACGTACCTCGCTCGGGGAGCAGACTTCTTCTGGGAGCTCGGAGCTCCCAAGGGGCCTCCCGCGGCACCAGGGGCCGCTGGTCCGATCCCGGCCTCGCCTGCTGACGGCGCAGGAGATACCGTGGCGGTCTCAGCCTGCGACGCCTCCGCCGAGGCACCAGTTCCCGCCCTGGTCGCTGGGGCGGGTTCGGCCGGAGCCTCTGGGACTACCGGTTGCGGAAGCGCCTCGGACCCGACCTCCGACGCCCTCTCCCCTTCCTGAGGTCCCTCCGGGGCCGAACCCTCATGAGGGGCGCTATCCTCATCATCCACAATGATGTGAGGGGCGGCCCGTCCCTCCCCCGGCGCTTGGGCCCCCTGAGGGGCCTCCGACCCGCCTCGGGCCTCCGACCCCCCTCGGGCCCGCGAATCCTCCGGGGCCTCGATTCCCCCGCCGGCTGGAGGGATAACATCGTCCTCCTCCGCAAGCTCGTCGAGCCAGTCGGTGCTGCCTCCTCCGCCCTCTATTTCCGAGACCGAAGTCTCGGGAGACGGAGGCGGGGCGACCCCTGCCTTCTCGGCTTCGCGATGATTCTTGGCGGAGATCTCCCGCCGCTGCGCTTTCCGCGCTGCCTTCGCCTTTTTGTCATCCTTGGCCTTCTTCTGCTCCTCGTTCCGGGCCCGATTCTTGGCCCGGATCTCTTTCTCCTCTGGGACAGGGGGCAGGGAGTCTTTGACGACCCCCATCCTCTGCGGACGATCAGGAGTCAAGAAAAAGGCAAGAAGGAAACGAAAAGAAGGCATAAAAAATCTATACTTACCAGGGAAATGTAGCCCTTTTCAGGACGCATCGGCACCACCCGAGAGTTCTTCAACTCCGAATGTGTGGTCTTCTCGACCCGGGCGGTGATGTCCGTAGCCGATATTGGCTCGGCCAACATCTTCGTTCCTTCCCAAGGGGCGTCCCGGGTCATCCCGTACATGGGCACCCGACGCTGCGCCAGCGGAAGCAGGCTCCTCTTATGGAACGCTATTGCCACCGTGGCCGCAGTGACTCGGGCCTCCCGCAACTTCTGGAGCCCCGCAAGAAGCGGGGCGAGCCTCTTCTGCTCCTCGGACGGAGCACCCCACGCCCACTTCATGGGAACCTCCGTCACCATCTTCCCGGTGAACTTCAGGAGCAGGCCGCCGTCGTTCCGGAGGTAGAACCACCCGCTCTGCCACCCCTGGTTCGACGATGGCATCGAGCTCCATATGTACAGCCCGGCCCGCTGCTGACGAAGCTGCAGGGTGCAGCCACCGGCCCGCAGGGGGAATTTCTCCTTCCCCACATAGTGGGCCGACATCTCCGCCTTGAAGAGGTGAAGCCAGAGATTCCAGTTGACCGGAACCCCCAGGAAACCCTCGCAAACTGTGGTGAAGACGGCAGCCTGCATCACCGAGTTGGGATTCAGGTTGTGCAGCTCCACCTCGTAGTAGTGGAGGATGGCCCTGATCAGGCGGCCCGCCGGAACCCCGAACCCCCGGTCTAAGAACGACAGGAAGCAAACCACGTAGCCCGGTGGCGGGTTTGGCTCCCTGTCGTTCGCCGAGGGAACAATCCACTCCGGGAACCCGACATCCTTAAGGGGACGGAGAATCCCCGCCTTCACGCGTGCTTCCAGCGTGGACTTGGTCACATTGCTGGGTGGCCACGCCTCGACGCCGGCCATGGCTTCAAGAGGAAGAGGAAAGTCTGCGCGGTGGAGGAAGAAGGGATGGCGGCGCAAGGGAGAATAGGAGGCAAGGGCTTTGTGGCGCGAGAGCGAGAGGAAAGGAACCAAAACCCCAGCGGCCGCTTTTATAGGAGGGAGCGAGCCACGACCACTCCCTACGAAGAAGGCCAAGCGGGGAGAGAGCAACCGTCGCCCGCTCAGGTGAAAAACTCGAAGCGCCAACTCCCTCCGATTCCCGCGCCCACCGCACGCGCGCATTAAATTCGCAGGCGAAACGTCCCGTCCAAACCGGGGCGAGACAGCACGGCCGTTTCGAGTCCCCACGCGCCGCGCCTCAAAAGAAGCGCCCTGAAAAGTTATGTCAGGGCGGTTCCTTCCAAGGGACGCGGCGCTCGACCCCCCTCGCTGACCAAGCATCGCAGGGAGGTCTCCGTCGGGCGCAATTTTCCGCCTCGCCCGACCCCATCATGACCCCGAGCAAAAAACTGCAAGACAGTTCTCCGTCGGGCACAGATTCCATCCTGCCCGACCTTGACGCCACAAAACGAGCTCCAAAAAGAGCCTTTTGAGGCCCAAAATCCCCAGGCCATGGCCACCTACGTTCCAGAGGTTGCGAGACTGACCTGCGACACAGGTTCGAACAGTCGCCTCAGGATAACTGAGTGAGGGATGGCTGGAGATGAGCACAATAGAGGCCAAGGTCCGACCCCTACAGGGAGTCGGCGCATCTTTGCAAGCCATATCCGAGACCCATGCGGGTGTCACGAGAGTGGGATCCCATCGAGGGAGGCATCGAGCCCTCGGAACCTAGCGAACGGTTCCGACATCCACCGTGACTGCCCTCGGGTACTTTTTGAGATGTGCCCATAAGGCCACTAGCCGACCCCTATCGAACGGGGCTCGGACATCCACTCGGATCTACCCGCCCGTAGCTCCCGGGAAGTGCCGTCACTCGCCCATCGAGGGTAGTACGGCGTGACCCACCCCTCCTCCGAGCGAAAGGAAGAATGAGGGACGTAATTACAAGACGAGAAAGGACCTGATCGACCCTCGCGGGGAAAGGGCTCGGGGGCTTCCTCGCACCACGGGAACAGGCACTACGTGCAAAGAACACGCAACCTGTCCCGTAAACACTCCAGACTAAAGGTGTCAAGGGGTGAAAGCCTTTGAAGGAATAACACCATCCCTCCAAAAGGCTCGGGGGCTACACCCGGCGGGTGCGCTCGCGCGCACCCCCCGGCAACAGTAAAAGACTCCGAGTCAACTAACAGACCTCGGGGAAGGAACCTCTAAAGAGGTAAACCTACCCCTTCAGAGGCTCGGGGGCTACTGTTGGGTACTGTAATAAGGGATACCCAAATCAGAGTAACAAAAAATGCGAAGGAACATACTAATTACAATCATCAGGGCCTCGGACGCAAGTTCCGACTCGCCCGACCCCTCAGGGCCTCGGACGCAAGTTCCGACTCGCCCGACCCCATCAGGGCCTCGAACGCAAGTTCCGACTCGCCCGACCCCATCAGGGCCTCGGACGCAAGTTCCGACTCGCCCGACCCCATCAGGGCCTCGGACGCAAGTTCCGACTCGCCCGACCCCATCGGGGCCTCGGACGCCGGACCCCACTCTACCTGGTCAACAAGACTTCCCCCGACGTGACGGATGCAACGGCCCCCATGACGCGGCAGGGCAAGGCGACGACTGTTTCAACCACCCCAATCAATGTGGCCTTACCTCTGTCATTTTACATCCTGTTCACTGTAGCACATTACCGAACAGTAGAAAAGGAATGGGTGAAGTAAAGCAGCACCACTGTTTGTGGTCATTTCCCACTGTTGACAGGATATGCAACAGTGACCGGTGATCCGACCCCCGCGACCCTACAGGGTTCGGTAACCCTCTACAGGAGCAGCCATGCCGTCGACCATCCCACAAGGACGAGATGGACAGGCCTTAACAGGGTCGGGACTGTGTTTTCACCCCTCAATAAAAGAAATCTACTCATGTAAATACCTGGCCTCCCCTTGAGACTATAAAAGGGGAGCCAGGGTTCACAACTGAGGGGACGCGGGACCAGAACACGCACACAACACTCTATCACAGAGCAGCTGTCCGCACTCTGTCCACACCAAGCCGAGACCTGGGACTTAGCCCTCTCTCGCAACCAGCTTGTACCCCCTACTGCAAGCACCTTTGGGTGCAAGGTTATACAGAATCCACCACCACACTGGACGTAGGGCATTCTTAGCCCGAACCAGTATAAACCCTCTGTGTCTCACTTGCATCACCATCCAAGCTTGGTCAGTCACGCAGATTTATACTTGTTAGTGCCTAGACCGCGAGTCTAGACGCCGACAGTATGTTTGGTTTAAAACTAAGACAGGTTAGCTCTAGCCAGTTTTATCTAATGCAATCAGCACATGTTTGGTTGTCTATACTAGATAAGCTTGGCTAAGAATTGATGTGTTTGGTTGTTTGGTTTAATTTGTATAGACTCATCTCTTCCTTCACTTGGTAATTTTACCTCCTTTGAAGACTTTAGTTGAACATGTTGTGGGCATAGTGGGCAAGCACCTCGGCAACCATGGCAGCAGGCCACCGCACCACTATGAGCTGCGAGCTAGAGAATAAGGCCGAGTCGTTGGCGAGATGGAAGAGGAGGACCAGAAGGCTCAGAGGTCAAGCTCTCATCCATGTCCACACAACCGAGCTCAATTTAGAGGCGGTGAGCTGGAGAAGAAGGCCATGGCGGACTTCGAAGGATGTCCATGGAGACCCGGCCATGGCGGACTCTGAAGGGAGCCGCGGCCATGCCGCCAGGCGAGCACGGAGGGGCCGACGGGAGGAGGGGGCAGATCTCCAACCGTGGTGTACTCGGAACGCCGGGACCTTGCCGCTGCGCGAGCACGGCTTCCATGGCAAACTCCATAGGTTGCAACCCACCCGCTGGACGAGTCCAAGGCCGCACCGCCACCACCGTGCCACGTGAGCCAGTAGAGCATTGGAGGAGGCAAAGGAGTGGTGTCGGAGGAAGAGGTGAGTAGCGGCGTGGGGGGAGTAGCGTGAGCCTATCCTGGCGGCGTGGGGGAGCAGCGCCCTCTCGTCGTCGAGGAAGAATCGTCGAGAGGAAGAAAGAAGGCGAGGCAGACGCCGAGTTGAAGGGGCAAGGAAGGAGGAGGTGAGCAGATGCAGTAGTGGGGACTAGCCAAGTCAGGCTTGCGGAGAACGACCTAATCGACCGTTTGCAGCAAGCCACCCAAATCCCCCGATTTGGACTTGCTGAAGCCTGGCTAGCAGGCCATCCAACCAACTAAATAAGTCTAGGTTGCATTCCACAAGTCTGGCTAGGCCCTTATGCAGACAACTAAACACTCTCATATTGATTTACTCTAGCAAACTTCCTGCACATACGTACGATAGTGGTGGTAGGTACTCGCGATCTCAGTGTGTCACGTACATACTGTAGATCGAAGGATAGAGAGAGGCAGTAATGTCGTGCACGTACGTACGCTAGGTAAATCCTACGCACAAAAAATCCAATGGTGCAGTGGTGAGTACCACCGTCGCAAGAGTAGCATGCTTTTTCTTGAGATCCGCCATTGCTATATACCCTATGTTTTGTGCCTTCATGTTTAAAGATTACATAAAGGACTCAAACCCGTAGTTGAGGTGTGTCAATAAAATGACATTTCTTGATCTTGTTTATGCGTGTATCGATGTTTAGAGTTTATCGTGTCAAAAGCCTAAAATATATACTCCCTCTATCCTAAATAGGATATGTTAAAATTATCTGACTTATTAGGAAGTGATATTGCATTTTTTTGGACTGGAGGGAGTATATACATTTTGAATTCAACAGATTGGAGTATCAAGTGAAGTCACATATAGTAGAAGTTGTGTAGGAGTAAGGATTATCTGATTCTCCTTCAATTTGTAGCCTAGCTAGCCTTTGTTGCCAATGCATGCCAAGTCCGTGTCCCTAAAGCAACGTGGGCTTGTTTGGTTGAGTGGTCTGCTCTCCTTGGCTTAGGCCAAATTATGTTTGGTTGGGTGCATTTAGACTGCGCTAAACCAATGGATTGGTTGAGAACATTAGCGACGTGGTTGATGGGTCGGCCGACATCTACTATGGGCATGGTTGTCCATGTGCAGGGAGGAGAGCCCAAGGGGAATGGAGGCCGATGCAGAGAGGACAACCGCGATGGGCATGGCGGTTGCCACAAGGTGGAGAACCATGGTGGGCATGGCGACTCGTGCAAGACAGGAGGTCCGCAACGAGCATGGCCTCCGGCTCGGGAGAAGGACTACCGCAATGGACGGTGAAATCGGGACAATGCTTGACTTCGAGCACTGGGCTCCCGACACAACCAGGTTTGGTGGTCGGGGCGGTAGGGTTGGAGGCCATCTCCCGGAGAGGGGCACGAATGGTGGCAAGGCGGAGGCAAAGGCGCAACCGCTGGCAAGGCAGAGGTTGCGAGTAGTCTAACAAAAGTGGGGGTGGCATAGTGCTCAGCTCAGTAAGTGAAAGACGAGGTGGCTAGGGTTTGCCACTTGGGTCCACTCTTTTGTCTTCACCGCACGCTAGCCAAACCCAGCCAGCGGGAAACACCCCACAGTCACATTCCCAGCTAGCCAGGGGAGCAATCGGTGCTCTGCCACCAAATATTGAACAAGCTATTTTGTATTTTCATAGAAACTATATGTCTGTCCTTTCATATTAAATTGTTTTTGACAAACACGAATCGTGTTTTAGATGTTGAAACAGTCAACGAGTGTGGATTATTTTTTTGATGAAAAACGAGTGTGGGTTTGATTAGAAATCTCTGCGAACAAATTAATGATAATTTAGATAAAAAAAACACCATAGATTATATTGCGATGAGTAGCACCGGGAGTACGAGCACCTGTAGTGGCCCCACGCATTCCGGGTTTTGGGAGAACTGAAAGTTATGACCCGGCCATCCTTGTCCCTGAGCTGCAATCCATCCACACTACCGATCGTGATGGCCGTTGATCAGCTAAGCTCCTCACCAACCAAACCATATATAGCAATGGCGCATGATGAGTCCTTGTGCTTCGGTTGCTAGCCGGACAAAGCATCCAGCTATGCTTGTCTGTGTTAGGAGTACCTCTCCCTTGCCGGTGTGTGCTAGCTCTAAGATAGGATGCAGATGCAGCAGTTATTGCAGTTGCAAGCATGATTGCATAGATATCTTGTCCTTGTTTCTTTGTGCCCTCACCTAACTTTCGGTGCGATCGATAGCAATAGCTAGATCGCAAGAAGTACGTAGTAACCTCTCCATCAATCTATGATTATTTTGTCTCAACAGCTATCTGTTCTTGATTAGATTGTGTGCGCGACGCCATTACTACTACTCTATGTCGCACTGCATTGAATTGAGTTCGGTGAAGAACACCGAAAAGTTCGGTGCACATGGCTGTTGTATGGGCAAAGCTCAATGATTGATTTGTTGTCTTATCCTATAATGCGGTTTTGTTAACTAGTACTTCTATTGATCACAAATATAAACTCATTTTGATGTCTCTGGGATCCCTAATATAAAATGCATTCACATAGAGATGAGTGTAGGTGCATACTACTCTATCAATATTGTGATTCGTATAGAAGGAAGAAAATAATTTTTTTTCTAGCAATATACTTAGAAAACAATTATATGGCCGAGTATTTTTTTAAAAAATGAATCTAGTAGCGTCAATCTTACATTAGCGATGAACGTGGATTTTTTTAATACCGATAGTCAGAGCTAAAAATGTTTGATTTAGAAGAATTCTTCTAGATTAAACTAATTATATGTTATGTGAGGAAAAGTAATCAAATTAGGTCCATACAATTTATGAGAAATTGGCATTTAATTGCGTACTACATATTTTCTTTCCGTCCTATAAAACGAAAGGTAACAATTATACAGTACATTATAAGGTAACAAAGGTTTAGAATTTGTCTTATACAGTACTCCTACATAGGTATTCTGGATTCCTCAACCTTTTAAACCCCATCTTGTATTTCTGGGACTAGTTGACAAGAAAAGTTTTTTTAATGTAAGATTCTAGAGCAACACTAGCTTGTTCAATTATTGCAAGATCTGCTCATTCTGAACTAGTTACTCTGAGCCATTATTCGTTTAGCTGATAAGCTATGATAGAAAGTACTCGTTATAAGAGAAAACACTATTAAATAATTGATAGATTCGACTAATAAGCTCAAGTGAAGAAACAAGTGCCCTCGTTCTTCAGTGGTGGAGCCATGAGTATAGAAAAAGGATATTCTAGAGTACTGATACCCCTGAAGATAAAAAAGGTCCTGATGCCAGATACCACCAAGTGAAACAGCGCTGAGTCTGTGACTGTGACAACCGAGAACCGAGAACTTGTCCGGCCATGCATATTCGTCCACTGTTAGATGTTGACTCGACTGATCAGAAGGATCTAGATGCTCCTCTACTCTCCCTGATTGCTTGAAATTAAAAGGCCCCTCTACATCATGATTAGTTTGTGGATCAAACGGAGCAGGCAGGCACGCAGGCGCTGACTTTCACCACCGACCCGCCGTCACTTTGCACGCCACACGAATGGAACGAGGAGCGATGCTCGTGGTAGCATTTTTGCACGCCGCATCTTTTTACCTGCGTTCGGTTCACATATAACCGAAGGCACAGACTCGGTCAAGCGTTGACCCGTCTAGATACCCGTCGCCCCTGACAATCATCACCGCCCTGCCGACTGCTGTGCTGGAGTGTAGTATCTCCGTCTATGTGCTGCGTTCGGCAGAGGATAATCACCAACGGTGCAGGGGAAGGCCCTGCTAGTGCTAGTGCCGGTGCTAGGCTGCGATGCCAAGTTGTAGAGTAAGTCAAAATACTATTCGTTAATTTATTATAAGAGAAAAATATTGTTAATTAACAAAAAAGTATAATCTATAAGCCAAGCGAACAGGCTAGTCGATGATTTCTTGGGACTAATGCAAATCTAAGGCCCTATTTGGTTCACGCCGTTACCATCTATCGCATTAAATGTTTGGACACATGCATAAAGTATTAAATATAGACTATTTACGAAACTAAAAACACAACTAAAGAATAATTTGCGAGATGAGTTTTTTGAGCCTAATAGTCCATGATTAGACACTAATTACCAAATAAAATGTAATAATAATAATAATAATAATAATAATAATAATAATAATAATAATAATAATAATAATAATAATAATAATAATAATAATAATAATAATAATAATAATAATAATAATAATAATAATAATAATAATAATAATAATAATAATAATAATAATAATAATAATAATAATAATAATAATAATAATAATAATAATAATAATAACAACACATTGGGTGTGTTTGGTTCATTTCCTATACAAGTCTCGCTAGCAAAACTAAGCCGACTAGCCTAAGTCTGCCCCTAGCAAGCCCAGACATGTTTGTTTGGTTGCGTGTAGTGCTGAGCCTAGCTAGAATGAGTTGTTGTTTGGTTGGTTGGCTTGGTTTGGATATAATCACCTCTTCTTTGAGCTGGTGAGTTTACCTTCCTTTTCTCCTTCACGAGTGTACTTGAGCGTGCTCACGGCCGGATTTGCAGCAAAGGAGAAGGTGCTCCGGCAGGACCTTCATGGCGGCCATGGCTACCAGTGACCAACAACAGGGTGGGGTCGCGGGCGGAGAAGAAGCTCATGGCTTGCATCATCGTCCTCGGTCGTGGAGGAGTGCGATGAAACAATGATGCCAAGAGGTGTTGCGTCTGGGAGATGAGGAGAAGCAGCACATGGGCTGGCACGGAGCCGACCGAAGCCTGGCTCCAGAAGAAACACCAACTTGATATTTCTACTTGGGTCTGACTCTGGTCGTACGGATGATCAGATAGAGCCTGACTCACACAACTAAACAACCAAAACTTAACCCATCCAAATAAAAAGCCAGATTTAGAGAAACCAAACGCACCCATTGTCTCCCTCGTAACAGAAACCGGAAGCAAGATCGAGGAGTCCCTGTTGTGGTTGCATATTTCATTGCATCACATCTTTTCGTAGTGCACACCACTCGGCATTCGGCAGCCCCTTGAGCTGGAGGAACAAGTAAGATTTTGTTTAGATTTTTTTTAAAGATTTAGACATTGTAACACTTTTATTTATATTTGTTAATTATTGTTTAACTAGGTTTAAAAATTCATCTCACAAATTATAAGTAAACTATATAATTAATTATTTTTTATATTTAATGGCCACAAGATTCGACTTTTGCATATGCTTATTCAATTAGGACGTCTGCTATTACATTCTGGCATTCTGCTGTACATATGCGACGCGATTTTACATGCACGTAGTGTCCGTTGGGACTTTCGCAGTCAAGGATCCTAGTACATGAGATCAGTTGGCACACCGTCAAATTGAGGACAATTCAAATACACGTTCCCGAAATACTTCAACATGAGACGTACCTTTCAAACACAGAATTACAACACTAGGCATAATAAATCGAACTACAGTTTCAGTATTCTATGTGAGGCAAGTATAATAGGCACGCCGACAGAGAAAATTCAAATGAAGAAACAAGCAGGACTGAACACTACAGAGGACCGTTGAACTTGGTAGACTTGCTTAGTAACTATTCCGCACCTTTATGCAAACAAACTTGACTAGTCCAGTTTAAAACATTCATTTTCAAACTAAAATAGATGGTTGATCATGACCTGTGAAGCATTGGATTGCGGCACCGCTCCATACAAAAATCAGCCATCCAGAAATCAGTTGGTTTCGTCATGGGACGGAGCCGCGTCGTCCAACGATTTTTGAATCGGCCAGTCCGTCAAAATAAATTACGCGAGCAGGGGAGACTATGAAGGTTGGGTTGGTAATGTATCCGTTCAACTCATGATGCAAACCAAACAGATCATCCAAACAGATAATCCAGGTTTGTATTTAGGTTCAGATGATTCTAGATCGATATGCCCACAATTCAAACGCACCATTATTTTACGAAGCCACACTACTGCAATGCCCCTTCAAATCAGCTAACAGTACAACATAGTGAAACTAGGAGATCACTGTTCTTCCCTCTGTCGGTGCTTCCAGGTTACAGCCAGAGCACGTCGTCGTGGCGAAAAGAACTTGACTGGTTGTATAACATGGCGCAAAGCTAACTTCGATGCAAGACGAGACAGATCAACTGTCTGTCTCAACAAAACGCAGTAGGAACATCAAACAGTAGTAAACTGCCGTGGGCCACTGTTGCTGTAATCTCAGCACGTTGCTTTTGATTCTGAGTAAAAGCTTCCAACAGTTACAACTAAAGCACTAATATCATTTCTTACTTACACAGATTCTAGTAGCTCTTAATACAATATTTGCATAATTTACTCTACAAGTCACCATCAGCCTCTGCTTCCTTGCCTTGTTCTCTTGGAGACGGCAATGGCTGATCCGAACCACCTTCTGTTGCATCTCCAAAAAGTTCCGCAACAACAGCAGCCCTTGCCGACTTTGCTTTTTCATCATCCCCAGACAGGTCAGTGGTTGGAGCTTCCTTTGCCTCATCGCTGGGAGGCTCGCTGGATGATTCTACCATAGCATCAGCAGACACGGGTGTCTCTTGTTTCCCAGTGTCAGCTTCATTAGATTCTGTATTTTCGCCACTAGGAGCAAGCTCGGTGTTTAGCCGTCCCTGTAAGGCAGCAGCAGTCTTCTCGGTGTCTGAATTTTCATCATTTCCCAAACTGTCACTGCTCGGGGCCTCCTTTACCTCTTGGCAGCTGGGTGGCTCATTAGATATATCTACCACAGCCTCACCAGACGGTGGCAATTGTATTCCCGGATCAGCTCCAACAAGTTTTGAGGTTTCACCACCAGGTGAATGTTTGGTGTTTAGCCGTTCCATCTCAGTATTTTCATCAGTTCCTGAGGGCCCAGAGCTTGCAACCTCCTGCACCTCTTGGCTGAGTTGCTCCCTAGATATGTCTACCAGTGCCTCACCAGATGAAGGTGGTGGCAACTGCAGCTCCGTGCCAGCTTCACCAAGTTTCACATTTTCACTACCATGATCAACTTCAGTGCTTAGCTCTCTCTGTGCAGCAGCAGCCTCTTCCATCTGTGCATCTTCATCATTTCCTAGAGGGCCAGTGCTTGGAGCCACCTTTTCATCTTGGCTGAGTAGCTCGCTAGATACGTCTACCATGGCCTCACCAGACGTGCCAGCTTCACTAAGTTTCGCATTTTCACTACCATGAGCAACTTCAGTGCTTAGCTCTCTCTGTGCAGCAGAAGCCTCTTCCATATGTGCATCTTCATCATTTCCTAAAGGGACTGTGCTTGGAGCCACCTTTTCGTCATGGCTGAGTAGCTCGCTAGATATGTCTACCATGGCCTCACCAGATGGAGGCAGTTGTTCTGTGTCAGCTTCATCAATCTTTACATTTTCAGCACGAGGAGCAGATTCCTCATTTACTGGTCCCTGAGCAGAAGCTTCATTTTCCATTTTCACATTTTCATTATTCCCCAAAGGGTTGCTTGGAGCCTCCTTCACCTGCTGCCCAGGAGGCAGTTGCTGTTCTGTGTCAGCTTCATCAATCTTTGCATTTTCAGCACCAGGAGCAGATTCCTCATTGACTGGTTCTTGAGAAGAAGAATCATTTTCTGTTTTCACATTTTCATTATACCCCAAAGGTTCACTGCTTGGAGCCTCCTTCACCTCCTGGCTGGGCAGCTCACTACACAATATCATGGCCTCCTCACCAGAGGAAGGTGCCAATTGCAGTTCAGTGTAAGATTCACCGCCATGAGACTGAGCATCTTTGCATACTTCACCAGATGCACGAGACTCGGTATCTTTGTTTACTTCGCTGATGGTAGAAGTATTATTAGCTTCTATGCTACCTCCTTGACTAGGAACAACAGTTTCTTGAACAGGCTCTGATTCCACAACAGTTTCAGATGAAACAACATTGTCACCCTCTGCTGCACATTCATCCCCTGTACTGGTTGCCAGTTCCACTTGCATAACAGAAGTTTCATCAATTGGCTTGGATTCTGCAGCGTGCTCAGATGAGGAAGCAAACATTGGTTCAACCGTCACCGCAGCAGCTGCAAGAGAATCATTCTGCCAATCCATGTTCTCTGGGAGGGTAGAGGTGGCTTGAGTAGGCATAGTTTCTTGGCAATCAACACCAGCCCCTTTACTATCCGCAAAATCACCATCAGCTACTCGGGCAGCAGCATCCACCATTGAGTCTTCTGAAGAAGAATATCCTACTAAAGCCAGGCTAGACGCTGCTTCTGCAACCGAAGCCATCTTTACTTGTTCTGAACAATGACCTTCAACACCTGAAAAATCATATGCAAAGTGAGTAACTGAGACAGATGCTCAGTATCAACATTAAACATTTGTGTGTCAGTGTGTGTGCGTGTGTTTGGGGGGGGGGGGGGGGGGGGGGGGGGGGGGACCATTCACCTATCCCTCCTGCTCTATCGCCAGCAACAGCAGGAACCTCCTGGACAGCAACCGTTCCAACAGCATCAGCACCAGAAGATTCTAACTTGCCAGCACAAACAACTTCTGCATCACAGGTATCCTTATCAGATTCAGCTATCACCAGGGTAGTCGCAGGAGGATCAGTAAAATGGTCCTTGTTCGAGGTTTCATAAGGGCCTTGGATCTCCTCTATGTTAGTCCCAATAGAAGGATCCTTGATACCTTCAGAGTCTGTTTTCCTTTGGCTGGTTGTTAGGTCCACATCAGCACCACTGCTTATGTTATCTTGCAATGTGTCCTGTTCCGCACTAGATAATATAGCACCATCACCAGTTACATGCACTTCATGTGTGTGACGCCCTAGATCGTCTGTACAGAGATTAGATAAAATCCTAATTGAATAGTAACTTCTTCAGAAATTCAAATAATGCACAAACCTGGTGTAGAGGCTGCTTCCACAGTTGAAACCATCTTTCCTTGTTCCGAATTATTAGCCTCAATCTCAATACCTGAAATGCCAGATGTGCATGAGTATCTTGATATCAAAGTACCAACATAGGAAACGAGAGCTTGTGGGGAGAAGTGCTTACCACACAATTCAACTCCATGTGATCCCTTTTCTCCAGATTCAGCTAATAGAGGAGCATGTATACTTACGCCACTCTGGTCACCTGTTTCCTCATGATCAGCAATGGCATTCTCCTTAACGCTCACTGTTTCTGTCTCTGCAATCGTTTCAATTTCTGCTTGTTGTTCTGAACTAATAATTTCATCACCTGGGGAGAAAAGCAGCAGCAAAGGCATGCGTAAATGTATATGTGAATATAAACTAATTCGAGTTTTAAACAGTGTGCAGACCTGGTGAGGATGCTTTTTTTGGTTCTGAATTATGTGCCTCCACACCTGAACAAGACAGCTGCACATGAGTGCCTAGACCCATATGCATATTAAACGATGGAAAATATATGCATTGTGCTGAGGACAGGGAGTGGGGATTACCTAGCACATCACTTCCAGGTAATGCAGGAACCTGTGTACTAATGTCATTCAGATCAACTGTTCCTCTAGTTCCCCCAAGATCAACAATTGCAGTCTCCTGGACACATAATGCATCAATCTCTGCAGCTGAAACCATCTTTGTTTGCAGTTCTGAACTTAGAACCGTGATGTCTGAAAGAAAGAGGACAAAGAATGATAAGAAATGTCAGTCGCAGTTACTATTGACCTTTAAAAAAACAACAGCAGAGGACGTTCTATTCTATCTGAGACAAGAACTGTAGTTCGGGTGTGTGTGGGCACAAGTGGGTTAGATACTTAAAATTAGTACCTTGCATGTGTTCATCATTACCAGGTGCTGATTCAGCAGGTGAAACCATCTTTGTTTGTTGCTCAGAATTAACATCAGTGCCTGAAAATAAAGGGAGAAAGAACGTACACAAGAAATTTAAGCCATTGTTACTATTGACATTGAAAATAACTGCACAGGGAGTACTGCTCTCCTCACAAGAGCGGTGGCTTATGCATGCGATAAAAAATACCTTGCATGTGTTCATCATCATTTGTAGGTACTAGTTCTGCAGTCGAAGCCACATTGGTTTGTCCTGTTTCATCAGGCAGTACAGGAGTCTGTGTGCTCAAATTTGCTGCACCAGACTGAATAAAAGATACTTCCTTGACCTCTGATGACTGCATTTCCATCAACACTTCACCAAATGCATGAATCCCCGAATTATTGTGTGCTTCACAATTATTAGAAGTATCATTAGCTTCTTCAATATCCTCTTGCATTGGAACAGCAGTTTCTTTATTTGGCTCCAGTCCCCTGACAGTTTCAGATAAAGCACTGCCAACCTCTGTTGTGCAGTATCCATCCGAGTTTGTTGCCTCTGGTTCGGCTTGAATAACAGAAGTTTCACTGATTGGATTGGGTGCTACAGCAAGAAGCTCAGATGAGGCAGTAGGACCGCCATGCTTCAGTACAGAGCAGTCCTCTTCCAACCCTGCAGCCTGAGGGGACTCATTTAGCACAGAACCACAAATCGTAGTTTGTTTCGTCTGTCTCTCAACATGTTCTAATACAGCAGATTGCTTTTCAACAGAATGAACCATTTCTACAGTCTCTTCAGCTCCTTTAGCAACAGTACAATCACCATCAGGTTCTGCCTTGCAGGCATCAATAAACACTACTGCATCTATGATTTCCTCTTGGTTTGCAACAGTAGTTTCTCGAGTTTGTACTACAGCAGCAAGTAAATTAGGTGCTTCTGAATGGCTACCATCAGTAAGATCTTCAGTAGGTTCTTTCTCACACACAAGACCAATCACAGAACATGATGTATCATGAACATCATCACACAGCGGACTGCCAGTTTTGTGACCCAAATCCCCAGTTCCTTTTGTTCCCTCAAAATCAGTAACAGCTGACTCTTGGATAGCCACTGTTTCAGCCTCAATACAAGAAGACTCTAATCTGCTAGCACAAACAATTTCAGCATCACAAGTAACTTTGTTAGACTCAACTATCAACAGGGTACTTGCAGGAGGATCATTTCCAGTATGCAATGTGTGGCTTTGCTTATTCAAATCAGAATTCTCTGATACAATAACGGTGCTTTCTTCCAACGGTTCTCGTGTGGTTTTAACAGGATTAACAATGGTGTCCTCACTTTTATTATTAGAACCATAATTTGCATTGGTATGGATATCACCACCAGTCCTATCTTCACAAGATACATGACCCTCGAGATCATTGTGTGCTTTGCAAACTGTGGGACTACCATCGTTAGACACACCAAATTCTACCATGCTGGCCTCTTTATCAGATTGGGTGGACAAAGCATCCTGAGCATCCTCAGGCCCATCAGTATTCATGTCATCACGGACCTCGACACTAGTCTCTTTACCTTCAAATTTATCAACATCGGTAGCTACACCACTATCTGTTATGCTGGCCTCCTTAGATTGGACATACAATGCATCCAGAGCTTCATCAGGGCCATCAGTATTCATGGCAGAATGGACTTCAACAATATTTTCTTTACTTTTGAAAGTTTCACCAATTACTTGAGCAGAACAACGCTCATTCGAGTATTCCAAAGGAGAATTTCTTGCTAATGATGTATCATGAGAAGGTTCATCGCCCAAACTGTGAGTTTGATTGCCACCAGAACTGTTATCCAAAGCTTCTTCCGTTTTCACCTGCTCCTTCCTACTCTCCAAATTCTCCTCTTGACCTGGATGCCAATCTGACTCAGTTGATTGTAAAGTAGCTTGAAAATGACTAGAAGAACCCCTGGAAGCATCAGCAGTTTGTGTGCCAACAATGTTCACATCATCTTGCTTAGAACCAGTAACATCAACAGCAGTGCCTTCACTGGGCAAGATGTAAGAAGCATCGCGAGAGGCTTTGCTATCATCTTTGGTGGAGACAGTAGTAGTAGTGTCTTTATACGAGGCATCATGAGAGGCTTTGCTATCAAGTTGTGATGCTTCAGACTGCCTTGTGGTTCCATCTGTACATGCTGCATTGGCCTGGCGAGCTGCATGCTCAACTGTATCCCGCAATATATCTGTTGCTGCACTAGAGGTAAGCATATCATCAGCAGCAGTCTCAAGATACACTTCATGCGTTGTGTGTTCTTCATCATTTGAAGGTGCTGATTCCACAGCTGAAACCATACTTGTTGGTTGCTCTGAACTACCAACCTCTATAGCTGAAAAGAAGAGCAAAGATATGCATGATGTCAGCAATTGGTACTAATGACCGTCGAAAAATTAACAGCAATAATGTTCTACTCTTAATCTGGGCCACGAACCGTGCCATGTGTGAGGATGAGTGTGTGTGATGAGGAGTACCTTGCGTGTGTTCATCATTTGCAGGTGCTGGTTCAGCAGCAGAAACCATTTTTGTTTGTTCCGAATTACTAACTTCAGTACCTGAAAACAAAAGCAGCAAAATCATGCATAAGAAACATCAGCGATGAATAGTGCCATGTGTGAGGATGACAGTGTGCCGAGGAGTACCTTGCATGTGTTCATCATTTGCAGGTGCTGGTTCAGCAGCAGAAACTATTTTTGTCTGTTCCGAATTATTAACTTCAGTACCTGAAAAAAAAAGCAGCAAAACCATGCATAAGAAACATCAGCAATTACTACTGTTGACCAGTACAAATCACAGCAAACAGTGTACAGTTCTTCTCGTCTGGACCAAGAACTGCTTGTGAGCAGATACATGTGTGTGAGAGTGTACCTTGCATGCTTTCATCATTTGATACCATCTTCGTTTGTGGTACTGTACTATCAAACTGAATACCTAGGAAAAATAAAAACAAGATATGCACAAGTAATGTCAGCCACTGTTACCACTACCATGGAAAATAATAGCAAAGATTATGCCACTCTTCTCATCTGGACCAAGAACAGCAATCTGAGTGTAATAAATTATACCTTGTTGATCCCCTACTGGAAGTTTTCTTTCTTCTGATTTAGCCACTGCAGGAGTCTGAGTTATCACAGTGGCAGTTGTTTCTTCAGTACTTATTGCGCCCAGCACATGACTCCCCACAGGAATTGAAATGTCAGAAGACACGTGACTCCCAGGATTCTTCTGCTCTTCACAAACAGAAGCATTGGTAACCTCAGCTCTTAAAGAGGCAGCTCCCTGTTGCTCTACCGCTAAAACACACACTGTTGTAGTTGGCGTTGCAGACATCTTTAACTTCTTTGTGTCCTCTGCCTGCTTCGATCCAGTAAGTCGGGCACGGCGTTCACTTGCAGCTGCTGCAGAAGTTCTTCTGGTGCGTGGTTCCCGCGTTGACCCTTTCCTCCTCCTGCTTGGTGCCTTATTTGGAGCAGCACTGTCAACCTCAGAAGAAGTCAGTGCAGTGGCATCCTTACCTGAATTCTGAACAGAGGAAGCAGATGGTTCAAACTGGGTAGTTCCTGGTTTATTATCACTAGTAGGATTTGCAGTAACTGTTTGCAATTGAGTAGAAAAGATTCCAGAACTCACTGCCAAATGGTCCTTTCCTGTCTTGAGTTGTTCATGATTTTGGGAATCAACCGAAACAGGCGCATTAAGGTGCAAATCAACCGGTTTATCATGATCAGCAGGATTGGCAGATGTTGCTAGAGTTATCTTAGAATGAGTAGTGCGGGTATCAAAGCCACTAGGAAGAGTAGCTTCATTGATGGGGACAGCTATAGGTGTGCTTGGTTGAGAATCATATCCAGACTTCTCATACAGTGGTGAGTTAATATTTGGCAGCTGATTGGGAGTATCTTGAATTGAACTGACATCTCTTTCCTTCTCTATACCTGATTTCTCATTTGGGGTCATGGCAGAACCAACTTCATCAATGGCAACAGAAGTACTGTAATAAGATTTTTTCATAGCTGATCTTTGTCTAGTGCTGACTCCAGTATCCTCGCTACTAGATGTTTTCTTTCTGCGGCGACGTGAAGCAGTTTGCTTCTCAACAGGCTTATCTGCCACCACAACATGTGCTGCTGTTTTCAATAATTCTTCTGAAGCCACAGGCATAGGCATAGTAGGTGCAGATGCTACTTGAACTAATCCAATGTTTTCCTTAAGAGTATTCGGTGTCAGGGTGATAGTGTTGTCTGATGTTGTCACAGTTCCAGCACAGATATCTTTTGCCACAGGTGTTGTAACAGTAGCACCTTTATCTTCATTAACAGGAGAAATATTCTTACCACTATCTGGCAACAATGTATCCAATTTAACTGTGACCAAATCCTTCTGGATTCCTGCCAGTGCCACAGCAGTGCCTTGTGATGAGGGCATATTCACATGAGAATATGAAGAAACATAACTAGTGTCTGCTACCCCACTACCAGTTGAAACAGT
The DNA here is from genome assembly GCF_000003195.3 of Sorghum bicolor. Taxonomy (NCBI): domain Eukaryota; kingdom Viridiplantae; phylum Streptophyta; class Magnoliopsida; order Poales; family Poaceae; genus Sorghum; species Sorghum bicolor. Next base: position 9,980,690 of record NC_012879.2, on the reverse strand, counting down.
TGGGTTAAGACTAACATCATCTACACCAGATGAAGATAGAGATTTTGGTTTTCGGCCTCGCCTGCGAGGTGTTTCTCCTGCTTGGGATTTTCTCCCCCTAGCTGATTGATGCGGTGGTGCAGGAGCTGCTACATTATGAACACTCTGTAATGGTGTACCAATTTCATTCGCCGTGGATCCTTCCAAAACAGAGACAGAACTGGAAGGCTTAGTATCAGTACTGAACTCTTGTTTCTTGATATCAGCTGGTGAAATAGAATGTATATTAACATCTGAAGCAGCAGAATGGATTGGAGTAGCTGGTGTATCAGAATGGAAGGTACTTGCTGGTGTGGCCAAACTACCATCCTGTGTGGTTCCTGTGTCTTGTTTGACAGCATCAGTCAGATCTGCAGTAGGAGATAAGAAAACATCTGACCTTTTAGGTCTGCCTCTCCGTCGTTTGGCTGGTGGGGAGTCCCCAACAGTTGGGGATGCCTCCATCCTCATTTGTTCTGGTTCTTTTGAACTCTCCACAGCAATTTCAGTCTTAATGCCTTTATTAGGAATATCCAAATCCTTTGACATGCCACCAGGTTGGGGTGATTCAGGAGAATCAACTTGACAAAGTTTTTCAAATTCTTCTTCAGTCCATTGGTCCTCATAAGAGCGAACCTATATGGGTATTCATGAATTAGCAAAGAAATCCATTAGGCAACAATTGAAAGATACATTAAGAGACAGTGTGCAACTGACCTCACGAGCTCGTTTACCCCTTCCATAATGTTGTGTATCAAGCCCCCCAAGTTCACCCTTCTTCCTCACATTCACCTTTACTGTTTTCACATTTGATGATGGCTCGTAAAGTTTCATAGCATGGCAGAAGGGCTTGAGATCATCATCAGTCACAAGACGAGAAGGCAATACTGCAGGGTCTAGCCCACTAGTTGAACCATCCTGAACCACCTTTTGCCAAATTGCCTGTAAGGACAACAATATTACAAGATGGCAAATATGTAGAAGCTTTAGCTGAAAGCAACTTATAGAAATTCAGCATACCATTTCTTCTTCTCTCCTTTGCTTGTCAATAGACTCAAATATGTCAATCTCAGCTTCACTGCAGTACAGAAAGCAAAGCAATGTTATGTAAATACAAACATTCATAATGTCGAAGCAACCGGATCTTACCTCCGAGCTAGAATATCATTCAGAGCATCGTCGTCTAACACTGGAGCTGCTTCTTCCTTCTTACACTCACGTAGGAGTGATTCAAGATACTCTCTTCGATCTTCAGCACTGAAATAGCACCCCATTGTATAAATTAGGAGGGCGAGGCTGGGACCTGTGGGTGCTAAATTATTTGAGACAATAGAAGGATTTACCTTGTGTTATTGTCAAAAAAACCCGCTGTTATACTCTGATTAGCAACACCTAATTTGTGTTCTGCTGAAGCCCTGACTTGTTCTTCAACAGTTCGGACCTTATATCATTAAAATAGGCTAAAAGTCAAAAACAAATGGCACGAGATTTTTCATCACAACTAGTAGAATTCTTGAGATATTCAGGTCATCACAAAATCACATAGGGTTTCTGCTATGGCACAAACAGATAAATAATAGAGAAAAATCTCCTCATGAAGTTTTGTATATAGTCATTATCAAAGAACTTTTTAGTATCAAAGGCACAACTTTATTCATTTGGCTTACCCAAAAAAAAATGTTCATTTCGATTGAGAAACATCAAATTGTGTTGTACCTTCAAACAATAGCTGTTTTATTAAGAGAACTATTAGTATCCATGGTTTTCTGCTCCCTAAGCTAAGTGCATGTATTATTATTTTCTGTGGTTTCTTATATGAGAGTGGATTTCATCCAAGGGTCCCGTGTAGCCGTGTCCCAGCTAATGAATTGAGCATGTCGCAATGCTTTGAATATTTTTTGAAACATGATGCATGTGGTATATATAAAATTAAATAAACATGAAAAATAAAATTTCAAATTCATCCTAGATGTCAAGAAACAAAACAAACAAACATTGGTATGAATCAGCCTACTTGCAAAATAAAGCAAGGGAAAGGCTTCCTAGAAATTCCCTTCCCCAGGCCACCCACAATGTGTGGTAACTTTCAACACTAGCCACTGGGTAAGCTCAATTGATTTTTCAACTACTCCCTCGTTCCAAATTGTAAGTTGCTTTGGCTTTTCTAGGTACAGAAAAAGCTATGAACATAAATATACGCTATGTCTAGATACATAGAAAAAGCTAAAAGGCCTTACAATTTGAAACAGAGGGAGTAGATAAACAAACTTTCAACCTAACACCACAAGAAATGATTACCGTTTCTAAACGTAAAACAAGAACCTCCTTCTTTTGACCAATCCTGTGGGCCCTAGCCTGTGCTTGCAGGTCAACCTGGATAAAAATCAATTAGTAGTGAGCAGCACATTGTGTTCTCTTATAGAAGAGTAATAGGTGTATATATTTATATATAACATTATAACTAGATATTTAGCTACCTGAGGATTCCAATCAGTATCAAATATGATAACTGTATCGGCTGCTTGAAGATTGACCCCAACACCTCCAGCTCGTATACTACCAAAAAGAGGTAGATAACAGTTAGAGCTAAGTATTCGTTTGTCATTAGATAAATAGGTTTAAATAAATATTATCAAATCAGTAGCCCAATCATACTTCGTGAGTTTGCTAAGCTCACTTTTTGATAAAAACTTGCAATACAATTGTAACATACCTAAGAAGAAAAATGAATGCTTGAGAATTAGGATCATTAAATTTATCGATAAGAGCTCCTCTTTCCTGACCAGAAGTGTGCCCATCCAATCGAAGGTATTTATACTTTTTCCAAACCAGGTAATCCTCCATTACATCAAGCAATCTTGTCATTGTAGAAAAAAGTAGAACCTGGAGGATTGTAGTTGCCATCAGTGAAAAGGAAAAAAGATACAAAAAAAGATGAGGGAGCAGGAGGGGAGGGAAGATCATTCAAGTTCAACTGGCAACTAGAGAAAAAAAAAGGAACAATCAAATTCAAGTCAGACTAAATCCAAATAATATTCACTCACCCTATGGCCAGTTGCTTTGAGTTTGGGCAGCAATCTGTCCAACATCTCAAGTTTTCCGCAGAGCCTCACAATAGATGGCAGGAAATGTTTAGGCAGATAGCCCTCAATCTACAAGAGAACCCAAATGGTTGATGGCAAACATAAGGAATCAAAAATAACAATAGTGAGGCACAGAGGCAGAATGGAAGATTTGCATTCTACCTCTTCAACATGAAGCTGGCTCAGGTAAGGATGGTTGCATATGTTCCTCAATTCCATGACAGAGTTGTGCACAGAGCGAACCTAAAGACAATAATGTAGTATCTTAAAGACCAAATCCTTCAAATACTCAGGAAATGATCAATGAAACATACTATCTAGCACGACTCAGAACAGTAAGATGATACACACCTTAACGGCTCCAATCCCACCAAGATTTTCTTCCACCCTTGTCATGAGAAGTTTCTGATAAGCAGATGGCTCACATCTCACAAGTCTTTCAATTTTCTCAGGCAGCTCATTTTCGACCTGAAGTTAGTACAACAAAACTTGCATAATTATCTGGACACAGACAAAGATGAGAAACATACGAATAACAACAATAATCGAAATTAATGAGCAAATTGCTAAAAGCTAACTAAAAGATCTGTCCAATGCACTACCCCCTCAGTTACTTTACATAAGTCCATTTTAACATATTACGATTTGTAAAGTCTTTACATGTCCATTTGTAAATATATGCATAGTTCGGCTAGGCGGCAAGTAGGCGGCGACTAGTCGCGAGTAGGCGCTGGGCGAAGCCCGTCGCCTCGACTAGGTGGGTAGTCGCCCATCTCGGCGATAGGCGGAACTAAGGGGCGCGAAAGCAGCACGAGGCGGGCACGGAAGCGGCACAGAGGCGCGCGAGAGGGGCATGGAAGCGGCGCGGAAGCAGATGCGGACGCGCGAGGCCACGGAAATTTGCCGCAGCGGGCCAGGGCGTGAAGGTTTCCGCGCGGAGGCGGACGCCGCGGGCGCGCACGCAGATGGAATCAGGTGCGAGGTCTTCGCTGCCGGTGCACCCCTCCCTGTCCCATGGTCCATCCCCTTCCCCTCCTCCGCCGGCAGCTGCTCTCCCCTGCTCCTCTCCCCTCCCATGTTCTTCACCCCTCCCTCTCAGGCTGCTCCCCTGTCCCGTGTTCCCTCCCCTGCTCCCCGCCTCCTCTCTGATTGAGTGAAAGTATTCTGTGGTTGCATGTCTAATTGATTGCCAAAACGCCTAGGAAAACGCCTAGGAGCGCCTAGGCACGAGTACTCCCGACTAGGCGCTAGGCAATGGGTCAGCGCCTAGATTCCGCCTAGCGCCTAGCTAAACCTTGAATATATGTTTAAGGCCTTGTTTGGATGTTGTAGTATTAAGAAACCATAGTATCCTGCAGTTTTCGAACCATTGATGTGCAAAACCATGGTTTAGAAAAAAGAGGTCTAAGTGGAGTTTTTAAAACTCCAAAAAGAATACAGTTTCAGCAATACCATGGTATTCAAAACCATAAAGTTTGTTGCACCCAAACACTTTATGGCACTCTAAAACCTAAGTATTTCACAAAACCATGGTATTTTTCTCAAACTCCAAAAATACTTTGTATCCAAACAGGGCCTAACTGGGTTGTGGAATGTGAATCTATTGATATAATTTTTCAACTCAGAATGCATACAATTTGCTTAACTGTTAGTCAAAATTTATCAAATTCAATTCTAATACATCCTATAGAAAGAGATGGAAGCAGTCCTTTTTGGTTTGTTGAATATCAATTGCTCAAGCTTCAAAAACAACTAAAATAGAATAGAAGACATTTTGGTTAGCTTGAATTTAACTATAGGACAAGAAATACGCTTGAGACAACAGAAATCACTCGCTCCCACTGTTTGCAAATGTAAGTTCTTTCCTATTGTTCATGTGCAAGTCATAACCCAGCCAATGTCAATATGGTGGAAAAGGCACAATTTCAAAGGTAATGCCAGTAACTGATATAAAAAAAATAGTGAGAAAGCATAATAAATGTGCCTTCACACATATATTAGTGGTCAAAGCTGTAAAATCCTGGCTGCACATGCAACAATATGCCAATATGGAAAACGTTTCAAATCAATTTAGCTTAAACTAAACTAGATAGACTCATAAAGGCACATGGAGCAAACTAAAAGTAGACAACTTTGAACTACCAATCATGGAGAACGTAGATCAAACAAAGCTAATGGAGAATGCAGTGGATTGCTGGAACGTCAATATGCAATTATTTGATTATTCCCCAAAACAGGCATTAAGATTGTGAAATCAAAGACCTTATGCTTAAGTCTTCGGAGTACAAAGGGCCGAAGAACCTGGTGAAGACGATTTATGATCAGCAAGTTTTCCTCCTCCGAAAGTAAGGCCTTTAAACAGAAAATATATGCAGTCAAACATCATTCCTTAGAACAGGACAGTCCACCACTGAGGGAAACAAATAAAACTGAGGTTGTACCTCATCAGGTGAATTATCACCATTACTTTCAAATGGTTTGTTAAACCACTGAGAGAAGTCCTCTGATGAATTAAATATATTGGGCAATAGAAAATTCAAAAGTGCCCACAGCTCCTCAAGATTATTCTTCACAGAAAAAGCAGGCCAAATTAGCAGAGAAAGACAGAAAGTGTGGTCATAAATGATAGTACAGTACTATTTATACAGAAAGTGCCCACAACTTGTTGCAAACCAAACTTCTCTAACTTGGACCAAGTTTATACCTTACGGAAAAATATATTAGCATCTACAGTACCAAACAAATGAACTAGAACTATCATGAATCATGACATATTTCATGGTGGACTTAATAAAACAGATCTCATGTTATAGCGTTTGTGTATCTTTCAAAAAACTTTATCGAAGTTAGGTAAGTTTGACTTCTGACAAAACAACCTACATTTGGATCAGGGTGAGGGGTATATTACTAATATAGAGGATAGAGGCCACTTTAGATCAGAAAACAGCTGGTGCAAAAATTGCTTGAAAAGCAAAGAGTAAATTAATGAATAACAGTACAAATGCAAACTTCAGAACCTGAAGAGGTGTTCCTGTCAATAATAGCCGATGAGAGCTCCGATAAAGCTTCAAATCAGCATTAAGCTTACAAGAAGCATTTTTAATACGGTGCCCTTCATCAATTATTATATAGTGCCATTGTATTTTGCTTAGTTTTGGCCTATCATGCTTGTTCATCAAGTACTCGTATGTTGTCAAAAGAACATTGAACTTCTGATGAACGATCATCTCTCTGAAAGAAAATAGCTGAAGTAAATAAAAACTCCGAATGATTAGTGCAAGATGAATTGAAAAATATAACATTTACTTGAACATCTTGCGCCTTTCTTCTGGAGGACCAGAATAAGCAATTTTATTTATACTAGGTGCCCAGAAGCTGAGTTCAGATTCCCATCCAGGAAGAACAGACGATGGTACAACCACGAGAAAAGGTCCACGGTCATTTTTTGTTTCCATAAGGTAGCATAACAAAGAGATTACCTGCCAAAGTACGAAGGCAAATAAGAAGGATTCATGTATTATTTTAAACAACTACAGAACAGATGAAAATAAGTGTTGAACACACTGCACAAGGTCTTACTTGCACTGTTTTACCAAGACCCATCTCATCTGCTAAAATACCATTCAAATTATTATTGTACAATGAAACCAGCCAACGCAAACCGTTCATCTGGTACCTGTACAATAGCAAGCAAGTAGCAAACCAATAAAAAAAGTATAAATGATCAAATACGTGACAACAACAGCAAAAAACAAGAATATCTGATCACACGACAAAAATTTAAGGAAACAAAATAGTAGCATAATGAATAGTGCAGCTTACTCTCGCAATTTGCCACCCTGAAGATAAGACGGCTGATCATTTACAGTTTCCTTCACACTAGAAAAAAGTAAGGAACAATGTCAGAATTAGAAAAGGATTGGGAATTTAATTAGCAAACTATGAACATTAGAATACAAGGGGGAGTCTAAAACTAAGCACATGCTTGTACTTCCTATTAACAAAGGAATATGTCTTTTGTCCAATTCATAAGTACCTGTGTGCCAGTTGATAGTACTTCTCATTACTTTCCAGATAATGCTGCAAAGAGGAAATCACACTTGAGTAAATATCAAACATGAAGGAATCAGAAATCTATATACCAGAAAACTAAGTAACCTGTGGCTGGTAGCTCTCATCTTCAATGTCGTTTGCAGCGTCACTCTTATCAGTAACAAAAGATGAGCGGCCATCTGTGGACTTTGCATTCTGTAATTTATTCCCAAGTTTCTGTAGATATTTCTCAGTTTCACGCAATAGTTGCTTGACACGGTCAGATTTTGCATCCTACAATGTAGTAATGTTTATCAGAGGCGACTTAATCAAATAAAGATCAAATGAAGGGCTAAGATCAAAATACCAGTAAATCAAAATAAAGCAAGACAAGACTCACCTGGACCATTCTAAGATAACCCTCAACATCATTGTTCTTAAGCAGATTGATTTTCTCCCGTTGGATCCTATCCAGTTTCTCCCGATGAATTCTTTCTTTCCTTTTGTGAAATTCTTTTGCATATCGATTGAATCCCTTCAAGCGCTCTCTCTTAGCCTTGAAGTTATCCTCAAGTTTCTCTCTGCAAAAGACATCGCATAGAGATGACTTCAGATGGTTCAATGAAATGATGAAAGCAACAGAGATTGTCATCCAACCTGTGAGCCTCTATATCAGCAAAGAACTCCTTCTGTCTCTCACGAATTCTCTTTTGCCTTTCTTCCTTCATTTTCTGTTCAATTTTTTCAAGCTGTTTCACCCGCCGGCCATGCCTATGTTTCTTCAGTGATTTTATGCGCTCTAAGTCGGTTGTATTAGGCTTGAAAAAGTCCAGCAAAAATTCACTGCGTGATAGAGTAGAAAAAAACATGGACTACATAGTTAAACAGACATATAGCCAGATTAACAAAAGAATACCACTGATTGGTGTGTGTGTGTGTGTGTGTGGGGGGGGGGGGGGGGGGGGTTTCTCCGATCACAACCAACCTGCGTACACGACGTTGAAGTGGCAGAAGCTGAAGCTTTTTCAATTCAATGACACTCTTTGTCTTTGCGGAAAGATCTTCAGAAGAATTGACACTCTCCTGAAGATGGAGGGAACTTAAATTAGGTTTATAGCCAGCCAACGAACGACAAGATGTAAGTCTAGTGGTGTAAAAAAGAAACACATACAAATGAACTAACAGTATAGCATACATAAACAAGTTGTTCTGATGACAGGAGAAAATAACACCTAGAAGGAAAATTCTGATTGTTAAAATAACATTGTCATGAAATAGAAATTCACGTATATAAACATATCTAATGATATTTTTCTCATTTCAGACCCTCAAGAGAAAGGAAAGAGAGACCTTTAGCTTCTCATATGATGCTGACATTCTGCTGTGTAATTTATGCTGCTCCGATGCCCTCTTTTGTCTCTCATTGTAAATTCTCTTCTGGTAATCCAAGATCCATTTTTCTGTCATTGTGTGCTTTGGAGGAGATGACAATAAATCCTCATGCTCTGGAAGGTCCTCATCTCCATCATCAGCAGCCTGCTCAGGCACAATATCCACAACATGGCTACAATTTTCAACATCATTACCAGCTCCGGCTGTCTCTGGAGTCCGATCTATTCCTGGTATATTGGAGTTGAAACCATCACCAGGCATATGGTGTGACTTTGAAGGTGGAAGTGATTCTTTAGTTTCCTGATTCAGATGCTGTCTAGTACCACCCAAAACAGTAGATCCCTGGCCTCCCCAACTTAAATTCCGGCTCAAATTTTCAGCATCAGTCCTATGGATATCAGAGGCAATTCTTCTTGTATCTCCCTGAAAGTATGACTGTTGTGGCCCAGATGGATTTTGAGATGCAGTTTCTTGGGAACGCATTCCAGAACTAGCTGAAGCTTGCTGGATATTTTCTACTTCCATCAATGACTTCTCCTGTTCAGCAACCTTGATCTTTTTTGTAGCATTTTCTGGGTCCTTCAGTAAGGAATCAACCTCTGCAATACTTCCTGCAGATGTGGATGGAAGTCTAGAGATATCAGTTTGCCTACAAAAGACACCAGAATTCTCCCGACTGCTACCATTTTCCTTTCCCAAAGCATCAGACACTCTGCCCTCGCTGCCCCTCTGACCTGCACTGTCACCTGATTTTCATGTATAAACCTATCATTGGTATGACAAAACAAAAATCACATAGATCACAATGTGTTTCTTTTAGTTCTTACTTTCTGCAGGAGGCCCTCTGCCCAAAGCAATTTCAAGATGTACCCTCCTGGGCTGCAAATTATTCCTACAAGAAAAGGCAGCCTACATGGGTACCACAAAATGAAGTTTGGATGCCATGCTCTGAAGCCTGGATATACTCAGTGAAACTACAACAAGAAAAAGATATACGAAAAGAAAAGCAGACCTAAATGCAAGAAATACTAAGCACTGTGCTCTGAGCTGCTTCAGCTGTTGTTCTTTAAATGGTGTGTTGGAAGAAGTGTGAGACATTGGACTTGGCCCGGTACTTCTGCTCGGAAGTGAAGATGGATCAGCTCTCTGTGGCACCCTGATAATACCTTGCCTTTCTTGCATGGGACTTCCCTGCAAAGTTACATTACGTTTGCCTCAAATAAGAACTCTCGAAGATTGCATTAGCTATTGAAGGTACCCTTATATAAATAAACAGAAGAGCAGATGTTAGATGAGTAACTAAAAAGCTTCTCAAGATGGCTGGTGGAGGCAGGATACACTAGCCAGATGATGAACCTTGCTAGGAAACCAATTAAGGCACCCTCATAGAGACATACTGAGACACATATGACGTATCAAATGCATTTCCATGTAATCTCAATTCCAAACCTTATGAGAATGAATATCTAACCCTCCTGACTTAAGTGGATGGCATATTATCTAAAAGGTACAGTAGTGATATCCAAAAAACAATATGCAAGTCCCTGCACATAGGATCTCTAAGTATTAAAACAAAGGCCTTACATGAGGAATTCCAGGCTGAGATGCAACTTTAGACGTGGAATGAAGTTCAGCGCCAGTACTGCTGGAAGCCAACTCCTTGCCTTTGTCCAGAAACTGTGAGCTAACTCCAAAGGAAGAGGGGTTGTAAGGAGGAATTGTGGGAAATTCCATTTGTGGTGCCGAGGTAGAGTTAAAAGCTCCTTGTGCCCCTACATTAATTTTGCCTGCAACAAAAGTAAGCTCATTATCAAGAAGATAAGTATTTGCACTCCTGTATCTAACCTTAGACTACTATATCTTGTTTAAGTACCTTCGATAGTAACTCCAGACCTCACTAAATTGGGAATAGAACCTTGAGAATTCTTCAAGGTTGGAACTTGTGGGTTTTGGTTCCAACCAAAACTAGGATTAAATAAATTTGCTCCACCCTGTATACTTTTTTGCAACTCGATGGTGGCACCACTAGAAGCCAGTCCTTCAGGAAAACTTGGAATTTGAGCCATTGAGAATGGATTTGATGGTTTCGTCTTGTCCATTGTCCTCCCAGAAGGACCTTCTGGGTGAGTCCTGAGAAAAGGTGCACCACCATGTATCGGTGGCACCTGAGCAGTACCACCTTGCAGTATATGCGGTTGCTCATGCTCAATTCCCATGGAAGGTTGACCTTGTCTACCAGCCTTACCAACCTGTTTCCCCTTTCTGGTATTCGGTCCAGTGGACATAGCATCTGACTTTGAGTTGTCTTCAGAATGCAAATCCCCAGCTCCTTTTGAATCCATCCTTTTTCTCTTGGAAGAGGTTTTCTTGCTTGTTTTCTCATCAGATTTCAAAGAATCGTGTGAATTCATAGATCTGGTATCCTCCATCTGCAGGCTTGCAGGGCTTTCAATGCCAGAGGATCTACCGCTCTTTTGTGACATGGAGGCTTGATGAATTTCAGCTGCTGAGAAATCTCCCCTATTTGGCCCTGTAGGTAGCCTACCCGAAATAGATGTCCCATGCCTTGTCATATCAGTTGAACCTTATGACATAAAATAAGTGTTAGGAAGTAAAATTTATATCTTCAAAACTATTGGAAATCTTCTTTCAAATCTGCTTACCTGATGGAAGCTGCCACAGTCCAGCTTGTCCACTAGTTTGGGATGCATCACTTCCAACCATCGGAGACTGGTTACCAATGACCTCCTTGTCCTTTGACATGGCACCACTAGAATCCCCTGCCTGAGGACCACCAGCAAATGGAATTCGCGATGATCGCAATGCATCCATATCAATTCCATGTTGGTTCACAACTGTCTCCATAGCCCTGCCAATTTTACAGGCAGTATGAAATAGTTTAAATTAGGAAAAGGCAAAAGCAACAACCTACATTGTTAAACCTCTATATAAACTGCTGAAGTATGTACCATCCTTTCACTTGGCATTTAAATCATTCATGTAAAGTGTAACCAAGATTATTTGTCACTATAGATTGCAGTTTCCCAAGGGAGGAAGAGATGTCATGTGATGTGAGAATTGCGGTACTGCAGGCACCAGCATCACGCAGGTTCAGGTTCCTGATGATTCTACTTCGGCATCAAGTTAGACTAGAGTTCAGATTAGAATTATTGAAGTGGAGAAAGAATTCTTATTAGAATCTGAGAGTCTATTAAGATTATGCTCAGGATTGGAGTTAGTTTGTTGGAGAGAGGAGACAGAGGACTATAAATACATCACCACAATTTTTACCCCCGAGCCTTGTCTCTTCGTGCAACGTCATCACCATGCAGCCAAGTTCAAGTGTTCAGTTCCATGTCCATTCCCATGGGCCATAGCATCACTACTCCCTACATGCTATACAGTTCCTTACTGCTGGCCATGAAAGTGGCAATCATCTGACACCAATTAAGATATTACATCTATATAGAGGACCTAATTCCAGTATCATGAAGTATGAAGTTCCTCCCAACATATGTCACAACATTTGGTACTAGGCATGCCAACTTTTCCCCTTGCTGTGGCTGTGCAAGTGCAGAAGGCAATATTCATTGTGTTGGGATGAGGGTATATCCAGTATTCTCTCCCTCTGCAAGCCATCAAATTTCTGAACCCCAAAAGAAGGAAACTGTAAAGAATCACTCCCTCTGCAAACCATGAATTTTCAAACCCCAAAAGAAGCAAGAAACAATAAGGACAACTGATTTCCCAAAACCCTTCCCAATATACAAATCCCTTCAGCATCTCACCAAAAATCTGCACAAGCCACAAGGATCAACCCCTTTTGCACTGTGGCAGCCTTTTCTTATTTTCCCCCTTCCCTGGAGGTTAGGCTGGCTATGTTTTTTTATATAGAGAAAGGGCAGATTTGCTGCACTATAGGACCCATGCTGCCCCGAGGACCTATGTCCCTTCTGTTTGTTCCGACTTTCATCTCCTAAATTAACTGGTTAGTCAGTCCTATAGCACCAGAAAAACTTCAGTAAGATACGATAAAAGGTTCCCTCCTCTAAGTTCTGTACCATTCTGCCTGTCTGATAGGTAGCTTTAGCAATTAACAGATTTTCTTTTATTTTATATTTCTTTTCTCCTTTTTTTAGGGCACATCTATCACCTCCATTCTTCTTTTTTGCAATTCCAACATAAGAACAGTATGGCTATTAAATCAAAGAAACCAAAAAGAAGTTCAATTCCAGTCCATTTAGAGAACTCCGTATGGAGAAACTGAAGAACACAAACCAATTTTTGAGTCATTTTCTCATTTCTAAAAATAGTGAAGAAATAGATACAGACCTCGATATGACTTGATATGGCAGTGACTGCTCCTTTCCACTTAGTTTCATATGCTGACATATCTGGAACATCAAACATAAAATAAGAAGCAAGTTGGTAGAGGTTTTCAGACTTTTCATGTCCTTCTATATTATTATCAGTTGAGCTGCATACCACGTAAAGTTTTGTTGCTAGTTTAGCAGGCTCATCCTTCGACTCCTGAATAAGTTTATGTAGAAGTTTTGCGGCCTCCATCTCAACATGCTGCGATGAAGCCATTTGTGAACTAGCATGCTGTGATGAAGCCATTTGTGAACTAGCCTGTCATCATAGCCGGTCATTACAAAATGCAAGAAAAAAAAGAAGTATTCAGGGCAGTCTGTGATTCATGTTGAACAAGCAAATGATTGCCTTTAAGCATCGTATAAGGGTGTAGAGGTACAGATACAATGGCATGATGTTTCAGGACTACTCTAGTATATGCAATGTATTATTGAACCATTAGCAGGTTTAGTAGGTGAAAACAGACGTAGCCCACAGTCTCATGGCAATCCATGCTAGAACTTCGAAGAAAATATTGACCTAGATTTTGCACGTTCCTCAAGCATCTGATAGTGTAGAAATTCATATTAGATAACAAACATGGTCCACTATAGTTATAGGTTTTTGCGGATAAAACAGCATAGATAGTGCAAAATCCCCATCTGAAGTTTGGAATGACATTTCTGGTCTACAACACATAACATGAATACCCTTCATAAACTAAAGCATTCAGGGCATGCAATGGGAGAGCTCCGCTGATTAAAAATAGCAATCAACTTCAATTAGGATAGCATTCAGTTGAATTGTTGTTTAGATAAAAACCGATCATATGTAATAATATAAAACAGGTATAAGTAGGTAGCATTTACATAAACCTCTTCCCTGGGTTTCAGAGCTGGTTTTCATATCCAAGCCGTATCCTAACCTAAGCAATCATTGTCGTAGGTGGTCAGTCTTTAAAACTACTTAACCTTTCTTTCTTTGCATCAATTCAAGATCCAAACAACCCCTAAACGTCGATATGCTTGACCAACTCGCCACATGGTATGTTCAAAGCCACTAAGAAGCTGGATGTAGCAACTAGGTCTCCCCAAAAACAACCCTGTATATTTCACACCCCAAAATTAGCCTACCGAGGTAGTAACCCTAGCTGGGACAGAACCACACTGATTGCGACAACGATTCCAAAATCTGCGTACAAGGAGACCAAACCTACAACTCAGGCGAGCACGACCTCAGAGGGAAACACCCAGGCAAGCCGCGGCGACTTACAGTGATTGGGGATCGGAGAAAACCCTAGCGGGAGGAAGGTAAAAGAGAGCGCAGGAGCCGCGGAGCCGCCGCGCAGGAGAACTAGTGGTCTCCGGCGGCGGCGGCGGCGGCGGCGTAAGAGTCCGGCAACCGCTGCGGCGATGGCAGGAACAACGCCTACGTGCCCAAGCTCGAATTCGTCGCCTCCGCCATTTCCCGACTTCCAGTTCCTCAGTAGACCCCTGCAGTGCTGCACTCTCTCTCTCCTCTCCCTCTCTCTCTCTCTGTTCCGTGTGGTACATGGGCGTCTTGTATATGGGCTCAACTGTTTATTGGGCCGGGTTAGAAAAGAGTTGGGATTGCACTTTTTTTTCACGCGGGTGTTATAGGAGTACTTTTTTTAATTAGGCCTCGCAAAAAATTTTGTTTTTGGCTACTGTAGCATTTCGTTTTTATTTGACAAACATTGTTCAATCACGAAGTAACTAGGTTCAAAATATTCATCTCACAAATTATAGATAAACTGTACAGTTAGTTTTTATTTTCGTCTATATTTAATGCTTCATACATATGACCAAAGATTCGATGTGACGGGCAATCTTGAAAATTTTTGCGAACTAAACAAGGCCTTAGCGTTTAGTTTCCCTGTTATCCAACAATTGTAGGTTTTAGTCTATTATTTTGTATAATAAAATTAAAAATTATATAAATTTTTTAGCAAAATGGTTGCAATTCTTTATTTTAGATTTTAACCTCAAGATGCCAAAAAAGCTAAAAAGAGACTCAAGAGGCTAGTGAGGGTAATAAATTCTATATGAGTTAAATACATTGGTTGCCCTTTAACTTGTACACTTGTGCCACTTAGGTTCACGAACTTACAAGCTCAAAATTTGTCTCCCTAAACTTGTTTAGTTGTGCATGAGAGGTCCATACCCCTTCAAAGGATGTTGATTAGGATAAAATTTTACAAAAACAACTATGTGTGGTATCTTACTACCTCCATCACTCCTCCACCCACGCGCTGGTGTCCACACGTTGCTCCAAGGCTAGCCTACTGCGCTGCCACCGCACTCACATACTAGCCCTTCGTGTGGATTGGCGCGACAAGGGTGGTGCTCAGCGAAGTTGTGGCTATTAGGTCGTGGACTCGTGGTGCTGTGATCATCGATGAAAGATGGAGATGCCATGGTGGTCCAGACAGCGGGACCTAGTAGGACAACACGCGTGAGGATGGCCTATTGATGGTGCGGACTCCTCGCTCGGACAAGGACCTCGGCCACAAGTGCAACCTTCGTCAACATCGTCAAAGGTTGAATCCTTTAGCTGCTAGCCTTCAAGGACACGTCCACCGAGAAGTTGTACCACACACTTGGCATGTACAAGGTGCATGTGCTCTTTGCCGTGTAGCCAGAGGTGGAGGCGCTCTTCTCCGACAATGTCACCGCGATGGCAGAGAAGACCTAGAGTGGAGAGATTTGACGTCCAGCGCTGCAGCATCCTCTGATGATCAAGAGATGGACGACACAGTACTGGTTCATCTCGGCTTGCCGAAGGGGTACCGGATGCAGGTGGCTGAGTGTGGAGCGCACGTGAGGAGATAACTACGCTAAGATGTTTTTTATAAAATTTTATCCTAGTCAGCAGTTACATGAAAGGATATGGATCTCTAGTGCATGACTAAACAAGTTTAGGGAGGTAGATTTTGAGTTTGCAAGTTCATGGACCTAAGTGGTATAGGCGCACAAGTTAAAGAGCCGCCAGTGTATTTAACTCATTCTATATTTTGGATGGAACTAAACATAACCATAAAAACTTTGTCATTTTGCATTTTTATCATTTCAATGTTGTTGGCATTTTATATTTTGTATTTCATAAGGAAAGCCCTAACAAATATGCTCGTTATGACTAAAAAAATATGCTCGTTACAACTTACAACGGGTGAAAAAAAAAAAACTCTACCTCTCATATGTAACAGATTCTACACCCGATTTCGTGGAAAGGGCCATAGTGTTTCCTCTTGATCAATTGGAATTCTTTCCGTCCAAATATTCAGACTGCCGATGACTCCCGCATATTTATTTTTTCCGCGTGATTTCTGCGGACAGGAGCTGCCGTGGTTATTTTCCGCGCGCAGTGGTTTTTTACCTCTACTTTTGCGAACCAGAAGTGTCGGGCCACATGTACTGATGGTTTCGATTTCCCAGGTATAAGTGTGTACAGAATATGTTTTCTTTTCTTTTCTTTTTCTTTTCTTTTCTTTCTTATTTTTCTTTCTTTTATTTTCTATTTTTTCCGTTACGTGCTTCATTATTTATTTATATTACCTTGTTTTTGTTTTTATGTGATTTTTATTATTCTTTTTAGTTTTAATTTTTATGTTTATTTTCTTCTTTTCTTTTCTTTCCTTTTCTTATTATTTTTTATTTCCTTTTATCATTTTAATTTATTTTTGTTTCATGTGATTTTCTTTTCTTGCTTCATTTTTTATATTTCTTTTATTTTTTTCTTTTTTAATTATTGCTTATGATATTCTATGTCGTTTTTTATCATATGTATACATGTGATGTTCCGTGATGTTTCTTTATTTGTTCACGTAGTATACAAGTAATGTTCTTTATTGTATTTACGATGTTCACATAATATATATGTGATGTTCTCGTAATATGCATGTAATGTTTTAGGATGTTTTTTGACGTTCACACGGTATATATGTGATGTTCTTGTAGCATACATATATTGTTTTATGTTATATTTTTGCGATGTTCGCGAAATATACATGTGATATTCATTGTCTCTACTTAATAATATTCTATCTTTATAAAATAAATGTTCGTTAATGAAATTTATCTAAATATATTCATGTGAGATCTTATTTTAAAAGATTAATTATAAGAAATTCGATTGTGCAATCAAAAATTAAATTTGATGTTCTATTTAGTAGTTATAACTTTTTTAAATTTGTATGTACGTAGGAGTAGGACAGTGAGGTGGGCTCTCATCTAGAAATGCAGGCGCTGCATGCACAGGCAGAAATTGGCGTGACGTGGCCTGGGCGCAAAATCTGCAGACGGGCGGGAATCATCGGCATGGGATTACTCAGATGCTAAGACACCCCCTTGATCATGGCTTTAGCTATGTTTACTACACCTTGGTTGAGTAGGGCTTTATCAAAACTTGTAAGTATTGTCACCTGGCATTTGCACTTGTCAACACGGCCATAGCAGCTCACCTTCAAGCACTCGCTTAACCAGTCAGCATCCGTCTACATGACTATGTTATTGTATGTGCACAATCAATCTTAGTATGTTTCATGGACTCTATTTTTTAAGATGTTTTGATAATAATTATAATTATACAGCAAAGCTCTCATTTTTTATATAGTTTTTACTTGTGTGTATGTTTGTACATGTTTGCTAGTCTTGAAAGAAATCAAGATTTCAAATATTCATAATATTATATATTTATTATTTATTTTTAGTGTTTATAGAAATGGAAAATGGAATAGGAGAGAAAAAGGTAAAAAAAAAGAAATATATGTGGCAAAAGGAGAAATAAGAAGACTTAGAAAGAAAAAAATAAAAACCATATGTCAAATGTGGAGATAATGAAAAAGTGAGACGAAAAGAAACCGAACTAAACGTAAAAACTACATGAACCGTACTGGCAAAAATACTAAGGAAAGAAACAAGGAAACCGAGATGGACATGATACGGATCAGAATCGCAGGACAGAAAACAAACATGGGAAAAATGTGACAGATGTTTTATATTTCGATCCGAATAAAATAAAATTAGAACACGGTGAAAAAAGCTAAAAACCCCTTCGTGGTTTATAGTATAATATGTGTTTAGATAAGGAATAAGATTAGGATAAGATTTGTCTAATTTATACTTTTACTTTTTCCTATTTGGATTTGGAATAGGATCCTATTCAACTTACTCAAATTTGGAGGTATCTATTTAGTTAGGAGAGTTGTAGAGAGATAAACAAAAATAATTTTCAGATTTATGGAATTAGTTAGGGGAGTGAAAGCCCAAGTTTGATTTTGATAATTAATAACACCAAGTTGCTAATGTCTTGTGTCCAAGTGATTTGAGTTAGGCATAACAACACATGTGATGAAGGTGCAAGGTGGCATGGAAAGGTGGTCACATGATTACAAAGAGATGAAGCATGAAGTGGAGATCATGGTGATAGACAAGGAGTAAAGTGATCAAGACAAAGGTATAAACATAGAGTTTTGCTTTTGCCGGTCTAAGTTGAGTAGACAAGTGTTTGACCGGATTTAGGATAGATAGCCTACTACCAAAAGGGGAAATCACAATCATCTCTCGAATCAAGTGCTACTAGGTCCATATATTGAGCATATGCATTAGGATCTAGTAAAGTGCTAACCTAACTCCTTTGATGAAAATATTTGTGAAATGCTAACACACATGCACAATGGTGGTGGTCACTTCGTGTTGTTAGCATATTTGCAAAGGAGGTGGAGTTTGAAGGGTAGAGAGGGGTTTGAGAAAACGAAACACATATTTTCTATTACGCAGGTGGAAAGTTTAGAGAAGTCGCGGGAGTGTTTTTCACTGAAAAACAACTCACCGAACGCTGTCCTCAAAGACATGGAACGCAGCTTCGGATGCTGCACCAGACGCGCTCTGTGAGTCCGGTGAGTGGCATTTACTAGGGTGTACACATTGGACCCGTGCACAGTAACATGAGCGAGTTCGGTGATGTGCGTCCAGTGGTTCACTGCAGAGGCGCTCGTGGCATCAGACGTAGGAGAGAGTCTGGTGGCCCACGTCTAGTGACCCGGCGTCAAAAACATCCTCTCTGCATATAGGTCTGGTGTGTACCGCACGCATCCAATGCCCACTTGACCGTGTCCGGTGGTTTGAAAGTGATCGTTAGAGATCGACGCATGAGATTCTTTTAGGGAACACGTGGTTGTTTGTAGAGCACCAGACGCAGGGTTCGAGCGTCCGGTGTCTCACCTTCTATGCGTCCGATGCCCCCGATTTTAGCCCTAACGGCTAGTTGCCGGGCTGCCCTCTTTAAATAGAAGGTGGCCGGCCTTGGAGGGTCAACTCTTGCATTTTTAAACACTTGAGACATACTTTGAGCTAGAGAACACTCCATCCACTCATTTTTTGCTTGATTGCTAATCCTGGTGAGATTGAGATTCAAGTGCATTGCTTAGTCAGTTGCATCTAGTGGCACTTGATCCTTGAGTTTGTTGTGGATTTCTTGTTACTCTTGGGTGTTTCCCGACACCCTGGATGGCGTGGAGCAGCGGAGGTGTTGAGCTTGTGATTGGAGTTTGTTTCGAGCCTCACCAAGTGATTTGTGAGGGGTTCTTGAGCCTTCCCCATAGGAGATCGCAATTGGCTACTCTAGTGGATTGCTCGTGGCTTGGAGGATCCCCATCTTAGAGTGGATGTGCAACACCCACTGAGGGTTTAGCTTTGAATTGCCAATTAGCTCGTGATCCATCAAGTGAGTGTATCGCCACAACGAGAACTAGCTTGTCGGAAAGCAAGTGAACCTCGGTAAAAATAATTATGTCATATCTTGCTGAGGATTTTCTCTTATGATTATGATTATGAGTGATTAATTGGTTATATCTCTACTCTACTATATCGGTATAGCAATCACTCCCCACTTCTTTACTTACTTGCATACGTTGCAAGTCGTTTAGCTTATTTAGCTTAGCCTTCTTGTTTAGAAGTGTAGATAGCCTTTAGTTGTGCTTTCTTGTTGCAACTTAGAGTTTAGCTTTCTTGCTAGACTTGTGTAGGTGGCTTGCATAGCTTAGTTGTGCTAGTGCTATAATAGCTTCGCCATTTATTTTACTAACACATTTGCTTAGTGAAGTTTACTAACACATTTATCAAAATTTTCTCAAGGTCTTCTTTAGTTCGCGATTTTTTTGGATTTGGCTACTGTAACAGTTTCGTTTGTGTTTGGCAATTATTGTTCAACTATGGACTAACTAGGCTTAAAAGAGTCCTCTCGAAAATTACAAGAAAACTGTGCAATTAGTTATTTTTTATCTATATTTAATGCTTCATGCATGCGTCGAAAAATTTGATATGATGAAAAATCTTGAAAATATTTTAGGAACTAAACAAGACCTTAACTTGCTTATGGAAGATGATAGAATGGTGTGGATGAAAACATAGGCAATAGACAACCCCATTAATTACCACACTGGTAAACCTACCAATCTCTATGGTTTCTTCAAGGGGTGCTGCTCTCCACCCTGCACAATTGCTATTGTTGAGTGTACCGACCTCAAACATGTGTCGATGTCTTGTTTAGCGGGTGTTTAGTTCCCTTCTAATCCAAAATTTTTTAGGTTTTAGTCTATCATTTTACATAATAAAACTAAACAACATGCAAATTTTTTGGTAAAAAGGTGGTTATTCTCCATTTTAAGAGGAAAAAACCCAAAAGAGCCCTAAAAGACTATCATGAGGACAATAAATTCTGCATTTTGAATGGAACTAAACATAACTCTAAAAATTTCGATATTTTACATTCCATCGTTGCAAAGTAGTTGGAATTTTGCATTTTCCATTTTATGGGGGACTAACACCCCCTTAGTTTTAAATCTTTTCGGGCCTAAGCAAAATATTTTACGTTTTTGCGTTCTGGAAGTAAATGGGGTCAAAAATTTTCAGCCCTAAATTGCGTAGTCCCAAACTAAGACATTAAATAGGGGTTGTTTGTGTCTCTGTTTTGCAAAATGTTTTGAAACTAAATACCAAAATCAAAAAATTTTGATGCAGGTTTTTTGTGGGCTGTTTAGTGTTTCGGGATTTGGGGGGGTTGATTTTTGTAAAATTTTTCAGAAACTAAGGGCATGTACAACCCATAGACAAAAGGTTGTCTGTAAGTTTTTGAAATACGTACATAGACGATTAAACAGATAACTCGTACAACGGATTGTCTATTTGGCTATCTATAAACTATTTAATACATGCACACAACCATGATCACGAAAGAAACGATCTGTATACATCATTTTGTTGCATCTTGATTCTTGATAAAAAAGATCATATATAAATAAGATGAAGATAATTATAATATTTCTTAAAGAGCTATGAATATAATAAAATATATTAATCTCTTCAAAATTATATAAAATGGATAGATACATATATCAATGATGCATGTATATTGATATATAATTGAACTCACACAAAAAGTAGACCGGTAAAACATTGCAAGTTTTCTACTCTCTCCTAAGTAAGTACTATCACTAAATAAATATTAAAATAGTAATAAAATAAATGTAAATGAATAGAACAGACCACTTTTGGTCATGTGCGGACGTGCGGCCATTTCTTATCCATTCCTCATATCTGCAGCCTTTGGTCGACGGCCACGGTGCCATAGCCAGCATGGAGTTCATCTGTGGCCGCGGGGCAGAGAGAGGCTCAGGGGTAGAGCAGTACGGCTAGATCTAGACCTCTAGGCCTCTAGCTTGGTGAGGCTCCCAGCCTCCTATGGTTCTCAAGGTCGAAGCAGAGCGGTAGGTTCTGCAACTGGTAGGTCTAGCTCCGCTCCACCTCTAGCTGTTCTCTACCTCCGATCGTCGTGCTTATTTGCTCTGGTGCCGGCGCACACCCATCTTCTCTTGCGCCGGCGTTCTTTCTCTCCTGCCAAAACAACCAGACACCGGAAAAAATCTGGCCGAGGCTGCCTGCTACATCGATGCAATGCGTACAGTGTGTGTCAAGGGTGTCGATTTGGCATAGGAGCACGAGCCCGCGTCGTCGCCTCGCGAGACGACGAGCTCACTGTCTCTAGCGTTTGTCAGGGTTGTTTTTGCAAAAAATATAGGACGCAAACGACTCAAAACGACGCGCTGTACATGTCTTAATGAAGACAGTTGTGCAGGGTTAAATAGCATTGAAAACATCTTGTATTCCTAGCTGGACCGAGTAATTTGACCGCTAAAGCCAGTCTCAATGAGGTGTTTCAATACACAGTTACCAAAATACCACATCAGCCAAAACACAGTGCAGCAACAGATGAAATTGATTCTCACAATGGCGAGTTTCATTGCAGCGTTTCACATGCTCATTGTAGCATTAAATACTAGTATTTAGTTGTGATCAAATGTACTAGCATAAACTCTGTAGCCATTGTGTGTCCAGATCAAATATAAAATTCATGAACAAGTGCACATCATGCTCGCACACACAGAATGCAATACGATGACCAAAGTGACAAAAATCTAGTATACTGGACCAGATTGAGAAACATAGATAAGGTAGATAAAAAAGTTCAAATGGACTTCAGCCTTGCATACTGCATGATCAGATTGCCTCCGGACACCATTTTAGATTGCCATAACTGTTGATATTTGGTAACACAATAAGGAAATGATCCGCAAGCGCACGGATATCGGTGAGCATTTGTAAGTGCAATCAAGCCTATTGTGGGTTTTGGCGTTGATGACCACCGAATTAGGGAACTAATGAGTTTTGCTGAGATGACAAGCAGGGAATATAACAAAGAGGTTGTTGAATATCATGGAGGATCCCCCATTTCTAAAGGATGGCTTTCCTAGCTCCAAAGGAGGTTTAATTCATTTTCGGTTTGAATTTGAGTATAGGAAAAGCCGTACTATAAAGAGGGACTCCAAGGTTGTGGATCAAATTGTGAACCAAAGGCTCAAAAGCTCATCAACATCCTCAGACCCAAGCCTAGCCAGCATATCTTTCTCTCTACACTTTTGTGTTTTCAGGCTGGTTCAGGCAAGGGCGGCACTGCCGCCCTCTAAGGGCGGCACTGCCGCCCTACCCTGTGACAGTTGGAGAGCTGGGTATAAATACCCTTCCAGACCGTCTCAAACGGTAACCTGCTCTTCTTCCTCGCTTCCAACCGTTGCAAACAGACCAGAGCTCACCTCTCTCTCCCTCCATTGTTGCTCCTCAAGCCCCCAAGCCAATCCTTGATTCCAACCATCAAAACTTGAGGGAAAAGGCAGCAAACTTCGATTGGAGAGCAGATCCATTGATTCCCAGTGTCAAAAAGAGCTTTTGGTTCACGTTTGGCCGGCAGCCTTGAGTTTGTTACTCTTGGAGCTTGCTCCTAGCCGGCTAGGCGTCGCCCTAGAGCTTGCCAACTTGTGTGGCAGCCAAGGGAAGGTTTGTAAGGCTACCCTTGCAGCTAATACATTCTTTACTCTTTGCAAGGGGTAAAATCCTTGCTTTGAGAACGAGGAGAAGGTAAGCCTGTGTGGCTAAGCCGGTCCTAGTGTGGGCACCTCAACAACGTGGAGTAGGCCAAGCCTTGTTGTGGCAACAGCTGAACCACGGTAAAAATCGTGTGTCTTGTGTGCTTTCACTTGTGTATGAGTTTGTGTTAGGATTTGAGGCCGATCTACTTAGTGGGGAGGAGCCAGCACATTCTAGCCACGTACCTGTGCTCTAACATCTTGCAGGAAGCTTGGAAATTTAGTCGATCTAAATTTCCCTGGGTAAACTTTGAATCAATTCAATTAAGCTTCTGTCTGTTTTTCTGTTGAGGCCGTCAGTGCCGCCCTGGGAGGGCCTCACTGCCGCCCTTGCCTGTGTGACTGATAAACTTTGCTGAAAAAGTTTGAACAGGCCTATTCACCCCCCCTCTAGGCCACTTCCTGTACATCCAGAGATCCTACAAGTGGTATCGGAGCCGAGTTACTTCGTATACGCTTCACCGCGTGAAGTATGGAAGTTGCGGGAAGCTCGGGAGCGAAGGATAAGTCCATTCCAGCTGCACAAGCTGAGGATGTGCTGGTTGAGAGTGATAGCAGTGAGCTATCAGTCTCAACAGCTAGCAACTCCACCCTCAAGCCTGATGGTGGTATGACTACCGATCCCGAGAGAAGGCAAAGAAGGCAAGCAAGAAGAGAAGCTAAAGCAAAAAGAAAAGAAGATGAGAAGCTAGTTGCCAAGAAGAAGAGAAAAGAAGAAAGAAAAGCCAAAAGAGAAGAGCGAGCCAAAAGAAGGGCAGCAAAGAAAGAAGAAGGGAAGAAGAAAGAAAAGGAGGTGTATGATGCATCATCAAGTGAGCTATCATCTAGTACGGATGATGGTGATGATGATGAATCATATAACCGCTCCAAGAAGGACAAGAAGGGCAAATCAACAAAGGAGGACAACAGCAACAAAAGGAAATACTCCGCTGTATCCTTTAACTATTCTTATTTGTCTAACCGAGACAAGAAGTGTCTTGTCAACGTGCCCGCTGGCAAGTTGCCCCATTTCGATGGGACCGACTTTGCCAAGTGGAAGCATTTGATGAGTCGCTATCTTGGAGCTCTTCACCCCGGTCTTTGGGATGTTGTTTGTGATGGATTTCAGGAACCTGCAGATCCAGAGAATCCAACAAATGAAGAAATGATTGCTGTCCACTTCAATAATCAAGCCACAAGCATTCTCCTTAGTGCTCTCAATGGAAATGAGTACAATCGAGTGATGAACGTGAATGTGGCCAAGCAGATTTGGGATACTTTGGTTTTAGCTCATGAAGGTGTTGACAAAGTGAGGAAGGCCAAAATTGATTTGATGATGGCCAAGCTCAATAGGTTTGTGATTATTGGTGATGAAGGGCCACAAGAAATGTTTGATAGGTTGATGGTGCTAGTTGGAAAAATTAGAGGCTATGGTGGTGACCTTGATGACCATAGAGTTGTGAAAGTAATGTTGGAAGCATACTCACCAAGGAATGAGACCGTGGTCACTCTCATTAGAGACAAGAAGAATTTCGAACACTTCACCCCAAGTGATGTGCTTGGAAGATTGTTGACATTTGACATGCAAAGAGAAGAGGCTAATGAGAGAAGAAAGCTTGGCGAGCTGCAAGCCAAGTTAGAAGGCATGAAGGTCAATGATATAGCACTCAAGGCAAAGCAATCAAACAAGCAAGGTGGCTGCAGTAAATCCAAGAGCAGCAAGCAAGTATCAACAAGTCAGCCCAAGAAAGCAAAGCAAATTCAAGAATGTGATCCATCCTCATCCTCTAGTGATAGTGATGGTGATGATGGTGATTATGAGAAGATAGATGATATTGCCCTCTTCATAAGCAAGCATAGACGGGGGCTGAAACAACATGGTTTCAAGTTCACTCCAAGGAAGTTCCAAAACAAGAAGAAGAGATTGTGCTTTAACTGTGGCAGCACCGAGCATCTTGTTGCAGAATGTCCAGAGGCAAAGAAAAAGAAGGAACAAAGGCATGACAACAAGAGAAATTACAAGAGGGTTGGAGAAGCACACATCGGGCATGAATGGGACTCAACTCAAGAGACCTCAAGTGGAGATGAGAAGATGGCTACCATGGCTGTCCTCAAGTCAACACCTTCACCAAGGCTCTTCAACAACATGACCGATGATGAGCAAGATGGCAGCCCCCACATTTGTCTTATGGCAAAGGGTGGGAAGGTACAAACCAAATCCAAATCTTCTCCAATCCCCAAAGAAATCTCTAGTAGTGAACTAAGTGACTCCTCTAGTGATGATGACTCTAGTGATGATGAATTTAATGAAATGACCAAAAAGTGTGATCATAAAACTAAAGTCTACATCTCTAGGCTAATGAAGGAAGTACTAGATCTCAATAATGAAATTGATTTAAGAAATGATGACATCAAGGAGCAAGCTAAGAAAAATCTAGCTCAAATTAAAGAAATTGACTCATTGGAGAGTGAGGTGGCTGTCCTAAAGAAAAGTTTAAAGAAAGAAAAAGAAAGCCACACTCTCACAAAGAAGGAAGTAGATGCACTCAAGCAAAAGTATTATGGCTTAGATGAAAAGCATAAAGGTCTTGAGCAGCAATACAATCTTCTTTGGGAGAGTACCTCACAGTCCTCTAAGTCAAATGAGA
Organism: Sorghum bicolor; assembly: GCF_000003195.3. Classification (NCBI taxonomy): domain Eukaryota; kingdom Viridiplantae; phylum Streptophyta; class Magnoliopsida; order Poales; family Poaceae; genus Sorghum; species Sorghum bicolor. Next base: position 9,954,687 of record NC_012879.2, on the reverse strand, counting down.
CTAGTACTCCCTCCATTAGTGAAGGTTGTGGAAAATGCAATAATCTTGACCTAAACATGTATTCCACAAATCTTGCAAACATGGAGGCTATGAAAAAGGAGATCACGAGGCTCACACATCTGTTGAACACCAAGTGTGAGAACAAACCACAAGGTAAAGAAGTTCAGCAAAATAGGCCAAACTACAAGGAAGGGAGAAATCCCAAAGTCAAGGATGGACTTGGCCACACAAAAGGAGGAAAGACCAATGGAAGAGACCTGGTAAATGGCATTGAGTGTGTCAAATTCACGAGCAAAGGCAAGGTTGGTGTAGAGCAGCCTGCACAGAAGGGGGCACAAAAGCTGTCCCGAGCCCACTGTCCAGCCAAGGGCGGCAGTGAGGCCCTGAAGGGCGGCAGTGCCGTCCTCCCCAGACAAGGGAAGGCTACCAACCTCAAACCTGAGCTTGTGAAAGCACAAAAGAAGGTATGCCAGCCTCAGGGGGAGTTCCAGCAACCCAGAAAGCAGAACAGGGGGACTCCAAAGAAAAGTTTCTATCAACCAAAGGCAAAGACACAAAGCCCAATTGTGAATACTTTCTTTGTGTTGAAAAATAACAGCAAAGGGGAAGTGATTGCCAAATATGTTGGCAAGGGCAGAAATGTGTATCTTAACACTTCCATTTGGGTTCCTAAAATTTTTGTGACTAACATGCAAGGCCCCAAGAAAAATTGGGGACCTAAGCCAAGGAACTAAACTTGTTTTGCAGGCATACTCCTCCGGTGGGTCAAGTTGGGTGCTTGACAGCGGCTGTACAAATCATATGACCGGAGAGAAGAGTATGTTCTCAACGTATTCCCCAACTACAAATTCAAAAGAATCTATCATATTTGGTGATAACTCCAAGGGGGAAATTGTCGGTCTTGGTAAGGTTGCTATCACAACAAATTCTTCCATTTCAAATGTCTTGCATGTGGATCCGTTGGGATACAACTTGTTATCAGTTTCACAATTGTGTGAGGCTGGTTACAATTGTCTCTTTACGGAGAAAGGTGTGGAAGTCTTTAAGAGGGAGGATTCCTCTATTGTCTTTACGGGTCGCTAGAAGGGCAAGCTTTACCTAGTTGATTTCAACAAAGGTAAGGCCAAGCTTGAGACTTGTTTAATGGCAAAATCTAGCATGGGCTGGTTATGGCATCGCCGTCTAGCACATGTCGGCATGAGGAACTTGGCCAAACTCCAAAAGGACAACCACATCATTGGACTAACAAATGTTGAATTTGAGAAAGACAGGATATGTGGTGCTTGCCAAGCCGGGAAACAAGTAGGTGTACCACACCCACCAAAGAGTATCATGACGACCACTCAACCATTGGAGTTGATACATATGGACCTCTTTGGACCGGTCGCCTACCTAAGCATCGGGGGTAACAAATATGGATTAGTTATTGTTGATGACTATTCTCGCTTCACTTGGGTATTCTTTGTCTTTGAGAAATCTCAGGTACAAGAGAAAGTAAAGATCTTTGTGAGAAGAGCACAAAGAGAGTTTGGGCTGCCCATCAAGAAAATAAGAAGTGATAATGGCAGCGAGTTCAAAAACACCCAAGTTGAAGAATTTCTTGATGATGAAGGCATCAAGCATGAGTTTTCAACTCCATACACCCCGCAGCAAAATGGCGTGGTAGAGAGGAAGAATAGAACACTCATTGATATGGCAAGAACAATGCTTGATGAGTATAAGACTTCGGACCTATTTTGGTGCGAAGCAATCAACACCGCTTGCCATGCAATCAACTGCCTCTATCTACACAAGAAACTCAAGAAGACTTCATATGAGCTGCTAACCGGTAACAAACCAAAGGTGTCATACTTTAGAGTGTTTGGGTGCAAGTGTTTCATACTCAATAAAAGGCCCAAAACCTCTAAGTTTGCACCTAAAGTTGATGAAGGCATTCTTCTTGGTTATGGATCAAATGAGCATGCCTACCGCATCTACAACAAAACCTCTGGTAGAGTTGAAGTTGCAGTAGATGTCTCATTTGATGAGTCTAACGGCTCTCAAGTAGAGCATATTGATGAAAGTGTTGCAGGAAAGGAGGATCCACCATGTGAGGCAATCAAGCAATTGGCTCTTGGTGACATAAGGCCACAAGAAGAAAAAGCCACTGCTCAGGAGGATCCCCAAGATGCTGCTGACAAGTCTTCCGCTGATGCACTCGATGCAAATGTGTCAGCCACACCTGCTGCTCAGCAACAGGGCGGCAGTGAGGCTGTCCAGGGCGGCAGTGCCGCCCCTCCCTCAGCAGCAGCAACTTCCTCAACACCTCAAGGGCTGGATCTTGCACCAGTTTTTGAGCTTGAAGCTGATGAAGAGTTAGATGAAGAACAAGACGGTGTTGAGCATCCAAGACTACGCCAAACAATTCAAAGAGATCATCCTGCCGACAACATCCTTGGAAGTCTTCGAAAGGGAGTGTTGACACGTTCACATTTAGCAAGTTTCTGTCAACATTTCTCTTTTGTGTCTTCCATTGAACCAGATAAGGTAGAGAAGGCGTTGGCGGATGAGGACTGGGTCTTGGCCATGCAAGAAGAGCTCAACAACTTCGAGAGAAACCAAGTGTGGACTCTCGTTGAAAGGCCAAATACCAATGTGATTGGCACCAAATGGGTCTTTCGCAACAAGCAAGATGAGAATGGCGTGGTGACAAGGAACAAGGCAAGACTGGTGGCTCAAGGTTACACTCAAGTAGAGGGCTTGGACTTCGAGGAGACCTTTGCACCGGTGGCAAGGCTTGAAGCAATTCGAATGCTTTTAGCCTTTGCTGCTCATCACGACTTCAAGTTGTTCCAAATGGATGTCAAGAGTGCATTCCTCAACGGCCCTATACAAGAGTTGGTGTATGTTGAGCAGCCACCAGGTTTTGAAGATCCCAAGTTTCCAAACCATGTCTATAAACTCCAAAAGGCGCTCTATGGGCTTAAGCAAGCACCAAGAGCATGGTATGAATGCCTTAAGGATTTCTTGCTCAAGAAAGGCTTTGAAATAGGCAAAGCTGATTCTACTCTCTTCACTCGTAAAATTGGTAATGATATATTTGTGTGCCAAATATATGTCGATGACATAATATTTGGTAGTACTAATCAAGTGTTTTGCGAGGAATTTAGTAGGATCATGACAAAGAGATTTGAGATGTCCATGATGGGTGAGCTGAAGTACTTCCTCGGGTTTCAAATCAAGCAATTGAAGGAAGGGACTTTCATAAGTCAAATCAAGTACACCCTTGATATGCTGAAGAAGTTTGACATGGAGAAAGCGAAGCCTATCAATACTCCCATGCCAACTAATGGACATCTTGATCTTGATGATAAAGGGAAGGCCGTGGACATCAAGGTATACCGCTCCATGATCGGCTCTTTACTTTATCTGTGCGCATCTAGGCCTGATATTATGCTTAGTGTGTGCATGTGTGCTAGATTTCAAGCTAATCCGAAAGAATGTCACTTAGTGGCTGTTAAGAGAATCTTGAGATATTTAGTACACACTCCTAACCTTGGCTTGTGGTATCCTAAGGGCTCCAAGTTCAATCTACTTGGCTATTCAGATTCTGATTATGCCGGTTGCAAAGTAGATAGAAAAAGCACTTCGGGGACATGTCAATTCCTTGGACGATCCTTAGTGTCTTGGAGTTCTAAAAAGCAAAATTGTGTAGCCCTTTCCACTGCTGAGGCCGAGTATATTGCAGCCGGTGCATGCTGTGCTCAATTACTTTGGATGAGGCAAACCCTTCGTGATTTCGGATGTCAATTTACCAAAATCCCACTCTTGTGTGACAATGAAAGTGCCATAAAACTTGCAAACAACCCTGTAAGTCACTCAAGAACCAAGCACATAGACGTCCGACATCACTTCTTGAGAGACCACGAAGCCAAAGGAGATATCGAAATTCGCCATGTGAACACCGAAAAGCAACTAGCCGATATCTTCACTAAGCCTCTAGACGAGACAAGGTTTTGTGCTTTACGTAGTGAACTGAATATCTTGGATTCTCGTAACGTGGTTTGAACTCCAGCACACACCTTGTTTGAAAAACTAGTATGCATAGGAGAAAATACTTGAAAAGATTTAATTATGTCTTTCAAAAACTCTTAAAATTTGTCTCAAATATCATGACTATAGCTTGATTGTTTCCTTGTATCTAGTCATGGTGTTTGGGTTGTATGTGTTCATATCTAATGCAATAGAGAAAAGTTATTTTCTCTTAAATCCCTCTGCTGTCAAGGAGGGCGGCAGTGCCGCCCTTAGAGGGCGGCAGTGCCGCCCTAAGCGGTTCAGGCTAAATTGCCTTGGACTGGATCTCTCGGGCCCGCTTCTCTTTTCTTTCTCTGGTCGTGCCCGTGACCTTTCCTTCCCTTCCTCATTGCGCCGCAATCCCCCTCTCGGTCTCTCTCTCTCCCTCACGCAAGGTTCCAGGGAACCTCTTCCCTTCAGCCACCTCTCTGCCGTGAGGAAGAAGGAGAAAGGGAGAAGGCCTCCTTGGTCATCTCCAGTGGTGCATTGGGTGTGCTGCTCCCTCTCCAAGGAGGGGCACTCTTCTCTCATCCCCTCAATCCAAGGAAGAAAAGCAAGGTGAAACCCTAACCTATCCCGATCTATGCAATGTCTATTTTTGGGCAAAAGTTTTAGTTTCTAGGGGATGGATGATGAACTAGGAAGAGGTTTAGTGGATGGATTTGAATGGATTTGATTTCTCTCGACGTATTGAAAGATGCCCTCCGGCAGTGCCGGAGTTTAAGGTCGGCAGTGCCGGCCTTGGCAACTGCTTCTCTGCAGTTTCAATGCATTGAAGGGAAAGTGAATCGATTAAAGTTCATAGATTAAATCTATCCTAATTCGTTTGTTCATCCTCTTTAAGCTCATGCTCACCTAGACTTAATCTGCATATGAACTGCATTAGAGATTGTATGATGGACAGTGGTGCACATGTGTGTAAGTTGAATAAGTGATGAAGTGAAGAGTAGGGACTGCAGAAACTCTGCAGGGCGGCAGTGCCGCCCTCAGAGGGAGGCAGTGCCGCCCTCACCTGACCAGCTTGGTTAGGGGGAGTTCCCACAGTCCATATTCTACACATCTCACTTGATCAATTGACTCTACATATGTTCCACTATATGCCAGATGTACAGTTCCTGATTTGGCTCAATTTTGGCATAGATGGACCGAGGAAAGAGGAAAATAACCACCAAGCAACAAGTTCGCAGAGGCAGGGGCAGAGGCAGCAGCTCTGGAGTATTCTTTGGAGATGATAGAGCAGCAAGGCAGCAGTATATTCAGCAAGAAGAAATGTTGCAGCAGGCTGGTTTCACGATCTCTCCCATAGGCTGTCCTAGCACTCCCTTGCACATTATAGAGTTTGATGACAGCTATATGAGGGACAACACTGATGAGTTTGAACTCAAGGCACCAAATGACACAGTGGATCATCCCTTAATCAATTATGCAGCAAGCTGGAAAGCTGTGGAGGAAGCTAGAGAGATGGATCCCTATGCTCACAGCAAGATAAGTGGTGTTGATTATCGTTTCTGGAATGTTTTTCATTCAAATTTCTATGCGACTGCTATTCTACCAGCTAGAAAGGGAAAGATTTGTGAGATGCATTTCATTGATTTTGATGCTATGCAAGCAAAAGAGGAGCCTGACTTTGATGCTGCAATTAAAGTATGTGATAAGTTTGAGCTGTCCACTCTCATGTCCTTTAAATATGACTGGAATAGAGAGATACTTGCTCAATTTCATGCTACCTACTTCTGGAACAGAGACAATGATGAGGTTCATTGGATGACAGATGGTACACATTATAGGATTGATTTCATTACCTTCTGCAGGATATTGGGTTTTGGAAATGACCATAGAACCTACTCTCGAATTCACAATGAGAGAAGGTTTGAGCCACATGAGGTGAGTTTTATGTGGGAGGATCCAACCCAAGTGAACAACAGGAGGACTGGGTTGAAGAGTTTCTATTATGTGATGAACAACCTTATCAAAATGACACTCAACCCAAAAGACAATGCCACTGATCTCAATGGCCATATTACTAATGTGCTGTCCAGATTTCCAGAAGGGGATAAATTTAATATTCCAAGGTTCATATGGGTAGAGCTGGCATATGCTATGGATGATGGGAGAAGGTCACTTCCTTATGCTCCTTATCTGATGTTTATGATTGAGAGAGTGACTGGAGTTAGATATCCTAAGGATTGTAGCCACACGGTGTATAACATCAAGAAAACCAAAGGTGGTAAAACAGCCCCACCTCCTGCAGTAGAGAGCTCATACCATAGTGAAGGAGGCCACAGTGTGCCACAGAGGAGAGATGGAAGGAAGAAGAAGCGCTTTCAGAAGTTGGCAGAATGGGTGAAGGCTATTTTTGGCACTTGCTCTTACATGGCACAAAATCAGTATAATGACAGGATGGAGAGCAGGCATGCAATAAATGCAGCTAGAGAGGTTCAGGGTCTACCTCCTCTTCCACCCGTGGCTCCACCTCCTCAGTTTCCAGATCTTCCTCACCTGTCTGACACGGAGTCTGGTGAAGATCATGGCAGCTATGATGAGCACCAGGGATATGATGATGATCCAGATCTTCAGGAGACACTAGGCAGTGTCTATCGGCAGTTCAGGGATGATGCTAGACAGCGGCGGGCTAGCACTTCAGCGGCTGCTCCTCGACGTTCCACGCGTGCCTCTCGCTTCACAGCTACTACTCATAGGGCTGGTCGTGCTGTGGTTTCCAGTGACGATGATGACGATGATGAGTGAGTTGTTCTCCCTTCTTTCTCTCTTCTTTTCTCTTTTTGGTACTTGATGCCAAAGGGGGAGAAAATTAGAGAAATTAGAGGGGTCAATTCTTTTCGACTGGACTTCGTTACTGCAGCTGCAAATCTTCATGTTCAGATCCGATGAGAGTGTTAGTTGTTAGTTTGTGAGCATGAGTGCTTCTTCAAAAACTATTTTTAAGTTGTAATAATGCTACTTACTTGTCTCTATTTGCTTCGGATGTGAATATGTACTTGTGAACTGCTTGTCAATCTTAATTATTAGTTTAAATTCTGTTGGTTAACCTGCTTGTGTGGTGTAATGCTTTTCTGAAATTTCTGTCAGCTTGCTGGTGTAGCAAGGGCGGCAGTGGCGCCCTACCAGGGCGGCAGTGAGGCCCTCTACTACAGCAGCATGCTGTCCTGCTTGTATAAACTGTCATATGCATACACGGTTATTTTGTGACACAGTTTGTTGCACCCCACAGAGGTCATGGACATAGGGGGAGGTCCTCCATCACTTGCTAAATGTATGAAGCTTGAATTTTATGTCAAGTTTGAGTATTCAAAACTCCAATCATACATTTAGGGGGAGCTCCTATGCCCATGACCATTTAAATCTCAGTTATGATTATTATCTTTTGTAAGCTCTAATTTGGTTGTCATCAATCACCAAAAAGGGGGAGATTGTAAGTGCAATCAAGCCTATTGTGGGTTTTGGCGTTGATGACCACCGAATTAGGGAACTAATGAGTTTTGCTGAGATGACAAGCAGGGAATATAACAAAGAGGTTGTTGAATATCATGGAGGATCCCCCATTTCTAAAGGATGGCTTTCCTAGCTCCAAAGGAGGTTTAATTCATTTTCGGTTTGAATTTGAGTATAGGAAAAGCCGTACTATAAAGAGGGACTCCAAGGTTGTGGATCAAATTGTGAACCAAAGGCTCAAAAGCTCATCAACATCCTCAGACCCAAGCCTAGCCAGCATATCTTTCTCTCTACACTTTTGTGTTTTCAGGCTGGTTCAGGCAAGGGCGGCACTGCCGCCCTCTAAGGGCGGCACTGCCGCCCTACCCTGTGACAGTTGGAGAGCTGGGTATAAATACCCTTCCAGACCGTCTCAAACGGTAACCTGCTCTTCTTCCTCGCTTCCAACCGTTGCAAACAGACCAGAGCTCACCTCTCTCTCCCTCCATTGTTGCTCCTCAAGCCCCCAAGCCAATCCTTGATTCCAACCATCAAAACTTGAGGGAAAAGGCAGCAAACTTCGATTGGAGAGCAGATCCATTGATTCCCAGTGTCAAAAAGAGCTTTTGGTTCACGTTTGGCCGGCAGCCTTGAGTTTGTTACTCTTGGAGCTTGCTCCTAGCCGGCTAGGCGTCGCCCTAGAGCTTGCCAACTTGTGTGGCAGCCAAGGGAAGGTTTGTAAGGCTACCCTTGCAGCTAATACATTCTTTACTCTTTGCAAGGGGTAAAATCCTTGCTTTGAGAACGAGGAGAAGGTAAGCCTGTGTGGCTAAGCCGGTCCTAGTGTGGGCACCTCAACAACGTGGAGTAGGCCAAGCCTTGTTGTGGCAACAGCTGAACCACGGTAAAAATCGTGTGTCTTGTGTGCTTTCACTTGTGTATGAGTTTGTGTTAGGATTTGAGGCCGATCTACTTAGTGGGGAGGAGCCAGCACATTCTAGCCACGTACCTGTGCTCTAACATCTTGCAGGAAGCTTGGAAATTTAGTCGATCTAAATTTCCCTGGGTAAACTTTGAATCAATTCAATTAAGCTTCTGTCTGTTTTTCTGTTGAGGCCGTCAGTGCCGCCCTGGGAGGGCCTCACTGCCGCCCTTGCCTGTGTGACTGATAAACTTTGCTGAAAAAGTTTGAACAGGCCTATTCACCCCCCCTCTAGGCCACTTCCTGTACATCCAGAGATCCTACAGCATTTCACCCGGGAGGTTATCCAGAGTTATCGTATTTATATTTTTACCACTGGGAGAAAGGGTGCATCTGACTAACCAAATCTATTGCTACTATCCCTTTAGGCTACAAAGAATGTTTCTCGATGTGAGTGATGTATAGAGAAGACTGCAACCGTAGTCTCGTTCTAACCTTGGTAAGGATGATCTACTATTCTATTAGGGAGGCTCACGGAATCTAGACAACACAAAGGATGTTCGACCCGCACCTATAAACCTACCCGTCCTGCTAAAAAGATATGGGATACAAAGGTAACTCGGAAATGTCACGTTCCTCGCTACTACCACGGTCCAGCTAGTCAGGGGATATCTATGAGTACCCTAGCCTAAACACCACGTTTACGCTAGCAATGATTACTCTAATACTCAACCGGAAGAGGATTAAAGTAAACTCATAAACCAAGAATTAGAAGTCGAATTACTGAAGAATCTTAGAAGCAAGCCTTGGGTTAGAAGACTTGATCCCGTAGGTACAACTCGGAGTAGACACCGACAGGCCGGCCTTCCTCCGATCTACACCTCCACTCTATCTCTCTCAATCTAGTAGAAACTAGAAGATCTATTTCTACTTACATTGGTTGCTAAGCCTAAAAAGAAATATTATTTAGAGAAGAGGTTTTCCTTCGAGGGCACCCCTCAATCTCTATGATAACTTCTTGTCTTCTCCAGGGGCCAGGGGGTCTCCTTATATAGTCCTCCTCCTCTATGCTTTTTTGGGTCGGTAGGCGAGGTGGTACTACATTATCTTTGATCCATTAGGTCGGTGGAACATTGTGTGCGAAGAGAGTCCCGAAAGGCATCCAGAGGGGGGCGGGCGCCCAGGTCCTTAGGGCGGGCACCCTGGGACTGGCGCCTTTCGGCCTCCGCTTTCTTCACGTGGCTTCTGGAGTCTTCTAGATGGTAGAAAATCGCGCGGTGTGTTGATATCTCTATGTAATCCCGACGTGTGGGCCTTTCTTACATATTTCCTGATAACCCCCTGCAGAAATAGACAAACACCAAAACTCGTGGAATTCTGTCAGATAAAACCCTAAGTCTGGGTGTTGGTTGCATTTGGATCCTTTTCTTTATTTATTTGATGATTATATTTGGTACTTAAGGACCGTCAACAACTCCCCCAAGCTTACCTCTTGCTCGTCCCTGAGCAAGGGTGAACTCAAGAGTTTCTGCAGTGGTTTCATGCCTTAAAAGTACACACACATTCAAGCGAGATCTCATCTCTGAGTAGAATAAACTGTTAAGACTTAAAACTTACTCATTTTACCTTTCACCATGGGGCTTGTAACCGTCACTTGTGTCTTGAGCAGTTAAAAGATAGAACGGTCAAGTCAAGCGCCATGTCTCTTATTCTTGATCAGCTATAGCTCTGGAGTTTTTACAGATTTTCAAATAAAACTCAGAGATTCCTTATATGATTCTCTCAAATCTCTCTTTTGTAGTATTTGTGGATCCTTGCCAAGGCAGTAATGGTATATGCCTTCTCTCAAAGTATGTAGTATTTGTGGTATGAGGCATAGTGATATTGCCTTCTCTCTCACCCTACTCTAATAAGGTTTTGATATCTGGAGCTCATATGTGGGAGACAGCTAATACATACTTACAAGACATTTATTGCATAGTCAAACCATGGATCCAGAGAAATAAGTCAATGAGTCAAATCAAGATGTGCATGTGTGGCGAATGAATGGTGTATGGTGATGATGGTGATAATAATGGTGAAAGTCTAATACTACTTTTGCTCTTTTGAGGGGATACATACCTTTCTTGCACTTTGAAGCTTTTTGGAGAGAATGAGATGCTCTATATTTTCTTTTTCTTTTCTCTCAGATGGGTATCTTGTACCCCTAATTCTACTGTCAGACACTTGTCCATTTTTACCTCTCGTCTCACTTTTTCTTTTTCTTCGAGGTTCCGGGCACTTGCCCCTTTTTATTTCCTCGTATTTTTTTTCTTTTTTTTCTTCTTTTTTTAGAGCACTCATCTCCTTAAATAATATAGCAAGTGGTAGTAACCAAGATAACTCGAGCATTTATTTCACAGGGAATAACAGGGATAGGATAAAGTTTTTGGCTATTCTCTCCCAGATTAGGAGTAGAATAATTTTGGGTGAATCTGGAGATAGAAATGAGTGGATATATGTGGATGGTACATCCGGAGTAGAAGTAGCATGTATGAGTGAACGTGCAAGTGAATCTTGATTTTAACCACATGACAAGCTCCTAAGGGTCTACACAACTTGACCACACTCAATGCTCATAAGCAGTAAAAAGTAAATATGTGGCTCAAAGTCTAGCAAGGATGTATATATGGCCGTGGTAGGAATTTAAACTCTCATCATATAGAAACTCATCATGTGTTATTTTAAAGATTTTTCAAAGATAAAATTCTCTAGAATTCTAGCATCTCTAGGAACAGATAAACAACAGCTCAACCTTCCCATATCATATCTGTTAACGACTTAGACTTTAGATCAAGTACTCTTCCCACAAGTTCAGGTTTAGAGCAAATCTTACTTCATAACAGTCATGCCTAAGCTTGAGAGGGATTTCAATTTTAAAAACTAGTCATGGCAGAGCAACTATTCATCATTTCCATGTGAGAGTTTATCATGAGGGTTCATAGCAAACTTTATTTATTTATTTATTTAGCAAACTAAGCAAAGATATATATATATATATATATAAGCACAAAATCTTTATTTGGGTTTTCATGATTATGCATCTTTTATTATTTGAGTAAAGTATAAACGCGAGTAGAAACACTTAGCTGGATAAATGGGGGTGTTCTCTCCCAAGCTGGATTTTGACGTAATTTCTTCTGATGTAGCTAGCAGGTGATGGAGGTGTATTTGAAAGTCGGCAGCACCCTGACAGCGATTAGGATGTCCTCCGTCTGCTAGTCTTCTTTGATCCTTAAATTCTGTGGAGCTCAAATAGACAACAAAGCTTTGTGGAACTGGTTAAGTGTTAGCATAAATATCTAGCCTTTATCATGTTGAGCCTCCTCAATAAACGTTACTTATTTAGCATGATCATGCACTTATTATTTTTATATTTTTATTGTAAGATGAAAACTTATTTATTTTATTTTTATGCCACCACAGTGAATGTACTTATGGATTTTATGCCATGAGCATACTCACATGGGGCTTACTATTTTTTAACATTTTTATTTTCTTTTCAAGATAGCATGAACCTGATTAACTAGGCAAACTATAATTGAATAATTGAAGGGAAAAAGATAACTACCAAGTTTACCTCTTGGCAAGGCGTTCGGTGTTTTTAAGTCCTCCGAATGGGACTCCTTGTGTTTTCAGTCGTCCTGGGATTCGCTAGGTGTCGTAGTCGGTGGTTCCGGCGGCGCCTTCTCTTCGTGTGTAACTATCTTCTCTCTCCACACCTGACTCGGTGTTATGGTCTCCTCAGGACAGTTCTGTTCAAGCTATATGTCTTCAGACCTTACCACTTCTCCTTCGTAGTATGCCCATCCGTCTATGATGATTTGCCTCCTCTGGTTGCGGTTGCGTTATCTTCTTCTTGTCTTGACCTGCTTAGAGTCTTCAACTATATAGTTAAGGTGAGTAAAATAGCGGTGTACCTTCTTAGAGGGGAAGTACACGTGGACTTCTCCGGTTCCAATATAGATGATAAATTTGATAGTGTTGGGGAACGGTCTTCTAAGGATGATGGTTGGATCGTACTCGTCTTCTCCCATGCCAATGATCTGGAGCTGAATATATGTTGGTTGTAGGGGCATGGTTCCATACAGGAGCTGATAAGTGACTGCAGCCATTATGTTGACGTCAGATCCGGTGTCGTAGAGTTTCTTCTGAAAAGAGTATCCGTTGATTGTGCACTCGATGCTTGGAACACCAGGGTCGTCCTTCTTGATCTTGAGTCGACGATCTTGACCACCTCCGACAAGGATCCAATGTTTTAGGTCTTCTGGACAAGACTTCTCACTGTCTTCATCCTTTAGGTGCATCATTTGATTAAGTGTGGAACTTGACATCTGCACTTCTTGATACGGTGTCACCTATATTCTTTGTTTGCCCAGTAGTTCGAAGTGCGGCGTTGGCAATATCCTGCTCAGTGTGTTTGTGCTCATAGATCCAGGTCCTTCACTTGGTGGAGTCTAGGAGTTGTGAAACTCCTTCAGGTTTTGCTCGAAGTGTACCTGTTCATAAAGACAAGGCAGAGATCAAGTGCATGGGCCCTGTTGGCGGAAAACACCAACAAAACCAAAAGTGTATTTGTTCTTCTCTAACCTTAAGCATAGTGAGCAAGACAAAGTTGATGGATAATAAGATCATGAGTGTAGTATTTAAAACATTTGTGAGATCAGATTGATCGACCTAATGGAAAGATAATCTATCTATGTATATGTCTTTTTCTTTATATCTCCCCAAAGATTGAATGTGCAACATTTTAGCTTATATGATTGGGAGTGTGAGATCATGAAGGTAGTACTAAGAACAAAGATTAAAGGACTAAACATGTTGAATTAATTGAGTTGGTTAATTTGGAGTTACAGATCATACATGTTTGTCTCTTTTATTTATGTGTATGCCAGAACCAAGGAGAAGCTTATAAAAGCGATAGTCAAGTACCTTAAGATGTTACCTAACTTGAAGAGTGATGGTATAGTATCACCTTGTGGAAGCTTTCCTTTCTTAGCGGTTGTGCATCGTGTTTGTGTACTTTGTCTCCTTCCATGGATCATCTCTCTATGAGCTATGTCTTCCTTGTACAAGTCGTTAAATTTCATGTGTTTCCTTTATCTCTAATGAGTTTGTATCTCAGGACTTCTCAGGTTGATATTGAAAGTTTTCCTGCAGGGGTTAGTCCAACAAAATATACCAATGTCTACACAAGCAGTTTTTAGTTCAATAACCGAACTAGACTCCATGTCTAATCAGATTAAGGAAGGCTGTTTAACCTAAGCACCATGCTTAATTTAAAAGCCAATAGAAGTATGTGCAGTACTTCCAAACTAACACTTACTAGGATAAACAAAGGTAGCGTGATGGCATTTATAGAGATCTACTCAAGTGGAGATGAAGTAGTGTGATTAGTATTTAATCAATTGAGCATGTCTCAAAGGTAAGAACAACCAACATAGCAACATGGCAAAGGATGTTTTTATGTGAAGTACTCCCCCAACCTTGAATTTTGCAAAATTCAAGATTGGATGAATTTAATTCAATGTTGCATGATGATTAGTTGAGCATACCTTGCGCTTGTCTTTCCTCGGATCTTCTTGCTCCAATCCTAGAAAGGTTAGTGACACGAATACCTGAAGAAATATTTCTACAATTATCTTTATATGCTCAATACATAAGGCAATGTTGCAAATAATTAAAAGTTCATATTACGATCTGATAAGTGCTTGTTTTAGGACACTAAGCTTGTGCTTGGGAAACCATCAATTCATGTCGGCAAAGTGGTTTCCCCTCCGACGCTGACCTATAAAGATCAACTCAACGAGATCTGCAATATTTATTATAGACATATGCATCGACAACCGCTCTTTTAAAGTTTTTATAAATAGAAAGGAAGAGAGCGTTGGAGATCTCAAATGTGGTGATGTTGGAGAGACCAATTTGATTGGGGAGATGTTTTATATGAGCAAGGACTTGGTAAGGTATTTATGAAATAACTTCCATGCTCACTGTTGTTTCTCTCATTCTCAAACTCCAAGGATGATTCTTCATGAATGCTTAAAATTCCTCTAGGATTGTCTCTCAAGTTTGTTTTATCCATCCATTCAATGGTGATAGCACATGGATTTTTAATGCCCTCTAGCCATTGATGTTGCTCTTCTCGATCCTCCTTCTTATGCATGGGATGTCTAGAAAGATTCATAGGATTATCGAGAGGTTCAAGAGCATAGTAGAAACTATTAAGCTCAAGGATGGGTTGGATAGCCGAATCATGGGATTGAAATGTTTGGAAATCGGCTATTAAAACTTCCTTTCCTCGTCTGGGAGATGGTTCCTTCTCTATCTCTAAGATTTTTCTATGAAGACTAGTACAAGAAGGATATCCACAAATGAAGACATACCTTCATTTACTAATAGATAAAGAAAGAAAGACTCTACCAAAGGTTATATGAGTAAGACCAATATGAAAATATCCAGTAAAAACATGGTGTTGTAGGGCTAGGTCTAAACCAGAATTTATAGAAAGATTAACAGATTCCCTCGGTGTAGCTAAAAGTGCATTATCTTCTTGATTAAAAGATAGGACCTCGGCTATAGAAAAGGGTTGGTTTTGACCTATTGCAATCAACTCCGGACACAGATCATAATTAGGGGCAGGACTTGTTGACTCCCATGTTCTATGGCTGGTCTCCGAAGGTGCAAAGAATTCAATAATAGGTATGGAATTTGAGTTATCCATAAAGATAAAAATAAAAAGATAAAAGAATAAAAGTATAAAAGTATAATACAAGATAATAGCAAGACTCAAAGTTATCTCAGCAAACCGTCTTTCTCCCCGGCAACGACGCCAGAAATGCTTGTTGATATTTGGTAACGCAATAAGGAAATGATCCGCAAGCGCACGGATATCGGTGAGCATTTCACCCGGAAGGTTATTGTGGGGGTATAAACCCCTATACCCTTACGGTTAGACTTCGGCCAGGAAGCTTGGCCCATTACGAGACGAGTTCAAGGCTTGATCCGACAACCTGGAGTTTCGCGCAAGGAAACAAGATGGGGAGATCAAGCAGGATTCTAGTCGGTTAGAATAGGAATTGATATCGAATTATCCTTGGCAATTGTAACCGACTAGGATTAGTTTCTAGATCTGTAACCCTGCCCTCCAGACTATATAAGGAGGGGCAAGGGACCCCCCTAGCGACACATCATATTCTCTCAACACAATCCAATACAACCAGACGCAGGACGTAGGTATTACGCCAACTCGGCGGCCGAACCTGGATAAAAAACTTGTCTGTGTCTTGCGTCACCATCGAGTTCGTAGTTTGCGCACCGTCTACCGATAAACTACTACCGTGGGTATACCCCAAGGTAGACTGCCGACTAGCTTTCGTCGACAGTGGCGCGCCAGGTAGGGGGTGTGCGTGCAACTTTTTCGGCAAACAAGATGGTCACGATCCCAGCTTCCGCGACCGTGCCCGAAGGCCTCACGTTCACCGTCGGCCAGATCACGTGGACGACGTGCAGCGGCGGCTTCGCGACCATGGTTCCGAAGGAGATCCAGATCCAATCTGAGATCACGCCGTCTCCGACCACACGCATGACGGCACCAAGCGCCCGACCACCGTTCCCACTCTACAAGGGAAAGGAGATCGACTGCTCGGACCTCCTCCAAGCGCTCGATCGCGCTGACTCCAAGCTACTCGAAGTCTCCCAACTAATAGATGGAGTTCTGCGCCGGCCCGACCAAGCTGCTCGAACGGATTTTTCGAAATCCCGCCGGCCAACTCGTGTCGCCACACACGAACGGCTGGGAACGTCCCTGACGATAACCTCAACCCCCTCAGGACGATCCGTCGAGCTCAAAAAGGAAGACTATCCTCGCGGCCTGAACAACTCGGCCTCTGTTTACTCACAGCATGTCCAATCCGTTTTCAGCAAGGCGGGTTGGTCGCCGTCAAGGAACAATCGTCACCATGTCAACATGGTGACAATCCGAGAGCTACGGGACGGCCAGGTTTCCAGCACCAACTCAAGCACCGGCTCCGTCCCCACCGAGGTTATAAACACCGAAGACGAGGGCTACGACCTGGATTTTCCTTCACACCCTCCGGGTTTCGACCGATTCCCGATATTCCCCCCCCGGCGAGGGGATATTGTGTTCAATGTCAGCGCCGACGAGCCGGCTGTTGACGGAGAAACAGATGACCAGAGGCAACTCCGCGAACAGCGTAACGCCGATCGCGCCCGACGGCGTGCGGACGAGCAACAATAGATGCCACCAAGTAACCTCAACGATGCCTTTGACATGGTCGGGGACCAGCCAGTCTACAAAACGCCAAGCGCCAACGTGGCTGTCGCCATGGCCAACCTGGATCGGCTTCCTGACACCCCCGAATGCCAGGGAGTCCGGACCAGCATCCGAGCACACCTGATCGCCGCAATGGGACAGACGACCACTCTGCTCAAGAGATTCCAGGACGTCTCTTATACGGAAGCCGCCTCCGACCAGACTAATCGTAGCCAGGTCTCACCCAGCAGGCGTCACCGCAGCCGCTCCCCCGACAACCGTCGAGGGGACTCGCGGCGCGACGATGGTGGTCGGGACGCCGATGGCCGCCTCAAGCAAATTCATGGCGTACGCGGCCAAGAAGAAGATCAACACAGGGATCTCCGCCACAACATCCCTCCCAAAGATGCCTGGGACCGCATCAACAAGCGCGCCGCAGAGAGAGCAGTCCACGAAAACCTGCGCCGCATCGAGTACGATGCGACCCACGGTCCTCCGGGCCTAAGACAGTTCTCCTCACACCTCCGCCAGGTCGTGTGGCCCCGCAATTTCAAGCTCGAAAAACTTAAAAAATACGACGGCAAGGAAAATCCAGAGAACTGGATCACTCTCTATGAAATCGCCGTCCGATCAGCGGCAGGAGATGAGCACGTCATGGCTAACTACTTCCCCGTAGTCCTCGACCAGGCTGGTCATCAGTGGCTTCTCGGCTTGCCCGAGGACTCCTTCGACTCTTGGGAAGAGCTACGCCAGGCTTTCATCGACAACTTCATCGCCACATGCGAGCAGCCCGGAAACAAGTACGACCTTGAAAGGATAAGAGACAGGAAGAATGAACCTCTGCGCGATTACATCCGACGGTTCTCGGATATGCGCCTCAAAATCCCGAAGATTTCTCATGACGAGGCCATATCAGCCTTTATCAAGGGCTTGCGTTTCCATGAAGCGCTGAGGAACAAGCTGTTGCGTAAGCGCCCATCAACGGTAGCAGAGCTCCTCGCCACGGCTAAAAATTACGCCGATGCTGATGACGCAGAAAAACTAATCCGAGACGATGCGAGAGGCCCCGACCAGCCTTCCCGGCGAGATGACGGTCGTGGTCGCTACGACAACAGAAATCACCGCCGCTCCGACAACCGCGATCACCGAGAGGGTTGGGATCGGCGGCGCGACAGCCGCGACGACTTCAGAGGAAAGCGCCCTCGCGAATACGACCACGAAGTAAATACGGTCAAACGTCCCAATGGACGACGGGACTACCAAGACGACTACAACAAAACGTTGAAGGGACCGTGCCAGCTACACCCAAAGTCTAACCATACCATGGAAGAGTGCCGCGTCCTCAAAAGTATCTATACACGACGGGCCGCCCAAGAGGACTCCGCCAAGAAAAATAACAAGCGCGACGGGCACGACCACAAAGATGAGGATGAGGACCAAGACAGGGACCCCCGACACCAATACGTCAGCCCCACCGACGTGGTCCACTCCATTTTCGGGGGCAAGGTCTCCACTGAGTCCAAGCGAGAAAGAAAGCTGTTAAAGAGAGCCTGCCTCAACATAGACAGCACGGACGGGCTGATCGCAGATCCGAAATTCCCCGCGTGGTCCCACAGGGAGATCTCGTTCAGCAGGAAGGACCAGTGGGCCGCTATCCCAGAGCCGGGTCGTTTCCCACTGATTCTTGATCCCTGCATCAATAGCATCAGATTCGAGCGCGTGCTCGTGGACGGGGGAAGCTCCATCGACATCCTCTTCCGCAACAGCCTGCCCGCTCTCAAGATATCACCGGCACAACTAAAACCTTACGACGCCCAATTCTGGGGGGTTTTGCCAGGTCAAAGTTCGGTGCCCCTCGGACAGATAACATTGCCTGTCCAATTCGGCACACCCAATCACTTTCGGACGAAGTTCATCAACTTCGTAGTCGCGGATTTCGACGGGACCTATCACGCCATACTGGGCCGCCCATCGCTGACAAAGTTCATGGCAGTCCCGCACTACTCATACCTAGTCCTTAAGATGCCCACGGAGAAGGGTGTCCTAACCGTCAGAGGCAACGTCTACACCGCGTACACCTGCGAAGAAGAAAGCTTCAAGATCACCGAGGCAATCGACCTCTCAATCCGCATGGCGGAAACAGCAAACCAAGCCGCACAGCTGCCTCCCGACCAGCTCCGATTACCTGAGCAGGAGACAGCCAGAAAGAACTCAAAATCCAAGGAATACAAAGAAGTGCAGCTGGTCGAAGGCAACCCCGAGAAGACAGCCCTCATCGGGGCTAACCTGGATCCAAAATAGGAAGACGCGCTCGTCAGGTTTCTAAGGGACAACGTGAGCGTTTTCGCATGGAAACCCGCAGACATGCCCGGTGTCCCACGAAACCTGATCGAGCACTCCTTAAATGTCTCGAAGACCGCAAGACCAATCAAGCAAAAACTGCGACGGTTCGCTCGTGACAAAAAGGAGGCCATTAGGACAGAAATAACACGGCTTCTAGCAGCCGGATTCATAAAAGAAGTGTATCACCCCGATTGGCTCGCCAATCCGGTTCTTGTACGCAAAAAGAATAATGAATGGAGAATGTGCGTTGATTACACCGATCTCAACAAACACTGTCCTAAAGACCCTTTTGGTCTTCCTCGCATCGACGAGGTGGTCGACTCAACGGCCGGATGCGAACTACTCTCCTTTCTAGATTGCTACTCTGGCTATCACCAGATCTCGCTAAAGGAAGAAGATCAGATCAAAACATCCTTCATCACACCCTTCGGCGCATACTGCTACACTACCATGTCTTTCGGACTTAAAAACGCCGGGGCCACTTATCAAAGGGCCATCCAGCAATGCCTCCACGACGAGATTCGCGATGACCTCGTCGAGGCCTATGTGGACGACGTGGTCGTAAAAACAAGGGACGCGAGCACCCTAATCGACAACTTAGACCGAACCTTCAAGGCACTCAATAGGTACAAGTGGAAGCTCAACCCCAAGAAATGCATTTTCGGCGTTCCTTCCGGTCTACTGCTCGGCAACGTCGTCAGTCGCGACGGCATACGACCAAACCCTTCAAAAGTCAAAGCCGTACTCGACATGCGACCACCGAAGAACGTCAAGGATATTCAGAAGCTAACCGGATGCATGGCCGCCCTCAGTCGTTTCATCTCAAGGCTGGGAGAAAAAGGCCTCCCTTTCTTCAAACTATTGAAAGCGTCAGAAAAATTTTCTTGGACAGAGGAAGCCGACGCTGCGTTCACTCAGCTTAAGACCTTCCTCACTTCACCACCTGTCCTCACAGCGCCTCAGCCCAATGAAGACCTACTCCTTTACATTGCTGCAACCGACAGGGTTGTTTCCACGGCAATAGTGGTCGAGCGAGATGAACCAGGTCACGTCTTCAAGGTCCAGAGACCCGTTTACTTCATAAGCTAAGTCTTTAACGAGTCCAAGGCCAGGTACCCACAAATACAGAAGCTTATATACGCCATCCTGATAACGTCAAGAAAGCTGAAGCACTACTTCGACGGCCATCGAGTCCTGGTGACAACCAGTTTCCCTCTCGGGGACATCCTGCGCAATAAAGATGCCAATGGCAGAATCGTGAAATGGGCAATGGAATTATGTCCATTTTCCCTGGAGTTCCAGAGTCGCACCACTGTCAAGTCTCAAGCCCTGGTCGATTTCATTGCCGAATGGACGGATCTCAACGAGCCTTCCGTTCCCGATGTCTCAGACCACTGGTCAATGTTCTTTGACGGGTCCTTGAACATCAACGGTGCAGGCGCTGGGATATTGTTCGTATCACCCAACAAGGACAAACTCCGTTACGTCCTTCGGATCCTTTTTCCGGCGTCAAATAACGTCGCCGAATACGAAGCATGCTTGCATGGCATACGACTAGCCGTTGAACTGGGGGTCAAGCGCCTCTATGGCGACTCCGCTTTGGTCATCAACCAGCTCAACAAGGAGTGGGACGCAACCCACGAGAAGATGGATCTCTACTGCAAAGAAATTCGCAAATGGGAAACTAACTTCTATGGCATAGAGTACATCCACGTGGTCCGGGATAAGAACCAAGCAGCAGATGCGTTGTCAAAGTTAGGCTCATCTCGGGCCCAAATCCCGCGGGGTATTTTCGTCCAGGACATCCATGAGCCGAGCGTAAGCTCCCCCCTGGTCGATAAGCAACCCACCGAGGCAATGCTCATAGATGACGCCACTCCGACAACCGGCGGGCGTGACTGGCGTACCCCGTTCATCAAATACATATCAGACGGGACAGGCTTTCAGGACAAAACAGAGAACGAGCGCCTCATCCGACGATCAAAGAACTACATCCTGGTCGACGGAAAACTCATGCGGAAAAACGCAAGCTCCGAAGTACTGCTCAAGTGCATACCCCAAGATGATGGTATCAAGCTCTTGGAGGACATACACGCTGGATCCTGCGGCAATCACGCCGCATCTAGAACGCTGGTCGGAAAGGCTTTCCGAGCAGGTTTTTATTGGCCAACCGCGGTCGGCGACGCAGAAAAACTGGTTCGGCATTGCGAAGGATGTCAGTTTTTCGCTAAGAGGACCCACGTACCTGCCCATGAAATTCAAACCATCCCGTCGTCTTGGCCCTTTGCTTGCTGGGGTCTTGACATGATCGGACCATTTAAACCAGCCCCGGGCAATTTCAAGTTTGTCTTCGTGTTAATCGACAAGTTCTCCAAGTGGATTGAATACATGCCCCTGGTCAAGGCAACCTCCGAGAAGGCTGTGGAGTTCCTCAATCAAATCATACACAGATTCGGCATCCCGAACAGCATAATCACCGACCTGGGCACTCAGTTTACTGGCACCACTTTTTGGGATTTCTGCGACGACAGAGGCATAGTCATAAAATATGTGTCAGTGGCACATCCGCGTGCCAACGGTCAAGTCGAACGTGCTAACGGAATGATCGTTGACGCCCTAAAGAAAAGGCTGTACACCGAAAACGACAGAGCACCCGGTCGATGGATGAAAGAATTGCCGGCAGTGGTCTGGGGCCTCCGAACTCAGACCAGTCGAAACACAGGGGTGTCTCCCTACTTCATGGTATACGGTGCAGAGGCGGTCCTGCCGTCTGACATACACTTCGGATCACCTAGAATCGAGCACTTTGACCAGGCGACCGCCGACAACGCCAGAGAACTCGAAATCAATTGCATGGAGGAAAAGCGTTTAGTTTCATGTCTCCGAACAGCAAAATATCTCGCGGCAGTCAGGCGATACTACAACAGGAACGTCAAGGACCGTTCCTTCGTGGTCGGCGATCTGGTGCTTCGATGGAAAACAAGCCAGGAGGGAATGCACAAGCTATCCACTCCCTGGGAAGGACCCTTCGTGGTGACCGAGGTCACACGACCTACGTCCTACAGATTGGCATACCCAGACGGAACACGAGTGCCTAACTCTTGGCACATCGACAAACTGCGACGTTTCTATCCATAAAGTTTTAATGACTCTCTTTTGTAAGTATCTTATAATTTTTGATAATGAAATTCTCTATTTTTTGCCTATACCTTGTCACACACAGCACTCGGCAAAACTCCTGCAATGGATGCCCTTAGCGACAACCAAGACAAATACGGTGACACGTCACTCAGATATTTTTACAGCGCTCAAAACAACAGTCATGACAAAAAGTAAACTTTATTACAAACTTTACATACAAAGTTTACAATAAATACCCTGACGGGCAGACACTATTCTATTCCTACAGACTACTTTATTGGCCTAGCTGCTCGGGCTGATCACCCGCCTGGCCCTGCTGCCCGGACGAAGGGGTCGGGGCCACCGGCGCCTGGCTGGTCGAGACCGCAGGCGTCGACCGCCCATCTCCCGCAACGGACGCGCCCGACAACTCCCTGGCCGACCTATCTGAACTCGGCTGGTCTGGAGGAGTGGCCGTTCCGCACAGATTGATGTCGTCGATCATTGTCGACGACAAGTCCAGCAGACTACCCCGAAGCTCGTCCGCGTCCTGCGGGCCGACTTCCTTCGGGTACCCCTTCTCCAGCCTGCTCAAGTCGACCAGGGGGTAGTGGGCGCGCACCATGCTGAGGACGTGCGCGCCGGCAAACTCCCCGGCGTCCTTCACAAACTGCTGGAGCCAGTCCCACGCCCGTTGCGCCTTCTCGACCGGGGTCAACTGCTCGGGACTGATCAGGTCTAGGACCGGGGACACTTCTTTCCAGATCCTGCAACAGTTGACCTTCCAGGAGTCCCGGTCCTTGGTCATATCGTCCAGGTGCTTTTTGGCGTTCACCTTGAGCACTGCAAAAGAAACGAAGCGTTATTTTCGGCATAAAAAGGGGCAGGCAGTAACCAACAAGGCGGCAACCATTACCAGATAGCTCCCGGTCTTTTCGACCCAATTCCTCTCCTGCTCGCCGCCCGGATTCCAGCGCACCGGCGAGCTGTTGGCTGAGCTGCTCCTTCTCTTGTCGGAGGCTCGCCACCTCCTCCTCCAAGTCTGCGTGAATCCTAAACTGGTCAGCAAAGCAAACTATACAAGTACGCGAAGCTGCTCGGAGCGTGGGACTAACCTTCTTGCAGTCGGTACTGGTCGGCCAAACGACGAGCGAGGTCGAGACGACGCTCCTTTTCGGCACTCATCTCGACCACCTTCTCCCCGACCTCCGCCCGCAACCGGTCTACCTCCGCGGCAAGGGCCTTGTTCTCGGCCATGACGCCTTCTATCTGGTCAAAGCACCGTTTCCGGTACTTCGCCGTTTTCATTACGTCCTACAAAGCAAGCATATAACGACCATGCAAGACAAGGCAAAAGAATGTGCAGCAGTACAAAAAGCCGCTTACCTTGACTTCGTCGACGAGGCGCTAGGCCGCGCGCTCCACCCTGGCGGCCTCTTCGGTCTCGGCGAGCTCCTCATGCCCGATAAAGTGATCCCCGCGTTGGCGCCACACATACACGTGTTGGCGGCCATCACGGGGACGACCCTCGATCTCTTCCACCTCATCATCGGAGGCCGCCCGGGTTTCCTCCTCCTGTGCTGCGTCACCCCCGGTGGTGGTCCCAAGTATTACTGGCCCTTGGACCAGACCTGGGGAGCCCGCAGCCGAAGAGGCTCCTGCTCGGGGCGGCGTGGGGACTTCACTCCCCCCGGCAGGAGGAGCGGTCGGAGATCTTCCTTTCTCTGAGGAGTCAGTTGGGGGAGCCTCTCCAGCCCTGGTCGGGCTGCTTGTCGTAGTTGGTGCCGCGCTCGGGAGCCCCTCGGTGCTCCCACGCGCAACTGCAGCTGTTGGCTGCTCTGTGGTCTGGGGGGCCGCATCCCCAGAACCGCGGGCAGGCTCGCCCGTTCCCTGGCTGGCAGTTTGGCCGGGGTCGACATCCGATGCCGCACTACAGGAACAAAAGTCAAATTTCAAAAAAAAAACAAAGAGGAGTCCAAAAATACGTAAGTCGAACACTTACAGGTCTGATCCACGGTGGGTGGCGGTGAACCTCCTCCTCGCCCGGCCGGTCGGCACTTGCGCCCCCGTCTCGACAACTTGCGGTGCAGGGGCGTCGCTGGCCACTCGATCAGTAGCGGCCGGCGCATTATCTGGGCGACCCCGGGGCCGTCGGACCAACGACGGCGCAGCCTCCTCGTCGTCGTCGTCGTCGTCAACGATCCGCACGAGCCGACGACGCTTCGGTGCTTGGCTGCTCTCCGCCGGAAGATCCGCCGGCAAAGGATCTGCCGGCAATGGCCTCTTCCCCGCTACCCTCTCCTCGGAGGTCGGGATGGGGCGGGCTTGGTCCTCTTCACTGCTGGTGTAATGAGTACACCGAGCAGCGTCCTCCTCTGGCGGGTCTTCTCCCGCAGGATTTTCCATCCCCGGTGCCAGTGATACATACACTGTGCACCGGTCGACATCGCCGATCTGCAAAAGCAACAGAGATGAGTCAACTGCAGACGATATACGAATGCTAAAACAGAATACTGCTACATACCTTTGGTGCTGGTCGTCCTAACTTGAAGGCTTGCACCCGATCACTGCCACGGATGAAGCCCCCATCCGCGAAGTTAAACAGCTCGTTCAACAGCCGTTGTACCTCCGCTTTCTCCAAGATCTCCGACCGCATCCTGGTCGGGTCTGCGCTTCCGGCATACTCGTACGCCGAGTGCACCCTCTTCTGGCAGGGCATCACCCGGCGGCAAATGAAGTTGCCAACCACGCCAAGCCCGTCCAGGCGCGACCAGTCGATCAGCTTCATGAGATCCGCCACTGGACCGTCGAACTCCGGGCGGTCGGTCCAGCTCGTCCTCTTCTCAGGAATGTATGCCACATCGCAGAACGTGGAGCTGCCCGGTTCCTCCCTGATGTAGAACCACTTCCTGTACCATTCGGTCAAGGAAGTGTTCCATGGGCAGTGCAGGTAGCGATTCTTCATTCCATCACGAAGGTTGAGGTATACTCCACCTGCAACCTTGGAGCCTCCAACTGCTCCCTTCTTCCTCAAGCAGAAAAGATACCGGAAAAGATCGAAGTGCGGCTCTATGCCAACATAGGCCTCGCACAGGTGGATAAAGGTGGAAATGAGGAGAATTGAGTTCGGGTGCAGATTGCAAATCCCGATCTCATAATACAAAAGAAGACCTTGAAGAAAAGGATGAACAGGAACACCAAAACCCCTCTTAATGAAATCTTCAAATACGACGATCTCACCGGCACGAGGGTCGGGGTAGCTCTCCCCCTCCGGTGCCCTCCAGCCGCCGAGCTCCGGGCCGTGCAGAAGCCCCATATCGACGAGGTCACCAAGAGATTTTGTGGTGCTGCGAGACTTCTTCCACTCCTTGGCCATCAGTTCGGCCCTCTTCCTGGAGTCGCTCTTCGCCATTAGAGGTGCGAATGTGGGCTTGAGTTAGGAAGATGCAGGAGATTGGAGAAGATGAGAGCGGAAGGTTTGAAGGCAATGGCAGGGTAAGCGGTACAGGCGGACCTATTAAGCTCTTATAAGCCCGCAACTCCACCTCTCCCACTTCCTGTATTCTCGGGAAGTGGGCAGGCCATACGGCGGACGCGGCGTTTCGGTTTACAATGATTATAGACAATTAATGCGGCGGATTTTTCGTACCAATTGATGGTTTCCTTTTCTCAAACCATGCAAAGGCGGTTGCACAAGTTGCCAGGCGCAACTTTTCATGCATCCGTCTGACACCCCGTCAGGAGGCCTCGTCACGTCAATTTTAACTGGGAAGATCTTTTCAAAAAAAAAACAAGAAGACACATACACCAGAAAGTCAACAATCCGGGGACTGCACCGACCATCGGGCATTCGACGCTCGGGGACTGGTCGCCCAGTCTATCAGCTCGGAACTTCAAGGACTGCGCCGACCACCGAGCACTCGACGCTCGGGGACTGGTCGTCCAGTCTATCAGCTCGGAACTTCAAGGACTGCGCCGACCACCGAGCACTCGACGCTCGGGGACTGGTCGTCCAGTCTATCAGCTGGAAGCTTTAAAGGACTGCACCGACCACCGAGCACTCGACGCCCGGGGACTGGTCGCCCAGTCTATCAGCTAGACGCTTTAAAGGACTGCACCGACCACCGAGCACTCGACGCTCGGGGACTGGTCGATTAGTCTATTCAATTGCAGACGGACTGGTAAATTCAATTTTTTAGACCTTGCTACAAGGCTCATACTTCGCCTTCCAGCAAGCTCGGGGACTACATCGGTACGATGCATCTGGCGATGCATCTCAGTTCCAGAATTTCTTTGAGGACTTTTATTTTGACCCTGGCACCACGTGCCTACGTCACCTACTACCAGGCTCGGGGACTAAGTGGGCACACTTCACCTTGCGGTGAATATGCTTGCTTTTTTGATGTTTATACCTTTCAAAAAAGTAAAGTGGGCACACTTCACCAGGAAAGAAATCTTTTTTAATTTAGAGCACCATGCATTCTTCGAACAACTCGCTTCTTCGATGTCAATGTTGATCAACTGTCTTTTGAGTTGGTCAAAGAACCGTTGCAACTGTTTGGGCGACTTTCCCACTTATTGAAGACGTCAAGTCTCACTGATCGAAGAAGCTCAAGACGGCGTGTTACATCACAATACATGGTGCTCGGGGACTAGCTGTGGGGGTATAAACCCCTATACCCTTACGGTTAGACTTCGGCCAGGAAGCTTGGCCCATTACGAGACGAGTTCAAGGCTTGATCCGACAACCTGGAGTTTCGCGCAAGGAAACAAGATGGGAGATCAAGCAGGATTCTAGTCGGTTAGAATAGGAATTGATATCGAATTATCCTTAGCAATTGTAACCGACTAGGATTAGTTTCTAGATCTGTAACCCTGCCCTCCAGACTATATAAGGAGGGGCAAGGGACCCCCCTAGCGACACATCATATTCTCTCAACACAATCCAATACAACCAGACGCAGGACGTAGGTATTACGCCAACTCGGCGGCCGAACCTGGATAAAAAACTTGTCCGTGTCTTGCGTCACCATCGAGTTCGTAGTTTGCGCACCGTCTACCGATAAACTACTACCGTGGGTATACCCCAAGGTAGACTGCCGACTAGCTTTCGTCGACAGTTATCCAGAGTTACCGTATTTATATTTTTACCACTGGGAGAAAGGGTGCATCTGACTAACTGTTGACGAAAGCTGGTCGGCAGTCTACCTTGGGGTATACCCACGGTAGTAGTTTATCGGTAGACGGTGCGCAAATTACGAACTCGATGGTGACGCAAGACACGGACAAGCTTTTTATCCAGGTTCGGCCGCCGAGTTGGCGTAATACCTATGTCCTGCGTCTAGTTGTATTGATTTGTGTTGAGAGAATATTGTGTCTTAGGGGGGTCCCTTGCCCCAACTTATATAGTCCGGAGGGCAGGGTTACAGATCTGGGAACTAATCCTAGTCGGTTACAATTGCCATAGATAGTTCGATATCAATTCCTATTCTAACCGACTAGAATCCTGCTTGATCTCCACGTCTTGTTTCCCTGCGCGAAACTCCAAGCTGTCGGATCAAGCCTTGAGCTTATCTCGTAATGGGCCAAGCCTCCTGGCCCAAGTCTAGCCGTAAGGGTATAGGGGTTTATACCCCCACAGCTAGTCCCCGAGCACCATGTATTGTGAAGTAACACGCCGTCTTGAGCTTCTTCGACCAATGAAACTTGACATCTTCAATCAGCATGAAAATTGCCCAGACAATTGCGATGGTATTTTGACCAAATCTAAACATATTTGATCAACGTCATCATGGAAGAAGCCAATTGTTCGAAGAATGCATGGTGCTCTTGAGAAAAAATATTTCTTTTCCGGTGAAGTGTGCCCACTTTACTTTTTTGAAAAGTACGGATCCTCAAAGAAGCAAGCATATTCACCGCAAGGTGAAGTGTGCCCACTTAGTCCCCGACCCTGGTAGTAGGTGACGTAGGCACGTGGTGCCAGGGTCAAAAGAAAATTCCTCAAAGTAGTTTTGAAACTGAGATGCATCGCCAGATGCATCGTACCGATGTAGTCCCCGAGCTTGCTGGAAGGCGAAGTATGAGCCTTGTAGTCCCCGAGCATCAAGTGCTCGGTGGTCGGTGCATCCCCAACAAATTTGACGACCAGTCCCTGAGCATCAAGTGCTCGGTGGTCGGTGCATTCCTTGAAGTGCCGAGTTGATAGACTGGGCGACCAGTCCCCGAGCATCAAGTGCTCGGTGGTCGGTGCAGTCCTTGAATTTCCGATTTTATAGACTGGGCGACCAGTTCTTGAGCATCAAGTGCTCGGTGGTCGGTGCAGTCCTCGGATTGTTGACTCTACCATTTTTTGTCTGCTTGTTTTGAAAAATTTTCCACATAAAAGTTGACGTGACGAGACCTCCTGACGGGATGTCAGATGGCTGCATGAAAAGTTGCGCCTGGCAACTGTGCAGCCGCCCTTTGCGCGGTTTGAGAAAAGGAAACCATTAATTTGCACGAAAACTCTGCCACATTAATTGTCGATAATTATTGAAAACCGAAACGCCGCGTCCGCCGTATGGCCCGCCCACTTCACAAGAATGCGGGAAGTGGGGAGGGGGGTGGAGTTGCGGTTTATAAAATCCTGACATTAACTCCGCATTACTCATTTTGCCATCGCCTTCAAGCTTTCCGCTCTCGCCTTCTTCAACTACCTGCACCCTCCTAGCTCGAAACCACTCCCGCATCTCCAATGGCGAAGAGCGACTCCAAGAAGAGGGCCGAGCTGATGGCCAAGGAATGGAAGAAATCTCGCAGCACCACAAAGTCCCTCGGTGACCTCGTCGATATGGGGCTACTGCACAGCCCGGAGCTCGGCGGCTGGAGGGCGCCGGAGGGGGAGAGCTACCCCGACCCCCACGCCGGTGAGATCGTAGTATTCGAGGATTTCCTTAAGAGGGGTTTTAGGGTTCCTGTTCATCCTTTTCTTCACGGTCTTCTTTTGTATTATGAGATCGGGATTTGCAATCTGCACCCGAACTCAATCCTTCTCATCTCCACTTCTATCCATCTGTGCGAGGCCTATGTTGGCATAGAGCCGCACTTCGATCTCTTTCGTTATCTTTTTTGTTTAAGAAAGAAGGGAGCGGTTGGAGGCTCCAAGAATGCAGGTGGAGTATACCTCAATCTTCACGACGGGATGAAGAACCGTTATCTGCACTGTCCATGGAACACTTCCTTAATCGAATGGTACAGGAAGTGGTTCTACGTCAGCGAAGAACCGGGCAGCTCCACGTTCTGCGAAGTGGGGTACATCCCCGAGAAGAGGGTAAGCTAGACCGACCGCCCAGAGTTCGACGGCCAAGTGGCGGACCTGATGAAGCTGATCGACTGGTGGCGCTTGGACGGGCTAGGCGTGGTCGGCAACTTTGTGTGTCGTCGGGTGATGCCCTGCCAGAAGAGGGTGCACTCGGCGTACGAGTACGCCGGAAGCCTGGACCCGACCAGGATGCGGCCTGAGGTCTTGGAGAAGGCAGAGGTGCAGCGGCTGTTGAACGAGCTATTCAACTTTGCGGACGGGGGCTTCGTCCGTGGTAGTGATCGGGTGCAAGCCTTCAAGTTGGGGCGACCAGCACCTAAGGTATCTTACTAATTATTTCTCCTTAGCATTTGTTATTGTCTGCTGCTGACTTGTCTTTGTTACTCTTGCAGATCGGAGATGTTGACCGGTGCACAGTGTATGTGTCACTGGCACCTGGGATGGAGAATCCTACGGGGGAAGATCCGCCGGAGGAAGACGCTGCTCGGTGTACTCGTTACACCAGCAGTGAGGAGGACCAAGCCCGCCCCATCCCGACCACCGAGGAGAGAGTGGCGGGGAAAAGGCCGTTGGCAGCAGATCCTTCGCCTACGCCGACGCTGCCGGCAGAGAGCAGCCAAGCGCCAAAGCGATATGTTGAGACTAACATCTTGCTTGATTTGCAGTGCTCAAGGTCAACACCAAGAAGCACCTGGACGAGCTGGTCAAGGATGGGGACTCCTGGAAGGTTAATTGCTGTAGGATCTGGAAAGGAGTAGCCTCGGTCCTGGACTTGATCAGCCCCGAGCTTCCGGAGAGCCAGCCCCGCGCGCCGAGACTGACGCCAGTTGAAAAGGCGCAACGGGCGTGGGACTGGCTCCAGCAGTTCGTGAAGGACGCCGGAGAGTTTGCTGGCGCGCATATCCTCAGCATGGTGCGTGCCCACTACCCCCTAGTCGACTTGTCCAGGCTGGAGAAGGGGTATCCCAAGGAAGTCGGCCCGCAGGAGGCGGACGAGCTTCGGGCTGGACTGCTAGACTTGTCGTCGACGGTGATCGGCGACATCAATCTATGCGGGACGGCCACTCCCCCCGACCAGCCGGGTTTGGACAGGTCAGCCAGAGAGTTGTCAGGGGCGTCCCTTGTCGGAGATGGGCGGTCGACGCCTGCGGTCTCGACCAGCCAGGCGCCGGTGGCCCCGACCCCTTCGTCCGGGCAGCAAGGCCAGGCGGGTGATCAGCCCGAGCAGTAGGCCTAGTAGGATAGTCCGTAGGAGTAGACTAGTGACCGCCCGTCAGGGTGTTTTATTGTAAACTTTGTATGTAAAGTTTGTAATAAAATTTGATTTTGTCATGACTATTATTTTGAGTGCTGTGAAGTTATCTGAGTGATGTATCACTGTGTTCGATTGTTGGTCGTTAAGAATCTCCATCGCAGAGGTCTTTGTTGTTCTCGTCGAAAGCTCTGCGTGTGAACAAAGTATAGCAAAAAAGGAAAACTTTTATTATTGCCAACTATAAAAGACTTACAAGCAAAAGTTACTAGAACTTATGGATAAAATCGGCGCAATTTGTCTATGTGCCAAGAGTTGGGCACGCGTGTTCCGTCTGGATATGCCAATCTGTAGGATGTGGGTCGTGTGACTTCGGCGACCACAAAGGGTCCTTCCCAGAGAGTGGACAGCTTGTGCATTCCTTCCTGGCTTGTTTTCCATCTGAGTACCAGATCGCCGACCACGAAAGAACGGTCTTTGACGTTCTTGTTGTGATACCGTCTGATGGCTGCAAGATACTTTGCTGTTCGGAGACATGAGTTTAGACGCTTTTCCTCCATGCAGTTAATTTTGAGCTCCCTGGCGCTGTCGACTGTTGGCTGGTCGAAGTTTTCAATTCTGGGAGAACCGAAGGTTATATCAGACGGCAGAACTGCCTCGGTGCCGTAAACCATGAAATAGGGTGACACCCCCGTGTTCCGACTAGTCTGAGTTTGGAGGCCCCAGACCACAGCCGGTAACTCTTTCATCCATCGACCAGGTGCTCTGTCGTTCTCAGTGTACAACCTTTTCTTTAGGGCGTCAATGATCATTCCGTTCGCGCGCTCAACCTGGCCATTTGCCCGTGGGTGAGCTACTGACACGTATTTTATGACTATGCCTCTGTCATCGCAGAAGTCCCAAAATGTAGTGCCAGTGAACTGAGTACCCAGGTCGGTGATTATACTGTTTGGAACCCCGAATCTGTGTATGATTTGATTGAGGAACTCCACGGCCTTCTTGGAGGTTGCTTTGACCAGTGGCATGTATTCAATCCACTTTGAGAACTTGTCGACTAATACGAAAACGAACTTGAAGTTGCCAGGGGCTGGTTTAAATGGCCCGATCATGTCGAGCCCCCAGCAGGCGAAGGGCCAGGACGACGGGATAGTTTGAATCTCATGAGCAGGTATGTGGGTCCTTTTAGCGAAGAACTGACATCCCTCACAGTGTCGGACCAATTTTTCTGCGTCGTTGACCGCGGTTGGCCAGTAAAAACCTGCCCGGAAAGCTTTCCCGACCAGTGTTCTGGAGGCAGCATGATTGCCGCAGGATCCGGCATGTATGTCTTCTAGGAGCTTGATGCCATCATCTTGGGATATGCATTTGAGTAGCACTTCAGAGCTTGCATTTTTTCACATAAGTTTGCCATCCACCAGTATGTAATTCTTTGATCTTCGAATAAGGCGCTCGTTCTCTGTTTTGTCCTGATAGCCTGACCCGTCCGATATATATTTGATGAACGGGGTGCGCCAATCACGGCCACTGGTTGCCGGAGTAGTGTCATCTATGAGCATTGCCTCAGTAGGTTGCTTTTCGACCAGGCCTGTGCCCACGCTTGGCTCGTGGATATCCTGGACGAAAACACCTCGCGGGATCGGTGCCCGAGATGACCCTAACTTTGACAGCGCATCTGCCGCCTGGTTCTTATCCCGGACCACGTGAATGTATTCAATGCCGTAGAAGTTGGTTTCCCACTTGCGAATTTCTTTGCAGTAGAGATCCATCTTCTCGTGGGTTGCATCCCATTCCTTGTTGAGCTAGTTGATAACCAAAGCAGAGTCGCCATAGACATAGAGGCGTTTGACTCCTAACTCAACGGCTAGTCGTATGCCGTGCAGGCATGCTTCGTACTCGGCGACGTTGTTGGATGGCAGAAAGAGGATCCTAAGGACGTAACGTAGTTTGTCCTTGTTAGGCGACACGAAAAGTATCCCAGCGCCGGCACCATTGATGTTTAAGGACCCATCGAAGAACATCGACCAGTGGTCGGAGACGTCGGGAACGGGACGCTCATTAAGTTCCGTCCACTCTATAATGAAATCGACCAGGGCCTGAGACTTGACTGTGGTGCGACTCTGGAATTCCAGGGAGAACGGGCATAATTCCATTGCCCATTTTACAATTCTGCCGTTGGCATCTTTGTTGCGCAGAATATCCCCAAGAGGGAAACTGGTGGTTACCAAGACTCGGTGGCCGTCAAAATAGTGCTTTAGCTTTCTCGATGTTATTAGAATGGCATATATGAGCTTCTGTATTTGTGGATATCTGGCCTTTGACTTGTTTAGGACTTCGCTTATGAAGTAAACGGGTCTCTGGACCTTGTAGACATGACCTGGCTCGTCTCGCTCGACCACTATTGCCATGGAAACAACCCTGTCGGTTGCAGCAATGTAAAGGAGTAGGTCTTCATTGGGCTGAGGCGCTGTAAGGACAGGCGGTGAAGTGAGGAAAGTCTTAAGCTGGGTGAACGCAGCGTCAGCTTCCTCTGTCCAAGAAAATTTTTCCGACGCCTTCAAGAGTTTGAAGAAAGGGAGGCCTTTTTCTCCTAGTCTTGAGATGAAGCGGCTGAGTGCGGCCATACATCCGGTGAGCTTCTGAATATCCTTGACATTTTTAGGTGGTCGCATGTCGAGTACTGCTTTTACCTTTGAAGGATTCGGCCGTATGCCGTCGCGGCTGATGATGTTGCCGAGTAGTAAACCGGAAGGGATGCCAAAGATGCACTTTTTGGGGTTAAGCTTCCACTCGTACCTGTTTAGCGCCTTAAAGGTTCGGTCTAAGTTGTCGATTAGGGTGCTTGCATCCCTTGTTTTGACGACTACGTCGTCTACATAGGCCTCGATGAGGTCATCACGAATCTCGTCGTGGAGGCATTGCTGGATGGCCCGTTGATAGGTGGCTCCGGCGTTTTTGAGTCCGAATGACATGGTCGTGTAGCAGTATGCGCCGAAAGGAGTAATGAAAGACGTTTTTATCTGATCGTCTTCCTTTAGCGAGATCTGGTGATAACCAGAGTAACAATCTAGAAAAGAGAGGAGTTCGCATCCGGCCGTTGAGTCGACCACCTCGTCGATGTGAGGGAGACCAAAAGGGTCTTTAGGACAGTGTTTATTGAGATCAGTGTAATCAACGCACATTCTCCATTCATTATTCTTTTTGTGTACAAGAACTGGATTGGCAAGCCAATCGGGATGATACACTTCTTTTATGAATCCGGCTGCTAGAAGCCGTGTTATTTCTGTCCTAATAGCCTCCTTTTTGTCACGAGCGAACCGTCGCAGCTTTTGCTTGATTGGTCTTGCGGTCTTCGAGACGTTTAAGGAGTGCTCGATCAGATTTCGTGGGACGCCGGGCATGTCTGCGGGTTTCCATGCGAAAACGCCCACGTTGTCCCTTAGAAATCTGACGAGCGTGTCTTCCTATTTGGGGTCCAGATTGGCCCCGATGAGGGCCGTCTTCTCGGGACTGCCGTCGACCAGTTGTACTTCTTTATGCTCCTTAGATTTTGAATTCTTCCTGGCGGTCTCCTGCTCGGGTAGGCGGAGCTGGTCGGGAGGTAGCTGTGCGGCTTGGGTTGCTGTTTCTGCCATCCGGGTTGAGAGATCAATTGCTTCGGTGATCTTGAAGCTCTCCTCCTCACAAGTATATGCAGTGTAGACATTGCCTCTGACAGTCAGGACGCCCTTCTCCGTAGGGATTTTGAGGACCAGGTATGAGTAATGCAGGACCGCCATGAATTTTGTCAGCGATGGTCGGCCCAGTATAGCGTGGTAGGTCCCATCAAAGTCGGCGACCACAAAGTTGACGAACTCTGTCCGAAAGTGGTCGGGCATGCCGAATTGGACAGGCAATGTTATCTGTCCGAGGGGCACTGAACTCTGACCTGGCAAGACTCCCTAGAATTGAGCATCGTAGTGTTTTAATTGTGCCGGAGATATCTTGAGAGCGGGCAGGCTGTTGCGGAAGAGGATGTCAATGGAGCTTACTCCGTCCACGAGCACGCGCTCGAATCTGATGCTGTTGATGCAAGGGTCCAAGATTAGAGGGAAACGACCCGGTTCCGGGATAGCGGCCCACTGATCCTTCCTGCTGAAGGAGATTTCCCTGTGCGACCAGGGAGGAAATTTTGGGTCGGCGATCAGACCATCAATGCTGTCTATGTTGAGGCAGGCTCTCTTTAAGAGCTTTCTTTCTCGTTTAGACTCGATGGAGACCTTGCCTCCGAAGATGGAATAGACCATGTCAGTAGGACTGACATACTGGTGTCGTGGGTCCCTATCCTGGTCTTCGTCCTCGTCTTCATGATCGCGCCCATCTTGTTTCCCGTTTTTCTTGGAGGGATTGTCTTGAGCAGCACGCCGCGTATAAATGCCTTTGAGGACGTAGCATTCTTCCATGGTGTGGTTGGATTTTGGGTGCAGTTGGCATGGTCCCTTCAACGTCTTGTTGTAGTCTTCTTGGTAATCCCGCCGTCCGTTGGGGCGTTTGACCGTATTCACCTCGTGGTCGTGATCGCGAGGGCGCTTGCCTCTGAAATCGTCGCGGTTGTCGCGGCGCCTGTCCCAGCCCTCTCTCTGGTCCCAGTTATCGGGGCGGCGATGGTTCCTGTTGTCGAAACGGCCGCGACTATCGTCACGCCGAGAAGGCTGGTCGGGACCTCTGGTGTCATCTCGGATGAGTTTTTCTGCGTCATCGGCGTCGGCATAATTTTTGGTCATGGCGAGGAGCTCTGTCATCGTTGTTGGCCTTTTGCGCAGTAGCTTGTTCCTCAGCGCTTCGTGGAAGCGCAGCCCTTTGATGAAAGCAGATATAGCCTCGTCGTGGGAAATCTTCGGGATCTTAAGGCGCATATCCGAGAATCGTCGGATGTAGTCGCGCAGAGGTTCGTTTTTCCTATCTCTTATCCTTTCGAGGTCATACTTGTTCCCAGGCTGCTCGCAGGTGGCGATGAAGTTGTCGATGAAGGCTTGGCGTAGTTCTTCCCAGGAGTCGCAAGAGTCCTCGGGCAGGCCTAGGAGCCACTGGTGACCAGCCTGGTCGAGGACTACTGGAAAGTAGTTGGCCATGACGTGCTCATCTCCTCCTGCTGATCAGACGGCAATCTCGTAAAGAGTGATCTAGTTCTCTGGGTTTTCCTTGCCGTCGTATTTTTTGAGTTTCTCAAGCTTGAAATTTCACGGCCACATGACCTGGCGGAGGTGTGAAGAGAACTGCTTCAGGCCCGGGGGGCCGTGCGTTGCATCGTACTCAATACGACGCAAGCTTTCGTGAACTGCTCTCTCCGTGGCGCGCCTGTTGATACGGTCCCGGGCGTCTTTGGGAGGGATGTTGTGTCGAAGATCCATGTACTGGTTTACTTCTTGACCACGCCTGCGACTCTGCTCGCGGTGACCGCCGGTATCCCGACCGCCGTCGTCACGCCGTGAATCTTTTCGATGATTGTCGGGGGAACGGCTGCGGTGGTGCCTACTGGGCTGCGGTGAGGTCCGGCTGCGGTGAGTCTGGTCGGAGGTGGCCTCCGTATAGGAGACGGCTTAGACTCTTTTGAGTAGAGTGGCTGTCTGTCCCATCGCGGCGATCAGATGTGCCCGAACGCTAGTTCGGACGCCCCGGCACTCGGGAGTATCAGGAAACCGATCTAAATTGGCCATGGCGACGGCCACATTGGCGCTTGGCGTTTTATAAACTGGCTGATCCCCGACCATGTCGAAAGCGTCACTGAGATTATGCGGCGGGATTTGACGTTCCTCGTCTGCGTGTCGTCGGGCGCGATCGGCGTTACGCTGCTCGCGGAGCTGCCTCTGCTCGTCTGTTTCTCCATCAACGACTGGCTCGTCGGCGCTGACATTGAAAACGATGTCTCCTCGCCGGGGTGGGAAGACCGGGAAACGAGAGAAGCCCGGAGGATGTGAAGGCAAATCCAGGTCGTAGTCCTCGTCTTCGGAGTTTATGACTTCGGTGGGGACGGAACCAGTGCTCGAATTTGTGCTGGAAGCCTGGTCGTCCCGTAGTTCTCGGATCGTCACCATGTTGACGTAGTGACGAGCAGGTCGACCGTTCCACTTTGGCAGCCAACCCGCCTTGTTGAAAAGGGATAATCTTCCTCCAGGTTAGCCTTGATCTTGACGGATCGTCCTGAGGGAGTTGAGGTTATCGTCAGAGACGTTCCCAGCCGTTCGTGTGTAACGACACGAGTTGGCCGGTGGGATTTGAAAAAATCCGTTGGGGCGGATTGATCAGGCTGGCGCAAGATTCCATCTACTAGTTGGGAAGCTTCAAGTAGCTTGGAATCGGCGCGATCAAGTGCTTGGAGAAGGTCCGAGCAGTCGATCTTCTTCCCCTTGTAGAGCGGGAGCGGTGGTCGGGCGCTCGATGCCGTCATCCGAGTGGTCGGAGTTGACGTGATCCCAGATTGGATCTGGGTTCCTTCCGAAACCGTGGTCATGAGACCACCGCCGCGCGTCATCCATGTGATCTGGCCGACGGTGAACGTGAGGCCTTCAGGCACGGCCGCGGAATCTGGAACTATGACCATCTTGCTCGTCGGAGAAGTTGTACGCACACCCCCTACCTGGCGCACCACTGTCGACGAAAGCTGGTCGGCAGTCTACCTTGAGGTATACCCACGGTAGTAGTTTATTGGTAGACGGTGCGCAAACTACGAACTCGATGGTGATGCAAGACATGGACAAGCTTTTTATCCAGGTTCGGCCGCCGAGTTGGCGTAATACCTACGTCCTGCGTCTGGTTGTATTGATTTATGTTGAGAGAATATTGTGTCTTAGGGGGGTCCCTTGCCCCTCCTTATATAGTCCAGAGGGCAGGGTTACAGATCTGGGAACTAATCCTAGTCGGTTACAATTGCCATAGATAGTTCCATATCAATTCCTATTCTAACCGACTAGAATCCTACTTGATCTCCATGTCATGTTTCCTTGCGCGAAACTCCAAGCTGTCGGATCAAGCCTTCAGCTTATCTCGTAATGGGCCAAGCCTCCTGGCCCAAGTCTAGCCATAAGGGTATAGGGGTTTATACCCCCACACTAACCAAATCTATTGCTACTATCCCTTTAGGCTACAAAGAATGTTTCTAGATGTGAGTGATGTATAGAGAAGACTGCAACCGTAGTCTCGTTCTAACCTTGGTAAGGATGATCTACTATTCTATTGGGGAGGCTCATGAAATCTAGACAACACAAAGGATGTTCGACCCGCACCTATAAACCTACCCGTCCTGCTAACAAGATATGGGATACAAAGGTAACTCCGAAATATCACGTTCCTCGCTACTACCACGGTCCAGCTAGTCAGGGGATATCTATGAGTACCCTAACCTAAACACCACGTTTACGCTAGCAATGATTACTCTAATACTCAACCGGAAGAGGATTAAAGTAAACTCATAAACCAAAGAACAATAAAACAAGAACTTACTAGAATTAGAAGTCGAATTACTGAAGAATCTTAGAAGCAAGCCTTGGGTTAGAAGACTTGATCCCGTAGGTACAACTCGGAGTAGACACCGACAGGCCGGCCTTCCTCCGATCTACACCTCCACTCTATCTCTCTCAATCTAGTAGAAACTAGAAGATCTATTTCTACTTACATTGGTTGCTAAGCCTAAAAAGAAATATTATTTAGAGAAGAGGTTTTCCTTCGAGGGCACCCCTCAATCTCTATGATAACTTCTTGTCTTCTCCAGGGGCCGGGGGGTCTCCTTATATAGTCCTCCTCCTCTATGCGTTTTTGGGTCGGTAGGCGAGGTGGTACTACATTATCTTTGATCCATTAGGTCGGTGGAACATTGTGTGCGAAGAGAGTCCCGAAAGGCATCCAGAGGGGGGTGGGCGCCCAGGTCCTCAGGGCGGGCGCCCTGGGCCTGGCCCCTTTCGGCCTCCGCTTTCTTCATGTGGCTTCTGGAGTCTTCTAGATGGTAGAAAATCGCGCGGTGCGTTGATATCTCTATGTAATCCCGACGTGTGGGCCTTTCTTCCATATTTCCTGATAACCCCCTGCAGAAATAGACAAACACCAAAACTCGTGGAATTCTGTCAAATAAAACCCTAAGTCTGGGTGTTGGTTGCTGTAGGATCTCTGGATGTACAGAAAGTGGCCTAGAGGGGGGGTGAATAGGCCTGTTCAAACTTTTTCAGCAAAGTTTATCAGTCACACAGGCAAGGGCGGCAGTGAGGCCCTCCCAGGGCGGCACTGACGGCCTCAACAGAAAAACAGACAGAAGCTTAATTGAATTAATTCAAAGTTTACCCAAGGAAATTTAGATCGACTAAATTTCCAAGCTTCCTGCAAGATGTTAGAGCACAGGTATGTGGCTAGAATGTGCTGGAGCCTCCCCACCAAGTAGATCGGCCTCAAATCCTAACACAAACTCATACACAAGTGAAAGCACACAAGACACACGATTTTTACCGTGGTTCAGCTGTTGCCACAACAAGGCTTGGCCTACTCCACGTTGTTGAGGTGCCCACACTAGGACCGGCTTAGCCACACAGGCTTACCTTCTCCTCGTTCTCAAAGCAAGGATTTTACCCCTTGCAAAGAGTGAAGAATGTATTAGCTGCAAGGGTAACCTTACAAACCTTCCCTTGGCTGCCACACAAGTTGGCAAGCTCTAGGGCGACGCCTAGCCGGCTAGGAGCAAGCTCCAAGAGTAACAAACTCAAGGCTGCCGGCCAAACGTGAACCAAAAGCTCTTTTTGACACTGGGAATCAATGGATCTGCTCTCCAATCGAAGTTTGCTGCCTTTTCCCTCAAGTTTTGATGGTTGGAATCAAGGATTGGCTTGGGGGCTTGAGGAGCAACAATGGAGGGAGAGAGAAGTGAGCTCTGGTCTGTTTGCAACGGTTGGGAGCGAGGAAGAAGAGCAGGTTACCGTTTGAGACGGTCTGGAAGGGTATTTATACCCAGCTCTCCAACTGTCACAGGGTAGGGCGGCAGTGCCGCCCTTAGAGGGCGGCAGTGCCGCCCTTGCCTGAACCAGCCTGAAAACACCAAAGTGTAGAGAGAAAGATATGCTGGCTAGGCTTGGGTTTGAGGATGTTGATGAGCTTTTGAGCCTTTGGTTCACAATTTGATCCACAACCTTGGAGTCCCTCTTTATAGTACGGCTTTTCTTATACTCAAATTCAAACCGAAAATGAATTAAACTTCCTTTGGAGCTAGGAAAGCCATCCTTTAGAAATGGGGGATCCTCCATGGTATTCAACACCCTCTTTGCTATATTCCCTGCTTGTCATCTCAGCAAAACTCATTAGTTCCCTAATTCGGTGGTCATCAACGCCAAAACCCACAATAGGCTTGATTGCACTTACAATCTCCCCCTTTTTGGTGATTGATGACAACCAAATTAGAGCTTACAAAAGATAATAATCATAACTGAGATTTAAATGGTCATGGGCATAGGAGCTCCCCCTAAATGTATGATTGGAGTTTTGAATACCCAAACTTGACATGAAATTCAAGCTTCATACATTTAGCAAGTGATGGAGGACCTCCCCCTATGTCCATGACCTCTGTGGGGTGCAACAAACTGTGTCACAAGATAACCGTGTATGCATATGACAGTTTATACAAGCAGGACAGCATGCTGCTGTAGTAGGGGGCCTCACTGCCGCCCTGGTAGGGCGCCACTGCCGCCCTTGCTACACCAGCAAGCTGACAGAAATTTCAAAAAGCATTACACCACACAAACAGGTTAACCAACAGAATTTAAACTAAAAATTAAGCCTGGCAAGCAGTTCACAAGTACATGTTCACATCCGAAGCAAATAGAGATAAGTAAATAGCATTATTACAACTTAAAAATAGTTTTTGAAGAAGCACTCATGCTCACAAACTAACAACTAACACTCTCATCGGATCTGAACATGAAGATTTGCAGCTGCAGTAACGAAGTCCAGTCGAAAAGAATTGACCCCTCTAATTTCTCTAATTTTCTCCCCCTTTGGCATCAAGTACCAAAAAGAGAAAAGAAGAGAGAAAGAAGGGAGAACAACTCACTCATCATCGTCATCATCGTCACTGGAAACCACAGCACGACCAGCCCTATGAGTAGTAGCTGTGAAGCGAGAGGCACGCGTGGAACGTCGAGGAGCAGCCGCTGAAGTGCTAGCCCGCCGCTGTCTAGCATCATCCCTGAACTGCCGATAGACACTGCCTAGTGTCTCCTGAAGATCTGGATCATCATCATATCCCTGGTGCTCATCATAGCTGCCATGATCTTCACCAGACTCCGTGTCAGACAGGTGAGGAAGATCTGGAAACTGAGGAGGTGGAGCCACGGGTGGAAGAGGAGGTAGACCCTGAACCTCTCTAGCTGCATTTATTGCATGCCTGCTCTCCATCCTGTCATTATACTGATTTTGTGCCATGTAAGAGCAAGTGCCAAAAATAGCCTTCACCCATTCTGCCAACTTCTGAAAGCGCTTCTTCTTCCTTCCATCTCTCCTCTGTGGCACACTGTGGCCTCCCTCACTATGGTATGAGCTCTCTACTGCAGGAGGTGGGGCTGTTTTACCACCTTTGGTTTTCTTGATGTTATACACCGTGTGGCTACAATCCTTAGGATATCTAACTCCAGTCACTCTCTCAATCATAAACATCAGATAAGGAGCATAAGGAAGTGACCTCCTCCCATCATCCATAGCATATGCCAGCTCTACCCATATGAACCTTGGAATATTAAATTTATCCCCTTCTGGAAATCTGGACAGCACATTAGTAATATGACCATTGAGATCAGTGGCATTGTCTTTTGGGTTGAGTGTCATTTTGATAAGGTTGTTCATCACATAATAGAAACTCTTCAACCCAGTCCTCCTGTTGTTCACTTGGGTTGGATCCTCCCACATAAAACTCACCTCATGTGGCTCAAACCTTCTCTCATTGTGAATTCGAGAGTAGGTTCTATGGTCATTTCCAAAACCCAATATCCTGCAGAAGGTAATGAAATCAATCCTATAATGTGTACCATCTGTCATCCAATGAACCTCATCATTGTCTCTGTTCCAGAAGTAGGTAGCATGAAATTGAGCAAGTATCTCTCTATTCCAGTCATATTTAAAGGACATGAGAGTGGACAGCTCAAACTTATCACATACTTTAATTGCAGCATCAAAGTCAGGCTCCTCTTTTGCTTGCATAGCATCAAAATCAATGAAATGCATCTCACAAATCTTTCCCTTTCTAGCTGGTAGAATAGCAGTGGCATAGAAATTTGAATGAAAAACATTCCAGAAACGATAATCAACACCACTTATCTTGCTGTGAGCATAGGGATCCATCTCTCTAGCTTCCTCCACAGCTTTCCAGCTTGCTGCATAATTGATTAAGGGATGATCCACTGTGTCATTTGGTGCCTTGAGTTCAAACTCATCAGTGTTGTCCCTCATATAGCTGTCATCAAACTCTATAATGTGCAAGGGAGTGCTAGGACAGCCTATGGGAGAGATCGTGAAACCAGCCTGCTGCAACATTTCTTCTTGCTGAATATACTGCTGCCTTGCTGCTCTATCATCTCCAAAGAATACTCCAGAGCTGCTGCCTCTGCCCCTGCCTCTGCGAACTTGTTGCTTGGTGGTTATTTTCCTCTTTCCTCGGTCCATCTATGCCAAAATTGAGCCAAATCAGGAACTGTACATCTGGCATATAGTGGAACATATGTAGAGTCAATTGATCAAGTGAGATGTGTAGAATATGGACTGTGGGAACTCTCCCTAACCAAGCTGGTCAGGTGAGGGCGGCACTGCCGTCCTCTGAGGGCGGCACTGCCGCCCTGCAGAGTTTCTGCAGTCCCTACTCTACACTTCATCTCTTATTCAACTTACACACATATGCACCACTGTCCATCATACAATCTCTAATGCAGTTCATATGCCGATTAAGTCTAGATGAGCATGAGCTTTAAGAGGATGAACAAACGAATTAGGATAGATTTAATCTATGAACTTTAATCGATTCACTTTCCCTTCAATGCATTGAAACTGCAGAGAAGCAGTTGCCAAGGCCGGCACTGCCGACCTTAAACTCCGGCACTGCCGGAGGGCATCTTTCAATACGTCGAGAGAAATCAAATCCATTCAAATCCATCCACTAAACCTCTTCCTAGTTCATCATCCATCCCCTAGAAACTAAAACTTTTGCCCAAAAATAGACATTGCATAGATCGGGATAGGTTAGGGTTTCACCTTGCTTTTCTTCCTTGGATTGAGGGGATGAGAGAAGAATGCCCCTCCTTGGAGAGGGAGCAGCACACCCAATGCACCACTGGAGAAGACCAAGAAGGCCTTCCCCTTTCTCCTTCCTCACGGCAGAGAGATGGCCGAAGGGGAGAAGTTCCTGGAGCCTTGCGTGAGGGAGAGAGAGAGAGAGAGAGAGAGGCGGCGCAATGAGAAAGAGAGAGGAGAGAGATCACGGGCACGACTAGAGAAGAAAAGAAAAAGGGGGCCCGTGAGATCCAGTCCAG
Organism: Sorghum bicolor; assembly: GCF_000003195.3. Taxonomy (NCBI): domain Eukaryota; kingdom Viridiplantae; phylum Streptophyta; class Magnoliopsida; order Poales; family Poaceae; genus Sorghum; species Sorghum bicolor. The sequence goes on along the minus strand of NC_012879.2, from coordinate 9,911,427 downwards.
GGCGATTTTGCCTGAACCGCTTAGGGCGGCACTGCCGCCCTCTAAGGGCGTCACTGCCGCCCTCCTTGACAGCAGAGGGATTTAAGAGAAAATAACTTTTCTCTATTGCATTAGATATGAACACATACAACCCAAACACCATGACTAGATACAAGGAAACAATCAAACTATAGTCATGATATTTGAGACAAATTTTAAGAGTTTTTGAAAGACATAATTAAATCTTTTCAAGTATTTTCTCCTATGCATACTAGTTTTTCAAACAAGGTGTGTGCTGGAGTTCAAACCACGTTACGAGAATCCAAGATATTCAGTTCACTACGCAAAGCACAAAACCTTGTCTCGTCTAGAGGCTTAGTGAAGATATCGGCTAGTTGCTTTTCGGTGCTCACATGGCGAATTTCGATATCTCCTTTGGCTTCGTGGTCTCTCAAGAAGTGATGTCGGACGTCTATGTGCTTGGTTCTTGAGTGACTTACAGGGTTGTTTGCAAGTTTTATGGCACTTTCATTGTCACACAAAAGTGGGATTTTGGTGAATTGACATCCGAAATCACGAAGGGTTTGCCTCATCCAAAGTAATTGAGCACAGCATGCACCGGCTGCAATATACTCGGCCTCAGCTGTGGAAAGGGCTACACAATTTTGCTTTTTAGAACTCCAAGACACTAAGGACCGTCCAAGGAATTGACATGTCCCCGAAGTGCTTTTTCTATCTACTTTGCAACCGGCATAATCAGAATCTGAATAGCCAAGTAGATTGAACTTGGAGCCCTTAGGATACCACAAGCCAAGGTTAGGAGTGTGTACTAAATATCTCAAGATTCTCTTAACAGCCACTAAGTGACATTCTTTCGGATTAGCTTGAAATCTAGCACACATGCACACACTAAGCATAATATCAGGCCTAGATGCGCACAGATAAAGTAAAGAGCCGATCATGGAGCGGTATACCTTGATGTCCACGGCCTTCCCTTTATCATCAAGATCAAGATGTCCATTAGTTGGCATGGGAGTATTGATAGGCTTCGCTTTCTCCATGTCAAACTTCTTCAGCATATCAAGGGTGTACTTGATTTGACTTATGAAAGTCCCTTCCTTCAATTGCTTGATTTGAAACCCGAGGAAGTACTTCAGCTCACCCATCATGGACATCTCAAATCTCTTTGTCATGATCCTACTAAATTCCTCGCAAAACACTTGATTAGTACTACCAAATATTATGTCATCGACATATATTTGGCACACAAATATATCATTACCAATTTTACGAGTGAAGAGAGTAGAATCAGCTTTGCCTATTTCAAAGCCTTTCTTGAGCAAGAAATCCTTAAGGCATTCATACCATGCTCTTGGTGCTTGCTTAAGCCCATAGAGCGCCTTTTGGAGTTTATAGACATGGTTTGGAAACTTGGGATCTTCAAAACCTGGTGGCTGCTCAACATACACCAACTCTTGTATAGGGCCGTTGAGGAATGCACTCTTGACATCCATTTGGAACAACTTGAAGTCGTGATGAGCAGCAAAGGCTAAAAGCATTCGAATTGCTTCAAGCCTTGCCACCGGTGCAAAGGTCTCCTCGAAGTCCAAGCCCTCTACTTGAGTGTAACCTTGAGCCACCAGTCTTGCCTTGTTCCTTGTCACCACGCCATTCTCATCTTGCTTGTTGCGAAAGACCCATTTGGTGCCAATCACATTGGTATTTGGCCTTTCAACGAGAGTCCACACTTGGTTTCTCTCGAAGTTGTTGAGCTCTTCTTGCATGGCCAAGACCCAGTCCTCATCCGCCAACGCCTTCTCTACCTTATCTGGTTCAATGGAAGACACAAAAGAGAAATGTTGACAGAAACTTGCTAAATGTGAACGTGTCAACACTCCCTTTCGAAGACTTCCAAGGATGTTGTCGGCAGGATGATCTCTTTGAATTGTTTGGCGTAGTCTTGGATGCTCAACACCGTCTTGTTCTTCATCTAACTCTTCATCAGCTTCAAGCTCAAAAACTGGTGCAAGATCCAGCCCTTGAGGTGTTGAGGAAGTTGCTGCTGCTGAGGGAGGGGCGGCACTGCCGCCCTGGACAGCCTCACTGCCGCCCTGTTGCTGAGCAGCAGGTGTGGCTGACACATTTGCATCGAGTGCATCAGCGGAAGACTTGTCAGCAGCATCTTGGGGATCCTCCTGAGCAGTGGCTTTTTCTTCTTGTGGCCTTATGTCACCAAGAGCCAATTGCTTGATTGCCTCACATGGTGGATCCTCCTTTCCTGCAACACTTTCATCAATATGCTCTACTTGAGAGCCGTTAGACTCATCAAATGAGACATCTACTGCAACTTCAACTCTACCAGAGGTTTTGTTGTAGATGCGGTAGGCATGCTCATTTGATCCATAACCAAGAAGAATGCCTTCATCAACTTTAGGTGCAAACTTAGAGGTTTTGGGCCTTTTATTGAGTATGAAACACTTGCACCCAAACACTCTAAAGTATGACACCTTTGGTTTGTTACCGGTTAGCAGCTCATATGAAGTCTTCTTGAGTTTCTTGTGTAGATAGAGGCGGTTGATTGCATGGCAAGCGGTGTTGATTGCTTCGCATCAAAATAGGTCCGAAGTCTTATACTCATCAAGCATTGTTCTTGCCATATCAATGAGTGTTCTATTCTTCCTCTCTACCACGCCATTTTGCTGCGGGGTGTATGGAGTTGAAAACTCATGCTTGATGCCTTCATCATCAAGAAATTCTTCAACTTGGGTGTTTTTGAACTCGCTGCCATTATCACTTCTTATTTTCTTGATGGGCAGCCCAAACTCTCTTTGTGCTCTTCTCACAAAGATCTTTACTTTCTCTTGTACCTGAGATTTCTCAAAGACAAAGAATACCCAAGTGAAGCGAGAATAGTCATCAACAATAACTAATCCATATTTGTTACCCCCGATGCTTAGGTAGGCGACCGGTCCAAAGAGGTCCATATGTATCAACTCCAATGGTTGAGTGGTCGTCATGATACTCTTTGGTGGGTGTGGTACACCTACTTGTTTCCCGGCTTGGCAAGCACCACATATCCTGTCTTTCTCAAATTCAACATTTGTTAGTCCAATGATGTGGTTGTCCTTTTGGAGTTTGGCCAAGTTCCTCATGCCAACATGTGCTAGACGGCGATGCCATAACCAGCCCATGCTAGATTTTGCCATTAAACAAGTCTCAAGCTTGGCCTTACCTTTGTTGAAATCAACTAGGTAAAGCTTGCCCTTCAAGCGACCCGTAAAGACAATAGAGGAATCCTCCCTCTTAAAGACTTCCACACCTTTCTCCGTAAAGAGACAATTGTAACCAGCCTCACACAATTGTGAAACTGATAACAAGTTGTATCCCAACGGATCCACATGCAAGACATTTGAAATGGAAGAATTTGTTGTGATAGCAACCTTACCAAGACCGACAATTTCCCCCTTGGAGTTATCACCAAATATGATAGATTCTTTTGAATTTGTAGTTGGGGAATACGTTGAGAACATACTCTTCTCTCCGGTCATATGATTTGTACAGCCGCTGTCAAGCACCCAACTTGACCCACCGGAGGAGTATGCCTGCAAAACAAGTTTAGTTCCTTGGTTTAGGTCCCCAATTTTTCTTGGGGCCTTGCATGTTAGTCACAAAAATTTTAGGAACCCAAATGGAAGTGTTAAGATACACATTTCTGCCCTTGCCAACATATTTGGCAATCACTTCCCCTTTGCTGTTATTTTTCAACACAAAGGAAGTATTCACAATTGGGCTTTGTGTCTTTGCCTTTGGTTGATAGAAACTTTTCTTTGGAGTCCCCCTGTTCTGCTTTCTGGGTTGCTGGAACTCCCCCTGAGGCTGGCATACCTTCTTTTGTGCTTTCACAAGCTCAGGTTTGAGGTTGGTAGCCTTCCCTTGTCTGGGGAGGACGGCACTGCCGCCCTTCAGGGCCTCACTGCCGCCCTTGGCTGGACAGTGGGCTCGGGACAGCTTTTGTGCCCCCTTCTGTGCAGGCTGCTCTACACCAACCTTGCCTTTGCTCGTGAATTTGACACACTCAATGCCATTTACCAGGTCTCTTCCATTGGTCTTTCCTCCTTTTGTGTGGCCAAGTCCATCCTTGACTTTGGGATTTCTCCCTTCCTTGTAGTTTGGCCTATTTTGCTGAACTTCTTTACCTTGTGGTTTGTTCTCACACTTGGTGTTCAACAGATGTGTGAGCCTCGTGATCTCCTTTTTCATAGCCTCCATGTTTGCAAGATTTGTGGAATACATGTTTAGGTCAAGATTATTGCATTTTCCACAACCTTCACTAATGGAGGGAGTACTAGTCTCATTTGACTTAGAGGACTGTGAGGTACTCTCCCAAAGAAGATTGTATTGCTGCTCAAGACCTTTATGCTTTTCATCTAAGCCATAATACTTTTGCTTGAGTGCATCTACTTCCTTCTTTGTGAGAGTGTGGCTTTCTTTTTCTTTCTTTAAACTTTTCTTTAGGACAGCCACCTCACTCTCCAATGAGTCAATTTCTTTAATTTGAGCTAGATTTTTCTTAGCTTGCTCCTTGATGTCATCATTTCTTAAATCAATTTCATTATTGAGATCTAGTACTTCCTTCATTAGCCTAGAGATGTAGACTTTAGTTTTATGATCACACTTTTTGGTCATTTCATTAAATTCATCATCACTAGAGTCATCATCACTAGAGGAGTCACTTAGTTCACTACTAGAGATTTCTTTGGGGATTGGAGAAGATTTGGATTTGGTTTGTACCTTCCCACCCTTTGCCATAAGACAAATGTGGGAGCTGCCATCTTGCTCATCATCGGTCATGTTGTCGAAGAGCCTTGGTGAAGATGTTGATTTGAGGACAGCCATGGTAGCCACCTTCTCATCTCCACTTGAGGTCTCTTGAGTTGAGTCCCATTCATGCCCGATGTGTGCTTCTCCAACCCTCTTGTAATTTCTCTTGTTGTCATGCCTTTGTTCCTTCTTTTTCTTTGCCTCTGGACATTCTGCAACAAGATGCTCGGTGCTGCCACAGTTAAAGCACAATCTCTTCTTCTTGTTTTGGAACTTCCTTGGAGTGAACTTGAATCCATGTTGTTTCAGCCCCCGTCTATGCTTGCTTATGAAGAGGGCAATATCATCTATCTTCTCATAATCACCATCATCACCATCACTATCACTAGAGGATGAAGATGGATCACATTCTTGAACTTGCTTTGCTTTCTTGGGCTGACTTGTTGATACTTGCTTGCTGCTCTTGGATTTACTGCAGCCACCTTGCTTGTTTGATTGCTTTGCCTTGAGTGCTATATCATTGACCTTCATGCCTTCTAACTTGGCTTGCAGCTCGCCAAGCTTTCTTCTCTCATTAGCCTCTTCTCTTTGCATGTCAAATGTCAACAATCTTCCAAGCACATCACTTGGGTGAAGTGTTCGAAATTCTTCTTGTCTCTAATGAGAGTGACCACGGTCTCATTCCTTGGTGAGTATGCTTCCAACATTACTTTCACAACTCTATGGTCATCAAGGTCACCACCATAGCCTCTAATTTTTCCAACTAGCACCATCAACCTATCAAACATTTCTTGTGGCCCTTCATCACCAATAATCACAAACCTATTGAGCTTGGCCATCATCAAATCAATTTTGGCCTTCCTCACTTTGTCAACACCTTCATGAGCTAAAACCAAAGTATCCCAAATCTGCTTGGCCACATTCACGTTCATCACTCGATTGTACTCATTTCCATTGAGAGCACTAAGGAGAATGCTTGTGGCTTGATTATTGAAGTGGACAGCAATCATTTCTTCATTTGTTGGATTCTCTGGATCTGCAGGTTCCTGAAATCCATCACAAACAACATCCCAAAGACCGGGGTGAAGAGCTCCAAGATAGCGACTCATCAAATGCTTCCACTTGGCAAAGTCGGTCCCATCGAAATGGGGCAACTTGCCAGCGGGCACGTTGACAAGACACTTCTTGTCTCGGTTAGACAAATAAGAATAGTTAAAGGATACAGCGGAGTATTTCCTTTTGTTGCTGTTGTCCTCCTTTGTTGATTTGCCCTTCTTGTCCTTCTTGGAGCGGTTATATGATTCATCATCATCACCATCATCCGTACTAGATGATAGCTCACTTGATGATGCATCATACACCTCCTTTTCTTTCTTCTTCTCTTCTTCTTTCTTTGCTGCCCTTCTTTTGGCTCGCTCTTCTCGTTTGGCTTTTCTTTCTTCTTTTCTCTTTTTCTTGGCAGCTAGCTTTTCATCTTCTTTTCTTTTTGCTTTAGCTTCTCTTCTTGCTTGCCTTCTTTGCCTTCTCTCGGGGTCGGTAGTCATACCACCATCAGGCTTGAGGGTGGAGTTGCTGGCTGTTGAGACTGATAGCTCACTGCTATCACTCTCAACCAGCACATCCTCAGCTTGTGCAGCTGGAATGGACTTATCCTTTGCCCCCGAGCTTCCCGCAACTTCCATACTTCACGCGGTGAAGCGTATACGAAGCAACTCGGCTCTGATACCACTTGTAGGATCTCTGGATGTACAGAAAGTGGCCTAGAGGGGGGGTGAATAGGCCTGTTCAAACTTTTTCAGCAAAGTTTATCAGTCACACAGGCAAGGGCGGCAGTGAGGCCCTCCCAGGGCGGCACTGACGGCCTCAACAGAAAAACAGACAGAAGCTTAATTGAATTAATTCAAAGTTTACCCAAGGAAATTTAGATCGACTAAATTTCCAAGCTTCCTGCAAGATGTTAGAGCACAGGTATGTGGCTAGAATGTGCTGGAGCCTCCCCACCAAGTAGATCGGCCTCAAATCCTAACACAAACTCATACACAAGTGAAAGCACACAAGACACACGATTTTTACCGTGGTTCAGCTGTTGCCACAACAAGGCTTGGCCTACTCCACGTTGTTGAGGTGCCCACACTAGGACCGGCTTAGCCACACAGGCTTACCTTCTCCTCGTTCTCAAAGCAAGGATTTTACCCCTTGCAAAGAGTGAAGAATGTATTAGCTGCAAGGGTAACCTTACAAACCTTCCCTTGGCTGCCACACAAGTTGGCAAGCTCTAGGGCGACGCCTAGCCGGCTAGGAGCAAGCTCCAAGAGTAACAAACTCAAGGCTGCCGGCCAAACGTGAACCAAAAGCTCTTTTTGACACTGGGAATCAATGGATCTGCTCTCCAATCGAAGTTTGCTGCCTTTTCCCTCAAGTTTTGATGGTTGGAATCAAGGATTGGCTTGGGGGCTTGAGGAGCAACAATGGAGGGAGAGAGAAGTGAGCTCTGGTCTGTTTGCAACGGTTGGGAGCGAGGAAGAAGAGCAGGTTACCGTTTGAGACGGTCTGGAAGGGTATTTATACCCAGCTCTCCAACTGTCACAGGGTAGGGCGGCAGTGCCGCCCTTAGAGGGCGGCAGTGCCGCCCTTGCCTGAACCAGCCTGAAAACACCAAAGTGTAGAGAGAAAGATATGCTGGCTAGGCTTGGGTTTGAGGATGTTGATGAGCTTTTGAGCCTTTGGTTCACAATTTGATCCACAACCTTGGAGTCCCTCTTTATAGTACGGCTTTTCTTATACTCAAATTCAAACCGAAAATGAATTAAACTTCCTTTGGAGCTAGGAAAGCCATCCTTTAGAAATGGGGGATCCTCCATGGTATTCAACACCCTCTTTGCTATATTCCCTGCTTGTCATCTCAGCAAAACTCATTAGTTCCCTAATTCGGTGGTCATCAACGCCAAAACCCACAATAGGCTTGATTGCACTTACAGTTGCATTTGGATCCTTTTATTTATTTATTTGATGATTATATTTGGTACTTAAGGACCGTCAACAATAACCTTACTTTCATCCTGCATAAAAAAACAGTTCAACATGAGCTCAGCATTGAAAAAAACAGTACAGGATCATATCACGGATAAGTAGTTAAATTCTTAAGACAGATAAGTAAGGAAAAATCATAGAAACCTGATATCAAACTCCAGAATTATTTTGTGTGGGACCAAATTTATTCCAAATGTGTTCCACCAAATCTTTTTTAAGTCGACGATGGGCCGATCGATCTCGAATAGAAACATATTTTTCTAAAACTCTCTCTAGTGGGACGTTTTGATCACGAGAGAACTCCGAATCTTGAACGGTTGATGAACTAGGAGGCACATTTAGCTCCAGATCTTCTTGAATAATGCTGGATTCCTTCTCATCTTCCACTATCATATTGTGAAGTATGATGCAAGCTAGCACAACATCACGGAGTACATTTCGGTCATATAGACGAGCTGGTCGTTTTAAGATACAAAATCGACGCTCCAATACACCAAAGGCTCTCTCGATATCCTTTCTTGCCCCTTCTTGTTCGTCTGCATACAACTTCTCCTTCTCAGTGATAGGTAGTCGTATTGACTTAACAAAAACTGCCCATTCAAGGTATATTCCATCAGCAAGAAAATATCCAGTGTTGTGTACATTCCCATTTACCATGTACTGTACTCTAGGAGCTTGTCCTTTAAGCTCATTGAGAAATACAGTTGATTGGTTCAGTACATTGATATCATTGTTGGAACCCGCTGCTCCGAAGAACGCATGCCAAATCCACAGATCATGTGATGCAACAGCCTCAAGAATCAGTGTTGGCACTTTCTGATCACCACGAGTGAACTGTCCCTTCCATGCAACGGGGCATCTTTCCCATTGCCAGTGCATGCAGTCAATGCTGCCAAACATACCAGGAAAACCTCGTCTCTCACCAAGTTGGAGTAGACGTTCAATATCTTCTGTAGTGGGGCGCCTCAGATATCTCTCAGCAAACACCTCTTGAACACCTATGACAAATTTCTTCATTGCTTCCATTGCAGTAGTCTCCCCTATCTTTAGATACTCATCTAGTTCATCTGCACCACTACCAGTAGCCAATTGTCGAATAGCAGCAGTACACTTTTGCAGTGGACTGAGCCCTTGTCGATTAGCGGCATCCACCCTTTCAATAAAATACTCAGACCATTGGCCTAATGCCTCAACAATGCGAAGAAAAAGTGGCCTAGACATACGAAATCTTCGGCAAAAAATTCTGGAAGGATAAAGAGGATTTTCTGAGAAATAATCATTCACTAATTGTTGATGTGCTTCCTCTCGTGGCCTCTTGATGTGCTTCCTCAGATGGTAACGATGATCTGAAGCCTCTTTCTGAAGTGCTTCGATGGAGGACTGCACTAGCACTGTGGCTTCACTGAGAAGATCATCTATGATCTGATCCTCAGCTAGGAACTCATCCAACAAGTTCACAGGGTTGCCATTTTCGTCTGACATCTTTGCATAGAAATAGGAGACCTATACCTGTGCATATAGAAATAGGAGACCTACAGGAAGACAGGAAGGGAGAAGACCTTCGTGTGTGTATATAGAATGAGATCAGGAAGAAAGAATGAGGAAGAAAGGAGACCTACAGCTACGCATATATAGATGCACACACCTATGTATTTCACACAGCCAACTGCATTCACACATAGTGCTGCATTCACACATAGTGCTGCATTCACACATAGGCTACATTCACACATAGGCTGCATTCATACAATATAGCAAAGCACAACATAATTTAAGTTTGAAGTAGGAGGCATTCAAAATTAAATCTCTTTGTTGGGCTAGATTTTCTTATATTCAATAGGTACACTGCATGAAAGAAAACAGGGAATGATATTGTGACTGACCTTAATTACCAAACAATTTGTCCTCCATCCTACGTATTGCCTTGTCTCGATTAGCTCTTTGATCTTCAGACATTTGACTGATATCTTGATTAAGTAGGAAATTGTAGACTTCGAACATCTTTGCCTCTTTTTGCTCAGCTGTGGCCTTCAGATTTGTATTTGCTATCTGAATCTGTGCATCTGTCACCTTTTCACGCTCCGCCTTCCGATCTCCTGCACATTGATAATTTTCTCAATATTGTCCCAAGGATAACTATTCCATCCACAATATTGTCCTTCTTGCGCTTTCCATTGCGCTCTGCCTTTGCTACTTCTCTACCAATGGGACGCACTTGTTCTGGTGGAATATCATCCAATTCAGTCTTGTCTTTGTCCTTCTCAAAGAGTGCACACCATTTGGGCTCTTTTCTTAGTATCTTCCACCAATGCACCAATGCAAAAGGCTTACCAAACCTGCTTACATACATCTCTTGTGCCTCTTTATCCAGCATGTCGTCAGAATATCCGCTTGTATTCACTTGAGTTGCCTTAGTCCAGCAGTCATTGAATTCTCCAATCGATGACTTGAGGCGTGACCAGTGAACCTTCAATTGGTTGATTTCCCTTATGCGCTTCTCATTCCCTTTTCTGTTGAACTCATCAGTAACCTCCTTCCAAAAGGTATCACCTTTCTTGTCATTGCCGTGAATTGGATCTTTAGAAGCATTCAACCAAGCACTAGCCAATCTCTCTTCCTCTTCATGAGTCCAATATCTCATGTTTCTTTTCTTAGCTGCCGAACTTGCATCATTGTTTTCATCTTCACCAACATCAATATCAACTATATTGTTAGTTGAATTGCCTTGTTGCATGACTTGGGGTGGTGGTGTTCCATAGGCCCTTGATGGGGGTGGGGATATGGGGTTGAAGTTCATAGTCTGGCCAACCAAGTGAAAGTTTGCACTTTGTTGCTGTGCCTGCGGCGAACAATTTTGCTGAATCAAATTTACAAACCCTTCAGGAGGAAACACCCTGCAATTTTCAAGCAACCAAGTTAAACAAGCTCGGATAGAAAAACTCAGATCATAGATAAAAAACAGTAGATAACTCAGATCATAACTAAAAAAACTCAGATCATAAAAAACACCCTGCTGTGTTCCAAAGTATTCCAAATTACTGAAATGAGGAGACTAAATTACCATGATATAGTTACTATAATTTAGCATCACGACGTTCTGAGGAACTGAGTTACTATATAATAGTTACTGGAACCTTTTCTGAGGGAACAATAGTTACTGGAATCTTAGTTGCTTGAGATGGTAACTAGGATAAAGTTACTATAATTTGGCATCACGGCGTTCTGAGGAACTTTTACAATAATAATGACTAGATGAATTATCATCAAATAGTTAGGAGAAAATCAAATAGCATCACATTGTCACAGTTCAAACCGAAGCAAATTTAACTCTGATCATATTGACTCGAATTGCAGAGACATTCAACTATCTGTACAAATCGATGAGCAAATTTACAAATTTTTTTAGATTACAATTTCGACAAACATTGAATCCCACAGCAGAAATGACTCAGAATCATAGATAAAAAAAATCAGTAGATAACTCAGAATATTTCATCAAATTCACTGAAAAATTGACTCATAGATTTCATCTATAGTTCCTAGGAATAAGTATAGATAATTGACATAGTAACTGAGTTTATACCATGAACATGACTGACCATACAACCTGACTGATCATACAACATGACTGATCTACTAACTAACTGTACTAGGAGAGCAAATTTAAGTGTCCAGGAACTAATACTCATGCATATATGGTACTATGAGTAAATTGTGAAATAAAAAATAAATACCATGAATTTGTCCCATGTTGGTTTCCATGAAAAAAGCAAAATTTGGGGGAACTGCACCCCATCCTGCTCTGTGGCTGTGCTGCGGTGGTGGCGGCATGGTTGACGATGGTGCAGACAGGGAGGAGAAGATGGATTCGGCGCAGCGGGACTGGGATTCAACTCAGCAGGGGCGGACATGGGCGGCTGGGGCGGCTGAACTGGAGGCAGAGCAAGCGCCGACGGCCTCTTTAGCCCCAGCTGCCTGCCCCCACGAACCTTCCCTCCTCTGCCTTGCGGATCCATGGACAGCGGCGGCCGCGTTCACGGGGCCGCACTCACGGTACCGCTCCTCCTCGACAGCGGCGGCCGCGGTCGACGCCCGCGTTCACGGGGCCGCGGCGCCCGCGCCCGCCTCTGCCTCCGACCTGCGCGCCTGCCTCCGCCTCTGGCTCGGACCTGCGCGCCCGCGCCTCGACAAAGATGCGGCTGGGGAAGCGGTGGTCAAGCCGTGAATCGACTGCCCGCGCCCGCCTCCGCCTCCGGCTCCGACCTGCGCGCCCGCATCCGCCTCCGACCTGCGCGCCCGCCTCCGATCTGGCGCCGTAACCCTAGCTCGCGGGCGGTGCACGGGAGAAGGAAGGGGATAAGGAATGGAGAGCTGATGGTGGCGGGAGTGAAGGATTGGGGAGAAGGAAGCGGGAGGAAGGGGCGGGAAGAAGGCCGGGAGGATCGCGCGCGCGCGAACGGAGAGCTCGCGGTGCCGGCGGTTTCCTCTGCGCACGGGATCGAGAATGAAACGAAAACCCCTCTCAATGACGTTTCACCGCGTTACCGAGGTCTGGGAAACGACGCTGAGTCGTTCCACCATGGTGAAACGATTTTCATCTCTTTCCTCCCCATTTCATGCAAAGATTTCCTTTTGGCTGATGTGTCATCTCATTAAATGTGCATGACACTCAATTGAAACCCCCATTAAGATTGGCCTAAGTAATATTCCCTTAATCCTAAATTATAAGTCATTTTAAAAATTTTAAAGAGTTAAAACATCTCAAATTTCATCAAAGATCATTAGATTATTTATTAATTATATTTTTAGTGTACCTATGTTCATTTTGACTAAGGCCCTGTTTAGTTCTCTACCAAAAATTTTTCATCCATCCCATCGAATCTTTAGACACATGCATGAAACATTAAATGTAGATAAAAAAATTAACTAATTACACGGTTTGGTTGAAAATCGCGAAATGAATCTTTTAAGCCTGGTTATTACCCTTAAGTGCTACAGTAACCCACATGTGCTAATGGCAGATTAATTATGCTTAATAGATTTGTCTTGTAGTTTCCTGACGAGCTATGTAATTTGTTTTTTTATTAGTTTTTAAAAACCTCTCTCGACATCTTCCCGACACATCCGATGTGACACCCAAAAAAATTTTCATCTCCAATCTAAACAGGGCCTAAACAAGGCCAAAGTCAGCGTCCTCCCTCCCACGCAGCACCAACCGAGGTTCTCGACTCTTGAGCAATCCGCCAGCCATGGCATCCCCCACTCCTCCGGCGTCCCAGTCAGACCGCGCCGCGCTCCTCAAGGCCTTCGACGAGGCGCGCACGGGTGTCCGCGGCCTCGTGGAGTCCGGCGTCTCCTCAGTCCCCGCGCTCTTCATCCATCCGGACCCCTACGCCTCCGCGCCCCTTGCGCCGCCGGGCGCCTCCATCCCCGTCGTCGACCTCTCCCTCCCCGCGCCCCTCGCCGCGGCGGCCGCCGCCGAGGCCGCCCGCAGCTGGGGCTTCTTCCACCTCGTCAACCACCACCAGGCCCTCGGCGTCCCCGAGGACTACCCCGCGCGGGCGCTCGCCGCCGTGCGCGCCTTCAACGAGCTCCCGGCCGCCGAGCGCGCCGCGCACTACGGCCGCGCCATGCCCGGTGGGGTCTCCTACTCTTCCAACGTCGACCTGTACCGGTCCCCCGCCGCGAGCTGGCGTGACACCATCCAGATCGCGCTCGGGCCCAATCGGCCCGACCCGGCGCGCATCCCGGCAGTCTGCCGCGACGAGGTCCTCGAGTGGGACGCGCACGCCACCGCCGTCGGCTGCGCCGTGCTAGGGCTCCTTTCGGAGGGGCTCGAGCTCGGATCCTCGAGGCTGGAGGCGGCTTCCTGCCTCGAGGGCAAGGTTATGGTGTGTCACTACTATCCAGTGTGCCCTGAGCCTGAGCGCACCATGGGCCTTGTCCCGCACTCAGATCCCGGCGTGCTCACCGTCCTGGCGCAGGATGGTATCGGTGGCCTGCAGGTGAAACAAAACGATGAAGATGGGACGAGCCGCTGGGTGGATGTGAAGCCTGTGCCGGGTGCGCTTGTAATCAACGTCGGGGACCTCTTGCAGGTACAGTTCTGTTGTTTGGTAGTACTTTATTTGGGTAAAGTATCCAGACAATCAAATATCTGAGGCCTCGTTTAGTTCACTCCGAAATCCAACAAGTTTTCAAGATTCCCCGTCACATCGAATCTTGCGACACATGCATGAAGCATTAAATATAGACGAAAATAAAAACTAATTACACAGTTTGTCTGTAAATCGCGAGACGAATCTTTTGATCCTAGTTAGTTTATAATTAGACAATATTTGTCAAATAAAAACGAAAGTGCTACAGTAGCGAAATCCGAAATTTTTTCGGAACTAAACAAGGCCTGAATTCAGTTTTCTGCCAATTCAGTTAAGTCTGTACCATCGAGGAACAGTTTATGGCCTCTATCTATATACTTCAATTTAAGTTTATTAGTACTTCACTTCACAGCACTTAGAAACTCCAGTATTCTAAACACTTCACTTTGTGTATTGCTTTAAGCCTTTATTTTTTTGAACGTAATAGCAGGAGCTCTGCCTTTCAATTAAGAAGAAGAGAATTAGCCTAGTTTATACGGAAAATCAGGCCTGAAAACCTTACATAGGCACAGAATAAAACACAGAAAATACCCACGACACCAGAACATCATAGCTCTGACGACTAACACACAGAGGTTAACACACAAACCAATGACGCCCACCACGCGTCCTCATTGCTGAGCTGATTACAAGCAGCAAAAAGCAGCTCCGGCTTCCCACTGTGAACAACAGCCAAACGCCCTCACATCCTCCCATCATCCAATATCCCCGGCAAGATCATGTACCGAGTCTCACCTTGCGCCGTGCTTTAAGCCTTTATAAGTGGCAAAAGTACACCATATCTGGTTAAGCATATGTCTAACTGAATCCTGAAAGTATAATATCTATTACAGGTTGGATTATTGGGACATATTGCTCCATGAGGTATCTAATTTTGACCACTTGTATCCACAGATAACAATGTGCATGTTGCTGGTTTTTCCCTGGAACTGTGATGTAATGCGCAGTCCTGTTAGTTCTGGTTGCTTGTGGCAGATTTGCAGGCTGAGCTCTGAGACAGAGTATCAGTATCTGCGTCTGAAATTAGGACGTTTGCTACTGTTTCTGTCTTGTCTGTTGTTCTTTACAAACTCTTGTATTTCTTTTATGCTTAATGGAAATGGGGTTACCTCGTGTCGAAAGAAAAGGATAACAATACTAGCATGAGTTACATAATATGATTTTAAGAAGCTTTGTGGAGCAGCTTTATAATGCCATCATCTTATCTAACTTATTGTTATCCTATACTTTCATCAGATCATGTCTAATGATGAGTACAAGAGCGTTGACCATCGCGTGATTATGAATACACGAGAAGAAGCAAGAGTTTCAATCGCAATATTTTTCAATCCTGGCAAGAGAGGGGACAACGTTTTTTATGGGCCACTGCCAGAGCTGGTTTCTTCAGATAGTCGTAGTCCACCAAAGTACAGGAATTTTACCATGTCTGAGTTTCTGGGGGCCTTCTTTAGGCGAGACCTTGCCAGCAAAGCTCTGGTTGAGCACTTCAAATTGTAAATACTTAACCACAGTTACTTCAAACTGTAATACTTTATGTTTACAAACCCAACCCAACCAACAAAAGTTCAAACTTGTGCCAACACATGTGACAGGTGAATAATGTAAGGAAAAAGTTTCTCTCGTAAAAGTCATGCTACAGTCATCCAGTTCCATTAGATTTATGGTGGAGGTCAAATGAATGATAGATTGTTTCCTTGATGCCATCAAATTAATGCTGGACAGAAACATGGACACAGACATCATTGGCTACTCTACTCACCTGAAATTGGGATGGGTGTCGCATGCTGCCCAGAACTCTGCATGGGTTCACTAGGCCTTGTTTGGATGCGATCAGATTGACATCAATCCACATGTGTTAGGGGTGGATTAGGGTGGTACACCCCTAGCACATGTGGATTGAGGTGAATCCGATAACATCCAAACAAGGCCTTATATGGACATGAGCCCCTAGGGCTTGTAGTTTTACTTGTAAAATTTCTTCAGTGTATCTTATCTATTTGTTTTTTGATAATGGCATAGCTTATCTATTGAAGCAATCACTGATTTATTGTTTTTCATTCCAAATTCTGGCATGGAATTATTGTTCAACATCTAGAATATACATTATTGCTGCCAGTCCCCAGAATAAGTGAAAGCTAACTTTTGTAAGCTTGTTACATTGTTTAGCTACGTATTTCATACTTTATCCCACAAAATATTTCTTATTACAAGCTGTTCCATTGTGAAAAATTGTTGATATGGAAGCTGAACTGCCAAAGCATCGGTCAGCAAAAGAGTTCACATGTCCACATCAACAGGGGTCACGTCTTGAATATTTTGGATCTCTGAGAAGTAAGTCCGCTGAAATGCTGAGAGAATATTTTTTTTCTCCATGTTAATCACTTAATTACAAATTCTTTGGATGTACTTATCATTGAAGTTGAGATATAATGTAAGTGTCAGTTTCAGAGGAAATGCTGACATTCCTTTCGCACTGTTCATGCTTGCAAATGTTGACACAAGGATTCATCACTTAACTTTTCCAAAAGAAACTGCTATGAATTGTTCCTGTAATCCTTTTTAGAAGAATCAGTTGGTATACTGACCATTTCATCTGGTGTGGCTGTGTGGGTATGTGTCTCCCCTTGCATACTATGGGTTAGTAGCCTTGCAAACTTTTAACTTTGACATGCTTTTTGTGCTCGCCGGAATGGTTAGTAGCCTGCAGTTGGAACATATTGGTGAGGATGGGTAGAGCTATTTGGGTTGATGTAAAGCCTGTGGCCATAATTTTTGTGATCAATATCAGCGATGTTTTCCAGGTAAAATGCAACACTTTGATGCCCAATCAAACTCAGTTCTGTGTTTCAATTGTCTGAATTGTTTGTGCTTCCTGTAGGGTTCGGATCAATGCATATAAGCTACTGTAGGATTTACCTGCATTTGATCTTGTGCACTGAAGAGCTTTGACCTGCTACTTTTCATTGAAACAGTAGAAAAATTCATTAACGGAGTTAGAGAAAGATATAGTATAGTTCATATTTATTTCATATACTGTGTGCGTTATACCATGGCATTAAAAATCTCTACTTTATAGGTTTATGCACAAGTAAACAGAAATTGGGCTACTATGCTACAACCTGTAGTTCTACAAACTTATTAATCAAGGAACTTCACAATGACCTTGCTCCATCTTTCTTTCTAACCATTTCTTTCCACTAGATAATGGCTAATTATACTTGTAGAGCTATGAATATTGTGTCACAATGAATTAGCTAGCATGCCGAACCTGTACTTTTTATTGTTACCGTTTTCTCCCAGTCGGGATGATGCAGGCCTCAAATTATATGGATCACTGCCCTATCTGTGTCCTTGGAAATTCAACACACAAATTGTGAACTTGTGCGCAGGCGACCATGTCAGTGTCACTACTGTACTCCAATGCAATTATTTTACCTCATAGAAGTCACGCTACTGCTGCTGCTTCTGTGTAATTTGGCATTAGGCAGTAACGCATTTTTGACATCCAGTTTTATATTGGATCAAGGAGCTGAGCCTGGCCTAAAGGCTGGATAATCAGCTTGCGAAGGCTGCAATGCTCTTTCGTTAATGAGTCAGCTTAGTTGGTTTGCTGCCTTTTTATGCCTTTTTGTAAAGCTCGCTTTGTTTATGGATCCAAAACAAGCATTATATGCATGGGTTTCTTTATGGACTTCTTGTCTTACTGAGCTCTCCACTGCCCCCATCCACTGTTCACATGCAGCAACAGAAACAAAGATTTTGCACAGAGAGCATTCGGGATCTTTTGCAGAAGCCAGAAGCTACTCAGCCATTGCATGTTGCATTTCTCCTTATGTTAGCTGTGGACACTTCATACACACACTTCATAGCAGTTGACAGCTTTTAACGAGATATGGTTGCTGCTGCTCAGACCTGATACCTGTATTGTAATAGCTCTGGTTTTCTGTTCTGTTTCACATATTTATTTACAGCGGCACACTGTTGTGTAGGAGCCTCTTGGATCGTTGGTGTTGGGAGGCGATCACTTGATATCTTATCGAGTGGTTAAAGCCGTGTCTGAAAAGCTTGGAGGACATGTTGACATTCTTCATCTTGATAAATATCCAGATGTCTATGATTGTTTTGAAGGAAAGATTTATTCACATGCCTCTTCATTTGTCAGCAGGAGACTGCTACAGGTAATTGTGTTATTGCATCTCAGGGTTTCAAGTAAAATATCAATAATAATATATTAATCAATGAAATAAGCGTAATGTTGCATGGTTAATACACTGAAAAAAAATGTCATGTGGCTTTATTTGATTCCAATATCCATCAAATCGTTATTAGGACTACGGCTATCATGGTTTAAATAAGATCTTACTGGATATCACAATTTCCATCATGATACGACACCAATTAGTTTTCTTTCGTTCATTGATTCAGCTCCAGGTTGATAAAACTTCACTTCAGTTGATATTATTCTGAGTTAACAAGTCATCGATAATCTTAATTTAAAAGGAATTAATAGTTAAAACATTTGTGTTTATTGAATTTCACAAATGTGCTTATTGTTAATGATTAAAACCCATGCTCAACTGATTCTTTCCCTGCAGAAACTTGGGGGAGGTGCAAACGGAGTGTATGTGTCATGCAGATACTCCGTAAGTAAGTAAAAACGTGTCATGTTTGTATATAAGACCTTGGCATAACATGTTGCTATATAACAAAGATGTGTCATATGATGTATATTAGTATATAAGGCACTGTTATTGGGATTTATTATTTTCGTCTTTAAATTCATCATTATAGACGCGTATAGGCAAAATACATCCGCGATAACCCTTTTTATCAAATACGTATGTGTACGTTTCCGCGACAACTCCTCATCGAAGATGGCGTTTTTTATTTGTGTCTAGACGCATATATGGCTATATGCATGTGACGAGGAGTCATCACATACGCAAGTTCTCATATGCGGATCTGTATCCGTCTTCCATTGAGCGAACAGTATTTTCAGATAAGTGAACAGGCTCGGCATCGGCATCTAGGCTTTGTTTAGTTCCGAAAAGTGAAAAATTTTCGGTACTGTAGCACTTTCGTTTGTTTGTGACAAATATTATCCAATCATGGACTAACTAGGATCAAAAGATTCGTCTCATGATTTACAGCTAAACTGTGTAATTAGTTTTTGTTTTCGTCTATATTTAATGTTTCATACATGTGTTACAAGATTCGATGTGACGGGGAATCTTAAAAATTTTTTGTTTTTCAGGTGAACTAAACAAGGCCCTATAATGAGAGCCTCTGGTACTGGCATCATTGCGAGGCGACGATCGATTAGCTAGGGCCTTGTTTACTTCCAAAAGTTTTTAGGAAATGAACACTGTAGCACTTTCGTTTGTATTTGACAAATATTGTTCAATCATAGACTAACTAGGCTTAAAAGATTTGTCTTTTCAATTCCGACCAAACTGTGTAATTAGTTTTTATTTTCATCTATATTTAATACTTCATGCATACGTCTAAATTTTGCAAAATTTTTCGGAAATTAAACAAGGCCTAGTTGAGTCCTTCCGACAACATTCTGCAGGGTGTGTGGTCAGGGTCTCGTTATCTTTGAGTTCGTGTGTCGCCACTCTGCAGTCTCGTTACCTTGGAGTTCGTGTGTCGCCACTCTGCAGCCGGAAGGTTGCTTTCGGCCGGCTTCGATTCCTCCTGCAAGCAACAGAGGGACGGGGGTGACTGACACGCACGCTGAGCGCGGACGGCCGCGGCGTCGCGCTCCTTGCTCCCGATAGAGTGGGTGGTGGATTGCACGCGTCGCCAACGCGCCCGTGCCGTGGCTTTCCCGTCCCAAGTAGAGAGAGTGGCGGGGGCGGCGGCACCGCCGCGCGGTGGCGTGCTGTGGCCCTCTGCCGTCCCTGTCTCTCTGCTCCGATGTCCGATCCCCCACCACCACCAGCACCAGGCGCCCAGCAGCAGCGGGCGACCTGTGTGGTAGTGCTGTGCGTGAGGCTGTGATGAGTTCAGTTTGGTGGTGCGCGGACGGACGGTGCATGTGTGAGGATGCTTTCGCGACCGGGACGTGTAACGGCTAGCCACGAGCTGGTCCTCATGTAGTGTGAGCCTGCCTCAAAAGGGAAATGCTAGTTTTCACACGCGAACTTCAGGTTACTAAATCACTATGTACATCTTTTTTTTTTGTCACGATGCACATGCACCACTTTTCAGCACTACTCCCACTGTTCTCAAATCTTCAACTTCTAGTTGTTGTAAGTTAATTTTTTAAAACTTTGATCGAATTTCTAAAATAAATACTAAAATTTATAATACCAAATTAATACCATTAGATTTATTATAAAATATATTTTCATAAGATACTTATTTTATATTATAGATATTGATGCTATTTTTTATAAAATTAGTTAAACTTAAAATGGTTTAACTAACACGAATTCTAGAACTTAAAGCTTTGAAGAACGGATGGAGTACTTTGCGACGTGTTTTTTTTTCTCTCACAACAAATCAACATCAACATTAACATCGGTAACAACCTTTTCTTCAGCTAGCCGAAGCGCAAGTCTTAAAAGGGGTTATTTTGTTGCTGCTGTCATAATTATTACTTGCGGCTGTCACATCTCTTTGAATGGGTGTGCGTATTTGGAACCGTAGCCACATGCACGGCGTGGGGCGCGCACGGTACGGTAAGCGGTAGTAGCTGAACCATAGCTCCACACGGCTGTGTGGTATGTACTAGGAACGGCCTCTAATTCATTGTCGCATTTTTTTCTCACCGTCTCACGTATGCATGAGCAAATATATATAGAAGCTGCTGGGTGAAGGCGCACCCAAAATAAAAAACTGAAAACAAGTGATTATACCTAAATTTTCACTATGTTCTTATTCTTATTATAAAAGTTTACGCACCTACAAGAAAACTGCAGCTCTTCAAATTTACTGTAAGCGAGCGTGGTGGTCTCCGGCCGATCATCCCTTCGCTGCGTAGGCGGCAAGCAGGGGCCAGGGCAACGTGTGGTTGCGTACGTTGCTGCGACGAAACTTGGGGGGGTTGGGGGCCGGAAACGAACACCCACGCGACGCCGACGGTGAGCTGAGAACGAAGAAGCCACCACACCACATGCATGCTGCACGCCTGCAACTTGCAAAGATATATAACTAAGCACAAATTAAACGGATCTCGGAGCAGGCCGAGAATCGAGATATCATCGCGCGTTCGGTCGGTTGCTTAGCAAGGTCGTCGTCGTCGTCGTCGTTGCGGAGCCGCGGACGGAGGACACGGACACGGCTGGCTGGCTGGCTAAGGCAGCATACAAATACCAGCCAAAAGCAAGCAGCGCACCCCCACAACCCAAAGACTCTTTTGCCTCGTCGTCCATCACCAGTTCACCACCACCACCAGCACAAAGCGCTCGATCGTTGTTCCACTCCATCCTGCCGCGCGCGCGTCCTCCGATCCGATCCTCCTGCTGCGCCATCATCTCCACCACTTGTTGGCACCAGCGCAGCGCATCTCTCGCTCCCTCGCTCGTCGTCCTCGTCAACGATCTCGATCACCGGTTCCATGGCCGCCAAACCTGCAGAGACGACACCTGGTAAGTCTATGTCTATCTCCCAGTCCCAGTCCCAGGAAGCGGCAGCAGCAACAGCGATATATATAGAGGAAACGTGCCTCGTCCTGGCATATTATTCTTGATTAATTTGCTACTGGGACTGCATCAGGGAGCAACTCCTCGTCCTCCTCCTCGTCGTCGTCCATGGCGGACGTGTACAAAGGCGAGCTGACGCCGCTGCAGAGGCACGTCGCCTTCTTCGACCGCAACAAGGACGGCATCATCTACCCCTCCGAGACATACCAAGGTACCTTACTGTTTGCTCTATACAGACGCTTTCTTCAAACTTCTCATAGACACCTGATTGATCGAGGATGACAATAACCACCTGGGGGCTGTTGTTTCTGGCCTGCATGCTGCGGCAGGGTTCCGCGCGATCGGAGCCGGCGTCCCGTTGTCTGCTTTCAGCTCCGTCTTCATCAACGGCCTTCTTGGACCCAAGACCGTACCAGTATATATGTCGTCTCTGTCCTCCTTCAATACACTCTATCGATCTCAGCAACATCTTCAAATGCATGCAATAGCCTTTAGTCTTCCATAGATCGATCATCCTGTCTTCTCGCTGAAATCTGAATCTCCACTTTGCCCTTTGAGTATGTATATTGCTAAATGCCTCAATGCAGAAACTATATTAACATCGTCCTTTTATACCATTTTCTGTCATTCCACTTTGCTAAATCGACTTCTTCTTCTGCATGTCAGGAAGAAATTAAAACCGCACTGTGGTTAGTCAATAGTCATCGTTTAGGAATTACGAACTACTGACATACTTAACATGTGAGGATACGAATTCCTAAGGTTGCTTCAGGTTTCAATCTAGCTTCAGCTTATTAGGATAGGAGGTCTAGAGTTTCTTCAGGTCAAACATAATTAAATACGCTCATGGATGCAGTGGCAAATAAAATTTTAAAAGTATCGCTACAATACTCCAATAACCACATGGATTAATGAGGAATCCTAAATTAAACAATGCGATATAAGGATTAGGTGTGGGATCTGTACTAACATGACTACATGAGTATATATAAAATGTGATGCCAGGTTCCTGGACACATCATGGTAACATGAAAGTGTGCATGTCCACTATGAACACTCAACAACCACATACAAAACTACACCGGCCTTTCAGTTATCTTCTGAAACATATAGTATTTGGAAATCGTCTTATTATGCATATTGTAACTTATAAGTGCCAATGTATTCAGATGCAGAAATTGCACTCTTTCTGACGTTCCATGACAATTTCAGGAGAATGAGAAAGCTCCAGCTTTCAAGCTCCCCATCTACGTGAAGAACATCCAAAAGGGAAAGCACGGAAGTGATTCGGGCGTGTACGATGCCAATGGAAGGTACCTATCCAATTCAAATTCCCATCTCTCACCGTCTCCAGGTTCAAAATTCAGAGTCCAGACACATTAAATGCCAGCAACGCAAGGTTTCTGTTTTTCGTCAGAGTTAATCTCACGTCTAATTGTACTTTACTGAATGAAGAGGCAAGGTAACACTAATAAATATTAAACAAACAGCCAACAATAGAGTATTTATTAATAGACATGTGAATGGATTACTACTAAACAGAACCAAACAATCGATGTGCCACTTCTCCTATGTGAGATGAGATGGATGCATACTACTTTTGATGAACTAATGATTAAGCAATTAAGGGAGGCAGCTGGGAGTGGAGCGATTCTTATGTCGTTTTGCCTTTTGTCTAAAGCAGCAGTTAACAACTTCAGTCCAAACATGATAACGTGAGATGGAAAGCATTGCAACAAAACTACTGACATGCACTACTGAAAACGCGTGCTTTATCGAGGACATGAGGTTTTGCCGAGGGCTAAATCATAGGCACTCGGCGAAGGCACTCTTTGCCGAGGGCCAGCTCCAGGAGCCTTCGGCAAAAACG
The DNA here is from genome assembly GCF_000003195.3 of Sorghum bicolor. Lineage (NCBI taxonomy): Eukaryota > Viridiplantae > Streptophyta > Magnoliopsida > Poales > Poaceae > Sorghum > Sorghum bicolor. The sequence goes on along the minus strand of NC_012879.2, from coordinate 9,887,920 downwards.
GGCCCTCAACAAAGAGGCCTTTACCGAGGGCTCGGCCCTCGGCATAGGTAGGCCTTCGGCAAAGAAAATCTTTGCCGAGGGCTCGTCCCTCGGCAAATTGGGCTTCGGGCCCTCGACAAAGAGGCCACATTCAGTACGTAGTGATGATGAAGTTGTTGCATTATTAGTTAATCAAGCTCAGTTTCGAATGAGAAGAAAACTATTGCCATGAGAATGGGGAGTCGTTCACATGTGCCTTGGTTCACTGTAATTTGTTATAGGTGTTCAGCTAAAAATTTGTCTAGCCTAATCCTCCTCGGAAACAACAATAAAATATCTCATAATCTAGTTACAAAATAAATAAAAAACTTCTTGGATAGCTCGTTGAGCTAAAACAATTGCTAATCATAATTGTATCTATCAACCTCCAGGTTCGTTCCTGAAAAATTTGAGGAGATCTTCAAGAAGCATGCCCACACCAGGCCTGATGCCCTGACGGGCAAAGAGCTGAAGGAGCTGCTCAAAGCAAACAGGGAGCCTAATGACTTCAAAGGATGGTAAATACTCTTCAGGAGCTACCTAGAACAGTAATATATATGACATGCAAGAAGGGTATATATATGCTCCGTCTTTGAGCTGAGTATGTTTCGGAAAAATGACTGTGCAGGCTTGGTGGTTTCACGGAGTGGAAGGTGCTCTACTCCCTATGCAAAGATGAGAAAGGTTTTCTTCACAAGGACACTGTCAGGGCTGTCTATGATGGCAGCCTGTTTGAAAAGTTGGAACACGAGAGGAAGTCTAAGAAGGAGTCCACTAAGAAGAAATGATAAGAGCATCGTCATGTTACTCGCTAGTGTCTGGAAGAATTTGTAAATCGCGGTGTGCTGTGTGCATGTGGATCAGTAGAGTACTAGAGTAATACCCTAGTTTGATTCTGTACGCCGGTGGATTCATCTTTATTTATGGACCGAGTGATTTCTTATAAATATATCCATCTTTCTATCATTATTGTAATATGTGTTTTTAGAATTAATCTGTGGTAATCTAGAGACAGAAGGTAGACAAATGATTTTTCCATCTATCTCCACGACAAATGATTGAATGTACTATACACAAGCCTAAATATAAGTTTATCTAGTTTTTTGCATCTTATTAGCATACATACAGTTAAATTTTGAATTTCTTTAGATAAGCCTGCATAAATTAATTTAAACCGTAAAAGATAGTGAATCATTCTGAAATTTCTAAACTCTTGGACAACAACATATATGTCTTCTGTTGCATGTGAAGAAGCTGATACATAAGGAAAAAGTTTTATATGATAACAAAGACTTCTTTTAAATAAGTAAACTTTTTTTCAACTAGACCAATGTTAACATTGTAGTCTACAAAAATGTTATAACATAACCACCTCATGAATCTTCTTCTAGCACTCGAGTGGGTTCTCAGAGGTGCTAGAGCATGGCAGAGGGATGGAAGATCGAAATCATTTGGGCCGTGAGCAATGATGAGCCAAACGTCGTACCACTCAACAACCAACCGGATCACGCTATCATTGATCCGAATGTGTCTTGCCTTCAGCATGGATCCATCTTCATAAACCTTCTTCTAGTACCTATCATGCACCATATTGAGTTTTGACTATGAAGGAAAGGTGTATGTGGATGACTTTCTCCAAGAAAGATGTTTTCTTGCAAAGGGAGCACATATTAAGGTCGATTATGAAGCAAGTTTTACTAGATCCATGCAGGACTACAATTAGGGGAGCTCAATTGTCCATGTGGGGCAATATACATGTGTCTAGACACATGATTTATAACCAGTAGCAATGGTGGTAGCTAGATCCGATGGTGGAAAACCAAGTAATAGGTGGTTAGGTGGATCCAACTGTCCCTAACACTACTAGGTCAATCCAAAACCCAGTAGTAAGGCCCTTATGTCGTTGCCAAATCAAGCCACGACCATGCCCCACATTGGCATATCAAACTTGGTGATGTTTTGAATCGATAATGATATCCCGCATATCACTGTCGGTTAGTGTCTTTGATTAGCAGTGATAGTGGGCTTCACTGTCGAGTCACTTGAGTATTTGTCTGTATCCTAGGTTTATGACCCAACAATGAAGCCATATCAATGCTAGCTCATACACACCCAACAATGAGACCTATATATAGGGATTATGAGTGCTATAGTAGTGTAGGCTTAACTTTTGCAACTTACATGTAAACAACCCAAGTGCAATGAGACCATTGACCATTGTGCTTGGCAACCTAAGGAGCATCATCTTACATGAAAGAACATGGAGAGCTAAGCGTGAAAGTGAGGAGGATAGGAGGTGGAGTGACATTGATGGAAATTTAGCGTGAAAAATGGTTGACATAAAACCAGAGGGGTTGCAGGGAAAACCTAGAGGATGTATGGGGAGGGAAAACCGGGAGCACCTGGTTGCAGTCGTGTTCCTTCTTCAAGTTGATCTGTTGTTGGATGACTACATTCCCATCTTTTTAGTTGTATATAGATAATATACTAAAAGAGAAATAGATAGATATAGATAGAAGATAGAAGAAGAGAAATAGAAGAGGTGTAGATATAATATCTTATCACTTGTCTATACCTCCTCTCTAGTAGGCTTTGGTTTTCTCTTCTCCTTTTTGCCACATTGTTGGCGTAGGCTTGGAGGAAGGGGATTGAGGTTGTGGTGTGGCATGTTGAGGGCATGGTCGGCCGAGGTAGGGTCTATGGAGAGTATGTTAGATATGTGTTGAATATGTGGTTAGTTATGACTTCAGCTGTATTACGGGCTATGGCAGAGTTAGAGTTGAATTGTGTATCCTAAGGGCCATAAATATGAGACAACGACTTCTATTGTAACATGTGATGACTTAGCGATTGGTTTGGGCAACGATATGGCTACAATAGCGTTTGAATGCTAGTTTTATGGGGGAGGGGGGAAACACTTGTAGTCATGCGGTCATGCCTCAAGGATGTAGGCACATCACTCAACTCATTAAAATACATCATGCCTTGATGTCATTCTCACTTATTTATTTTCTTCTATAGTGTTTATGCTTCCACATTCATTAGTTAGTATATTTGTTTCGGTTTGGATCTAACCATGTACTCTAATGGAGTATATTAAGAACCATGTGATGAGCATGTACCACACCCTAGGGTGGGTACAAATACAAGTTCACGCCAAGATCAACGATTGGCCCAATGGAATTGAGCTTGCTCAGGTGCACCGCTCCAAGTTCCGTATGCTAGTGCCACTGTGCGCAACTTTCACCAGTAGCTCCCTGATGCGCCATTGTGACCATTTCTCCTTATGGTTCCCTAGCCACCATTGCAGCCGGCCCCGACATCGACGATCACGCATTGCAACGTTGAGTTTGATGGTTGCTGCGGTTGTAAGCAGGAAAATTCAGAGGGGCACCAATTAGCACTTTGTGGAGGCATCTAGTGGCCCAGTGAGCATCATCATTGTCAGAGGAGGCACACAATATTTGTTGGCCACCACACAAATAGAATCTGCACTTACCTGGTTGCTTGCTGCAACGCTCTTGCCAATATCCATGGTGTATATCAACGCATCAGGAGCTAGGCTTAGTGTCGCTAACACGCCAAATGCTAGATTCGTCGCATCCTGAGGAGCTCATGGGTGGTTGGTGGTCCATACAGGATCTTGAGTCAAGAAACAATCAATTTTCTAGGCTTAGGAGTTAGGAAGTGGAGTATGGAGCATGTAGACAATGCACCAAGCAAAAAGAGTTGGAGGCGATGTGTGTAGCTGCGAGCGTGTAGACCTACAATGCATGATGAGGCAACACTGCCCGTATGCCACAAGGGCCCATGCTGGCGTTGATCCCCACTAGGCGTGGTCATGCGCCTCCACCTTTGCTTCACTATTGCCCCTGTGCTGAGGCCCATGGGCCGCTATTGCCTTCGCTCTGCCACTTCCCCATGCTAGACTCCTTGCGATGCCACCTCCCATTTGCTCTGCGCTGCACTAGAGCACCTTCGCTGCTAGCTCAACAACATGAATGCTACAAATTAGGGACCTACATTGCTATCGATGTTGTTCGTCAATGACCGAGCGAGCGGGAAACAAAAAGGAGAGAAAAATGATGAACCGATAGATAGGGGGTAGTCAGGGGCCCACCAATAAGAGTTATTTGGAGAGAAAGATATAGAAACACATGAAGAAATTGAATTTTATTTAGTTTAGTTTAATATTAGAGATAGACATTTCTGATGCATCTTGCTTGGCCTCTGAACCAACCTCGTTCCTTAGTGGATTCCTCATGTACACCGGGGGCAAGTGACTATGCCATCGCCAGAAGAACATTTTTCAAGTTCCCTGCTTGGTAGTTGGGATGAAGATATATATTAGGTCAAGTATATTGTTATATACCAGAAGTCTTAAAGGTTATCTCACGGAGTGCCATTGAACTTATCTAGAGAATCCATCAGCTACTCAGCAGTGTTTTTCTCTTGTAACAAATCAGCGAATAGTACTTTTTAGCCAAATGAACAGAGTTGTGGCATGAAGATAAAGGGAAAACGTGAGAGAAAAATGGTGATTATGGCCTTGTTCAGTTTACAAAAATTTTTGGATTTTGGCACTGTAGCACTTTTGTTTTTATTTGACAAACATTGTTCAATCATGAAGTAACTAGGCTTAAAAGAATCGTCTCGTGATTTACAAATGAACTGTGCAATCAGTTTTTGTTTTCAAGTATATTTAATGCACCATGCATGTATCGCAAGATTCGATGTATGATGGAGAATCTTGAAAATTTTTAGAACTAAACAAGACCTATTTCGTAAAGCAACCACCTCGTTAGCAAAACTTTAGAACATAGTACATACACATGCAACTCATAAAATTCTTTGTTGATTGCACAAATTAATACTCCCTCCATCTCAAATTGTAAGTCATTCCAAGAATCTTGGAGAGTCAAACTTTTTAAAGTTTGACAAATTTATATAATAAAATAATAATAATTATTATGATACCAACTAAATATCATTAGATTCTTCCTTAATTATATTTTCATATTATACTCACTTTATGTTATAAATCTTAGTATTTCACTCTATAATTTTAGTCAAACATAAAAATGTTTTGACTCTCCAAGATTCTTGGAATGACTTACAATTTAAGATAGAGGAAGTAGTAATTAAATTATTATAAATAAAATAATTTAAATGATAACTTAGGCCTTGTTTAGTTCGTAAAAATTTTAAAGATTCCCCGTCACATCGAATCTTTGGTCACATGCATGGAGCATTAAATATAGGCAAAAATAGAAAGTAACTGCACAGTTTACTTGTAATTTGTGAGATGAATCTTTTGAGTCTAGTTACTTCGTGATTGGATAATGTTTGTCAAATAAAAACGAAATACTACAGTACCAAAAACAAAAAATTTTGCGAACTAAACAAGGCCTTATATTATATAACTCGGTTGTTCAATCGTGTACATATAAGAGCGTCAAGTAGGCTATAGTAGACAAAGGACTTGTTTAGTTCATACCAAAATCCAAAAAGTTTTCAAGATTTCCTGTCACATCGAATCTTGCGGCACATGCATGAAGCACTAAATATAGACGAAAATAAAAACTAATTACACAGTTTGGCTGTAAATCGCGAAAAGAATTTTTATGATTGGACAATATTTGCCACAAACAAACGAAAGTGCTACAGTAGTGAAATCCGAAAAATTTTCACATCTAAACAAGACCAAAATACTAGGCCTTGTTTAGATGTGAAAAAAAATTTGGATTTCGCTATTGTAGCACTTTCGTTTGTTTGTGGTAAATATTGTCTAATCATAGACTAACTAAGATCAAAAGATTCATCTCGCGATTTACAGTCAAACTTAATACTTCATGCATGTACCGCAAGATAATGTGATAAGAAATCCTAAAAAATTTTTGGTTTTTGGGTGAACCAAACAAGGCCCTAGTGTGTTCTTGACTTCTTGTATTGGTCTGGATGAGCGCTCTGTTGACGAGTGACGACCTTTCTGTTCGCCGCCCACGGACCGAATGCCTGTGCGCGAGAGGAATCCGGCCCGAATTTCGCCACATGCAGTCCGGCAGTCCGCCACACGTCCACGAAATGACGTGACTGCATGCTTGACGTAGCTAGCTCGGGATCGTGTCTTCATCTCTGCTGCTGCTGCTGCTGTCTGACGATCGACCTCGGCCGCGGCCGGCCGCTCTCTCCTCTCGTACTCCCATCGATCGGACGACAAACCGTACGTACCGCCAGTATATCTTGGCCGTCCGCCGCTCTGCCTGTCTCGCCGTCACGCACCTGTCCAACACATACCACCAGAGGACAGAGGATCGACCACACGGTGACGTACGTGGGGCGCCGTGACCGCCGGCGCCGAGAGAGAGGCCGGTCGACCGTGAGCGGCAGCAAGCAGCACTGGCGCCATGCAATGCATGGCCGACACCTCGACCTCGAATGAAAATCTTCTTCGGCTGGAGCAGGCACGCGGCGAGGCACCGCACCGCGAGACAGAAATCTGGCCTACCTCGAACGAATCTCTGCTTTCAGATTTTCCGTCACATCGAATCTTTAGACGCATGCATAGAGTATTAAATATAGACAAAAATAAAAACTAATTGCACAATTTAATTGAAATTGACGAGACGAATCTTTTAAGCCTAGTTAGTCTATGATTGGACAATATTTGTTGAATACAAACGAAAATGCTACCGTACACATTTTGCAAAATTTTTTGCAACTAAACAAGGCCTAAGGTTGGAGTGGAGATCGCTCTCGCTTTGCGCAGACGCGCGCAGGACACGGTGCAAGCGCAACACGGACACGGCCGGCCTGGAGCCCTGGACCACCCGGGTGGGCTGCAAATAACGCCACTCCCCCACGCAACGCATCCATCCCATCCATCCATCCATCCATCCACAAAGAAAGCGTCAGTTTCCACCGATTCCGATCGAAACCGCTGGATTTGGATTCCTTTCCCCGACTCCGACTCCGTCTCCTCTGTCGCCGCCCGCTGCTGCGCTGCGCTGAGCCGCTGACACCACCTGCGTGCGAACCAGAGCATCTCTGTCCGTCCCAAATTCCTTCCTCTTCCTCCAAGCCTCCTCCAACCTCCGCTCCGCTCCCTGTCCCTGTTTCTCTGCAGCTGCATCCATCTCTCGGTCTTCGTCGGCGTCGTCGGTCGACCTCTGTCTCACTCACCTGCAACGACCTCCATGGCCGGCAAAGCTGCTGCAGACACCGGTAAGTAGCAAGTCCAAGTCGATCTAATTAAGCCCCTCCCCCAAAAGCAACATAACAGAGAGAGAGAGAGAGAGAGAGAGAGAGAGAGAGAGAGAGAGAGAGATAGCATGCAAGTCCAAAGATCAATGGCTCGGCATGTTCTTCGCGGCGCAAGTTTCGCAATCGTAACCACCGTGCTCATGTCTGTGCTGGGACCAGGGACCAACGAAGTCGAGGAGTCCTCCTCCTCCTCATCATCCTTGGCGGACGTGTACAAGGGCGAGCTGACGCCGCTGCAGAGGCACGTCGCCTTCTTCGACCGCAACAAGGACGGCATCATCTACCCCTCCGAGACATACCAAGGTATCCCTACTGTATGTATTGTATAGTAGTCCGAGAGTGAGAGAGAGTGTCTCTTCTGGATCAGCGGCGCTTCAAAACAGTACAGGTCGCGACCGGTGACCCACCAATCATTCACCAAGTGTGTGGCTGCGCTGCTGCAGGGTTTCGAGCTATCGGGTGTGGCGTCGCCCTGTCTGCTGCCGCTGCCGTCTTCGTCAACGGAGGACTTGGACCCAAGACCGTACCGGTACCTCACCTCTCTGCCTCTTGAGTGCTTTAAATTTTTGCATTGAAATATCTGAATCTTCAGAGCATATATTCTTGCATGTTTGGATTTCGCAAAAACGTCTGCCGTAGATGAAGTTAGTGAGAAACTATGAACATGTTAATACTGGTGGTTTTCGCTAAATATGTGGCTTCACTTTCACAAAGCTTCAGTTTTTTCTGTCAGTCAGGGAGAACAGAGTTATAGTGGCCAATGATCGTTTATAAGTTTCAAGCTAGTTAAGACCAAACATCTCAACTGTTTTAGCCAAAGCAGACGGGTTGGATGTCTGAAAGGTTGCTTCTTAGTATTTCTCTGCAGCACATTTTTAGCTTCAAGTAAAATGATGGCAGCTTTTGCTCCTTCTGTGTCCAAACCAAACGATGCTGCCATTTTCTTTAAAATTTACGAAAATTTAATGACACGTTTATGTATGTTTATTATATCTGTAACCTCCTCTGAAATTACAGTCTATCTGTAACCCCTCTCTCTCTCTCTCTCTAATTCGCTTTGAACTCTCCTTTATTAACACAAACTGGCTGGGCAGAATCCTGCTGGTCCATTTGAAAAAAAAAATCAATGTTACTAAGTGATGATATTTACCTAAAAGAACGTAACGTATTATTCTCAAATCTCAGAAGATCGAAGTAATATTAATAGCTTCATTTAATTTAGAGTCATAAAGAATGCCACCTAATCAGACAAGTACTGATCAAAATGTCCCTAGCGTGAAGATACTGGATCGATGCCAATGGCAGCACCCATAACATACACCTTGAAAGCTGAAAGAGAGATGCCACTGCACCTTTCTCTTCAGAAAAAATGGGAAAGAAAAAAGCAGGCATAAAAGCTACCTGCCGTGTCGTATGGCCTATAGCTACGTGCAACTGAACACTCAGGGACTCAACAAAGTACAAAGCTACCACCATCTTTTTGGTTATCTTTTGAAAGTCGCTCTGTGATAGTGGTATATACGTGTGTGTCAGTGCGCAAATCGATTCAGGTGTAAACTAGGATATCACCTTAGTAATTTGATATTTTTATTATTGTCTCCCTGATGAAGGCTGGAGCTGACTGACTCGTGTGTGTCCATGCATGTTTCTTGTTTCTTTGGCTGAAGGAGAATGAGAAGAGTGCGCCGTTTAAGCTCCCAATTTACGTGAAGAACATCCACAAGGGCAAGCACGGAAGCGATTCAGGCGTCTACGATTCCAACGGAAGGTAATGTATTTCTCTAATTGCCATCTGTCAGACGACTGTCACCATCAGCCAAGAGTCCAGCTTGATCTGGTCAGCCAGAGTGAGTTAGTAGTATATATGGCAGAAAAACCAAGACAAAGAAACACTAATCATTTAGGCCAGCAAAGCAAACCATAGAGAAGTTAGATTGATTCCTAATGCTGAGACACTCGAATTGGTAGGCGAGAGTAAACAATAGTATTGCCAATTTTCTGATGTGAGTTAGATGTATGCATTATTATCTCTTCTCATTAGGAAAAAGCTTACAGCTGGGGAATAAAGGTCTGTGCTGTGTCGTCTGCAAAGCCAAAAGCAGCACGCTCGTCAACTACTGCATCTCGTTATTAATTGTAAACAAATATGCAGAACAGCAAGCTAAGCATGGCACAAAACATAACATTGCCAAGAGTGTACTGCATCATTAGTTAACTGAATCATGAGCCAAACGAGGTGAAAAGAAAACTTGGATGTATAGGGAGGATGGGTTGGCGATGTACCGCAGCAACAGTTCAGACAAAGCTTAAGCTGGTGATGGGTGGAGAAGAGACTCCATTATATTTTAACACTTACCCTCATGTGGAGTCTCCATTAGGTTAGGTATCAGGCATATATAGAATTGGACTAAACAATAAAATATTTTATTGTACTGGTACATTAGCCAGAATTTGAACTTGAGATCTTTAGCTCCTATTCTAATACATGCACCAATAACTTTGAGCTTCTACACGAAGGAGCCTATTTGAGAAAGGAGGGCCTATTTTCTGTTGAACGGATATGTGACATTAACTTATGGCTTAGTGCCTTAGTTAATTCTAAGTGTCTAGGATGGAGTTATCAAATAGACAACCCTGAATTCCCTCAGCACCTGTCTGAGTTGCATTGGATCATGGTTTTAGAAAAATGAGGGTGGGCTATGGATCCGAGGGGTTTTCGTCCCCACGGACACAACTTGACCAGCTGTGCTACTCTTACTTTACTTGTGACCAGGTAAGTAGGTAACACGGATCATTTGGCTAACTAATAAATAAATTTCTCCTGATGATGAAGAGATAGAGGAAAAGGGTGAGGAAGAGTCTACCCCGTTCCCTCTGTTCCAATTTGTAGGATGTTTTAGCTTTCTAGATACATTGTTTTTACTAATACATCTATAAGTGCATAGCAAAAGCTATATATATTTAGAAAAGACAAAGTGTTTTACAATTTGGAATGGATGGAGTACTTCTCCATGCCTCTTCCACTGTTTAAATAATCAACACGCAACAACCAGCTGATAAAATCTGTCTATAGTGATGGCCACGGTTTAGGAAAGACTGTCCGAGACAAGTAGCAGTGTAACACTGTCTAAGGCTAGCTAAAGAAAATGGTACTAAAACACAAGTGACGATATACTAAGGAATTGGATGCGTTTGGTTTCATTTTGTAATTTACCATAGGCCCTTTTGCCAAGACAAGTCATGGTACAGAGAAACATGATCTCATGTCTTATCTTGCTAAAGAACACGCCTCTCATATACAAGTTCAAAAACTAAGTAAAATAGCCTGAAAGGAATATCTAATTACAGTATCTATCAACTTGCAGATTTGTTCCTGAAAAGTTTGAGGAGATTTTCAAGAAGTATGCCCACACCAGGCCTGATGCACTTACAGGCAAAGAGCTACAGGAGATGCTGCAAGCAAACAGGGAACCTAAAGACTTGAAAGGATGGTAAGTTCTCTACAATACGGATTACTTGGCAAGCAATAGACTTTGCTCCCTTTGATCTGAATGTTTTTCTGAAAATTTTACCGCAGGCTGGGTGGCTTCACAGAGTGGAAGGTGCTGTACTCCCTCTGCAAAGACAAGGACGGGTTTCTCCACAAAGATACTGTCAGGGCGGTCTACGATGGCAGCCTGTTTGAAAGGTTGGAGCAAGAGAGGAACTCAAAGAAAGAATCGAGTAAGAAGAAATGATAAAAAATCCAGTCGCTCTTACGTGGACAAATTTGTAAATTATGGCGTGCGCGTGGTTCGGTAAATACCGTAATTTGATTGATTCTATATGTTTGTCGATTCATATGAAGATATTGCAAGTGTTTGTTGAACATGTTTGAATTAGCAAGACATCCATAGTTGTGAGCTTTGATAGCCTTCCATAATTTGCAGTTCATACTATATATATAAATGTTTTTGTACGGTGCTTGAAAATGTTTTGAGCGTGTTGTTGAGTTGCCTTTCTTAGTCATGGTAGATGGTGTTTTTCGTCGTTCTCTCTTTTGAGGCTGTTGTTTGTCTAGTTTAAACCTTCTTTTTATCTATATAATCAACAACTCTTGCTTGATTCGTTAAAGTGAATTGTGAGACAATAGGAGTGGGCACTTGTTTGAATCAAGCGTCTAATATAAATAAAAATGTGAGGCTCCAACGTATAAAAGAGACCAACATAATTTCTTTGAAGATGCAAATCAGTTAAGTTATTTTTGTCTTATATGTCTACAAATAGGCTACCAACTATATCCAGCAATTGTAGGAAAGGTAAAAATGGAATATTAAAACGTGAAATGTAAAGTAAACAAATATAAACTCGCTCAACGCCTTTTCTTTTATCACCAAAGGTATCAGATAATTTAAATGTGAAATGTAAAGTAAACAAATGCAAACTCGGTCAAGACCTTTTCTTTTATCACCAAGGTATCAGAAATGCCCTCCACAATGTTCTGGGGAATATGGACTGCAAGAAATGATGTCATCTTCCGGAATCGTAGTCACTCTCTACAGGCAGTTAAGAACACCTTCAGGCAGGAATTAGTCTGGGCTAGGCTCAGGGCTAAGAATTCTTTCAGTGCTCAGTTGCAGTTATGGCTAGACAACTTTGTGTAATTTTGTAAATTTTCTTCATTTCTTTCTATGTTTCATGATGTAAACCTTCTGGACTTTGTACCTTTGTTTCAATTAATAAAATTACAGTAGGGGGAAACCCCTACTGATTTCCTCAAAAAAAAAGTGTCATTGGAGTCCCTTTACAAACTAGCGTTGGGACTGCCTGACCTAGCGATTCTGTCTTCATTGCTTCGGCAGTTTAGCGGTACACGCGTGTAATTGTGTGGACGGTGAGTCATGACGCCTCATCTCTCCATATTTTTTTAAGACCCAGTTACAGACACAGATGCTTACAAACACGAGCGCACACTCATCTTTTATAAACGCACACACGCACATTCTGTCTAGTGCTTCAACACATTGACGGTACAAACCCAACCACCGTTGGTTCCAAAGCCTCCTATCATCTCAAATTCTCGGCTTTGGTGACAAAAGTGGACAGTGATAATAAGCTCATCACCGTCGCTTGCGACCAGTGATAATAAGTGATATTGGCATCCATGAGCTGCTAGAGATGGAGATTATAGGAGCTAGCCGGATTCATCATAGACGAGGTCCTCATACATGATGAAAAGTTCAATATTTATTTGGGCCAGTAATTGTACAAACATCGTGCTTCTAATTCAAAGTGATTTAGTAATTATATATATACATTATCGATTGAATCATGCTACATCATTTTAGTACAATTGTTGGGGGGATGCTTCCAACGCACTGCCCCGACCTAGCCTCGTCCAAAGGGCTGAACTCTTGACCGCCTTTTCGCACTTGCTCAAGGAAGCCGTAGTACTGTTGGGGGGATGCTTCCGACACATTGCCCCGACCTAGCCTCGTCCAAAGGGCTGAACCCTTGACCGCCTTTTCCCACTCGCTCAAGGAAGCCGCTTGTGTGGTTCTATCAATTGAGGCCAGGGATGACCCTCAGCGAGACCTTTGCCACCTTGCTTAGTGGCGCTCCTGGCAAGTTACCCATGCTCCTATGCCTTTGTTTGTTGAGCATTGGCCGCAATACATTTCGAATTGGAACCCTCGCGAGGCCAACACCACGCCGTAGAACGGAGGACGGAAGATGGTCCCAAAGACGGATTTCCCCCACGCCATAAGAAGAGTGGCTCAAATGGCCATGCGAAATGATGGAAGGTGCCCCCGTGCTCCTATAGAATGATGGCCTGCCTAGTAAGGACAATTTGTAATTTTGTTGCGCCACTAGGTATGCCCTATATATATCCGGTGGGTGGCACTATCACTATATATGGGCAAACGGGCCATGCCTTACTGGGCTTCGTGCATAGCCGACGGCCCATGCACGGCACTACAAGCCACTTTTCATGCTGAGCTGACCCAATAAGCACGACCAATCTAGTAGGCAGGGCAGCTCGAGACATGTGTCGTCACCATTTCCATGACCATGGCCTCATCGGCGTCGAGGGAGGTAGTTGGCAGGTTGCATCGTGGTGCTCCAACTTAGGTGGAGCAGGGAATAAGGTGAGGGGGCAGCGGCGAAGGGGAAGCGGCGTCAGAGACGTGCGGTGGGGACAAACAAGAGGCGGTGGCGTCAGAGTAACTCGTATGAAGAGAAGGGAGTGGCGCGATCTCACGAGAGGTGATGGTGGATTTCCCGAGCCTCGTGGAAAGAAGGAGCTCGGCTATGCGAGAGCCGAGAGGACAAAGGTCGCCACTAAATGGTAAGAAGGGTTGTGACTGCGTGGGGGAAGAAGTTCGCGACTACATGAGAGCCCGTGTGGCAGCGGATGGGAGGAACAAGCAAACAGAGAATATGATAGATAGGAATTAGGGTTTCCCTACATATAATGGGCCTTTGTCAGGCCTTACGCTATTTATAGACTGTACCGTGCTGTCCGACGTGCCTGAGGAGTGGCCTAAACACGACCCTATGTGTCATGCCGGGATGACCTAGGCCCGTTGTTCACCGGGCGTATCGTGCTCGTACTGGGCCAAAATGCATGCTTTGGGTCAGACCATCGTGCCCCGGGCTGCATGTCCATGTATAACTATCACTATAACTAATGACGAATTAATGACCAATTATTACTGAATTTAGTGCAACTCCACTTTGTCAGGCGAAGCCCCCACAATAACCTTGATAACAGTGAGATATATGCGATGCATTAATAATATCAAACATAAAAATATTAGATACTATTTAGATTGAGGCTAGTATTATTAAATTGAGCATGGAATATAGTATATACTTTTATAATCTACTTATTTAGATATTAGAGATACATATATTGATACTATTTTTTTATATATTTAGTTAAACACATAAGAATATTTGATTCTTTGTGAAACGAGATGTGTGTTTAATTGTTTATTTCCGGATCGAGAGAGTAGCCTGTAGGGGCAGAGGATTTTGACTGTATGGTTGTGGTTGCCGCGAGTCACCCAGCAGGAACACCACATATACCCCACCGGCTCACATGCGGCTTCAATTTTTTCCTTGCTTATGGCTCCTGTCTTCAGAACAATTATTCGTGGTCGGAAAGATTTGCATCTATCATAAAGGAGCCAAAGGACTTAGTACCTATTACTAGAGGACGAGGATGATCTCTGCTTCATTCATATTTCTTCCAAGAACTACTTAAGCCGAGCCATGGGACGCTACCTGCTGTGACGTGCACTCTCAAAATCACACACCACTGCAGTCTGCTGAAGAAGGAATAGCCGGCAGCAATGGCAGCAGCTTCTTCATATTTGCCGCCAGTGGTGACAGCGGTTCTGTTTCTATGGGTCTTCTTTAGCTGTAAGTTCTTGTTAAACCTATCTCTTAAACTTCTTATAACTATTTCATTTGTTCCAGAAGAATTATGGATTTAATTACGGGACAAGAATCGTGCCCATCATCACGTCTTGACATAACTGTACCCATGCATGCAGCTAGCAAGACAGTTGCTGCTCAATTTTTATTTTTTCTAACATATTGTTATCATATTTCGTTATGTAAGGTGGGCATGTGGAGGCAAGTATTCATTTTGGCAACATGACTGCTCTTCAAAAGCACGTTGAATTTTTCGACCGGAATAAGGATGGCATTATTACACCTTCAGAGCTCTTCCGAGGTGAATGGCTGAGGCCCTGTTTGATCAGTTTTCCACTCTTAAAAACCAATTCTTGTCTTTAGATTAAAATCTGTATTATGAGAAAAAACTGGTGGGAGTGTTTGGATATCCAGTTTTAAAAATATGACTTCATTTATTTCTCTATGTGTAACAAGAAGTTGATATAAGCTAGATATCAACAACTTCCTGATTTTTAGAAATATGGCAAAAACTAACAACAAAAACTGATATGTTTGGATCCCACTCAGTTTTCAAAAACCATAGTGCAGTAGTATATCGAATGAGAGACCTGTCTGTTCGTTTGAGCTTTTCAACCGAATTTAACAGTATTTTTCTCTTACAATAATTCAGTCAACAATACTTTTTGTAATAGCTTATCAGCCAAACGAATAAGGTGGAGTG